>NC_134405.1:30207478-30954978 GCF_038048845.1 Mixophyes fleayi | reverse complement strand
ATCATGTAACTGACTTTACTCCCGTATTCATCAAGCAACATATCTTCGGATCCACGTCCGCAAACCCTAATTACACACATTTCTCTGGTGGAATCTAGCCTTTAGTGTTCCAGATGTAGCTCCCATATAATTTTTGTTCCTTCCTGAATCCCTCAATAACTCCTTTTCCCTCCATAACTCTCCTGTCATTTTTGTTTCACCCGGACTTTTCCTTTAGTATAAACTAACCATATTACAGAGGTGAATGAATTTAAACCTTTGTTGTCCCATCACTATTTATAGACTATAATTTCTGTGGAATTCACAAACACAGTGCAGAATGTTGAAGCAATAGTAACACTCAATGAATGAATGTATTGCTCGAAAAATGTTGGTCCATATGTTGGAGAGGCCCCCCGCTCTGCTCTTCCGAGCATGTGTTAGCCCTGGCACATGCGCGTCAAGGCTTGTGCGTCTGATACATGATGTTTAAAACATTCTAGATTAATGTCACTTTTTTGTTTACCTTAAAAATCAACACAACTGATTTTCACAAGTTCTGTCAAACATTCTTGAAAATGAGAAAAGTATTCCTTCTCTAGTCACAGAATTGTACATATTGATTGCAGGGTTTGGGAGTCCAGGTTGGTATATGGATTGTAAATTAGAGATGAATGAACTCAAAACTGATCCATGAAACATTTGCCTCTTCTGCAACAAAGAGAGCCTCAACTCTGAGCAAACTGTATTTTTCTATGTTCCCTCTGAGTAAACAGAGCACTGATGGGGTTTCACTTACTGAGCTCCCTCAAGCCGAATAATGGCAGAGAAGGTCATGCACAGGGTGAGTAGAGATGCATGAGGCAAAGGGAAATTCATTCAATGAGCTATTAGAGTGCAAGCACACAGAGAGGCTAGGCTAGGTACACACTGAAGTGTTTTCGGCCAATAATCGGACAAATCAGCCGATATACAACCATTCAGTAGGAAGTCGGGTTAGTGTGTATAGTGACATAATGGTCTAAAGTCATACCAAAGTGTCGATAGTTGGCTAATTTGGTTGGTCAAACTGTTTAAAATTTTCCGATCATTCCACCTAACGATCATATAGCGTGTATAATTTTCCGAGCGATCTACAACCAAGTGCTGATAGTTCAATTTGGGTTCAATAATTCTCAGGAAATTCTGAAGTCATCAAGGTTGTTGTCCCGTATCTCCTGCAGCAGGGACATATGAGAGAATGAGCCTCTTCTCTTGAACCACTCTTTGGTCCAACAAGTCGGTTATTCGTTAATCATCTAAAATGTGACTAGTGTGTACGCACTTATCGTCCGAGCGATCCGGCTTTCGGTCGCAGGGAACGTCTTTGTAGATAACACGTCGGGCGGAATATACTTCAGTGTGTACCTAGCCTTGGTAGTGGATGTTGAAAGGACTATAGAGGAGAAAAGGAGGGGGTAGTGACAATAAGGAAGAAAAAGAGAGAAAATAACCTTTAAACTGATAAGGGAGACATGGAAATCACACAATAAATAACTGTAAAGAAGAGACAGAGATAAGGAAAAAGCTGACATAAGAAACAGATTTGAAGTGACAGGCTTAACAATGAGAAGGGATAAGAGTCTGAGGAAATCAGTTATGAAAGAAAGAAAACCTTTAGAGTCATTAGTGAATCATATAGGGCCTGATTCATGTTCGAACATTCGTCTGTTTGTGAAGTGTATCTTATGTAAAAAGAGGTTTATGAACTTTCTCCCAGACCATAGAATATATTTGAGATTTCTTATGTGAGAAAAAAAACCGTTAATTTCTTAGTGATATGTTATACATGGTAATATTCCTTTTTGATACTGTTTAAGAAATGATACAGTGGGTGTTACCCCTCCTGCATTCCTTAAGCCAATGTGTCACGAACACGCTTCCAGCTGACTTCTGGGTGTTTGCTGTATGAGGTTACACACGATTCCAGCACTCAAGACTCTCTCTACCTATCACACAGGTTTTAGACCTACTGAATCAACCCCCACAATAGTGTTGTCACATCCCCACACACTTCAGGTTTTGTGACCACCTATTGAATACAGCCAATATGACCCCAATATACTGTCCCACACTGGCACACAAGGCTTCTGGCTACCCACAGGCTAGCAAGGTCCACACCAGCAGACAAAGGGTTAACTCTTCACACCTCCAGACTGTTACACAAATGTACATGCAAGCACACACTAAGCTTGTTAATCAAATGTATCAACAATTCACACACCGGCATTCAAAGGGTTAATTTGGTCAAGCTACATTCTTCTTAACAGGCTAATGTTTGCTCACAAATATTCCAAAAGTTTGACCTTTGGAAATTCTTCACAGATATATCCAAGAGACATAACTTCCCCTTCAATAAACCGGTCATAATCTCCTGCACATTCAAATACCAAACATGAGGAAATTATGACAATGTGACATACCTTTACTACAGACATGTGATTATAGCTGTTCTCGGATACCGCCAGCACCTGTCATTCACAACCCTGGTGTGATTTCTGCTCCTCAGTATGGAGTTCCATCCAGATTTCCCAAAATATGAACTATGATGACATTTTCCTTTAAAGCTCATATTTCTATATACCTGTATAGGCCTTCAAATACTGTCTTTGGCTGCAAGGATGTCAAGCTGTGATCGGCCCCACACAGTCTATTCAGGTGTCCAAAAGCTAACTTATGTCAGGATATAGCTCACAGCAGGGGCTCTTTGAAGCTGTCACAGGTGACACTGCTATCTTCTAACACAGAAATGTGCAGAGTCACTGAATACACATACAACAGACTTTCTGACTTCCCATTTTACACTCTAGTAGCTCAAGTTATCAATGGATTCAATTGATATACCATATATACACTGTAGTTATGATTTAGGCCTTATTCCCCACAATTATATGATGGGTTAACCCTTATAAATAACTGTAACTTCTCTATGTTCACAACACAATGTCTTTTATGTTCCCATATTCATATTTATATTAATAGAATCTCTTCTAATCTAGGTTAAGTATTCATTCTTACATTTTGGAGATTGAGTTGATTGAAGCTATAGACTTGATAGTTTAATGCCGAGTGTTAATAAACTCTATATTATTAAGTCTTCTAGCTAGCATCAAATCTGTTGTGCTAATCCGACAGAGATGGTGCCGATTCGTAAACTTCATTTAATATTTTGCATCTTTGTTGATTACCAAACTAATGTCACCCTTCCTAATTAATAACTTATCTATAGGCTATCATCTATCATCTTTATTTAATTAATTTATTATGATTTGATGAAACTATCGTCATCCTTAAATCCCAATCTCATTGACAATGACTGGTCTAATAACTCTTATCTGCAAAATATAATTAAACAGACCAATAATTAACTATATTGCTGGAAGGGAGAGAAGATCAATTACTCTCATGCTGCTGTATGCTGGATTAAGGCTCTGAGGGGCACGGGGCACTTTATTCAAGGGGGCCCCTGTGATGTAACATGGCTATCATTTTAGACAAATACACAGACAATACTGTGTGCACTACTGTTAGGTTCACGCAGTTCTACCTTTACGAGCAGTACATTGTGAAACCTCCCAAATGTCCTTGCAGTCGGACTAAATCCTGACTATGCGAGACAGTCACCCAAATTCGGGGCTGTCCCTATAGCTTCAGGACAGTTTGCAGACTGCCCTGCTCTCTCCTTCCTGTTCTTGTCACTTTCAACACTTGTGGCTGCTGATTTTTTTACTCATTTGCTGCTTGTCTGGATCCTGGAATGTTGGATGCCCTATATGGAAAGAAAAAGTAGCAAACTGTATTTTTCTATGTTCCCTCTGAGTAAACAGAGCACTGATGGGGTTTCACTTACTGAGCTCCCTCAAGCCGAATAATGGCAGAGAAGGTCATGCACAGGGTGAGTAGAGATGCATGAGGCAAAGGGAAATTCATTCAATGAGCTATTAGAGTGCAAGCACACAGAGAGGCTAGGCTAGGTACACACTGAAGTGTTTTCGGCCAATAATCGGACAAATCAGCCGATATACAACCATTCAGTAGGAAGTCGGGTTAGTGTGTATAGTGACATAATGGTCTAAAGTCATACCAAAGTGTCGATAGTTGGCTAATTTGGTTGGTCAAACTGTTTAAAATTTTCCGATCATTCCACCTAACGATCATATAGCGTGTATAATTTTCCGAGCGATCTACAACCAAGTGCTGATAGTTCAATTTGGGTTCAATAATTCTCAGGAAATTCTGAAGTCATCAAGGTTGTTGTCCCGTATCTCCTGCAGCAGGGACATATGAGAGAATGAGCCTCTTCTCTTGAACCACTCTTTGGTCCAACAAGTCGGTTATTCGTTAATCATCTAAAATGTGACTAGTGTGTACGCACTTATCGTCCGAGCGATCCGGCTTTCGGTCGCAGGGAACGTCTTTGTAGATAACACGTCGGGCGGAATATACTTCAGTGTGTACCTAGCCTTGGTAGTGGATGTTGAAAGGACTATAGAGGAGAAAAGGAGGGGGTAGTGACAATAAGGAAGAAAAAGAGAGAAAATAACCTTTAAACTGATAAGGGAGACATGGAAATCACACAATAAATAACTGTAAAGAAGAGACAGAGATAAGGAAAAAGCTGACATAAGAAACAGATTTGAAGTGACAGGCTTAACAATGAGAAGGGATAAGAGTCTGAGGAAATCAGTTATGAAAGAAAGAAAACCTTTAGAGTCATTAGTGAATCATATAGGGCCTGATTCATGTTCGAACATTCGTCTGTTTGTGAAGTGTATCTTATGTAAAAAGAGGTTTATGAACTTTCTCCCAGACCATAGAATATATTTGAGATTTCTTATGTGAGAAAAAAAACCGTTAATTTCTTAGTGATATGTTATACATGGTAATATTCCTTTTTGATACTGTTTAAGAAATGATACAGTGGGTGTTACCCCTCCTGCATTCCTTAAGCCAATGTGTCACGAACACGCTTCCAGCTGACTTCTGGGTGTTTGCTGTATGAGGTTACACACGATTCCAGCACTCAAGACTCTCTCTACCTATCACACAGGTTTTAGACCTACTGAATCAACCCCCACAATAGTGTTGTCACATCCCCACACACTTCAGGTTTTGTGACCACCTATTGAATACAGCCAATATGACCCCAATATACTGTCCCACACTGGCACACAAGGCTTCTGGCTACCCACAGGCTAGCAAGGTCCACACCAGCAGACAAAGGGTTAACTCTTCACACCTCCAGACTGTTACACAAATGTACATGCAAGCACACACTAAGCTTGTTAATCAAATGTATCAACAATTCACACACCGGCATTCAAAGGGTTAATTTGGTCAAGCTACATTCTTCTTAACAGGCTAATGTTTGCTCACAAATATTCCAAAAGTTTGACCTTTGGAAATTCTTCACAGATATATCCAAGAGACATAACTTCCCCTTCAATAAACCGGTCATAATCTCCTGCACATTCAAATACCAAACATGAGGAAATTATGACAATGTGACATACCTTTACTACAGACATGTGATTATAGCTGTTCTCGGATACCGCCAGCACCTGTCATTCACAACCCTGGTGTGATTTCTGCTCCTCAGTATGGAGTTCCATCCAGATTTCCCAAAATATGAACTATGATGACATTTTCCTTTAAAGCTCATATTTCTATATACCTGTATAGGCCTTCAAATACTGTCTTTGGCTGCAAGGATGTCAAGCTGTGATCGGCCCCACACAGTCTATTCAGGTGTCCAAAAGCTAACTTATGTCAGGATATAGCTCACAGCAGGGGCTCTTTGAAGCTGTCACAGGTGACACTGCTATCTTCTAACACAGAAATGTGCAGAGTCACTGAATACACATACAACAGACTTTCTGACTTCCCATTTTACACTCTAGTAGCTCAAGTTATCAATGGATTCAATTGATATACCATATATACACTGTAGTTATGATTTAGGCCTTATTCCCCACAATTATATGATGGGTTAACCCTTATAAATAACTGTAACTTCTCTATGTTCACAACACAATGTCTTTTATGTTCCCATATTCATATTTATATTAATAGAATCTCTTCTAATCTAGGTTAAGTATTCATTCTTACATTTTGGAGATTGAGTTGATTGAAGCTATAGACTTGATAGTTTAATGCCGAGTGTTAATAAACTCTATATTATTAAGTCTTCTAGCTAGCATCAAATCTGTTGTGCTAATCCGACAGAGATGGTGCCGATTCGTAAACTTCATTTAATATTTTGCATCTTTGTTGATTACCAAACTAATGTCACCCTTCCTAATTAATAACTTATCTATAGGCTATCATCTATCATCTTTATTTAATTAATTTATTATGATTTGATGAAACTATCGTCATCCTTAAATCCCAATCTCATTGACAATGACTGGTCTAATAACTCTTATCTGCAAAATATAATTAAACAGACCAATAATTAACTATATTGCTGGAAGGGAGAGAAGATCAATTACTCTCATGCTGCTGTATGCTGGATTAAGGCTCTGAGGGGCACGGGGCACTTTATTCAAGGGGGCCCCTGTGATGTAACATGGCTATCATTTTAGACAAATACACAGACAATACTGTGTGCACTACTGTTAGGTTCACGCAGTTCTACCTTTACGAGCAGTACATTGTGAAACCTCCCAAATGTCCTTGCAGTCGGACTAAATCCTGACTATGCGAGACAGTCACCCAAATTCGGGGCTGTCCCTATAGCTTCAGGACAGTTTGCAGACTGCCCTGCTCTCTCCTTCCTGTTCTTGTCACTTTCAACACTTGTGGCTGCTGATTTTTTTACTCATTTGCTGCTTGTCTGGATCCTGGAATGTTGGATGCCCTATATGGAAAGAAAAAGTAGCAAACTGTATTTTTCTATGTTCCCTCTGAGTAAACAGAGCACTGATGGGGTTTCACTTACTGAGCTCCCTCAAGCCGAATAATGGCAGAGAAGGTCATGCACAGGGTGAGTAGAGATGCATGAGGCAAAGGGAAATTCATTCAATGAGCTATTAGAGTGCAAGCACACAGAGAGGCTAGGCTAGGTACACACTGAAGTGTTTTCGGCCAATAATCGGACAAATCAGCCGATATACAACCATTCAGTAGGAAGTCGGGTTAGTGTGTATAGTGACATAATGGTCTAAAGTCATACCAAAGTGTCGATAGTTGGCTAATTTGGTTGGTCAAACTGTTTAAAATTTTCCGATCATTCCACCTAACGATCATATAGCGTGTATAATTTTCCGAGCGATCTACAACCAAGTGCTGATAGTTCAATTTGGGTTCAATAATTCTCAGGAAATTCTGAAGTCATCAAGGTTGTTGTCCCGTATCTCCTGCAGCAGGGACATATGAGAGAATGAGCCTCTTCTCTTGAACCACTCTTTGGTCCAACAAGTCGGTTATTCGTTAATCATCTAAAATGTGACTAGTGTGTACGCACTTATCGTCCGAGCGATCCGGCTTTCGGTCGCAGGGAACGTCTTTGTAGATAACACGTCGGGCGGAATATACTTCAGTGTGTACCTAGCCTTGGTAGTGGATGTTGAAAGGACTATAGAGGAGAAAAGGAGGGGGTAGTGACAATAAGGAAGAAAAAGAGAGAAAATAACCTTTAAACTGATAAGGGAGACATGGAAATCACACAATAAATAACTGTAAAGAAGAGACAGAGATAAGGAAAAAGCTGACATAAGAAACAGATTTGAAGTGACAGGCTTAACAATGAGAAGGGATAAGAGTCTGAGGAAATCAGTTATGAAAGAAAGAAAACCTTTAGAGTCATTAGTGAATCATATAGGGCCTGATTCATGTTCGAACATTCGTCTGTTTGTGAAGTGTATCTTATGTAAAAAGAGGTTTATGAACTTTCTCCCAGACCATAGAATATATTTGAGATTTCTTATGTGAGAAAAAAAACCGTTAATTTCTTAGTGATATGTTATACATGGTAATATTCCTTTTTGATACTGTTTAAGAAATGATACAGTGGGTGTTACCCCTCCTGCATTCCTTAAGCCAATGTGTCACGAACACGCTTCCAGCTGACTTCTGGGTGTTTGCTGTATGAGGTTACACACGATTCCAGCACTCAAGACTCTCTCTACCTATCACACAGGTTTTAGACCTACTGAATCAACCCCCACAATAGTGTTGTCACATCCCCACACACTTCAGGTTTTGTGACCACCTATTGAATACAGCCAATATGACCCCAATATACTGTCCCACACTGGCACACAAGGCTTCTGGCTACCCACAGGCTAGCAAGGTCCACACCAGCAGACAAAGGGTTAACTCTTCACACCTCCAGACTGTTACACAAATGTACATGCAAGCACACACTAAGCTTGTTAATCAAATGTATCAACAATTCACACACCGGCATTCAAAGGGTTAATTTGGTCAAGCTACATTCTTCTTAACAGGCTAATGTTTGCTCACAAATATTCCAAAAGTTTGACCTTTGGAAATTCTTCACAGATATATCCAAGAGACATAACTTCCCCTTCAATAAACCGGTCATAATCTCCTGCACATTCAAATACCAAACATGAGGAAATTATGACAATGTGACATACCTTTACTACAGACATGTGATTATAGCTGTTCTCGGATACCGCCAGCACCTGTCATTCACAACCCTGGTGTGATTTCTGCTCCTCAGTATGGAGTTCCATCCAGATTTCCCAAAATATGAACTATGATGACATTTTCCTTTAAAGCTCATATTTCTATATACCTGTATAGGCCTTCAAATACTGTCTTTGGCTGCAAGGATGTCAAGCTGTGATCGGCCCCACACAGTCTATTCAGGTGTCCAAAAGCTAACTTATGTCAGGATATAGCTCACAGCAGGGGCTCTTTGAAGCTGTCACAGGTGACACTGCTATCTTCTAACACAGAAATGTGCAGAGTCACTGAATACACATACAACAGACTTTCTGACTTCCCATTTTACACTCTAGTAGCTCAAGTTATCAATGGATTCAATTGATATACCATATATACACTGTAGTTATGATTTAGGCCTTATTCCCCACAATTATATGATGGGTTAACCCTTATAAATAACTGTAACTTCTCTATGTTCACAACACAATGTCTTTTATGTTCCCATATTCATATTTATATTAATAGAATCTCTTCTAATCTAGGTTAAGTATTCATTCTTACATTTTGGAGATTGAGTTGATTGAAGCTATAGACTTGATAGTTTAATGCCGAGTGTTAATAAACTCTATATTATTAAGTCTTCTAGCTAGCATCAAATCTGTTGTGCTAATCCGACAGAGATGGTGCCGATTCGTAAACTTCATTTAATATTTTGCATCTTTGTTGATTACCAAACTAATGTCACCCTTCCTAATTAATAACTTATCTATAGGCTATCATCTATCATCTTTATTTAATTAATTTATTATGATTTGATGAAACTATCGTCATCCTTAAATCCCAATCTCATTGACAATGACTGGTCTAATAACTCTTATCTGCAAAATATAATTAAACAGACCAATAATTAACTATATTGCTGGAAGGGAGAGAAGATCAATTACTCTCATGCTGCTGTATGCTGGATTAAGGCTCTGAGGGGCACGGGGCACTTTATTCAAGGGGGCCCCTGTGATGTAACATGGCTATCATTTTAGACAAATACACAGACAATACTGTGTGCACTACTGTTAGGTTCACGCAGTTCTACCTTTACGAGCAGTACATTGTGAAACCTCCCAAATGTCCTTGCAGTCGGACTAAATCCTGACTATGCGAGACAGTCACCCAAATTCGGGGCTGTCCCTATAGCTTCAGGACAGTTTGCAGACTGCCCTGCTCTCTCCTTCCTGTTCTTGTCACTTTCAACACTTGTGGCTGCTGATTTTTTTACTCATTTGCTGCTTGTCTGGATCCTGGAATGTTGGATGCCCTATATGGAAAGAAAAATGGGTACAAAAAAAATTAGAAAACTCCAACTAGTCTCAGTGTTAAATCAATAGCACCCAAGTTTTATAATTAGGTCTCCCTCCAGCCCCAACATTAAACTAATAATATTCACATTGGCTAAATAGATCTATTTCTATTCAACCAGCTCAACATTAAATTAATAGTATTTTCTGTTAATATATAAACCTATTCCCCTCACTCCAAACAGCCACAGCAATAAATTAAATGCCATTTAAGTTTAAAAAATATAACCATTTCCCACAACCATCCCCAGCATTAAATAATTCATATTCACATTTAATAAATAGCACTCTTCCCCAAACTCAGCCCCATACTTAATTAATAGGCCAAAACCACCCCATAATTAAAGTGAAGGTCCATCTCACCTTAAATGAATAGGCCCCACTATTAAATTAAATTGCCACACCATCACCCCACTGATAAAATAGCACCCATTAAATAAATAGCACCCACCTGTACTCCACCATTAAATAGCCTACTTCCCACACATATTATACCAACATAATTTCCCTAACACACACATAATATTAACATACATTATATTGACATACTTCACCTGCCCCTCACATACACACACATTATATTGATATACTCCCCTCACACACATTATATTGACATACTCCCCCTCACACACACATTTTATTGACATACTCCCTGTGACAGGATGGACCGCCTATGCCACTCTGTCTGTTGTTGCTAGAAACTGGCCTGGCTTACTTTGCCACTGTTCCCTTTCTTTATCCCAAATGTGCCCTCTAACGACAGTAGGAGGGTCTTGAGCTGCTGCCACCACTGGACTCCTTCACGGCATCCAAAAACGCGTTCCTTCTGGGTAACTGTCACTGCTAGTGTACCCCCTTGCTGGTGCACCTGGGCTGGTACCCCTGACCTCTTCCTATAGATCAGGTTGCGGCGGATGGGTGCCTCCTGGCCTATCACACTGGCCAGAGCTGCTGGGTAGCGGGCAGAGAGGTGGTACTGGAAAGCTGGGTCCAAACCTCAGAACAGACGGAAACGGATTAAAGTTGGTTCTAATCTGTTGGTCACAGGAAATTACAGCATGGAAGAAGTTGTCAAGTAGGTCTTAAAGCAAGTGATGCTTATTTGGCTCAAGTGTCCTGACAAGGACAGTTCACACTGGTTGAAGGAACCAGTGATCAGAAAGTCAGATAGAACAATAATGATACATTTCTGTACAAACTAATGCTGCTTTATACAGTTTTGGACACCATTTAGCAGAGGGTAAGCCAGCCCCTGATCTCTTTGCTTGCCCCAAGAAATGTGAACTATTTTTAGTATCAGGATGCAATATGTTTCCCCAAACATGGATTTAAATGCTATTTATACTTAACAAAATTTACACTTATCTGTGGTATCCTACATCACATGCTGTTTACAATGTTCAGACAGGTTCCTTTCCCTTAATCCAGGCAGGATACACGTAACGACTCCCTGTTTTATATTCAAGTGTTGGTCACTCACATTGAATAGACTTAATTAGCCTTAATGAATACTTCCTCTCGAAGCTACACAAGACTCCTCAAACAAATGCTTATTGCATCAGACATATACCTCAGAAAAGAAGGCATTTCCTATACAAAGTGCCACATGATACACCAAAACCAGTACATCTGCAATTATATAAATAAACTCCCTGTGCCATTTCCTTTAAATAAAGTCATACAATAAGTTATCCATAAGTGATCTAGCCACTCTCCCCCTCTCTCTCACACACATTATATTGACATACTCACCCACCCCCTCATACACACATTATATTGACATACTCCCCCTCACCCTCACACACATTATATTGACATACACCCCCTCCCCCTCACACACATGATATATTGAAATACTCCCCCCTCACACGATGATCTGTCATGTGGTGCACGTCCTATGTGATAGGTCACACACAGAGGAAGTAGGTGAGGGAGAGGGGACAGATCGACAGAATCGATGTCCAATAACGGAAGGGGGCTGGTCGCAGAGTATCTGCACGGCCTAAAATAGACCTTTTTTATGGGACCCGGGAGCCATACACCCTCCCCTGTACCTGGCCTAGCCCACCCCTGGTATAGAAATATCTTCATATAAGCAGAAACAGCTGTTTGACTGCCAGTTAATCTCAAACTAGCATGTAGCCGACTGTCTTAGTAATTAATTTAAGGACAATTCGGAAAAGGTTATAAAAACATATTTGTAGTTAGATTTTTAAATTTCTTTTGGTCGTTATCAGCATATTTACAATTGCATAGATGTTGTAATATACGCTTTTAAAGGGGTCTGGTATTCATGCAAATATAGTTCTGATTACACGTACATTGTAAACAATATACTACTTCTTTGTATCGCAGTTATTGAATTCTCTAATATTATGTTTCACATTCTATCAATCTGGGTTTTTTTTCCATCAATAATTTTTATTGACACTTTTTTGACTTATGGGGTAGAGAAAAAAGAAAAGGGAAAAAAGGGGAAGGTCAAAACAAGGGGAGACATATCGGGACCATCATGCAAGGGTAGGGGGTCACTCATTTGAACCAGTGGTTCATAATTTCAACATTGTATATACAGAGGCAAGTGAGTATACTACAAAAATTGTCATCTTACATTTTGGTAATCTGAAAATACTCATGGCAAAGCGAAAGTGTAGGGGTAAGAAACCTGGTCATTAGACCGGGGGGGATTCAATAAGAGCTGCTGGAGAAGGGGATACTGAGGAAACAGCAGCATCCTGATGTGCATTAGGGCCGTCTGTAACATATTCATGCCAACTAATCCTTTTCATAATAGGTGCTGATGCAAATGTGGAATAGGTCATGCCTTTTGTCTCCATCTCAAAGCTATACTGGATTTTTGAGATGATGCTGGTGATGGTAGGGGGGGTAGGAGACATCCAGTTTTGGGCTATCATTGCCATAGCGGCTATAAGTATATGTCCCAAAGGTAGCGGTCTTGTTTAGAAATAGAAGTCAGGTACACATGCAGAAGGGCTAGGCAGGGTCTGGAGCAACGTTAGTTTTCAAAACAGTGGAAATCAAGACAAAAACCTCTCAGCAGAGTGGCTAAAGCACTGGGCACGTTCAGAAGACATGAAGACATCAGCTATCTGGGCATAGTGGCGCCAGCAGAATTTTGATCGATTTGGTCAGATCTTGTGGAGCCGGTCTCAGGTGAGGTATAGATGGTTGAGGAACTTAACCTGCATTTCTGTGTAGAGTAAGGGATAGACCCACATCTGCTTCTCAGCGTAGTTGGGCTGGGGCTTTAGAGGAGGGAATCAAGCAGTGGAGATACTGGGACCAGAACATTATTCCGCCTTTATTGGCTCCTTTTGCCAGTCTATATAAAATTTGAGCTGGGGGCGGGTAGACTGAGTGAGGGGTCTTAGAGACAGTCAACACCCAGTCCCTGACTTGCAAATATTTATATGTCTCAGATGGGGGGAGGCTATAGCAGTCTTGGAGCAAACAGAATAGAAGAAAAAGACTCAAACAGATCGAACATAGAGGTGATCCCTCTGTTTGTCCAGTTGGTAAGATTCAGGGATGGAATGAGTTTGGAAACTGCTTGGAGGGAGAGGTTACAAAATGGGACTGTAAAATTTGCATGTTGTCTGATGACCTTATCTCACACCTGCATGGCATCTGAGATGGACAATAGTCTATGTACAGCTGAGGGGCAGGCATGCTTGAGAATCCAAGGAAGGTTGAATAGAAAAAGCCTAAACACAGGGCCCTTTCAGTGTCTACCCGAAGCTTAGAAGCCTGAGGAAGTGCCCAATCTCGAAGGTTGCTCAGTATACAGGCTTCTTAATAATGAGTTAGGTTAGGGAGTATTATGCCCCCTTGTGGCTTAGGTAGGTTCTTGTGTTTGTGAATGAGAAGACGGCGTTTCTGTCTTCACACATAGGTCATCATTAGTGTATGAAAGCGGGTCATCAATCTTTTGGGTACAATATATGGAATAGTGCGAAAATATACATAAGTTGGGGTAACAACATAATTTTAAAGGCAGCTATAAGACCCAGCCAAGAGACCTCGAAGTTAATCCAATTCTTGGCCAATGAGGAGAGTGGAGTAAAATTGGGGAAAAGTTAGTTTCAAATATGGTAGATAAGGTAGGTAGTATGTCTATGCCCAGGTTTGGCAAAGACTCCTTCTTCCAAACAAAAGGGAATTGCTTTTGCAGAGCTGAGAGTAAAGATTACGATATGTTGATAGGGAGGGCTTCGGATTTAGTAATATTCAATTTATAGAGTGAGGCCTCACTATAGCGATCCAAGATGAGTTTCAAGGCTGACAACGAGGTCTCTGGGCTGGTAACAAATAGGAATACATCATCTGCGAACAGACACAATTTATGTGTGTTTGAGTAAAGAGTAATACCTGGGTAGTCTAAAGCCTGTCTAATTGTGTGTGCTAGAGGCTCTATGGCAAGAACAAACATCAAAGGGGAGAGGGTGCACCCCTGCCTAGTGACAATGGTAATTGGGAAGGAGTAGGATAGGAAGCCATTACTAAATATCTTCGCGGAAGGTCCCTGATATAGGGCCAGAATGGAGTGAAGTATATTTCCCTGTATACCAAATTTAAGTATTACTTATTTCATGTAAAGCCAGTGAAGCCTATCAAAAGCCTTCTCTGTGTCTAGAGAAAGCAAAACAAGCTCCTTCTCGGTCCCAGCCAGGAGGTCGATAACATTCAAAATACGATTATGTGTGCATGTGGGGAAGTGTAGTATGATCCCACCTGCAGAGCACCTGGATGAGGAGGAAGGAGGAAGCAACAGTATAACAACAATAATGTAACAACAGGTGGTGTTACTGGTGTGTTGTAGATAGCAGTGGTGGTATATTAGTATAAAGTGGGTATTATGTCTATTACAACTTAGCATGGCTTGTGCATCAACAATTTTAGAACATAGTGCATTGAACATTAGACATTTAAACATTAAACATTCGTCATTAACACCAGTGATATTAATATTTATCTAGTCGGTGGTAGAGGTTATAAAAACTTCAGCAAATAGAGTGAACCTCAGTCTTTAGTAACAAGAATCCAATCTGGTTGAAGCAGGGGCTTATTTGCTGCAGGTCTACCTGTATCAACAGCTTGACTGGGAAGCCCCATCGGTAGGATATGTCGTTTGCTCGAAGGGCTGTCGTGATTGAATGAAGGGCTCATCTTTGGTTGATGGCAGTGAGCGAAAGATCTTGGAAGAGTTGCAGGTCATTGAGCTCTGCTTAGATCAAAAGTTTTATAACATGTAACTCTAGGAATGTCATATATGCAATAGACTGAAAATGCGGATTTGCATATATTGGGAGGACAACAAGAACCTTGAAAAAAAGAAAAAGTGAACACTTATATAATATGAGAAGAGGTTTGGAAACCCATTCATTGTGAGCACATTTCAAACAACACCATGAATATAGAGGAAAATATCTCATTAACTTTGTAGGGATAGATCATATTCAACCATATTGGAAATGTCAAATGTGAAGGCACAAATATCTATATGAAAAATGCAATGGATATTCAAATTAGAAACCCTCTATCCACAAGGTTTAAATAAGGATTTTGAGATAAAAATCCTTTTAACTTGATTTCATTAAGTGTCTATTTTTTTCATTCCTTTTCTTCTATTCAAATATGGATATCAATTATATGGGGGGTTACAAGCACATCAGTCAACACTTATCTAAGATCTGAATAATAAAGTTTGGAAAATAAATAATAAAGTATTTATGTTGATATATATATATATATATATATATATATATATAGATATATATATATATATATATATATATAATTTCTCTTTCTATCGTTACACTACATTTGTTATTACAATATTTGAATGATCATTCTGTGGTTTTTGAGCAGAAAGAATGTATAGTTATTTGACACTGTATTTAATATATGAACATCATTCTCTGTCCTAATATTTGCAATCTTTATATGTTGTATATACTAATAAGAGCAAAATGTGAATGGAATAGTGCTAGCAATATAACCATTCTTTTTGATTGATATATCAGCTTTGTTTGACATGGAAACCCAACAGTGATGTCATCTTCGATACTGCTTCTCTGTTGGTTAGGTAACAATATGTCACTTCCAGTTTTTCTGTATAAATAAATGATGAAGATTCACTCATTTATCATCATCATCATCATTTATTTATATAGACACAAAATATACCGTAGCGCTTTACAATTGGGGACAAACATAACAAACTAATAAACAAACTGGGTAAAATAGACCAAGAGGTGAGAAGACCCTGCTCGCAAGCTTACAATCTGTTTTACAATGGGAGTTTGACACATGAGGTTAAGTCTACATTTGCAGTCAGCCCAGCCAGACTGCAAAAGTGACTCATAAGCTAAATGATCCTGTCACACAACAATGTTGGTCAAGGGGTAGTTGCATAACAGGAGGTAATAGGGTAATGTAGTGAGGTTAAGAGGGTGGTTGAGGAATATTATAAGCTTGTCTGAAGAGGTGGGTTTTCAGAGAACGCTTGAAAGCTTGTAGACTAGAGGATAGTCTTATTGTGCGAGGGAGAGAATTCCATAGAGTGGGTGCAGCCCATAAAAAGTCCTGTAATCGGGAATGAGAGGATGTAATGAGTGTAGATGAGAGACGCAGATCCTGTGCAGAGCGGAGTTGCCGAGTTGGGAGATATTTTGTGACAAGAGAGGAGATGTATGTTGGTGCAGCTTTGTTGATGGCCTTGTAGGTTAGTAAGAGTATTTTATATTGGATTCGGTACAAAACAGGCAACCAGTGTAGAGACATACAGAGTGATTCAACAGAGGAATAACGATTTGCAAGGAAAATCAATCTTGCCGCTGCATGCAAAATAGATTGTAGGGGTTTGAGTCTGTTTTTGGGAAGGCCAGCAAGGAGGGAATTGCAATATTCAATGCGGAAGATGATAAGTGCATGAATTAAGGTTTTTGCAGTGTCTTGTGTGAGATATGTGCAAATTCTGGAAATGTTTTTTAGATGTATGTAACATGATTTAGATATAGAGTCAATGTGGGGAACAAAGGATAGTTGTGAGTCAAGGATTACACCTAGGCAGCGAGCTTGTGGGGTGGGATTTATGGCCATGTTATCAACAGAGATAGAAATGTCAGATATGCTCTTGTTGGTAGGTGGGAATATTATTAACTCTGTTTTAGAAAGATTAAGTTTGAGTTGGCGGAAGGACATCCAGGATGATATGGCAGAAAGACAGTCAGTTACACGGGACAACACAGATGTCGAGATATCAGAAGAGGAAAGATAAATTTGGATATCATCCGCATAGAGATGATACTGAAATCCAAAGGAACTTATTAGATTTCCAAGAGAAGCAGTATATATAGAGCACAGCATAGGACCTAGCACTGAGCCTTGCGGTACTCCAACTGATAAAGGAAGCGGAGCAGAGGTGGCCCCAGAGAAATTAACAGTGAAAGAGTGATTAGAAAGGTAGGATGAGAACCAGGATAGAACAGTGTCTTGAAGCCCTAGATATTGCAGCGTTTGTATGAGAAGTGAGTGGTCAACGGTATCAAATGCAGCCGAGAGATCCAGGAGAATTAGGAGAGAGTAATGGCGTTTAGTTTTAGCAGTGATCAGATCATTGACAACCTTAGTCAATGCAGTTTCTGTGAAGTGTTAAGAACGAAAGCCAGACTGAAGAGGATCCAACAGGTTGTTTGCGGAAAGGAAGCATGTGAGGTGAGTGTAGGCAAGTCTTTCTAGAAGCTTGGAGGGGCACGGCAGCTGAGAGATGGGAAGGTAATTTGAGAGAGAGTTTGAGTTGGAATCTTGTTTTTTTAGAATAGGAGTAATCACTGCATGTTTGCATAGTGACAGAAAGATGCCAGTAGAGAGCGAGAGATTACAGATTTTAGTCAGAGGTGAGATGAGCACAGAAGACAGGGATCTACCAATTTGTGAGGGAATAGGATCAAGAGGACAGAAGGTAGAGTAGGAGGATAAGAAGAGAGTAGAAATTTTCTCTTCATTTGTGGGGTCAAATGAAGAGAGGGAGTCAGAGGTTGGTGGGAAGGAATTGAGCCAATTACTTGATGAGGAAGAGGATACCAATTCTAGTCTGATCTTATCAATCCTGTCCTTGAAATAGGAAGCAAGATCCTGGGCACTGATAGGGGATGGAGGGTTTGGGGTGGGAATTGAGAAGAGCTTTAAATGTCTTAAAAAGGCGTTTGGGGTTGGAAGCCTGTTTGTTTTGCAGTGTCCAGGGCATTTCGATAGGAGCGGTAGATAGAAGTATATGTGAAGAAGTCGTTAGAGGTGCAAGTTTTACGCCAGTGAAGTTCTGCTTTACGGGAAAGTTTTTGAAGATTTTGCCTTGCTGTAGTGTGCCACGGCTGACATCGAAGTCGACGTGTAGTATGTAGTGTCGCTGGAGCCACTTGATCAATGGCTGTTGCTAAGGTTTGGTGAAAATTAGGTACTGCCATCTCAGGGGAGGAAAATGTAGAGATAGGGGAGAGAAGGTGTTGGAGAGAGGTGGAAAATTGTTGAAGATTAATAGAATTAAGATTTCTGCGGGTATGAGGAGACTTGGTAGAGTTAGACAGTAGAGAGGTTAGAGCAGTGGGGATGAGCGTGTAGCTGATAAGGTGATCATCCGAAAAGTGGAAGGGTGTTTTAAGAAAGTTAGAGCATAGTCTAGAGAAAACAAGGCCAAGGCAATGGCCATCCTGATGAGTAGATGATTCAATCCACTGCGAGAGGTCAAGTGAGGAGGTTAGAGAGAGTAGTTTGGAAGCAGCTTTGGAAGGTGGGTTATCAATGGGGATGTTGAAATCACTCAGGACGAGGGTGGGGATCTCTGAAGATAAGAAGTGAGGGAGCCATGCAGAGAAATCCTCAATAAACTGTGCTTCAGGGGGACGATAGATCACCACAACACATAGAGAGAATGGATTAAAAATGCGACTAGAATGTACTTCAAAAGATGTGAACATGAGTGATGGGACATTTGGTAGCACTGTGAATGTGCACTGTGGGGAGAGAAGTAGTCCAACCCCACCTCCTTGTTTGCCTTCAGGTCTGGAGGTGTGGGTGAGTTGGACACCACCATGTGAAAGTGCTGCAGGTGAGGCAGTGTCTGATTGCATGAGCCATGTTTCTGTTATTACCAGAAGGTTGAGGTTTTTTGAGAGGAAGAGATCATGAATGGAGGTAAGTTTGTTACAAATAGAGCGTGCATTCCAAAGGGCACATTTAAAGGACTTTGGAAGAGAGTGGAGGTAGGTGATGTGTTTGAGGTTTGCTATAGAGAGGTAGTGCTCTGATGTATGTGTGTGTGAGGAGTGTGGGGGACCTGGATTAGGTGATATATCACTGGCTAATAGAAGCAGAGAGAGAGAAAGATAGGTAAGGGGATTGTAAGATGTGTGATTTTTTATTTTCTGGTGACAGGTGGAGGCTGTACTTGTTAGAGATAATAAATAGGACAACAGTTCATGGGTGTTAACTATAGGGTGAGTGGAGTAATGCAGGTGCAATGAGGACAAATGTTTGTGTTGGTGGAAGGGTGAAAGATGACACAGTCCTAAAAATAATGCCATGATCAAGAAGAGAAATTTGTTAAACATTGTGATGAGAGTAAAAGCAAAAAAGTAAGGGGTATTTAAAGAATTACCTCTTTGCAGTGTTCCGTATAGATATACAAGTATTGCAGAAATAGACTTTGCAGATATAGCTTATTCCTGGGAGTAATCCAATGTAGTCCAATGTTTGTCCAACTGTGTTGTCTAACTGTGCATTTCTGTCCACTTTGTGAGCAAATACCACTTAGTGTAGAAATCACACACGTCTCACCCAACATACGTCTCCCCATAGACGGACGTAATTTGAGATATTATGGATATTCTGATTTAATTTAAATGTGATTTTTTGGGGATTATATGAAAATGTAAAACCGCAAGTAACGGAAATTTTAGTCACATCACATCCGGTCATTTAGAAACCCCCACTGTTTGTTGTATGAAGTACATATTTGTTTCCATTCAATTGTGGTAATTCTTCTCTTTTTTTAATTATTATTTTGGAGACCAAGATGAATAACTTGTATATGTTATGCTACTTCCGGTTTTAGAAGTGTGATACCTCACTTCCGTCTTCGGAGAAAATGTTAAAAATCGTAGATATGTGAATATGTTTCTTTTTATACTCCAGTATGTTTCTTGCTGATGTTATATAAGTATTATTGATAATAATTTTTAAGATGTATTATCCTGATTTGGAAATTAGATGACTTCCTGTCATACTCTGATTGGTTGTTTTTAGTTTAAATATGGATCCATCACACTGTAGTACCCATACTTTAAAAAGACTGCTTTGCCAGTTGAAACGCGGTGGTGGGAGACTTCAGAGTGAGAATAAAGGACTCCTTCCCAGTATAATTAGCTGTTTGCAACCTGTCAGAATGGTCATGTATCTCCAGTAGTTAAATGACTAGATGAGTGTGATGGCTGTTTTTGTTTCCCCAAAATCTCCCCAATTATCTTGTGCTGGGTTGGAGTCATGGTCTGCCTCTTTCTGCTGTATAGCATCTCTTCTACATATGCTGTTTTTCTGTATCAGGTCCTGCCTACAAGAGGTTAAGGCCTCATCATTTGTTCTGGATCCTGAACACCTGTACCTGATTTATATAATCTGCCTTTTCCAGCAGACTGGAGACGTTTCATCTATTGCTGTTCCTGGTCTCACTCTCAGTAATCCTGTAATCTGTACCTGATTGATCTCCTCGGATCAGACTCCTGTTTGGCTTATCATTTTGTACATTTTTTCTGCCAGCCTGACTTTGGCTTTATTGAGATTGATTTGGTTCTGAGTCGGCTTCTTGGTACTGTTGTGAATCTCCCAGCTTCTAACCATGGCTTACTGACCATCCTCCTGTACACTCCCTCTGTGGAGTCTACAGCTATCACCTGTAATTTCCCAACCTCTACTGCAGACAGCATATATTTAAGCCTTCAGATCCTGTCATTTACAGTCTGTGACTCTGAGCATTTTGCTATATTCAGTGCTGCTACTTCCTGTGGGGTTTCCAGTATCCAGCTTTCAACTGTGATTATCCTGCCTCTGCTGCAGCTCCTCTCATTTATAGACTGTACCTCTGAGATTTTTACTACTACTATTACTACAGCCAATATCAGCTGCCTATTGTGTTTTCTTCATTTGAAATTATATTATTGATTTCTTTGAACTTCACATCTGCTATCAGTGGTGTTTGTGGACTTGAGATTTTTGAATTCACCTTTGCCTGCATCAAGTAATTTCATACTTGCCGACTTTCTTCAGCTCCCTTCCGGGAGCCAGCCAGTGGAGGGGGGCGTCATTCACCGGGAATCGCTGCGTTTGGGATCTAATTCTGAACACTTCACTAGGAAGTGGGGCACTTCCTAGTGAAGTGGGTAGAATTCGGGAGATTGCCACACTCGCTCGGGAGTCCGGGAGACTCTTGTAAAATGCGGGAGCCTCCCGGACATTCCGGGAGAGTTGGCAAGTATGAGTTATTTATCTGTGTGCTTCTTACTTTAAATAAAACACTCAGTTTTCATAATCAACAACTCTCCGTGGTTTGAATACTGGGAACTCTAATAGCTTGATCTAACTGCGTCTCAATTTGGACTGTAACATAGTAACATAGTAACATAGTTGATGAGGTTGAAAAAAGACACCAGTCCATCAAGTTCAACCGCCAATCTGTTTCAATTGTGAAAATCCCCCCAGACTCAATATTGCAGTCCTATTTTTACTCTATATCCACTACTATCCTTCATTTTAATTAACAGTTGTATCCCTGGATACACTTTTCCGCTAAAAATTTGTCTATCCCTTTCTTAAACATATCTTTTGAATCTGCAATCACGACCTTCCCTGGCAATGAATTCCATATCTTTACTGCCCTTACTGTAAATAACCCCTTCCTTTGCTGGTTGTGAAAATTCTTCTTCCTCTGGGAGGGTAGCACATAACTATGGACCAACTATCCTCTTTCCTCAAGAGCTTAATGTGGAAAGTCCTGAAGTGCTTTCCACATTGGATCTGTGAGCCCTCCTGGGGGTATCCTAACTTGCAAAATGTGTCCACCAATGCCTATGCCACATGCTCAGCAACTATGGATGACAGAGAAAAATCTACCAGAGACAGGACGAATCTTTTACTGGAAAATTTTAGAGGTCTCACTACATCTATGGCCACCCTTTAAAATGGTTCCACAAATAACAGAAATTGTGTTTAAAGGGGCTTTTATTGTGGCACTGCATATCACTGGCAAGTATCCCAATATTCTTGATGGTTCTTCACATTTTGCCTAACGTCTTTTTGGTACCAAAATGTAACGCTGCAGGAATGTCATTAGCCATGAATAATAACTGAGATCTTTACTGTTTGGGAATAACCAATTGATTTGGGGTAGTAACGGGGTATTGGAAAGGTTGTAGTGGAACCATTCTATACAAGTGAAGGTTCTCCCATAATATCTGGTCCCCGTTGGTGTCCCTCCCCTCTGTCTTCACTGTACTGCGGAGTCTAAATTCCTCACTGTCAACCTCCCCATAGTCAGTCACAGTCAGCAAAGTAGAGGTTCTTAGATTAGGTACCAATGTTCAAGGCACAGTTGGCATATGTTGGGTCCCTGAATAAATTCTCAGATTCTGCGGTGACCATTGGAAGCTGGTCCCTACTTGTAGCTGTACCATGGTAACTGCTTGTACAAAGCAGGTTACTAATCCTTGTCCCGAGTCCTTTCCCAAAACAACTTTTGTAGATAAACTATCCAAGATTCCCACATTCACAATCCCAAAATCAGCACCACAGTCCAAGTGTACTCGAGTTACAGTGGTATCCTACATCTCTCCCCCTGCAGTGGCAATTTTCACCCATTTTGGGACAGAAACTTGTATTTTTGAAACAAATCTGACTACACAAGAGTTAAGGAAGCTCCAGAGTCTCTTAAGCCTTCCTTAGTGGACTACACATGTCCCCTCCAAAATCAAACCCACATACACCCCATACATTGCTTCTGGCACATCTGGATGGGGCCTTCATAGAAACATAGACTTTGATTGCAGATTAGAACCACTTGGCTCATCTAGTCTGCCCAATTATTAACCTTTGGTAACCTCAAAATTATTTGATCCTTTATTTTATGTAAGGATAACCTTATGTCTATCCCAAGATTGTTTAAAATGCTCTACTGTATTAGCCTCAACCACCTCTGATGGGAGGCTATTCCACTTATCCACTACCCTTTCTGTGAGGTCGTTTTTCCCCAAATTTCCACTGAAACTACGTCCCTTCAGTATCAGTGCATGTCCTCGTGTTCTAATACTTGTCTTCTCCAAACTATACATATTAAAATCTTTTAGACTTTCTGGGTAAGTTTGCGCTGAAGGCCATGAACCATTTCAGTTGCCCTTCTTTGTACAGTCTCTAATGTATTTATATCCTTCTGGAGATATTGCCTCTAGAACTGAACACAGTATTCTAGATGAGGCAGTACCAATGACCTATACAGTGGGTTAATTACATCTTTCTTTCTGATACTGAGTCCTCTCCCTATGCAACCAAGCATCTGACTTGCCTATCTCATTGCTTTGCTACATTGCTTACCTGCCTTTAACTCACCTGAAATAGTGACTCCTAGATCCCTTTTCTCCTCAGTAGTTTCCATTATAGTGCCATTAATACTATATTTAACCTTTGGGTTTTTGAGACCCAAGCAGTGCTCGTAGTGTGCCAGTATGAGACAGTATGACATACCGGCACTTCTAACTTGGCATCGTCCCTGAACATTGTCCACAATCTAGTTCAAACACAAATAGGGTGCAATTCTGCCCCAGCAGCACTGATTGTATTGTGTGATATTTTTTTTTTTCTGGTGGTGGGGGGAAAAAGTCGCAGGTTCCTGATATTGGGTATACAGAAGTGTAGATTGCTGAGTGCAGAGGCAGTCACTTGACCTGTCATCAATGGGGGTGGGGCTTCAGCCGTGCAGTAGTGTGTGCTAACAGGGTCAATCACCTGTCACTCTGCTGCCTCTTCCTACATGGATTAAGATGCAGAAGCTCCAATCTCCAAAGAGTCCTGTCAAGTCTGGGTAAGTCTGTGTTAGAACCTGCCATGTCTGTGTCAGTAACAGGAAATATAAAAATATCTCTATTTAAAAGCCAGGGCAGAATATGGACTGCAGTCAATCCAGAATTGTATTCAAATACATTTTAGTGATATATTAAATAAGTATCTATAAAAACATGTATTACCAGTCAATAAATATAAAAAACTCTAATGTAGCTTAAAAATAATATCGCTATAAATGTACTAAAGTTGTTTTCAGTAAAAATAGAAATTTGAGGAGTTTTTTGACGAGTCATTTTTAACAGAAAAGATACAAGCATCAAAGACTTTAAGCTGGCTTCCACAGAAATTGTTAGGTTGTTGTCGGTGTAATAATAAGGTGTGCATGACGTGTACATTTATAGCCAATAAAAAGAAGGGGATTACTCCCATTACTTCCAAAAACACATTTATAGAACACAGACGTAATAGTAATCTGGGTTTGCAAACACATAGTGTACCAAGACATTTCTCTTTAGTTCACAACCGGGACCCCTCTGGGTTATTATTAACAGAAATTGAACAAATTGGAAAAACCCTGAGAGGAGGGGACAGATTTAGAAAATTATGTGAGATAGAAACTTTATGTATCTTTAAGTTGAAAACATTGAGTCCAGATGGACTAAATGAAGCTTTGGGTTTCTTTTGAGGATTGAAAGGATGCCATTAATGTGTTAAGAAAATGAGAGTACATTTGTAATCTAACATTTACTAGTCCTTAAGATATATGCAATATAATATTCATTGATATATAAGGTTGAATCTATAGACCTGAGGATTTAGTACTGTATTCGATAGGAGTGTATTTCACACAATGCATTCATTAGAATCACTACTGGAACAGAGGGTTCAAGAAAAGGCCAAGAGAAGCACGGCTAAATCAAGGGTATATTTGTGTAGCGAGTTCATGATAGGCTAGAAGTCGGGGTCCAAATTCAAAACGTTAAGAGCATCTGTAAACAACAAAAGGCATTTCATAGTCCAATGGTCAGGATACCAGTGGTGCCACCAGGCTAGAACAACAGGAGCCAGGGATGGGAGTGGAATACTCATCTATTAAAGCAGTTGAAGATCTCCTGGCAATAAACTAGAAAAAATTGCATCTTTATTGATGGATTTCTGGATGCATGCTCCAGAAATTAACATACACAGCTGTACAGAAATTCTCCCAGTTTATAGTACCTATTTATACCAGAGAATATGCATTTTGCCAAAGCACATGCACTTCAGTAGATGCACAAGTGTACTGAATGCCAGGGGCAGGCTGGGCTGAGGGCAGGGGGGAATCATCCCCCCGACCGGTCCCATAGTGGGCTACCTTGGGCTGGGTCACTGGGCCACCTAATTTTGTTTTCCTTTGAAATCTCGAATCTTGCCCCCCGGGATAAAATTTTCCAGCCCTCCCCTGAATGCCCATGAGATGTGTATAGGTACTGTATGTTCAGCTGCAAATTTGAGCCCCCACAACAAGGAGTAGAGCAAGTTATTTTTATTTTTCTTACTTAGTGGAACTTTCTTTCTTTCTGTCTTTCTTTCTGTCTTTCTTTCTGTCTTTCTGTCTTTCTTTCTGTCTTTCTGTCTTTCTTTCTGTCTTTTTTCTTTTTCTCTCTATCTCTCTGCCCCTCTCTATCTCTGCCCCTCTCTCTCTAACCGACATTCATAAATTGCCCAGATAAATTTCTCATTCTATTTTCTCCATTTTTTTATGTTGCTTATTATAGGAGAACTCTCACCCACTGAGATCCTTAGATGGTCTTATTATATATTGATCTCCGTTTTTACTAATGCGGTTGCTGTCATTTTGACATTTGGCAATATTGCTGCTTCACGCTCTGTGGCCAGTGGTTTATTCAGACAAGGGTGCTATAAATGTGGAGTTTCTATGTTCTCCTCATGTACATATGGGTTAATTATTGTGCATAGGTTCTGGTGTGCGTCTTCGCCAGTGGTATGGATATTATATTATCAGCAGAATTTTGATTGTACAAAGCAGTGTAGTGGTGTCTGTAACTAAATAGAGATTTTTTTCTGTTTACTCTTTGTTGTTTGGAATTATGTTTCTTTTTATAATTTAGTTAGGTCTTCTGATTATATAGTTTCTGTTTTGAATAATCTACTTTTACTTGTAAAAGAGCAATAGTGACTGCACAGTGGAATGAGGAATTAAATATATAGTTCCTTGCTCCCTCTCCAAATACTTAGTTAATCAGTACTGTGCTAAACCTAATTTTATAGTCATCATACACTTGTGGTATTTACAACTATGAATGTAATATAAGGAAAAATCCTGCATTATGTACTCAGTTTGGTCTTTGAGGTTGATATTAGTGAGTGGTATATGTCCTGGGAAATTACAAGCACCTTACTTTAATTATGAAGACTGCACAGCTCACCCTGCTGATGGGATCAATGCTTCTAACAACAGGTGAGAGACCACTGAGGATATTCTGTGGGACTTTAAGTACGGAACTCAAAACAACTCGGTCGCTGCTGAAAATATCACCATATTTTTCTTTTTAAACATAGGCTTCCTTGTATGTTTCAAAGGAGTAGACATGGCAAAATAATTAAAAATAAATTCTTTTTTAGTAGAGATGATACAACAATGCAATTCTTTTGTATTTTGTGTAACGGTGGTAGTGCATGCTGCCTGCATTATGAAGAGACACATTTTGGTCTTGTAGAAGTATATCCTCAAGAATTTGTGTGGTTTGCCCTATGGTTGGAAGTGATAAGTGGCCGTCGATATATAAGCTGATAATGTAAAATTTGGGGGGCAAAAGAAAGGTCAAACATTTCTTTAAATGTTAGATTCCCACCTGATTAACACTGCATAAAACCTACCCCACATCTGTCTAACTTCACAAACCAGGTATTAGGGCACATACTGCAAAAGTTGAATGTCTATGAAGGTGCCTTCATGTATGTGATACTGGATGCAGGTACAGCGTACAAGATAGAAGACAAATGTATCATGTGAGAGTATCTTACATCTTAGCAGTTATATTTTAGGCCAGGGATTGAAAGTACACTCAGAGGGATACCTGAGACAGATTCAAGGAGTACTTGCACCTCTTACATTAGGAATTCTTGGTATAAATTAACATTTTTTACAGGGTGCTTGGATAAACATACAGCTAATAGTGCACAATGGCAAGTGTTAATTGTCAAGTGGTAAATGTATATATATATATATATATATATATCCATATGTCCCTCTCAAAATCCTGTTACTTCCACCTTCGGAATATATCTAAGATATGTCCTTTTCTCACCATGGAAGTTACGAAAACGCTTGTTCACTTGCTTATTATCTCTCGCCTTGACTACTGTAACCTTCTTCTCTCTGTCCTACCTGATTCTCGCCTTGACCCTCTTAAGTCTCTCCTCAATGCTGCTGCCCGCCTCATTTTTTTCTCCCGCCACTCTATCTCCGCGGTCTCCCTCCAACAGTCACTACATTGGCTCCCCATACCCTACAGAATTAAATTTAAACTCCTCACCCTCACCTTTAAAGCTCTAAGTCAATCTTCCCCTCCCTACATCTCCAATCTCATCTCTACCTACATTCCCACCCGTCCCCTCCGCTCTGCCTCTGACCGCCGCCTCACTACTTCACTGATCACCTCCTCTCACTCTCGTCTTTAGGACTTTGCCCGGGCTGCTCCCCTGCTGTGGAACAATCTTTCACGTTCCATCAGGTTAGCATCTACTCTTAAAGGCTTCAAGCGTGCCCTTAAGACTCATTTCTTTATTCAAGTCTATCAGTCCTCCTAACTTTCTTGTCCTGGCTCTCTCCCCTAGTTAGTACCACCCTTTATGTATCTCCCCCTTCCCTTTAGGTTGTTAGCTCTCATGAGCAGGGCCCTCTTTCCTTGTATGCTCCTTCTACTGTTCCTTCACCCTCTGTACCTCTTGGCCTGCTTCGCTAGCCCTGTTTTCCCTGTTTTATTAATCTTCGGCCTTCTTCTTGCTGGTTTCTACTATCCCTTTCACTATCTGTCAGATATAATCTGATTTTCTTTACCCTGTCACCTGTGTTTGTATATATTTGTGTATCATGTTGTGTCTTGGTTCTGTTTTCTGTATATGTAATGTACGGCGCTGCGGACCCTTTGTGGCGCCTTATAATTCAAAGATAATAATAATAATAATAATATATATATATAATTATTCAAATAACCTAAGACCAAAAAGTTTATAATATTTCTATATATATATTTAGGTAAATATAGCAATAGGAGTTTGACTTTTTGTTTAAAACATTTTATTAACAATACAATATAACGTTTTACAAGGTAACTGAGGACCTAAACAGTCTTTATTAGATGCATGCTATTCAATGTATACTGTCTTTGGCTTTTTTCTATGGATTTAAACAAGACTTCCTCAATTGTTCTAGATGATTTGGTTAATAGTTATAACTTTGCATCCTAGCATTTTTCATGATAGTATGACCATTAACTGGTACTATTGCAGCTTGACTTGTAGCTAATGTATATATGAACATTGTTAATGTGTACAGAATGACATTATGTCCTATAATTCAGCACTTTAAACCGGGTGTAGTCCATCGATTTTTGGTATAACGTGGAAGATTTTTAAAAGCAACAGTTTAAAAAGGAATAACTTAAATATGTCAAAAATGCTGGTAGGATTGAGAAGCCAAAAACGTACTAGAGAAACATGTAAGGAGCGTCCTACCAGAAGAGAAAATAGGGAGGGGGGTGGCGAATGCAGGTTTCTATAGGTGTGGTTCTAGTGTTGTGTGTAAAAATGTTAGGTCATAGATTTATGGCTGCACATTTACAATTGATCTGTTACATCCTTAAAAAAGTCTTAGGTAAAAATAAGTTGAGAACCATTGGAAGAATAACAATGTGGGTACTATAATCGCACAGGGATGAGGTTGGCTTTTAAGCTTATGACACTTAACTCAGATTTTGAGACTAAGGGGTATATTTACTAAACGGCGGGTTTGAAAAAGTGGAGATGTTGCTTATAGCAACCAATCAGATTCTAGCTGTCATTTATTTAGTGCATTCTACAAAATGAAAGCTAGAATCTGATTGGTTGCTATAGGCAACATCTCCACTTCTTCAAACCCGCAGTTTAGTAAATCTAGCCCTAAATGCTTTATAAATTATTATTTTTTTGCTAATTGAATGTCTTAGGTCCAGGTACCTGTTCATCAACTAATGCCACAACCTGTAGTTTTTGTTTGTTGGGATATATATATTTATTTATATATATATATATATATATATATATGGATAGATAAACAAGTATGGCGCTCCAATGTGTAGTATTGATAGTAATATGGGAAGATGTAATAAAATGCGTACCATATAGATGAAATCAATGATTGTATGGTAGAAACGGAGTTCCTCTTCTGAGGTAATGTCTCC
Organism: Mixophyes fleayi; assembly: GCF_038048845.1. Classification (NCBI taxonomy): domain Eukaryota; kingdom Metazoa; phylum Chordata; class Amphibia; order Anura; family Limnodynastidae; genus Mixophyes; species Mixophyes fleayi. The sequence goes on along the minus strand of NC_134405.1, from coordinate 30,925,403 downwards.
CCCTCTCCAACAATAGCGATAATGTGGGTAAAAAAATAGAGAAACACATATAGTGTAATAGAGTTTATGTAATATATCAATACATGTGATAAACCTCCACCAGGATCAAATGTTAGCCCGGCACCAAATGGGTTAATCTTATGAGTACACCTCCAAAAAACCACCAACAGCTTATACTGCGTACCAGATGATGCAGAGTGAACTCTGAGATGGCAATCCCTCAGTCAAAAGGTCATCCAGGGCGGAAATGGATGAAAATAGACAAAGGATGCAATGTAAAAGTATTTTCGTCCCAACACAGTGGGACTTCCTTGTATACCTGAAAAGGTAACCCTGTATTCAGTCCATCATACAATCCTGTAGTGCCAGAATGTCCCACTGTGTTGGGACGAAACGCGTTGAGCTGTGGTCGCTATGGGCATCGTTATTACTACTATATGTGAGTTACTACTACTCGTTTTAATAAATTGTCATTTTCATACTTTTACATTGCATCCTTTGTCTATTTTCATTTTATTATTGTATGCCAGTAATTATTGTATGCCAGTATTTAAAGATGTCTAATTTGCTGAAAGTCGGTGTCGGAATTTACGTCTGCGCTATCACGTACCCCACCCATTTGGAGCAGAGAGTATGCTCCTGCCAGTATTGCTTGGAATGTTCATACTCTCATTAATTCTTATGAATCTTTACTCTTGCCCAGAGGTGGGTTAGCTTCATGAAAAAGAGTTAGAAGAAAGATGACATCATTACTTCCCTTCATTGCTTCCCTTTGCCAGCTTCCCTGCTAAGAAACTCAACAACTATGTTCTGCTTTTTATATTTTTTGCAACAAAGGGGTACATTTATTTAAATCAGTGGTTTTGTAAATGGGTAGAACTTGTATGTATAAATTCTAATTAACCAAATTATTTTACAATTCTCTTTAACAGGATGTCTGAACGGAGGCATCTATGATGGAAATAAGTGTATTTGCTTAGACACTTTCTATGGGTCCTTATGTGAGAACAGCTTAGACAGACTTCCACCTGGTGAGTACCTGAATATTGTTGTAGTTCTAGGACAGTGGCTACTATGTAAGGCCATTTGTTAATAAGTGTAGATAGCAGTGTGATGCCCCCTGTCCCACACAGTGTAGTGAGGTGGACTGGACTTGATAAAGTGATTGCCACATCTACACTTGCAGCGAACTGCATCATTAAGTCCTATTCACCTTATTTATTCATACCTTGCCCCCCGATCTCCCGGAAGGTAGGTAGGAAATGTAGGTTAGTATAATACATGCTACATTACATGTAGTTGAAACTCATGCTGCATTTCTGAGGCTTTTTCTATCTCGACATATAGCAAAACAGCATGTATGTCCCTAATTATAATGCAGCTACGTATTATATGTATTTCAGATGTAATAGGTGCTAAATGTTCAACAAAAGTTTATTATTGAATACTATATATGATAGCCTCATACTGTGCAGCTACTCTGCAGCTATTTTATGGCTGTTTGTCAATAACCATGTAAATCCTGATATACATGAACTGCACAGGCTGCATGGTTGCCCTGCAGTTGGTTTACACCATAGTTGATTACTCTATTGAAATTTGTGGGAGACTCCTAGATTACTGAAAGATCTCCCAGACTCCTGAGAAAGCAGCAACTCTCCCACAAAATAGACAGGAACTAGTCATGACGATGCAATTTGTGTCAATAAGCAACGACCACCCACCTCAGTGATTACTGAGTGGACAGGGGTATGATGATGTTAGGCTATCAATCATTGTGCTATTTAAAACTACAAACAACGGTGGGCTGTAGAAACAGACAAGTAGGTGCCTAGGGAATAATGCACAAATTATGTAAAAATGGAATATATTAACTGCTTCAAATATTGTTCAAATTGTGCAACTCACACAGTCTGGACTTAGCTGGTTCAGACAGTGAGCTGTCTGGGTCATCTATGTGGTTGTTTAATAATTTTTATATATAATAAAAGGTTTTTTTAGGAATAACGTTCAGGTGTTTCTCTTCTAAATAAGACACTTGGATTTTTTTTGTCCCGTTGCCATCAGATTTAATCAACATACTTTTATATAATTAGTTATGTGTTTTGCAACCTAATAATTAGCACACAAGGGGCAAAGCATCAGACAGTTCTAGAGATAAATGGGGGGATAATGAGACAAAAGTGAGCAGACAAGTCACAAAAGGGGGCAAAGCTTTGGAAAAGTGGTGCAGACAATAGAGAGAGGAGTGAAGGTGAGAGCAAGCAGGCAAGAAGCAAGGGGAATGGGCGAGAGACAGAGAGGGTAACAGGTGAAATGGGAGAATAGAGAAGAGATGGGGTGATAGAGACAAGAGTAACAGACAAACAACAATGGGGCCAGGCTTAGGAAAGGTGGTACAGACAAGAGACAAAGAGGAATGCAACAGAAACAGAGCACAGATGACAGGTAATAGAAAAAACAAGCTGTTGTGAGAATGGAGGGCAGACAAGTTTCAAGAAGGGTATTACAGTCAAGAGAAAATGAGGAATGAGGGAGGACAGAGAAGAGGCACGGACAGATTTAGGAGAGACCTCAGAAAGACAGACAGTGGTGTGAAAAATCTTCTGTTGATGTGTCATGTGTGTTCTATTAGGGATGAAGTTTAGAAAGTGAATTTAGTGTAGATTGGAAATGGGGTCCAACTATTCAGACATCAACCAACGTTGGTCACCTAAGGAACTAAGGAAGGGGGTCAGGACAACAAGAGTCAGACCTCTACTAGGACTTGTCAGGAAGTATGGTCTCTTCTAGGTTCAGTTCCCTGAATAGGGTTTCTTATATGTCCTGTAAATAGTCAATATCATAATAATCCTTTTACTGTCTCCTGTAGTTAAAGCAGTTAACACCACTGTGACTGTGACACTGAGAATCACTAGCGAAGTTTATACAGAGGAGCTAAAGGAAGTCACTACTCCAGAATATAAGAAATTTGAAAGTAGATTTAAAGACGAGGTGAGCTAGTGAATCATTTATGTATGTCTGATACATTTATTTTCTCGCTATTTCAGTGCTATATATAACCTCTGTTTTTTTTCTCTCCGCTCAGATGAAAACGATCTATTACAATGTACCAGGTTACAAAGATGTGGAAATCACGGAAATCACGTGAGCTTTTTCTTTGTCTACAGTGGCATATTATTAGAAAATAACAAAGAGGGGTTTTTTTCACCATACATGTCTATTGCGATAAGCAGTTATTTCAAGAGACGTTCACTGACTTCTTTTTTTGGTTTTGGTTTTGGTTTTGGATCTGGATTAACTTTGTGTTTTGGTTTTGGCAAAACTGCCCTTGCGTGTTTTGGTGTTGGTTTTGGATCCCGATTTTTTTCTAAAATCCCTATTTATTTATTTTTATAAAATCACATAATTTGGCTCTTTTTTATCCCTACATTATTATTAGCCTCAATAACATTAATTAACAATCATTTCCAGTCAATTTTTGTCAAGTGACAGGAACACTGCTACCCCTTCTGTTTCTGTATGATCAATGGCACTGAGCAATGGCACTGGAGACTGGAGAGTAACAAAAACACTGCTACCCCTGTTTCTGTGTGAGCAATTGCACTGGATCTCCTAGGAGGAAGATACTTATGGAATCCAAAACCTGCGAGATCCAACAAAACAACAATGACGTTTTGCCTCGATTCAGATCCGAGGACGTGCAAAAGTAACGAGCCCGCTCCAGAGCCTACTCGGATCCTCTACGTTCGGGTGGGCTCGGTTTTTTAGGAAACCATGCCTGAACATCTCTAGTTATTTATGCTGCTAAAAATATTTCAAAATATATCTCAGCTTCCCAAAAGCTTAGCATGGAAACCATTTGGCCCATGTACTTTTTATGCCTTTAAATGGAACAGCCTGCACATGATAGAGGCAGCCATTTTGTGACGAGTCAATATTCAACATATAAGTGACCCATGATGTACAGCCTGGAATCTTAATAGTTTTCTAATTAGGCACACAACCTATAAATATCTAGCCACAGGAGGTATTTCTGTGATGGGACATATGGCCTCTGATATAAGAAAGGCTGATGCAGAGTTGGCTGTTAACTGTTCGAAATGCGTCCGCCTCTCAATCAGCAGAATATGATTCTGATTTACGGCAAGTTATCATCCGTGAGAGTTTACTCCTGCCCTATAGCAGGTGTAAAAGACATGCCTGTTAACGGGCGTATATGTGTGTTTCTTCAGGTCTACATGAGGCGTCTTTAGGTAAACACATCTTTACTGTACTCGGTCAATGTGAAAACATTGATTCACTCCCCCTGCCCAGCCTCTCTAGGTGCAGGCAGGAGAAAGCGAGAGATGCGCACAAGACTGTATAGGCGCATATGTGTGTGCCCATTTTCTGGGCATGTTCAGAGCGATTTCAAGATAAGCCATGCAAACTGGAAAATGTCACTCTCTTCATCGGCCTCACAGCCTTTAAAGAGCAAGTAAATCAAGTATTTGGTATTAATATATATAAAAGGCTAGGTATCACCAAAATCAGTAGAATACATTAAATAACTGTAGTGTTTATACTTAACTAAATATGGCCCTCATGTTCTCTGCAGCAGGATACCATGTTAGCAGGGAGGGATTTTGAGATTTCTTCCTCCCATCCTAATCTGCACTTTCTGGTCTTTTTACATTATATTTAGACTAAACAGGCAGATAATGACTGAGAGCCATGCTAACTTGCTAAGCAGAAGTGCACAGTGTGGATTAGTGGATTCATACACAGTGGTGGAGACTATGATGTCACAGCAGCTGAACCTCCTGCATTCTCAACATTTTGACTTGTATCAGATGTCATCAGGACACTGTTCTAAGGATCTGGAAGTAAACTTACAGTTGTCTGTAGGGGAAGTAGTACTGTTCTTTTTTTGCAGAATTGGAGGAGCATGCACTGAGCAATGCATTTTTCATTCAGAAACATCCCAAAATTTAGACATGCTGAATCGGGAAAAAAAGGCCTCACCCACAATCACACCAAACCACATGGCCACATCCACCCAAAATAGGTAAAAACCACCCAATTTCTGGTATGTCTTGCGATGTTTGTCGCCCACAAATGGGAATAGTTCGGAGGTATATCTTCATGGCTCATATATGATCATTTCTATGTAGCAAAGTAACACATTCTTTGGTAGCATAAATCAACAGAAGAGATGTTCTCTCAGTAATTAAGTTTCACACCAGGTGGTAAATGTATTATGCTCCGATTTTTTCAACTCTCCGGAAATCGACGACTTTTCAGCTAAAATTTAAAGCGCGAGTTGAAAAAATCGGAGCATAATACATTTACCCCCAAATCTCCTAAATCCCATGACAAGGTTTTTTTCAGCACACTATAAAAAGACCATTTTAATACATTTACTTTCCCTTGGCTCATTAACTTTTTCCTGGGTAGTAGACCCACAATTAGACTTCATTGTAATTAATTCTAAGGTGTAAATGTATTAAAGTGCGGTTTGTGCAACTCGCCGATATTCGGCAACATTGCCGGCTAAATTTAAAGTGGCATGTGATTAAAGGGAAGTTTTGCCTTTAATCACATTTCCACTTTAAATTTAGCTGGCAAAGTGGCAGAATATCCTCGAGTTGCACAAACCGCACTTTAATACATTTACCCCCATGTGTCCCAAGAGAACTCATATCTCAGACACCCTGGTATTCTAGAAAGATAAGAAACCTCTTTCAGGTGTATAACTCAATCCTAAAAAAATAAAAAAATAAAAAGGAATTCCAACCATGCTTTAGTAGTCTTAATCCAAGCCTTTACACACCCTTACACAGGCCCAAGTTGTAGATACCAGACACCCTCACACAGTACACATTGCAGAGAATACTTTATCTGTACTACACTTGTGAGAATACTTCATGCATGCTAGCGAAAGCGCTTCATTGTATTGATAAAAGGGTTTGAGACCCATTAAGGTTGCTCTATGTGACTCATATATATATGCATAATAAATGTCATACTTTTAGTATACAAATTAAACATTATGATGAAATGAGACAGAACACGAAACTATAAGTCAGCTAAGACTTTCCAATCAAACCAGACAACTGATAGAAGTACTATACATTTATACACTCCTCGTTGTCAAATAGAATATTGTTGTAAGTATTGTGCAATAAATAATGAGTGCCTAGCCTGTGATTGCTGCAATAGCCTATTGTGTGTGTCTTTTGCAGGGAAGGCAGTATCGTTGTGGGTCATAAAGTGATTCTGGAGATAGAATATAAAGAGAGTTCGAACATTACCGGACAGTACTTAGAGTTATTCGAAATGGTGAATAAAGAGATCCACAAAGCAGCAGAGCGGGACTGCAGTGACACTAGTAAGTTTCCTGCTTTTTGTGATGAATGTCTGCAGCGCTTCTGTCCTTTATTTCCCACAGTCGGACACTTTATATTTCTAGCATGTAAAGTTGACCAGTCACCTAAACACAATGGGCTGAACCGGTATGTAGCCTTTTGGTTTGCTGAGGTACTGGCTGATTTATGATTTTTACATGCGGTACTAGTTCCTAGTGAACTGCTAAGATACATCTGTTAAGGCCATAATTTGATTGCCTCCATTGTGTGTAGTCGACATGTTAACACTAAAGGAAATGATGTTGTAAAAGAGTAGCTATTTTGGTGCTATTTACCATGCTAATCTGAAAGCACAAAGGTCTAATGATGAGGCAAATATACTATTAATGCTAATATCGCAATGACCATTTAATAACTACCTTAATTATCGCTCACACAGGGTAGATTCTAGTTTGAATCCAGTTCTTAGAAACATAATTCTATTTCAATGTCTGCTCTATTTACTCTGATTACCACAGTATAATACAGGTAAGAATGAATATTACATCATATTGTATCATATGAAGAAAGAATTTCCACAAAGTTTTATTAAAGATAATATGTATTCTTATTACCAATAGATATTTTCAGTTACGGTATTTACACATATAGTAACAGTGTAGAACGCATAATACATTTTACATGAAATACAAAGCATTGCCTGCTACAGCTATTTTATACATGTGTAAATGTGCTTCTTATCTATGCTACTAAATAAACATGATAGTACTATATGTGTACATGTGTGTACATCAGATTTCTGTGTGTGTGTGCCATCAGATTATAAGATAATGAGTGTGTGCTATCAGATTGTAAGACAGTGTATGTGCAATGAGATTGTATGGCTGTGTGTGCAATCAGTTTGTAAGACTGTGTGCATGTGTGCTTGCAATCAGATTGTAAGACTGTGTGTGTGTGTGTGCGCGTGTTTGGGTGCAATCAGATTGTAAGACAGTATATGTTAAGGCACTGTGTGTGTGTTATCAGATTGTAAGACAGTGTGTGTGTATTCATATGTTAATTGCAAGTGGGAGTGTGCAAGATGGAGGATATTATCAAACTACATGGTAGATAGACAAAGGAGGCATTGCAAAATGGAGTCCAGACCATGTGTCTCTTGTCCTAGAAACATTTTGTCCATTAAAACTATCCAGCACTAAAGCTATTTAATCTGCATACTTTCTTCACTTTACAATCTGACCACTTCCTGTAAAACCTTCCCAAAACAATATAATCATTTGCTATGCATTTACACTAAACTGCATTAAACAGTAACTAGTCACTTAGTATTCACTTTCTAACAATATCTCATACAAATAACTATGTAACAAACATCACATATTCACATATTTACAATGTTTTTCTATGTACAAAGAGTGTAAACAACTCAATGTTTTTCAATGCACTTTCCCAATATAACAATTTTATTCTTCAAAATCAGAATCTTTCCAAGTCACTTCCTAAATACACTAACAATATCACTTGTAATCTCCATCAGCCTTCTCAATTAATTCAAAACAGCTCACAAACAGGGTAACCCCAATTCCATTCAAACACTGCAGATAACACATTTAAACATATTTAACTAATAACTATACAAGTACCTATGATACATATTTTAGTCAATCTAACTTTTCCTAGCCTTTTCCACTAAACACAAACTCCATTCTATTTGCACTCAAAGGCAATTTCATTTAATCTCCATTTATACTATTTCAACTTCACATATGTATGTTATCTTACCCAGGTACCAGCCAAGCCATTCATCCATGTTGCCTTAAAACAACCATTCTATCTATATTACATAAATACTTGCTTATCCATGGAGTGTCCAAAACAGATCTCTCTCTCTCCCAGTATAGGTTACTTTAGTTTCTTAAGATGTGTTAAATTGACCTAAACAGCTGCAATTTCTACACCAGCAAAGCAGGTTCTGAAGAAGGGGGTGATATGCAGCTTTGCTGTCCACTGGAGATATGTAATGGCGTATACTCAGGCATGCACTATTGCAGCCAGTAGAGTCTGTGTCTAAAAACACAGTGGGCATCATGTAATTAGCTACTACGCACGTGTCAATTGGCACATGCACAATCTGCGTTAAAGACGCGCCAATTCACACCGCATCATGATGACATTATCGCTGGTGACGCGTTCAGAAGCGATCGCCCCTACACTGATGACTAAACCAATTCCCTACTATCCCAAACAGACAACATCCCATGTATTGATTATTATTGCATTTGCAACAAAATAACTCTAAACCAAAAACCTTAGCTATGTACTTCACTGGTAAACTGATTGTAGTTATATAGTAGCTACAGCTATTTTGAATGAATTTTTTTTAAAATGTTTTTCCCACCAGCACTTTCTGGCCTTTTTACATTGAATTCAGAGTTTTCCTACTACTTAATTTATTCCCCTTTTTTTATTTTTACAGCCACAGTATCATTATGCTTTGATGAAAATATCAGAGTGGAAAAACATTTACCACCTATTGAAGGTAGGAGAAAAACATATTTCCTGACAGAAAGTATTTCCTATGTTTGCTGTGTTTACAGAATTAATTACATTAATTTCCCCTTGTCTCAACAGATTTCTGTAAAGTTGCAGACGGACTTCAAAAGTATTACATGGAACTGATGACTTCTGAGGGCCTGACCTGCGTGTCTTCCTGTGAAACAATATCCCCCAAATATTACAATTGTAATGAGGGTAGATGTGTGATACAGAAAGACATAGGACCACAGTGCTTGTGAGTGTACTTCTGCTTTACCTGTCATTTTCTGGAAAATGAGTCTCATTGCAATGTAGTTGTGAGTTCTGGATGTAGTTACTGTTGAACATAGAAGTGGATTCCTGTGGTGGACAAGTTACCATTTATAAAGGTCGTTTTAAAAGTTGTGAGCTGGTTTTCTGGAAAATAAATACTACTATTTGAGGACAATGTAGGTTGAGGTCCAGATGAAAGATATGTAAAGCAAAACACAAAACAAAGGGCAAAATATTGCGTGGGACAAGACACTTGATGGACAGGCCCAAGAAAAGTGAAACGCGCTAGATCAGATGACCCTTATCAACAAATTGCCCTTGTGGCTCTTTATCCCTTTAAATCATGCCTTATTTTTTATCAGTTACCATAGATATGAGAAGAAATCCTGCTTTCTGCTGAGACCTCTGTGTGCCACATGCTGGGAGTCTACAGACAATGTGACGTATGACGTGACTGCACACAGTAGTACATAGACATAACATAAAGAGGAGTTCATCTTGTTAGGACGATGTCTTAGGGAGTGTACCTCACAACATTCCCAAATATTAAATTGGGAAAAATTGGGCTATACAGGCCACATATATTCTCCACTACACCAACCTAGGACACCAGAAATCGGGACTGTTGTAATGTATGATTCTATGGACTTACATAGCCATTAAATGTTACCATCTATATACAAATTTTGCTGTTTTCAAGGTCTAAAGTAATCATTCATCTTCCAAATGTAAATTAAGCTGTAAACAGTCATTCTATATTTTCGCAATGGCTAATGTGCTTAATTTAATCACAGGTCTATTGTCAGATTAATTAATTGCTACATGAAAAATACCTATCATTTTGTAGTTATAAGAGATGTAATATATATATTTTAACATTCAAAATATGTTAGTACAAGTAGAAATGTGATGAATAACATGAGCTACTGTGTCTCCATGCAGCTGTCCGTCAAATGAATACATGTATACAGGTTCACACTGCACAGGGAAAATATTAAAATCAATTGTATATGGAGGCATCGCAGCAGCCATTGGTATCCTGCTCATTACTGTGGCCACCTTGGCATGTTTCCTGATTAAGCCAACCAGAATTAAAAAGGGTGAGCAAAGTGTATTTAATGTTAAAGTAGATGTGCTATATAATATCTTCATATTTGTCATGTTGTTATTATATACAAAAAGATATTACATTAGTGGTAATTGAATCACTGATAAAAGGATTATGAAGAATTGTAAGGTTCCCATTGAAATGTAGACATCAGCTCCTTTGTGTTACGACTTTACCCAGTGGGTGGTCAGTGCATGTCTTGGCTATTTAAAGAGAAATCCTACAGACAGAATTACAGAATTATTTTGTGAGGGGACAAGTGGGACTCATCAGTGTAGGATAGAGGTTTTCTAATAGTCATGTTAAGTGCGTAGAGACATGTATAAATGTCAGAGTTCATTTTCAGTGCAGCATACAATATACAATATCAGAATATAAATTAAACAGTATAAAGTAACTTATGGCCACTTTAACACTAAGTAAAATGTACACTTGCATGTGTCAGAGTTTCCATTTAAACTTTCAAAAGTGGTCTATGTGGTATTGACTACGCAAGTAACTAGAGATAAAAAGTGATGTACTTCTCTGGGAACAATTCCAAGGGCACAGACACTGTAGATTCCCCATCTCCGACATCAATATCTCTATTTTTGCTCCTGCAGCCAGAGGTGGTGATGTCTGTCCCATGCTTTTCCTATGATTTTTTTTTTTTATTGAGGATCATAACATGTAATTTATTCTTCTAATTTGTTCTTCTTCTCTGTGTGCAGTTTAACCGCAAAAGTGAACCTGGGAAGTCCAAGAGCATACTATCATAGGAGAACACTCAATTGTGCTTGTAATACTATATGAAGATTATTATTGCTTTATCTATATCATTTGCAGGATCAAGTGCCCATTTTCATTTTGGATACAGATAAATGTCATATGTGTATAAGACTCTTGTGATAACAGGCAACGGTTAATGTTTAGAACTGACAGTGTGCCTTACATTTCATTGATCCCTTTCATAGAGAATGAGATTATCATATACATATACCGGGCTGGTTTACCTTCACTGATTACATGTTAATGAAGCCAGATCCATGCTATTTGATTGTAATCTGCTTAATTAACTCTTTGTCACTATGTAGACCTTTCAAATTGAATATAAACTGAGATCTCTATTCGAAGGAAGATGTGCTAATTGTAATAGAACAGCATCTTTGAGAATGGCAATATTGCATACCAAGGTATATTACAGAAAGCTGTATTGTGATATAGATTCTTCTTCTTATATATATTTTTATTATTATTAATGTTGTCTTCTAAATATATTTGTCTAAATTTAAGATCTATTGATATGTTTATTGCATTTTTCTATTTATAAATTATGTAAAATAAATATAAGATATATTATTTTATATTAAAACTTTCTCTTGGTGGAGCGCTATTCGTTTTTGTGTGTGTTTTCTTCACACTTGTGCTAACTGTATTACATTCATCAAGTCTCTATTTATAATCATTTATATTTTTCATCATACTAGATCATTCATAACTTTACAAAATCACTCCGTCCTACATATAGACATAGACACCTTCTTCACTTCGCTCTAAGCTGTCTCTGCCTCGACTCTATTCTGTCTGAAGACTTTTCACTCACTGCTTCCTACCTCTGGAATTCTCATCCACTGAAGAATTCGCAGAGAAAGTACCAAGACAGCTTTCAAGTCTTGGCTGAAGGTTCACCTACTCATAACATCACAGAATCAGGGCCGGATTAACCATAGGGCTAACTGGGCTACAGCCCAGGGGCCTATGGCATCCAGGGGGCCCTTGAAAGTGCTCAGCAGCAGTATTGATGGGTCGGGGGCGCCCCCGGCGCGATCAGTGCTGCTGAGCACTTTCCCTGCAGTCCTTCTCCGGCGCGCTGTAGTCTCCTTACTGGGGAGATCTCGTGAGTCTCACTCTCACGAGATCTCCTCAGTAAAGAGAGCACAGCGCGCCGGAGAAGGAGGTAAGTGCCGGGGGGGGGGTGCGCGGGCAGCTCCGATCATGGGGGGGGGGCGCAATCAGCTCCGATCACGTGGGGGGGGGGCCCTCACGGGGGAATGGAGGCCCCCTTAGCCCAGGGGCCTCCATTCCCTTAATCCGGCCCTGCACAGAATACATCTGCTGTACTGGATGATCCCCTGGGTGCACTTAATTTCAGAATTGTATTTAAAATTGGCACTACTGTGTCTGTATGTTTCCCTATATACCATTTGAATTGCAAGCTCTTTGGGGCAAGGAGCACCTATTTCCGCTTGTTGCTGTCAAACAAATTTATTTGCATCATGTACATTTTCTCTTGTCTATAACTAATAATCTTCTATGGTGCTGCATACATTGGTGATGGTATTTAAATAAACTATAGATGCATACATAATTATTATTAATATGCATTACACCTGAATAACAGAGTCAGATGATGTATTTCCAAGTTCCAGAAGATCAGGTATTCCAACCCTCCATAGCTGAGCTGTTCTCATGTAGCCACTAACATTTTGAATCGATCTTGCTAGATTCTGACGATCTTGCTATTGAGGGTCAACAACTCCAGATAAACAGTTTTCCTGACACTTAGGGATTCACATGGAGACCCCTATGATTTTGCAAACATAGAAAGGCGAACGTCTCTCTGTAATTTTAGCAACATTTTTTTTTGTTGCAATATTCTTTGAAAATTGCGATATGTAAAGTCATAGAGGGAAAAAAAAGACCTGCTTTGCCAATTTATCTATGTCTAACCAAAAATTAAATAAAGGATCATTTATTAATGTATTACTAAAGAAAGCTCTGTTTATCATGATAAAAATAGGCACCTAATTAATTGAAGTGTATATTCACCAGCTCTCTGCCCATTTATATTTCGCAGAATTGTCTCATTAAAGTTCTTTGTCTGCCTTTTTTCAGATTGTGGTTTAAGATAATAAAAATAGTAATAATAATAATAATAATAATAATAATTAATAATATTTTTATTTATAACATGCCACAAATGGTCTGCATTGTGGGTACATAGGTATGAACAGACAAGACCTTTACAGTAATACAAAAATACACAAACAGGAACGAAAAATACATAACTGCACTATAAATATGCAAAGACCAGTAAGCTATGTTAGGGTAATTTTACCTCTCCTTTATCAAGTCCCTTCAGATATTATTATTATTATTATTATTATTATCCTTTATTTATTAGGCGCCACAAGAGTTCCGCAGCGCCGTACACAGCAAAAACAGTGGACTAAACAAGGTGACACATTACAAACGCTTAACAAAAAATACCAAAACTTCAGAGACTCCAGGCAGGCTAATGCAGTAAAGACGGAGCAGAAGAGCAGGTATGGAGAACAGAGGGAAGAGGGCCCTGCTCAAATGAGCTTACATCCTAAGGGAGGGTAGACAGATCTCAGGCACACAGGGAGCAAGTTGAAGTAAGTGGGGAGAGAACAGGGGGTGGGAGGAGAGAGGGGAAGAATAGGTGGAGGAGAGGTTAGGTGGAAGGTTGGTAAGCCTTTAGGAACAGGTAAGTTTTGAGTGCCCTCTTGAAGGAGGACAGATTGGGAGAAAGACGGATGGAGCGAGGGAGGTCGTTCCAGTGAAGGGGGGCAGCACGGGAGAAGTCTTGGATTCTGGAGTGGGAAGAGGTGATCAGAGTGGAGGAGAGGCGACGGTCATTGGCCGAGCGCAGGGAGCGGGCAGGGGTGTGAATGAAGAGGAGGTTAGAGATATAGGGAGCAGTAGACTGGGAGAGAGCCTTGTAAGTGAGTTTTAAGAGGATTCTGTAAGGAATGGGGAGCCAGTGTAGGGCAAGGCAGAGAGGGGAGGCAGACGGGGAGCGGCGAGAAAGGAAGATGAGTCTTGCAGCCGCATTGAGTATAGAGCGGAGGGGGGCGAGATGGGAATGGGGGAGGCCGGTAAGAAGGAGGTTGCAATAATCAAGGCGGGAGATGATGAGTGCGTGGATGATAGTTTTGGTGGCATCCTGGGAGAGGAAGGGCCGGATGCGGGCAATGTTGCGTAGCTGGTAGCGATATCAGTGAGATAAGATGCTGGTTAACCAGGAGATCAGTAATCAAGACACAGACATGCCAATATCAAGATGGAACTGAGCTGTGTTCATTTATTAGTGGGCTACATTTAAACATGATAAAGCGTTTGATCTGGTTATAGGATAGAAACACATGATTGAAATTTTCCTGAGTAAATATAAATCTTCTGACAAAGCTAAATAGTTCTCTTCATGTCACTTTTATGGGTTCTTCTTATGAACTTTCGCTGGCGCCAGAACTCCCAATGTCATCATTCTTTATCCCATGTCCTAGGCCTTCATCCGGGGTCTTTGAGATAGTTCAAGGCTGGAGCTGGTGATTATGCTGAATGTATTTTTAAGGGAAATACCAACATTTTTAACTCCATCACATATCATTACTACCATTATTGCTGAGGACCCTAGAGGTCCTTTCACTACCTCCCTCCTTTTCATTAAATATATATAAGGTTAAAAATGTTAAGGCCTGAAATGGTGATACCTAACGCAGCCCAAACTACCTTTTGTACAGTCTCTCACCCGGGACGAGTAGAGATATCATCATTTCTGCCCTTGATTATTCAAAAAGTATCTTTTCTTCATGTCTCTGCTGTAATCTCTGTATATCTTTTCTGAACGTACATGACATATACCAGTTCCATCCTATCAATATGATCGAAACCACAGTGATAATGAGTAGTGGTTGTACTAGTGAATTAGGTATACTAGTCATAGATGGAGATGATCCGATAAATACATCCCACCAATGTTTCTTTAAATCATCCTTTAGTTTGATGGCTAAAGCTTTTAATTCATTACCTTCTATAACCGTTACCATTTTTGCGTGATTGTTAATATAGTTTACCTGCTTTAAATGTTCACTCAGCATCCTTGTTTCATTTACAATTTTTACTATTTCCTCTATATTTAAGGTTAACTGAGGCAGACTTAGGTTATTATACTTGAACATTTTGTGATTATGCAGACCATTTGAGGGGTTACCTCTATTAGTGTCTCATATTCCTTTGGGTGTAATGCCCATACACAAACACTAGTGTTATGCTGCAGCATGTATGGTTCAAATATTGCAGCTGGTTGTGGGCAAACAGGTCCCATGTCTGTGTTATCACAGAGATCTAGGTTATATGTCCTATTCTGTTTATCAATGTTATTGTCAGGCACCGTCCCGCTGTCTCCTCGGGACGGCCGCCTGCCTGTCTTCCTAGCGTGTCTGGTTGCCAGGTAACCAGACGTGAAAGTTCCGGCCGCCTGATGCGTCTGTCTAGACAACGCTACTATGAACACCCGGTGGCTGTTGATGACCGCATTACCATCCCCTCTCTGTTCATTGGCTGCCCAGACTTTATAAGGCAGCCTCAGTCCTTCCTCCAGTGCCAGAGTATCAGGTCTTCCTGCATCCAGCATTTTCCTGTGTTTCCAGTTCCAGCATTGTTCCTGACTTTCCTTGTTTGTCTGTGACCCTTCTGACTCGGACCGTTTGACCACTCCTTTTTGGATCTCCCCTTTGTACTGCGCTTCCTGAACGTTACCGACCCGGCTTGTCTCACCATCCTTCCGGATATCCTTGTGTACTTCCTATTACCAGAACGTTACCGACCCGGCCTGTCTGACAACCTCTTCTTGTATCTCGCCGTTGACTTGTGGAAGGACCGCAACCTGCATGTTCCTGCAGTGGAGTCCATACCTCCTTGCGTGGGTCTCTTGTAAATACCAAGTTTACGTTAGATTCCGCACTTTCCTCTTAGTGGTGCCAACAATAGCAGATATGCAAATATAGTTGTGACAGTAATGTCCCTTGAATTCAGGTGTCCATAGATTGTCATCCTGTAGAATCATAGGCATAACTACATACTTACATACTTGCGTTTCTGTTTTTATGGTGTATGTTTCCAGAGTTCCTGCACAATAGGTCTCTTCACACCTCACTCTCCTCCTGTCCATTTTGAACCTTTCCTGCTTGGTTACATTAAACATTACTCTGTAAAGCAATATATTACCAGCCATCAATTTTACCTGTGCAGTATCTTTCTGCTGTTTTTGATGTAAGTATTGGAGGGTACATTGAGTCCAATTTATAAATTTAGTAATGTTTTCCTTTGTCCTCAAAGTACAGAGGGCTAATTAGTTAAATAACTGTAAAAACTTTTTGTTCCATTGTATGTTCTTGGTTAAGGGGTTAAAAACTGTAGGCATCCAATCAGCCTGCATATGTACCAGTTTACTCATATTAGCTCCCGCTTTACTCAGTTTTGTATCAATTACCTCCATATCTATTGTGTTCATTATATCTATTCTTGTTCCTGTGATCCCCAGTAAGGTGTCATACTATTCTCTCTTACATTTCTTTTGGTTGCTTACTGGGAAAGTGATATTCTATTTAATTACTGTTCTTTGTTGTCTAACCCCCATTGTTAAGCAGGTGGAAGGTATCCTTACAATGGTATTAGTTACCACTTTTGGCTGTAATTGTAGAATATAGAATTTAGTTATCAATTTAAGTGTAGAACTCTCCAATCGTGTCTTATTGGTACAGACTATTGTTCTATCCTGGTAGCTAGTGGCATTATGGGTTTGATTGTATCCTATTGTGTTGGTTTCATTCCCGCACTGATCTATTTGATTCTTTGCCTCTCTACTTTCCAACCATTTCAAAAAAGGTTCTTCACAACATTGTGTCTCGTTTGTGCCTATCAATTCAAATGTACTATTTACTTCTGCTGCCCAAATTACGTGAGTGTGTGTTTTTCCTAGAATTTTGTACACTTTCCCACCTTTTATTTTTATACTTAATTTGTCACATGGCCAAACAAACTGTTGTGTCGCTGTTTTATTTTCTACCGTATCTTCCATTTCCCAACTTCCATTTTCTAAGTAACTTTTACTTACCCCCAGTGTTACATTTCTCCCTATATCTGAGAGATCATTAATATCCCACCTACATATGGTTAAGTTTGCCTTTTTTAACTCCTCGTGTACATATCCAGTCCCTGTGCAGTTTGCTATGTCAGCCTGCAATAATCCTGGAGTAGCTGCCATAGCTGTAGCTACATAAACCATGAAATGGATGTATCTGGTCATGATGCTGTGTCCAGTGTGACCAACGTCTTCTTGCAGTGCAATGCGTGCACCCAGGAGTCTCGGTTCTGGAGTTTCACTGATGTGCGTGTGGTCAATAAGACTTGGTACGGATCCTCGAATCTTGGTTCAAAAGTTCTCCTCACGTGTTTCTTTAAGTACACCCAGTCGCCAGGTTTCAGCTTATGCGGCTGTAGGTCTGAATCGGGCTCTGGAAGTGAAGAAAATGCTAGAACATGCAAATAGTTCAAATGGTCAGTTAGACTTCTCATATAGCTAGTCAAATCTCCATGTTTATGTTGTAATTGCTGTGAATAATAACACCCTGTCTTTGGTAGCCTTCCAAAAAGTATTTCATAAGGAGACAGCTTGCTATTCCTATTTGGCACAGTTCTTACACTGAAAAATGCTATGGGCAGGCATTCTGGCCATGTTTTTTTATTTCAGCAATGATTCTCTGAATCTTCAGTTTCAATGTCCCATTTAACCTTTCTACTCGCCCACTAGCCTGTGGTCTGTACGACACATGAAAAGCTTGCTGTATGCCTAGATCTGTCATTATGTGTTGCATTATTTCCCCTGTGAAGTGTGTACCTCTATCTGATTCAATTACCTAGGGACACCATACCTGCACACAATCTCACTAATCAGTTTTTTCGCAGTTGCTTTTGCTGTTGCCTTGGTTATTGGCCAAGCCTCTGGCCATTTATTGAAAAGATCTGTACAGACTAGAACATATTCATATATTCCAAATTTAGGCAGTTGTATATAGTTTTTCTATAGTCTTTGAAAAGGATTAAAGGCTTTTGGAGTTCTACCTTGTAACGTTTTTACCCTTTTTCCTGGATTTGAAGTTCCACAGATCTAGCAAGCCTGAACATAGTCTGTAGCAGCTTTATTGAATCCTGGAGCTATCCAATGCTGATGGACCACGCTAGTCATCTGTTCCTTACCCAGGTGCGGCTGTCCATGAGCTATCTGTAACATGGGAGGGAGCAAAACCTGTGGAAGACAAAGTTTATCATTCAGTTTCCACATACCAGCACAATCTTCTTGTGCTCCTAATCGTTTCCATCTTTCTTTCTCCAATGGTCCTGTTTGTTGTTGAAACTTTTTTAGATCAGTGTAGTCAGGTATTTCTTTCTGTACTGTCTATACTTCTCTTTCAGGCTTTCTCTTAGCTGCCTTTTTTGCTTCTGCATCTGCAAATATGTTCCCTTTTGTTTCAAAAGTCTCATTCCTTGTATGTGCTTGTGTTTTAATTACAGCAACCTTGTGTGGCAATTGCAATGCTCTAAACAAGTTTCTTATTAGACTGGCATGCTGTATGTCCTTACCACTAGAAGTCTTGAAATCTCTGCTCTTCCATATTGGACCAAAGTCCTGCGTCACTCCCCAAGCATACCTGGAATACATGTAGATATTGGTTCCTTCTGCATATTCCAATGCCTTTGTGAGGGCTATCAGTTCAGCAGCTTGTGCTGACAGGTTCGATGATAGTGGTCCTGAGTCAACTACTTCATTTTCTGCAGTCACCGCGTATCCTGTAAATGGTGAGCCGATATCATAATACCTGGAACCATCTACAAAAAGTTCATACACAGCATTAGACAAGGGAGAGTCAGTAACATTTGGAAGAGTCTGTGCTTCAATATCCATAAGAGCGAGGCAATCATGTGAAAAAGAAAAATTGTGGTTAATAATTTCACCCAATTCATTGTCATCACCTTCACTATCACAATCTCTTTCTTTTGACGGTAATGGTGCCTCATCTTGAGATATGTTTTCACTTGGTTGTGTCAAAAACACCTGTACTGCTCTTCTATCTGACTAGATATGTTGTCTGGAAGTTGACTGGTGTATTCCATCCCTTCTGGAGTGTATTTAATGCATGCTCTCATTAACTGTAATATGTCTGCACCCAGTAAATTTACAGGACAAGTGTTTGAAGTGAGAAACTCTATAGGGACAGGAGTACAGTCTTTGTTTACTTGTATCTTCAATTTTACTTTTCCGAAGGTGTATGGGTTGTCGTGTCAACCCTGATGCTTTTACATAATCTGAGGTCACTAATTCTTGTGGTACTTGATCTTGTCTCAATACTGTTTGGCTTGCTCCCGTGTCAATTAGGCAGTCCAATTGTTGACCAGTGGGCAGTGTAATTTGCACAGTAGTTCCAGGCAGCTTACCTTCTTCAGAGGTGTTTACAAGAACTGGACAAGGTGTAGACAATGGGGAGCCATATCTTTATTGATTGCTGCTTATGGTGCCCTGGGGACCGCCGGTTTCTCTTTGCTGCTGCTGCTATTTCTTGTATTTCCTGCAGTCCTTCTTCATGTGACCTGGTAATTTACACCAAAAACATCTGCCAGTCATGTCCTCACCTTGATTCCTTTGTCTTGCACTTACTGCTTCTGTTCCTTTGGGCTGCTGCCTTGCTTGCATGTTCCTTTTCCCTTTACCAGGTTTACAGTTACCTGTGGAGTCTTTTGGGCCTTCTTTTCCCTTTTTTCTGCTTCCTGGTCCTCCAGTCCTTCAAGTACCTGTAGCGAAGATGACATTTTCATTGACAATGCCTCAGATCTGATTGTAAAGAGTTGGCTTCTTACCTCATTCTTTAAACCATTCAAAAACTTTGTCTTCAACATTCTTTGACCATCTGGGATTTCTGTAGAAAAACCATCATAATTTTCTGTGGTAGTTAATTTATCCAAATACATCCTTAGTGAATAATTTTCTGTCTTATGTCTGGTGCTGCTGGTGCTTTTAACTTTTGTTCATGACACCACCGATGTACGCTGGCTAGAATTTCAAGACCACTGTTATATGTATTTCTTTCTTCTACAGGGGGTGCAGGATGAATAATAGCCCCCCTGTCACCTTATGGTGCTCTTGCTGTTAACCCCATTATTTGTGTTATCACTCCTACCCCAATTAGCGGTGTGCATACTTGCTGCAGGTCTATCCAACAGAGATTCCACACTGTCTGTATTCTGGTTAAATTGGCAGAAAAAGCAGCAGGACTTTTCCTAGGATCTGGTGCTTCCTGTATAATTGTATGCATATCAGATTTATATCAGGGTGAATAGGTTTCTTGTGGGTTAGGTAAGTGTCTCTTATTATTAGCACCTTTGGCAGTATTAGCTTCAAAATTTGGGTTAGGTACCCTTTGTATTCTGACTGGATACATATTAGTGTGAGCATGCAATACCTGCTTTTCCGATGTTATTTTCTTTCTCACCCACGGATTTGTTGTTTCTCTTCATGAACTGATATTGTGATCCTTCAACCAGCTTACCTTCATTGGTAAGCTGGTTGAAGTTTTAATTGGAGTACCTCAAGGTTCCGTGCTGGGGCCACTCCTTTTTAATATATTTATTAATGACCTTGGTGATGGTTTAGAGAGTAAAGTTTCTATTTTTGCAGATGACACTAAACTCTGTACGGTAATAAAATCAGAGCAAGATGTAGCTTCTCTACAGAGGGACTTAAATAAACTGCAGGATTGGGCGGCCAAATGGAATATGAGGTTTAACACAGATAAATGTAATGTTATGCATTCAGGGATCAAAAACAAGAACGCAATCTATAAATTAAATGGTATTAATTTAGGAATCTATAATGGAAAAGGATTTGGGAGTGCTCGTAGACAGTAGACTTAACAATAGTGCTCAATGTCAAGCAGCAGCTGCAAGGGCAAACAAAGTATTGGCATGCATAAAAAGGGGCATAGATGCAAGGGAAGACAGTGTAATTTTGCCACTGTATAAATTGTTAATAAGACCTCATCTTGAATATGCAGTACAGTTCTGGGCACCACTCTATAAAAAAGATAATTTGGAACTAGAAAGGGTTCAGAGAAGGGCGACAAAATTGATAGAGGGTATGGAGTCATTAAGTTATGAGGAAAGGTTAGCCAGTTTAGGCATGTTTACTTTAGAAAAGAGGCGTCTAAGGGGAGATTTGATTACTATGTACAAATACATTAGAGGTCAATACAGAGAGCTTTCATGGGAACTTTTTACCCCAAGAACCATACACAGGACACGTGGTCATCCCCTAAGGTTAGAGGAGAGAAAATTTCACAACCAGCAAAGGAAGGGGTTCTTTACAGTAAGGGCAGTCAAGATATGGAATTCATTGCCAGGGAAGGTTGTGATGGCAGATTCAATAGATATGTTTAAGAAAGGGTTAGACAAATTTTTAGCGGAAAGGTGTATCCAGGGATACGACTGTTAATTAAAATAAAGGATAGTAGTGGATATAGGGTAAAAATAGGACTGCAATATTGAGTCTGGGGGGATTTTTCACAATTGAAACAGATTGGCGGTTGCATAATCTGGATTAATTTCAAATATAAGTGCAGGATTGCAGGAGATCCAAAATAGGTTGAACTTGATGGACTGGTGTCTTTTTTCAACCTCATCAACTATGTATCTTGGAAACATTTTCCTTTTTCCTGCAAGAATTATCTGTACAAGGAGGCGCATTAGATTCTACCTGATTATCACAAAATGGATATTCCTCATAGTCTCCTGGAACACATATTCCACATTGCAAACACTGTCTCTCAGGATAATCATTTATTTCATTATTAGCAGACTGAGAATGGATTTGACTTGGGGTTTGAAACGTGATTCATGGAGTGTTACCTGCATCCACTGGAGTCACTGAATGAGTTTCTAATTGCGAATTCCCCTCTTGTGCTACTAGCTGTACTATGTGACTTGCCTGTTGAGGTACTGGTGGTGTATCTGGTCTATTGTCTGGTTGCTGCATTGAAAATGTAGGGTCCACATAAGGTGGTGGCATGTCTAATAAACCTGTACCTATGTGTGCATCCTCTATTCTTTTCATTTTCTCATCTTCTATTTCTAATGATACTGTATACCACATGTTAACCACATCTGCATGTCCTTTTCTGCTTATCCATGCTTTATTAGAGTTTTGAAACCTTTTCCACTTTTCTGGATGTAGTGTGCCCTCTAGTGGGAAACCTGCTCTGTCAAATATTTGTTATTTAGAGATTTCTTTCCTTCTCTGTATTCTAGTACCTCTGTTGGTTTTATAGACTCAACAACTTTGCTAGTATGTGCACCCATTTTATTCAACGTTGATCAATCTCTGAATATACTGTACTGTCGGGTTGCTTTACCACGTGCACTCTTATAGCAGTTATCTGTATTTCACAGATAATTATACCTCAATATCACTGTTCAAAAACCTCTTAATTCTTTCTATTCCAACTGAAAAATATTTGCATACTAAACATAGAAATATGATCAGAAAACAAACAATAAGAACAATCATGCAAATTTCTGTTGCAGCTGTAACCATTTTTGCATTCTTATTTGATAATCACTAGGATATCCTTTTACAATTTCATTACGTAAACCAGGTGGTAATTTCTTTATACTGTACAGACAGATAGGCTTCCCTTCAAGGGGTATGTGATTAACTTGCCAATATAGTAACACTTGAGACCAAAAATACCTTATATTTTGCTGCAATATATATCTTTATTTAAATGCACATGTACCGTACAATAATATTGCTTTGCATCCACAACACATCCAAAAACAGTTCTATCAATTACAACTTCCAGTGTAGGAAGAGTATCAGCAGAATGCTTTCTAAGTATAACAGCACATGAACAGTCTGAGCAATAACTAAATGAATTATTACAATGCAATTGTGAGTACTTTTGACATGTATTAAATTCAACCATATAGGTAACGCTTTTTATGCTATCAAACAGATATCTGGGTTCAGGAAATCTCTCTTACCATATACAGATGAACAGCTTTTAGACACACAACAAGAATACTAGACAGAGAGTAAATAAGTGGGAAAAAATCACAGCTGAATTTACTCACCGTACAGATTTAAGCTGTCCGTGATTCTAGCTGATGCTGCAAGCGTTGTTTGTAATCTGTACAGGTCGTCCGAGATCTCGGCTAGTTGAGCCCCCATGTAACATTAGGGTAATTTTACCTGTCCTTTACCAAGTCTCTTCAGATATCAGTCAGATAAGATGCTGGTTAACCAGGAGATCAGTAATAAAGACACATACATGCCAATGTGAAGATGGAACTGAGCTGTGCTCATTTATTAGTGGGTACATTTATACATGAAAAAGCATTTCATCTGGTTATAGGATAGAAACACATGATTGATATTTTCCTGAGTAAATATAAATCTTCTGACAAAGCTAGATAGTTCTCTTCATGTCACTTTTATGGGTTATTCTTATCAACTTTCCCTGGTGCCAGTACTCCAAATGTCATCATTTGTTATCACATGTCCTAGGTCTTCATCCGGGGTCTTTGAGATAGTTCAAGGCTAGAGCTGGTGATTATGCTGAATGTATTTTTAAGGGAAATACCAACATTTTTAACTCCATCACATATAATTACCATTATTGCTGAGGACCCTAGAGGTCCTTTCACAGCTATAAATTAATAGTCTATTTCCCAGATAATTTTATTGTTAATTATCCTTGAAGACCAATGATACCATTGACGATACAGGCTGACATGTCTGTTAAGAGCCCAGATGTGCCCCTTTCTACAGAGTTCCTTGTTTTCCCTAGACACCATGAAATACTTTAACATTCCTTTATTTTAATCTTACTGTCTTTATGTGATACATAATTGCTTTGGGCAGTTTTCAAAACCAAACACCTGTCTCTAGGTGGATAAAAATAAAAGGTACAAAAGGGAAAACCCCACTGAAATAATCAACCTCCGTTTTGAATTACCCACACTATTTTGCGCAATGACTTCACCGATCTTAAGAACCTGTAAGGAAGTGACACAACACCAAAAAGAAACTTTACAAGTTACTAAAAAAAATGACTGCAACTTGTTTTTCAACTAATTAGTTGTTCACCTTTTTCTGCAGTTACTTACGGGTATTTTTTTGCATCACCAACATTATTTTGCGCAGCAACTTCACCAATCTGAAGTACCCATCAGGGAGTGACACTAAACCACTAAAACCAACTTTTACTTTTCAAAACCTTGCTGCAGTAGCTCACGAACGGACCTAATCAGTTACAACTTCTCCTTGTAACCGAAGGAGGAAATCATCAAACACACACACATAATCATGTCTTCAAATATACACTACAGTTCTCAACTGTCGTTACCTTTACTTCAAAACTAATCTATGTAAACATACTTTAATCGACAATGTTTCAGAAATATAGCAATAGAAAACAGCAATTATCACCACATTAGAAATAAAATGATTTTCGTGCAATTAAATTTTTCCTATTTTTTGGCAATTTATCTTAAAACATTTTTTTTCTATCAATATTTGAAAGCAAGCAACACTTTTTATAATGTTACCATCCTAAGAGTAACTTATACTCAGGGTCGGACTGGCCATCTGGCTGTTACGAGCCGTTGCTATGACAACCGGAACGTCACTTCCGGGGGCCAGCCGACCGTTGCCGTAGCAATGGCCGGACGCTTTCTTGATCAGCACCGCATCCCGCCACTGTGGGGCAGCTGGGCGCGTGTGCAATCCCAATACAAGCCTGCAGGCTGATTTATTTAATTACGGGGCACCCTGTGTGTAATTAGAGAGCTAGGCTCTCATTGGTCTGTTCTTGTATTTAAGGCAGGGAGGGCTTAGCCTCCCTGCCAGTTATTGCTTCCAGACCCCTGTGTTGCTGCCTGCTGCTCTACTATTGGTGTTTAACCTTGGACCTCTGTTGCCGTGTATGACCCCTGCCTGACCTCTGGATTTGTCTTTTGCCTGTGCCCTTGATCAGTTGGCTTGTATTTTAATTTCTGCTGATTTGCTCGTGACCTCGACCCCTGGCGTGTTTTCTGATGATTCTATCTAGCAAGTGACCCCTAATCTCGGCCTGTTCTCTGGATTCACTGTCTGCCATTACCCTCTGATCCTGGGTTCTCCACAGCCGGTACACATCACACGACCCTCTGTAGTCTGCGGCCAAGTCTGTCCCCACCACTAGGGGCTCCAGGGAACACCTGACTGTCAGAGCAGACTCCGGGTGTTGTTGTACTGGCTAGAGGGGTTCCTGACATTATAACCAGCCTAAAAACAGAAGTTCCAGAGACGAAGTTGGGATGGACGAAAGCAGAACGAAATCGTCTCCTTTTCAAGCCCTAGCGGGTCATGTTGAAACCCTATACCAAATGGTCCGGGGATTGTCCCAGTGTTTGGCCACTCAAGAGGCGGACTCCCAGACTACATTAGCAAATTCAGGTCCCGTTAATGAACCCAAGTTAAACTTGCCGGACCGGTTCTCCGGAAATAGAGCCCTGTTCCGGAACTTTAAAGAAAGCTGCAAACTCTACTTTCGGTCTTCTAGTTCAGAACAGCAGAGAGTTGGAATTGTCATCTTCCTCCTGCAGGGTGACCCCCAGTCTTGGGCTTTCACCCTGCCGCAGTCTAGTCCTATTTTGCAATCTTTGGAAACTTTCTTTAATGCTTTGGGTCTCCTCTACGATGACCCGGATAGAGTTGCCTCCGCTGAGACTCATCTACGGGCCTTGAAGCAAGGCCGACGTTCTGCAGAAGAATACGCTGCCAAATTCCGGCGCTGGTTCACTGACAGTGAGTGGAATGACCCAGCTTTACGCAGCCAGTTCCGTTTGGGGTCATCAGAGCAAATAAAAGATTCCCTGGTACAGTACCCCTCACCTACTTCCCTGGAGGGACTTATGCAGCTCACAATCAAAATTGATAGACGCCTCAAGGAAAGAAGAACTGGGAAGGAAGCATTCACACCCAGTACGTTCCTTTATGTGCCTCCTTCTAATATGAATCCTCTTTAAACTCCTCACACTCACATACAAGGCCCTCGCCTACTCCACTGCGCCCTACATCTCCACCCTCCTCTCTATTCACACTCCATCCCGCCCTCTCCGTTCTGCCTCTGATCGTCGCCTCTCTTCCCCCCTTATTACCTCCTCCCACGCGCGTATCCAAGACTTCGCCCGCGCTGCCCCCCTCCACTGGAACAAGCTCCCTCCCTCCATCAGAACTTCCCCTAATCTGTCCAGTTTTAAACGGGCTTTAAAAACCCACCTTTTTCTTAAAGCCTTTCAGTCTCCCACTTAACTCCCTACCTTTTCTGCTACCTCTCCTCCTTCTTTCCCCTTTCCCGCCCCTGTCCCCCTACTCTCCCTCTCTCCCCTGCATCTCTTTGTCTGTCCACCCCTTCCCTTAGATTGTACGCTCCTCTGAGTAGGGCCACCTCTCCTCCTGTTTCCACCACTTCTAACTCTGCTCTCCAGCTACTTTGCCCTCCTCCTCGACGACCCTCCTCCCCCGTCCCCTCTGGGGGTCTCACTGTCTTCCGCCCCCTCCTTCTTGGGCTCCGTTGTTTGCCAATCCTCCCTCCCCCTTTCCCCACCCTCTCTAGCTGTGCATTGAGCTTACTGAGTTACTGTGCTTACTGTTTACTGTACTGTGCTGTCTCACCTTGTATTGTATTTCGTTTTGTCCCTGTACGGCGCCACGGACACCTTGTGGCGCCCTATAAATAAAAATTAATAATAATAATAATAATAATATGGAAGCTGCGAAACCTATGCATCTAGGCGCCTATCCCCTCTCCTAGGAAGAGAGAACTAGGAGACGCACCTTAGGCATCTGCCTATATTGTGGAACCAAAGGTCACCTTCTGTGCTCCTGCCCCAACAAGTCGGGAAGATCAGGCCTAGAGAAGGTGGAAGAGATTCATCTAGGTCTGCAGTTCATTTCTTCCAAAAATGCATTAATAGTTCCCGCTCATCTTTCCTCTGGATCACACTCCTCTGTTACTTCAGAATTTAGTGATAGCGGTGCCGCAGGCAACTTTCTGGATATCAGTTTTGCCAAGTCCATTAGAATTCCATTCATAAAAACGAATTCCACTATCACAGTCTGCGGTTTGGATGGGGGTCCCTTACCTGGAGGCAGGATTTCCTTCACGACTCCACCCTTACATCTTACTGTTGGGTCTCTTCATTCCAAAACCCTGTCTCTTCTCCTCATTGATTGCCCTTCCGTTCCGCTAATTCTGGGTCATCCATGCCTTCACCTCCATAATCCTGTGATCGAGTCGAGTCTTGGAGAAATTACTCGTTGGAGTACTCACTGCTCTCAAAACTGTTTGGCCATGTCTCTTTGGCTCCTGCAGCCGCTACCGGATGAACTTAGAATAAAAAAGAAAGAAAAGCAGTACTAGTTCCAATGAAGGCACACTAAAGACGCAAATATTTAGTCCAATACTGGGAATTTATTCCATATCATTGAGGGGATTGTTGAAGATGGATAATACATAAACATAACTCATAAAACCAAAATTTTTTTTTTATTGATATGCATTAAAAATGAATTTAATAATTAAAAAGCGAAATATTAAAATGTTGGTGTCTGGGACAGGCAGATGAGATTGGAGTACACATGAGAGTGCAGTGGTGGTAAAATCACTTATATTTATGTATCTCCCTATCCACAATAATCACAGTGAGAATCCCTAATTAACCGTCAAACATAATCAAAAACTGCACAGGTCATCTAAATGAATAAATCTTTATAACACAAATATCTAATGATGTATATAATTAATACAGCTGAAGTTCCTGTATGTAAGTTATGTTTCATGTCATTAAATGATGGTAAATATCTGTTCAATATTGTAAAGATCAACAGAGTATTCGTGATACCAGTTTATTTCTGAAATCAGCTTATTTGTTATTATTATTATTTATTTGTAAGAAATTATACGAAGATCGTTTGGATGGTAAGTGTGTTAGCTTATAATGATGTTTCTCATATTGAGCAGAGAGCAATGTATGCGTGACCGCGCATACACATGTCAGGGGACACGATGATCGCGATCAAGGTAAATGTATCAGTTTCACGGATCCTCAATGAACAGTAGAAAAAAGTATATATCTATATCTGTATATTTTCAGGTGTGATCTGGGTTTAGTAATTATCAACCCCACATATACTAAATATTCCTTCTATTCTCACTTGAAAAGTGGCCGCATATAATTTTCCGGCTAGCTGGTCACCCTTTGTAAACTGTGTTATATAGGGTTATTATTCACTGACCAGCTATGGCAAAATGGATGCTAAGGAAAAATATATATGTCTCAAATTACTTTGTGTATATTCACATTATTTCATTTAGGGGCTATGATTAAAAGTATTGAGCATATACATTTAGCATTCACCCCAGAGAACTGCTTGGTTCTATAAATAGCAGCTTTAGTATTATTATTGAGAACAAAATAAAGTTGTGTTCTAATATTTCAAATAGCTACATTTATAACAATCTAGTATTCTGCTCACATGAGAGGGCTGTGTTAATGTGCATAGCTCAAATCTGATTGCTAAGAGCATTGACATACAAAGAAAATTTATTTTTCAACTTCTGTTGTTATATTGTATCAATCAATTGTATCTGTGGTAAGCTAGGGTTAATGCCATATAAATTGCTAATGTTCTTTTCACATCATTTCATTGAAAGACTTTCATAGTTAAAGTATATTAAGCATATGCATGTGACATTCACATTATTTCATTGAGGGACTATGATTAAAGAGTATTGAGCATATACATTTAGCATTTACCTCAGAGAACTGCTTGGTTCTATAAATAGCAGCTTTAGTATTATAATTGAGAACAAAATAAAATTGTGTGCTAGTATTTCAAATAGCTACATTTATAACAATCTAGGATTCTTCTCACATGAGAGGGCTGTTGATGTGCATAGGTCAAGTCTGATTACTAAGAGCATTAACATACAAAGAAAAGGTATTTTTCAACTTCTGTTGTTATATATTATCAATTAATTGCTTCTGTGGCAAGCTAGGGTTAATGCCATGTAAATTGCTAATGTTCTTTTCACATCATTTCATAGTTAAAGTATATTGAGCATATACATGTGACATTCGCCCAACATATAAATAGCAGTTTCAATATTGTTGTTAATAACAGAATGAGGTTTGTATCTAATATATTAGTACCATAAGAAAAAGCTGCATTTGTGATAATCTAATTATATTCGTATATGAATGATGTGTCCTCGGGATAACAATAAATATAGAAATAGATACAATAGCCCTAAGACACATAATTCATATAAGAATAAGAAAGAAAGACATCCTTATGAAAGAAAAAGATTAGAAGGAGAATAATGGAGGGAAGGAAGTTTTCAAAATAGTAAAGGCAGGAAAGAATACGTAGACAATAATTGGGAAAATAGGATTGAAAAAAGTCCCTTTAGTCGGTGGGAGAAAAATGAAGTGTCTGTCCCATTACAGAACAGATTTAAGGTTCTAGATGAATGGGAATTAGAAGCTCCAGGGCCGTCTTCCCAGTCTTTTTTGGACAAGAGTAGACCCAAGGAGAGATGGAGATAAAACCATATCGAGAGAAAAGAAGAATGTCGTGTAAAAAAAACCAAAAGTGTAAAAAAAAAAAAAAATGTAAAATGAACAAAAAAACTGAAAGAATTAAGACCTCTAAAACTAAAAAAAGAGGGAATAAAGGTGGTAAAAAGAAAAAATGGGAAAAATGTAAGATTTTTAAGAAATCTAAAAAGATTACAGGGAAGAAAACATCTGGAACATCTATAATAGCTGACCATATAGAGAGCATAAAAAGAAAGGAAGAGTCCAAAGTTTATAACATCAGTTCAACAACACTTTCGAAGGAAGAGTTGTCTGTCCTGGAAAAAGGGTTAAAATATGCCCCAACAAACAGGATTGACCCCTTCAATTTGTATATAGATGTCCAAAAATTAATCGGAAAGATAACAATAATTTTTTTTTCCAAATGAAGGACAAAAATAGTGTGAACAGGATAGAAAAAGGACCTGACCTAATAGAGAATAAATTTAAAAGAAAATCCCATTTTTTTCCCATGCAAGCCAAAGGAAACTTCATCTAAACATTTAGTAAAATGGTTATAGGGGATTAGGAAAACATGAGCTCTAAACCAAAAGAAAAGAATAAGGGAAAATATAACCTTACGAGAAAAGAGAAAGAAGCGGTAAAAAATTTAAAAGCCAACAAATGTATTATCATTAAGCTCGCTGAAAAGGGGGGTGGGGTCGTTATAATGGATTCCAACTACTATATTGATGAAATGAAAGGTCAACTGTCTGCTGGAGAGAAATATAAGAAATTAAAAAAAGACCCTGCAGAAAACATTATCAAGAACTTCCAGGGTCTCATTAAAAAGTATGTAGAAGAAGGGGCAATTAGTGAAAAAAAGGCAGAATATATTATTATCCCAATCCCCAGAATACCGGTATTATATACATTACCGAAGATACATAAAAATCCAACAGCTCCACCAGGAAGGCCCATTATTTCGGGTTTGGAGTCAGTCACCATCAACCTTTCAGAGGTGATAGATTATTTTTTACAGCCTTTGGTAGTAAAATCTAAATCACATCTAAAAGACACTAGATGTTTCTTAGAAAAGTTGAGCAAGATTGAATGACAATTGGATTTTCACCTAGTAACAGCGGATGTAAAATCACTATATACAATCATTAAACATGATTTGGGAATACAGGCGATTGTAGCTAGCCTTGAGAATGCAACTTATACCGAAGCTGTAAAACGATTCATAGAGGAGGGGATTTTGTTCATCCTAAACAATAGTTATTTTAAATTCCAGGAATCCTTTTACCAGCAGTGCATCGGTATGGCGATGGGCACCAGGTTCGCCCCGAGTTATGCGAACATTTTCATGACTCAATGGGAGGAGTTGTGGGTGTGGAGTGGTCATGACTTCGGGGCGAGCCTGGTGGCCTGGTACCATTATATAGACGATATATTTTTTGTCTGGAAAGGATCTCCAAGAATTCTGTACTTACCTCAACTCCAATGTATGTAATATTGAACTCACTTTTGACCATAGTAAAATAACTGTAAATTTTTTAGATATTACCATCTATGTAAATGACAAAGGGTTGCAGACAAGGACATATAAAAAACCCAAAGATACAGTAGGGTACATCGAATATGACAGTAACCACCATTGACAATATTCCGTTTGGCCAGATGAAGAGAATAAGGAGAAACTGTACGGAGGAAGAAGTGTTTGTTCATCAACTTAGGGATATGAAAAAGCAGTTTAAAGGAAAGGGGTACAAGAAAGAGATGTTAGAAAAGATGGAAGAAAGGGCATTGAATTTAGATAGAGGAGAACTCTTCATTCAAAAAGAAGAGAATGTCACGGGCACTAGGAGTCTTTACCCAGGGATCACCAGGTGATGGACTTACCAGAGCAGTATAGATGGTAATATGGTACTCTGGTAGCGGGGTGATCACGGAACAGTAGACAGCAGATGGTAGAGAATGCTCGTGGAAAGTCTATGACTAGCAGCACTGGTAATATATATGTAATAGTACACGAGGAACTGAATGGACAAAGGAAACGTGAGGGTAGTCAGTGGTCTGCGGTAGCAAGTTGTACCACTGCTATAGTGAGGAGGAATGTCCAGAAGCAACAAGGAGGTGATGAGAGTCAGCGGTCTGCGTTTAGCAAGTTGTACCGCTGTCTAGGTGAGGGAACGAAATCCAGGTGGAGGTATCCCGGAAGTCAGTGGTCTGCGTTAGCAAGTTGTACCACTGCTATATGGAAGGATACTGGAACAGGAATCAGTGGTCTGCCTCTAGCAAGTTGTACCACTGAAATATATATGTGAGGAGGAGCACGGGGAGATAATGTAATGCAGAATATACACGGGCACACTGAACTTGAATCCACAAAGATATGCACAAAGTAGTAATAACTGAGCAGCACTGCACAAATATACAAAGTCACAGGAAGAATCCAGACTACCAGTTAACACAGTCAAATGATGGCAATAGACTCAGTGGATAGGCGACTTCAGAGAAGAACAACTCAGCCCAGCAAGGTATGCAATACACGAGCACAGTCAATGATAAGTATGCATACCGTGGTTCAGAAGAGCAGGCTGTCAGAAAGGAGTGCAGAGATACCTGAGCGGCAGGAGGCCAGCAGGATGTGAAGTCCCAGGGAAATGGAAGCGGTATCCAAGTAGGTGCAGCGCACAGGTAGGTAGACCAGCAACGATGGAACAATACTCAGGAAGCAGTAGTATATAGGACTGGTCACCTGGAGATCACTGAAGAGTAGAAGCGATATCCAAGTAGGTGCAGCCCACAGGTAGGTAGACCAGCAACGATGGAACAATACTCAGGAAGCAGTAGTATATAGGACTGGTCACCTGGAGATCACTGAAGAGTAGAAGCGGTATGGCAGAGAGGACAGCAGCGGAGCGTTGATCCAATGCAGACAGGCGAGTTGACACAGGCAGGAACACTGTAGAAGCACGGAGAGCGGATCAGCTGGCTGCAGACACGAGTAGAACTGAAGGGTAGCGACAAGCAGGACACTGCAGATACACGGAGGTAGCGGATAGGAATCAGCAGGTGCAGTCGCGATGAAACACGGGAGATTTGAGATGAGCTGAACCTGTTGAGCACGGAGGCAGCGGATAGGAATCAGCTGGAGCAGTCTCGATGAAACACGAGAGAGTTGAAGTGAGCTGATAACTGTAGCGCACGGAGGCAGCAGATAGGAATCAGCTGGAGCAGTCTTGATGAAACACAGGAGAGTTGAACGGAGCTGATAACTGTAGTGCACGGAGGCAGCGGATAGGAATCAGCTAATGCAGTCACGAGGAAACACAGGAGAGTTGAAGTGGTCTGGAAACCACAGGAGAGTTGAAGTGGTCTGGAAACCACAGGAATCAGCTGGGCTGAATACACGAGGAAACACAGGAACACCTTCAGAGGCTCATGGGGAATGAGACTCCAAGATCAAGCAACGAGGTATAGACAGCAGGTGCTTTAAATAGGGAGTGTTGCCTGATCAGCCAATTAACTAAAAGGAACATGTACTGAAGGTTTGAAAAGGCTGCACATGCGCAGACCCTCAGGATGGTGGATGGCCACGGTTCCAAAACACACGGGAAGAAGCACTCACAGTCTGGTGAGTGACAGTACCCCCCCTTTTAAAGGTGGGCACAGAACACCTGGAACCGGGCTTGTCCGGATTTTTGGAATAAAACTTCTTAAGAAGAGCTGGGGCGTTGAGATCTTCAGCTTTAATCCATGAACGCTCCTCAGGACCAAAGCCCTTCCAATGAACGAGGAAACGAAGAACTCCTCGCAAAATTTTTGCGTCCAATATATGAGTAATCTCGAAATCTTCCTCCTGATGAACTTGAACTGGCTGAGGTGCTGAAGGAGGGACCAAGAAACGGTTGATGATGAGAGGTTTGAGCAAGGACACATGGAAGGCGTTGGAAATACGAAGATTCTTAGGAAGTAGAAGTTTGAAACAAACTGGATTTATCACTTGAATGATCCTATATGGACCAATAAAACAGGGAGCGAATTTCATAGATGGGACCTTCAAACGAATATTTTTGGTAGATAACCAGACACGATCTCCAATTCTCAGTGGTGGAATAGCCTGCCTCTTCTTATCTGCAAAAGACTTATATTTGGCAGATGTCTTCTTTAAACAGGTTTTGACCTGAGACCAAATATTTTTGAAGGTCTGACAAACAGTCTCTACAGCAGGAAAGCATTGGGTGGGAGGGAGGGCAGGAAATTCCGGAAAAGACGGATGGTGACCGTAAACCACAAAGAATGGAGTTTTGGAAGATGACTCATGGTACATGTTGTTATGAGCGAATTCAGCCCAAGGAAGCAATTCTACTCAGTTGTCTTGATTGGCTGATGAGAACATCCTTATAAAGGTCTCAAGATCTTGATTGACCCTTTCAGTTTGTCCGTTTGATTGAGGATGGTAGGAAGATGAGAGTGCTAATCGTATGCCCAAGGTCTTACAAAGGGCCCGCCAGAATCTGGAAACGAATTGTACTCCTCTATCTGACACAATCTCAGACGGACATCCATGAATACGAAAGATTTCCTTGACGAAATGCTCAGCCAGAGTAGAAGAGGAAGGCAAACCAGACAAAGGGACAAAATGAGCCATCTTCGAAAATCTGTACACCACTACCCAAATAGTATTACAATTTTTACTAGGCGGAAGATCAGTAACAAAGTCCATACTAATATGGGTCCAGGGCTTGGATGGAATGGGTAGTGGTTGAAGCAAACCCGCTGGGGTTCTGCGGGAGGTCTTAAACTGAGAACACAATTCACAAGCAGCTACAAACTCTTTGACGTCTCTCCTCATAGAGGGCCACCAGTAACTTCGAGAGAGAATCTCAAAGGTCTTGCGTTCACCAGCATGTCCAGAAAAACGAGAAGAGTGGAACCACAAAAGGATTTTCCTCCTAAGAGTAGGAGGCACGAGGGTCTTCCCAAATGGTAGCACTTTAGTGGAAGAAGCAGCCAGCGCAATACATTTGGGGTCTAGTATAGAGTGGTTGGAAACCTCTTCAACGTCAGAGGACGTCACAAAAGCTCGGGATAGAGTGTCAGCTTTCTTGTTCTTGGCAGCTGGTTTGAAGGTTATGATTAATTCGAAACGAGAAAAGAAAAGAGACCATCTTGCTTGACGAGGATTCAAGCATTGGGCAGACTGTAGATATGACAAGTTTTTATGATCCCTGAAAATCGTCACAGGATGACGAGCTCCCTCCAACAAGTATCTCCACTCCTCTAATGCTACTTTGATAGCCAGCAACTCCTTGTCCCCGATAGTGTAATTCCTCTCCGCAGGCAGGAGACCCCGAGAGTAAAAGGCACAAGGATGGAATTTTTGTTGCTCCGATCGTTGGGAGAGAATGGCTCCTAAGCCAACATTAGAGGCATCTACTTCTAGGAAGAAGGGAAGTGTCACATCAGGCTGTCGAAGAATGGGAGCAGAGGAGAAGGACTCTTTAAGAAATTGAAAGGCTTGGAGAGCCTCAGATGACCATTGCTTAGTATTGGCCCCTTTACGAATCAGGGCCACGATAGGAGATGCAATGGACGAGAAGTCTTGAATGAAGCGTCTATAGTAATTGGCAAAACCTAAAAAACGCTGAATGGCACGAAGAGTAGTTGGCTGAGGCCAATGTAACACAGCATTCACCTTTTCTGGATCCATTTGTAGGCCAACTCCGGAGACAATATAACCCAAAAATGGAATCTGGGGCAACTCGAATGAACATTTTTCTAGTTTGCAGAATAATGAATTTTTCCGGAGTCTGGAAAGAACCTCTGCCACATGTTGATGATGAGACGGCAGGTCCTGTGAAAAGATCAATATGTCGTCCAGGTAGACAACGACACATACATATAACAAGTCCCGAAAGATCTCATTAATGAAGCCCTGGAAAACAGCGGGGGCATTACATAACCCGAAAGGCATTACTAAATATTCATAATGCCCATCTCTGGTGTTGAAAGCTGTCTTCCATTCGTCACCGGACCGGATTCTAATTAAATTATAGGCACCACGAAGATCCAACTTGGTAAAGATCCGAGCTCCCTTAATGCGATCAAATAACTCAGTAATCAGAGGAATGGGATACCGATTTTTAATAGTAATGGCGTTAAGTCCACGAAAATCAATGCAGGGGCGTAGTGATCCATCCTTCTTTTTTACGAAGAAGAAACTGGCTCCAGCGGGAGAGGTGGAAGGTCGAATAAAACCTCGCTGGAGATTCTCTTGGATGTATTCAGATGTAGCTTGAGTTTCAGGTAACGAAAGTGGATACACCCGACCCCTAGGAGGAGTCTTGCCAGGTAGAAGATCGATCGGACAATCCCATGAACGATGAGGAGGAAGACGTTCAGACTGAGCTTTATCAAAAACATCGGCAAATGAAGCATTGTCACGGGCACTAGGAGTCTTTACCCAGGGATCACCAGATGGTAGGCTTACCAGAGCAATGTAGATGGTAATAGGGTACTCCGGTAGCTGGGTGATCACGGAACATGAAATGATGGCCGATGAGATGCTCAGGAAAGTCTATGACTAGCAACACTGGTAATAATGAGGTAATGATACACAAGGAACTGTATGGACAAGGACACGTGAAGGTAGTCAGTGGTCTGCGATAGCAAGTTGTACCACTGCTATAGTGAGGAGGAATGTCCAACAGAAACAAGGAGGTGATGAGAGTCAGCGGTCTGCGGGTAGCAAGTTGTACCGCTGTCTGAGTGAAGGAATGGAATCCAAGTGGAGGTATCCAGGTAGTCAGTGGTCTGCGGTAGCAAGTTGTACCACTGCTATGTGAGAGGATAATGGAACAGGTGATACCGGAAACAGGGATCAGTGGTCTGACATCAGCAAGTTGTACCACTGAATATATATGTGAGGAGGTGCACGGGGGAAGACTGCAACACAGGATATACACAGGCACCTTATACACGATCCACAGTAATATGCACAATATAGATATATATATATGTAAATGACTGATCAGGTCTGCAATCTAGAAAGTCTCTTGAAGTAGTCCAGCACAATGATAACACAGTCAATGATGGCAATAGACTCAGCGGATAGCAGACTCCAGAGAGAACCAAACACAGTCCAGCAAGATATGCAATACACAGCACAGTCAATGAGAAGTATGCATACCGTGGTTCAGCAGTAGCAGTCAGATGGGATTGCAGCGGTACCTGAGCGGCTGGAGGCCGACTGGATAGGAAGTCCCTGGATAGATGAAGCAGCGGTCTAGCAGGTGCAGCGCACAGGTGAGTAGACCGACAGGGACACGAATCCACAGGAGTCAGCAACACGTGGAACTGGACTCATAGGAAACCCAGGAGAATGGAGATGATCCAGCAGAGGGTAGTAGTAGAGATACAAATCCAATGCTGACAGGAGGGTAGAGACCAGTGGAACACGTGAAGGCGTGGAGAGTGGATCAGCAGGAGATGGACGATAGCGCTGACCACAGCGGCAGGACTCAGCGGCACACGGAGGTAACCAGTAGCAACCACAGGAACCAACAGCGATGGGAAACAGGAGTGCAGCGCAGGGCAGGAGCTGTAGATCACGAAGTGTAGCAGATGGTAATGAAAAGCGGCAGTCTCGAGGAAGGCACAGCAAAGATGAGATGAGAGTGTAGTGCACGGAGGCAGCGGATAGTAATCAGCTGGCAGTCACGATGTTGAACACAGGCGAGTTGCAAGCAGGAGACTGTAGTGCACAGAGGCAGCGGATAGTAGTCAGCTGGCAGTCACGATGTTGAACACAGGCGAGTTGCAAGCAGGAGACTGTAGTGCACAGAGGCAGCGGATAGTAGTCAGCTGGCAGTCACGATGTTGAACACAGGCGAGTTGCAAGCAGGAGACTGTAGTGCACGGAGGCAGCGGATAGAAATCAGCAAACAGACTTGATGAGAAGCAGGTGAGTGAGGTAAAAGCTGGAGTGCACGGAGGCAGCGGCTAGCAATGAGCAAACAGTCACATTGATATAAAATAACGTTGAAGTGGTGTAGAAGACTGTAGTGCACGGAGGCAGCGGATAGGAATCAGCAAACAGTCATGATGATACAGTTGATGGTAGAAGTGGTATGGAACCACAGTAGTAGAAGTGGTTTGGAAACCACAGGAATCAGCAGCGCTGAATACACGAGTAATACAGGAACACCTTCAGAGACTCATGAGGAATGAGACTCCAAGATCAGGCAACGTGGTAGTGACCACAGGTGCTTAATATAGGGAGGTTGCCTGATCTGCCAATTAAGTTAAAGGGGTATACACTGAAGTATAGAAAAGGGCTGCGCATGCGCAGACCCTCAGGATGGTGGACGGCCACGGTTCCTAAATGTCCGGGAAGAGGCACTCACGGTCCGGTGAGTGACAGTACCCCCCCTTTTAAAGGTGGGCACAGAACGCCTGGAACCGGGCTTGTCCGGATTTTTGGAGTAAAACTTCTTCAAAAGGGCAGGAGCATTAAGATCTTCAGCTTTGATCCAAGAGCGCTCCTCAGGACCAAAGCCCTTCCAATGAACGAGGAAGTGGAGGACTCCTCGCGAAATTTTTGCATCTAGTACCTCGGTAATCTCAAAATCCTCCTCCTGATGGACTTGAACTGGCTGCGGAGCTGAGGGAGGAGTTGAAAAACGGTTGATAATAAGAGGTTTGAGCAAAGATACATGGAAGGCATTAGAAATCCGAAGACTCTTAGGAAGAAGGAGTTTCACACATACTGGATTGATAACTTGAATGATCCTATATGGACCAATAAAACGAGGGGCGAATTTCATGGATGGAACCTTCAAACGAATATTTTTTGTGGATAACCAGACACGATCTCCAATTTTTAGTGGTGGAATAGCCCGCCTCTTCTTATCAGCGAAAGATTTATATTTGACAGATGTCTTCTTTAAACAGGTTCTAACCTGAGACCAGATATTTTTAAAGGTCTGACAAACAGTCTCCACCGCAGGAACTTGGGTGGGCGGGAGGGCAGGAAATTCCGGAAAAGACGGATGGTGACCGTAAACCACAAAGAATGGAGTTTTGGATGATGACTCATGGTACATGTTGTTATGGGCGAACTCAGCCCAAGGGAGTAACTCTACCCAGTTGTCTTGATTGGCTGATGAAAATATCCTTATAAAAGTCTCAAGATCTTGATTGACACGTTCGGTTTGTCCATTGGATTGTGGATGGTAAGAAGATGAGAGTGCTAATCGTATGCCCAAGGTTTTACAAAGGGCTCGCCAGAATCTGGACACGAATTGTACTCCTCTATCAGACACAATCTCAGATGGACATCCATGGATACGGAAGATCTCTTTAATGAAATGTTCAGCCAGGATAGACGAGGAAGGCAAACCAGACAGAGGGATGAAATGAGCCATCTTCGAAAATCTGTCCACTACCACCCAAATAGTGTTATGGTTCTTACTAGGTGGTAAGTCAGTAACGAAATCCATACTAATATGGGTCCATGGTTTGGACGGAATGGGTAGTGGTCGCAGCAACCCTGCTGGGGTTCTGCGGGAGGATTTGAATTGCGAACATAATTCACAGGAAGCAATGAACTCTTTGACGTCTCTCCTCATTGAAGGCCACCAGTAACTTCGAGAGAGGATCTCAAAAGTCTTGTGTTCACCGGCGTGTCCAGAAAAACGAGAGGCATGGAACCACGAAAGGATTTTCCTCCTTAGAGTAGAAGGCACGAGGGTCTTCCCAAATGGTAGCGTTTTGGTGGATGAAGCAGCCAGTGAGATACATTTGGGGTCTAGAATGGTATGGTTGGGAACCTCTTCTATATCAGAGGACGTAGCAAAGGCTCTAGATAAGGCATCAGCTTTTTTGTTCTTGGCAGCTGGTTTGAAGGTAATTATTAATTCAAAACGGGAAAAGAAAAGAGACCATCTTGCTTGACGAGGGTTCAAGCATTGGGCAGACTGGAGATATGACAAGTTCTTATGATCCGTGAAGATCGTCACCGGATGGCGAGCTCCCTCCAACAAGTATCTCCATTCCTCTAATGCGGCTTTGATAGCCAGTAATTCCTTGTCTCCGATGGTATAATTCTTCTCTGCGGGTAGGAGACCCCGAGAATAGAAGGCACAAGGGTGGAATTTTTGCTGTTCCGAGCGTTGGGAGAGAATAGCTCCTAAGCCCACATTAGAGGCATCTACTTCTAGGAAAAAAGGGAGTGTCACATCAGGCTGACGAAGGATTGGAGCCGAAGAGAAGGACTCTTTTAATGTTTGAAAGGCTTGAATAGCCTCAGTAGACCATTGCTTAGGATTAGCCCCTTTACGAGTCAGGGCCACAATAGGAGATGCAATGGAAGAAAAATCTTGAATGAAGCGTCTATAGTAGTTGGCAAAACCTAAAAAACGCTGGATGGCACGAAGAGTAGTTGGCTGGGGCCAATGTAGTACAGCATTTACTTTGTCAGGATCCATCTTCAGACCAACTCCGGAAACAATATACCCCAAGAATGGAATCTGGGGTAATTCGAATGAACATTTTTCTAATTTACAGAACAATGAATTTTTCCGTAGCCTGGAGAGGACTTCTGCCACATGTTGGTGGTGAGAAGGCAGGTCCTGTGAAAAAATCAATATGTCGTCCAGGTAGACGACGACACATACATATAATAAGTCCCGAAAAATCTCATTAATGAAGCCCTGAAAAACAGCGGGGGCATTACATAGCCCGAAAGGCATTACCAGATATTCGTAATGCCCGTCTCTGGTGTTAAACGCCGTCTTCCATTCGTCACCGGAACGAATTCTGATTAAATTGTAAGCACCACGAAGATCCAGCTTAGTAAAAATACGGGCTCCCTTGATGCGGTCAAATAGCTCAGTGATCAACGGAATGGGATACCGGTTCTTGATAGTAATGGCATTGAGTCCACGAAAATCTATACAAGGGCGTAATGATCCATCCTTCTTTTTGACAAAGAAGAACCCAGCTCCAGCGGGCGAGGTGGAAGGTCGAATGAACCCACGCTGGAGGTTCTCCCGTATATATTCAGATGTAGCTTGAGTTTCAGGTAACGAGAGTGGATAGACCCGGCCTCTGGGAGGAGTCTTGCCAGGAAGAAGATCAATCGGACAATCCCAAGAACGATGAGGAGGAAGACGTTCAGACTGAGCTTTATCAAAAACATCGGTAAATGAAGCATATTGAGGAGGAAGTCCCGGTGAAATAGCTGAAATGGAAGCTTGCTGTACCTTGAGAGGAATGACTTGGGAAAGGCAATGATGATGACATTCAGGGCCCCAAGACGTGACTTGAGGGGTGCGCCAGTCAATCTGGGGAGAGTGACACTGAAGCCATGGAAGGCCTAGGACAATCGGACTTGTCGTAACAGGAAGAATTAAAAACGATATCTCTTCATGATGCAGAGCACCAATCTGAAGGGTTACTGGAGACGTACTCTGGGTGATGAGACCGTTGATGAGACGTGATCCATCAATAGCCGTCACAGTAATGGGAGTTTTTAAGGTGATCATTGGTAGAGACCATTGATTAACTAACGATTTGGAAATAAAATTTCCTGCTGCTCCGGAATCAATCAATGCCTGTGACTCAAAGGTCTTGGTAGCAAAGGAAATAGTCACATCAAAAGCGCAGACTTTAGATTTCATAGACGATGGAGAGGACTCCAGGGACCCTAACTTCACCTCTCCAGAACTAGTTAGGGCCTGGCATTTCCCGATCTCTTAGGGCAGGAGCTGAGGACATGAGTGGAATCAGCACAATAGATACAGAGTCTATTCTTGACTCTTCGTTTCCTCTCCTCAGAAGATAACTTGGAACGTCCAATCTCCATGGGAATCACAGCGGGTGACACTGGACGAAATTGAGGGTTAGAGCGAAAAGGTGCTTTAGCAGAAGTCGTTTTCTCAGCCTCTCTTTCACGAAATCTCATATCAACACGATGGCATAGAGAGATCAAATCTTCAAGTGACGAAGGAAGCTCTTGGGTAGTCAGTGCATCTTTAATTTTATCGGAAAGCCCCTGCCAGAAGGCGGCAACTAGGGCTTCAGTGTTCCACTGAAGTTCAGAGGCTAAGATCCTAAATTGAATGACGTACTGGCCTACAGTATGAGATCCTTGTCGCAGACGGAGGATGCTGGAAGCAGCGGAGGTCACACGACCTGGTTCATCGAACACACTTCGGAATGTAGAAATGAATTTGGCACTATCTTGTAATATTGGATCGTTCCTCTCCCACAGAGGGGAGGCCCAAGCCAGGGCTTGTCCTGAAAACAAAGAGATAAGATAGGCCACTCTGGAACGATGGGTAGAAAAATTTTGAGGTTGGAGCTCAAAATGGACTGAACATTGGTTAAGGAAACCCCTACAAGTTTTGGGGTCTCCATCGTACTTTGACGGAGTAGGCAGGTGAAGCGTGGAAGCTATAGACACCTGGGATGGCAATGGGGAAACGGAGGAAAGCACAGGAGCCTCAGTAGTAGCTGTCACAGTCTGTCCAGATGTTCCTTGGGAGGTTAATGACTCATAACACTGAAGTAACAGCTGTTGGCGGGCATCCTGTTGCTCCACACGGCTAACCAGATGTTGCAGCATCTCTTTGGCGGTAGGTTCCACATCTGGGTCTGTCATGGCCTGATCTTACTGTCACGGGCACTAGGAGTCTTTACCCAGGGATCACCAGATGGTAGGCTTACCAGAGCAATGTAGATGGTAATAGGGTACTCCGGTAGCTGGGTGATCACGGAACATGAAATGATGGCCGATGAGATGCTCAGGAAAGTCTATGACTAGCAACACTGGTAATAATGAGGTAATGATACACAAGGAACTGTATGGACAAGGACACGTGAAGGTAGTCAGTGGTCTGCGATAGCAAGTTGTACCACTGCTATAGTGAGGAGGAATGTCCAACAGAAACAAGGAGGTGATGAGAGTCAGCGGTCTGCGGGTAGCAAGTTGTACCGCTGTCTGAGTGAAGGAATGGAATCCAAGTGGAGGTATCCAGGTAGTCAGTGGTCTGCGGTAGCAAGTTGTACCACTGCTATGTGAGAGGATAATGGAACAGGTGATACCGGAAACAGGGATCAGTGGTCTGACATCAGCAAGTTGTACCACTGAATATATATGTGAGGAGGTGCACGGGGGAAGACTGCAACACAGGATATACACAGGCACCTTATACACGATCCACAGTAATATGCACAATATAGATATATATATATGTAAATGACTGATCAGGTCTGCAATCTAGAAAGTCTCTTGAAGTAGTCCAGCACAATGATAACACAGTCAATGATGGCAATAGACTCAGCGGATAGCAGACTCCAGAGAGAACCAAACACAGTCCAGCAAGATATGCAATACACAGCACAGTCAATGAGAAGTATGCATACCGTGGTTCAGCAGTAGCAGTCAGATGGGATTGCAGCGGTACCTGAGCGGCTGGAGGCCGACTGGATAGGAAGTCCCTGGATAGATGAAGCAGCGGTCTAGCAGGTGCAGCGCACAGGTGAGTAGACCGACAGGGACACGAATCCACAGGAGTCAGCAACACGTGGAACTGGACTCATAGGAAACCCAGGAGAATGGAGATGATCCAGCAGAGGGTAGTAGTAGAGATACAAATCCAATGCTGACAGGAGGGTAGAGACCAGTGGAACACGTGAAGGCGTGGAGAGTGGATCAGCAGGAGATGG
Source organism: Mixophyes fleayi (assembly GCF_038048845.1). Taxonomy (NCBI): domain Eukaryota; kingdom Metazoa; phylum Chordata; class Amphibia; order Anura; family Limnodynastidae; genus Mixophyes; species Mixophyes fleayi. The sequence goes on along the minus strand of NC_134405.1, from coordinate 30,881,936 downwards.
ACGATAGCGCTGACCACAGCGGCAGGACTCAGCGGCACACGGAGGTAACCAGTAGCAACCACAGGAACCAACAGCGATGGGAAACAGGAGTGCAGCGCAGGGCAGGAGCTGTAGATCACGAAGTGTAGCAGATGGTAATGAAAAGCGGCAGTCTCGAGGAAGGCACAGCAAAGATGAGATGAGAGTGTAGTGCACGGAGGCAGCGGATAGTAATCAGCTGGCAGTCACGATGTTGAACACAGGCGAGTTGCAAGCAGGAGACTGTAGTGCACAGAGGCAGCGGATAGTAGTCAGCTGGCAGTCACGATGTTGAACACAGGCGAGTTGCAAGCAGGAGACTGTAGTGCACAGAGGCAGCGGATAGTAGTCAGCTGGCAGTCACGATGTTGAACACAGGCGAGTTGCAAGCAGGAGACTGTAGTGCACGGAGGCAGCGGATAGAAATCAGCAAACAGACTTGATGAGAAGCAGGTGAGTGAGGTAAAAGCTGGAGTGCACGGAGGCAGCGGCTAGCAATGAGCAAACAGTCACATTGATATAAAATAACGTTGAAGTGGTGTAGAAGACTGTAGTGCACGGAGGCAGCGGATAGGAATCAGCAAACAGTCATGATGATACAGTTGATGGTAGAAGTGGTATGGAACCACAGTAGTAGAAGTGGTTTGGAAACCACAGGAATCAGCAGCGCTGAATACACGAGTAATACAGGAACACCTTCAGAGACTCATGAGGAATGAGACTCCAAGATCAGGCAACGTGGTAGTGACCACAGGTGCTTAATATAGGGAGGTTGCCTGATCTGCCAATTAAGTTAAAGGGGTATACACTGAAGTATAGAAAAGGGCTGCGCATGCGCAGACCCTCAGGATGGTGGACGGCCACGGTTCCTAAATGTCCGGGAAGAGGCACTCACGGTCCGGTGAGTGACAAGCATACTGAGGAGGAAGTCCCGGTGAGAAAGATGAGATGGAAGATTGCTGTATTTTAAGAGGAATGACTTGGGAAAGACAACGATGATGACATTCAGCTCCCCAAGACGTAACTTGAGGAGTACGCCAGTCAACCTGGGGAGAATGACATTGAAGCCATGGAAGGCCTAAAACTATCGGATTTGTAGTAACAGGAAGAATTAAAAACGAAATCTCTTCATGGTGTAGCACACCAATCTGAAGCGTTACTGGGAACGTACTCTGGGTGATGAGACCATTGATAAGACGTGATCCATCTATAGCAGTCACAGTAATCAGTGTTTTCAAAGTAATCACTGGTAGGGACCATTGATTCACTAGGGACTTAGAAATGAAATTTCCTGCTGCTCCAGAATCAATCAGTGCTTGGGACTCAAAGGATTTGGTAACAAAGGAAATCGTAACATCAAAAGCGCAGACTTTTAATTTCGTAGAACATGGAGAGGACTCCAGGGACCCTAACTTCACCTCTCCAGAACTAGTTAGGGCCTGGCATTTCCCGATTTCTTTAGGGCAAGAATTGAGCAAATGTGTGGAATCAGCACAATAGATACAAAGTCTATTCTTTACTCTTCGGTTTCTCTCCTCAGAAGTTAATTTGGAACGTCCTATCTCCATGGGGATTACAGGAGATGAAGCTGGACGAAGTTGAGGGGTTGAGCGAAGAGGTGCTTTAACTGAAGTTGTTTTTTCAGATTCCCTTTCACGAAACCTCATGTATACACGATGGCAGAGGGAAATCAAATCTTCTAATGACGTAGGTAGCTCTTGGGTAGTCAGTGCATCTTTAATTTTATCGGAGAGCCCCTGCCAGAAGGCGGCAATTAATGCTTCAGTGTTTCACTGAAGTTCAGAGGCTAAAATCCTAAATTGAATGACGTACTGGCCTACTGTACGAGAACCCTGACGTAAACGGAGAATGCTGGAAGCAGCGGAGATTACACGTCCTGGTTCATCGAATACACTTCGAAACATAGAAATAAATTTGGCACTATCCTGTAATACTGGATCGTTCCTCTCCCACAGAGGGGAAGCCCAAGCCAGAGCTTGTCCAGAAAACAATGAAATAAGATAGGCCACTCTGGAACGATGGGTAGAGAAATTTTGAGGTTGGAGCTCAAAATGAACTGAGCATTGGTTGAGAAAACCCATACAAGTTTTGGGGTCTCCATCATATTTTGACGGAGTAGGCAGGTGAAGCGTGGAAGCCGTAGACATCTGGGATGGCACTGGGGAAACGGAGGAAAGCACAGGAGCTTCAACATTAGCTGTAGTATTCTGTCCAGATGTTCCTTGGGAGGCTAACGCCTGGTAACATTGTAGTAACAGCTGTTGGCGAGCATCCTGTTGCTCCACACGAATAACCAGATGCTGCTGCATCTCTTTAGCTGTAGGTTCTGAATCTGGGTCTGTCATGGCCTGATCTTACTGTCACGGGCACTAGGAGTCTTTACCCAGGGATCACCAGGTGATGGACTTACCAGAGCAGTATAGATGGTAATATGGTACTCTGGAAGCGGGGTGATCACAGAACAGGAGACAGCAGATGGTAGAGAATGCTCGTGGAAAGTCTATGACTAGCAGCACTGGTAATGTATATGTAATAGTACACGAGGAACTGAATGGACAAAGGAAACATGAGGGTAGTCAGTGGTCTGCGGTAGCAAGTTGTACCACTGCTATAGTGAGGAGGAATGTCCAGAAGCAACAAGGAGGTGATGAGAGTCAGCGGTCTGCGTTTAGCAAGTTGTACCGCTGTCTAGGTGAGGGAACGGAATCCAGGTGGAGGTATCCGGGAAGTCAGTGGTCTGCATTAGCAAGTTGTACCACTGCTATATGGAAGGATACTGGAACAGGAATCAGTGGTCTGCCTCTAGCAAGTTGTACCACTGAAATATATATGTGAGGAGGAGCACGGGGAGATAATGTAATGCAGAATATACACGGGCACACTGAACTTGAATCCACAAAGATATGCACAAAGTAGTAATAACAGAGCAGCACTGCACAAATATACAAAGTCACAGGAAGAATCCAGACTACCAGTTAACACAGTCAAATGATGGCAATAGACTCAGTGGATAGGCGACTTCAGAGAAGAACAACTCAGTCCAGCAAGGTATGCAATACATGAGCACAGTCAATGATAAGTATGCATACCGTGGTTCAGAAGAGCAGGCTGTCAGAAAGGAGTGCAGAGATACCTGAGCGGCAGGAGGCCGGCAGGATGCGAAGTCCCAGGGAAATGGAAGCGGTATCCAAGTAGGTGCAGCGCACAGGTAGGTAGACCAGCAACGATGCAACAATACTCAGGAAGCAGTAGTATATAGGACTGGTCACCTGGAGATCACTGAAGAGTAGAAGCGATATCCAAGTAGGTGCAGCCCACAGGTAGGTAAACCAGCAACGATGGAACAATACTCAGGAAGCAGTAGTATATAGGACTGGTCACCTGGAGATCACTGAAGAGTAGAAGCGGTATGGCAGAGAGGACAGCAGCGGAGCGTTGATCCAATGCAGACAGGCGAGTTGACACAGGCAGGAACACTGTAGAAGCACGGAGAGCGGATCAGCTGGCTGCAGACACGAGTAGAACTAAAGGGTAGCGACAAGCAGGACACTGCAGATACACGGAGGTAGCGGATAGGAATCAGCAGGTGCAGTCGCGATGAAACACGGGAGATTTGAGATGAGCTGAACCTGTTGAGCACGGAGGCAGCGGATAGGAATCAGCTGGAGCAGTCTCGATGAAACACGGGAGAGTTGAAGTGAGCTGATAACTGTAGTGCACGGAGGGAGCGGATAGGAATCAGCTAATGCAGTCACGATGAAACACGGGAGAGTTGAAGTGAGCTGATAACTGTAGCGCACGGAGGCAGCGGATAGGAATCAGCTGGAGCAGTCTTGATGAAACACAGGAGAGTTGAACAGAGCTGATAACTGTAGTGCACGGAGGCAGCGGATAGGAATCAGCTAATGCAGTCACGAGGAAACACAGGAGAGTTGAAGTGGTCTGGAAACCACAGGAGAGTTGAAGTGGTCTGGAAACCACAGGAATCAGCTGGGCTGAATACACAAGGAAACACAGGAACACCTTCAGAGGCTCATGGGGAATGAGACTCCAAGATCAGGCAACGAGGTATAGACAGCAGGTGCTTTAAATAGGGAGTGTTGCCTGATCAGCCAATTAACTAAAAGGAACATGTACTGAAGGTTTGAAAGGGCTGCACATGCGCAGACCCTCAGGATGGCGGACGGCCACGGTTCCAAAACACACGGGAAGAAGCACTCACAGTCTGGTGAGTGACAGAGAAAACTGAAGGATAGGAATTTGGATTGGGCCTTTTTTTCCCAATACAATATGGATTTTAAAAAAGTGGAGAATATATTCATTAAGTACTGGGACATTTTAAAAAAGGATAGTGTTAAAGGGAAATGTATTCCTCACAGACCCAAATTCATATACAGGAAAGTACCTAGTTTAAAAGATCAACTGGTTAGTAGCCATATGTCTGAAGAAAGTAGAAAATCCAATTGAAGGAAAGGTTTTTATCGATGTGGAGAATGTTTGGCATGTAGAACATGTAAATCCAATAATAGTAAATACACAGAGGTGACCATCAATGGCTATAGATGTAAAATAAATGAGTTCATCACTTGACACTCACAAAATGTAATATATGTGTTGAAATGTGAATGTGGCTATTTCTATGTTGGCAGGACCTCACGCCAATTGAAAATTAGACTGCGAGAACATGTGTACAACATTAAAAAGGTCCTGGAGACACATTCAGTCTCTAGTCATTTTAAAAGCCATCATTCTTGTGACCCTGAAAAATCACAGATTTCTGGGGTATACAATAAATTGAATGCAATGAAAGAAAAAGGGATATAGTCACTTCATTATCAAAAATTGAGATGAAATGGATATTTAGATTAAAGACTTTAGCCCCTGGGGGCTTGAACTTAGACTTTGGGGGGTATTCAATTGTTAGCGAGACGGGTAAAAATCCTGTGCTCAAAAAATATTACCGTTAATACGGTAATTACTTGCTGAATTTCAGCTCGCAGCTCCCTGAGCTGCGAGCTGAAATCCAGCGAGTAAATTACCGTATTAACGGTATTTACGCGCAAATTACCGTATTAACGGTAATATTTTTTCGAGCCCGGGATATTCCCCCGTCTCGCTAACAATTGAATACCCCCCTTTGAGTTGAAGTGGTTTCTGTGAATATGGGGAAATCTAATTATGATAAGCATGTTGTGCTGTAGACAGAAGCCATGGCAGGAAAGGAGTCTCTATATAATAAAAGATTTTACACAAGAAAAGAAATCACAATAATTTGCAATGTGAAAAGTCTCTGTTGTTTTTGTTGCGAATAAATAGGCACAGTGCATATCCTTATCAAATGAGAAAAAGGAGCTAATATTGAATGAAGTCTATTTCTGTATATAGGATCATGAGTTTACTGATTGGTATTTTTTTGTTATTTTTTTGTTATGTTTCTCACATGGGATATGCTTCAAATCAACTCATGGAATAACCAAGCTCCACCAAGAACATCTGACAAGATAAAGAATCTATATTTTATATGTTATTACAACAATTGCCTTAACATTGCATGCAAATAGATTTGGAGGAATGATATTTTCTGTTTTCTTCTTCTTCTTTTCTGTTATGTAACTTTATTGACCTAGTTCGCCGGAAGTGGGGCAGCGAGTCACTTCCGTTTTGCATGTACGGCAAAAGAGGGGAGTTTGGAGGATGTTTAATAATGAAGTTTGAAAATAAGAGGTTTCCTGTTTGCGCAGTGTGCACTGGATAACTTGTCTTTATAAATAAGAAAACTTTGAACGATACAGATACACACCGGAAGTGGGGCATTTAGTCACTTCCGGTGCAGCGATATGACAGGTGACGGTTTCACACTGTGGAAAGGATGAAACTATCAAGCCTCTTCTTCGTTTAGGTGTAGAATATATAAACTGCCTAACATCATTCATGGAACTATACCAGCCTTTATAAAGGCTCAGAGAGAGTTGAAACGCGTTGGTTACAGCGGGGACTCATCTGGTTGCAGAACAGACTCAGACTATTGAGATCTATGCCTGTTATCTGCCTTTATCTGGTACGAGTCCCTGTTTTATTTGTTTGAGGATTGTTTTTAAAATTTTGTTTTTATGAAAGTTCATCTGTTTTTAACATTTATACAAGAAGTAGAACAATGTTGCACTAGATTCCTTTTGTTTTGCTTTTTTATACGTATTATGGAGAACCCAGTGACATCCAAGTGAAGGAAGGGAGGAGGAAATAGAGTGTCATGCATTTCTGAAGGCTCTTTCAAAGTGGAAACACTGTAAGCATATGCCCATTGGGGTTAAGGTGTCACAGAAGAATCACAGATCTGCTGTTCGTTCTGGTGTTTAACATCATCAACCACATGGTGCTGGAATAGAGTATTTTTGGTCATTTGGGCTTCATGTATTTAAACATGTTACACTATGTTATGTTCCTTTGAGTTTTAGCCAAAAGAATAAGTTTGCAGATTGTCGGTACATTGAAGAGAGAGTGCTTTATCTCTGCTGTGGTGAAAGATTGGCGCTATATGTATGTACACCACTGATGTGTTTAGTATTGTTGTTATATGTAGAACAGAGGGAACCCTTTTTTTAAGGGTGCACATATTGGGAGGCAGATCTTAGGAGCGATGTTAGTACTCAATTTAGATTATAACATTTGCATTGTAGGTATATCTGGATGACATCCTGATTTATTCCCAGTCTCTCCCTCAACACCGGGATCATGTCAAACAGGTTCTGCTTAAACTCAGAAAACATCATCTTTTTGCCAAGTTTGAGAAGTGTGAATTCGATGTCAAGAAAGTGTCATTCCTTGAATATGTAATTTCTCCGGATGGATTCTCTATGGATCCTAGTAAAGTCCAAGCCATCCTGAACTGGGTACGTCCCACAGATTTAAAAGCGATCCAAAGATTCCTGGGCTTTGCAAACTACTATCAGAGATTCATTTGGGCTTTCTCTAACAGTGTGGCTCCCATCACTGCCCTTACCCGCAAAGGGGCAGATCCCTGTAATTGGTCACCGGAGGCCATTGCATCTTTTAAAGCTCTTAAGGAAGCGTTCACTACTAATCCGGTCCTCAAGCATCCTAATCCGCAGTTGCCATTTATCCTGGAGGTGAATGCCTCGGAAGTAGGTGCTGGTGCTCTCTTATCCCAGAGGGACCCTGGTAATCGTAAGGTGCATCCTTGTGCCTTCTAATCATGCAAGTTTTCGTCTGCCAAAGTCAACTATGATGTGGGCAATCGGGAACTTCTGGCAATCAAGTGGGCGTTCGAGGAGTGGCGCCACTGGCTTGAGGGAGCAGTTCATACAATTTCAGTCCTCACGGATCACAAAAACCTGTTATACATTGAATCTGCCAAACGGTTAAACTCCGGACAATCTCGATTGGCCTTATTCTTTACCCGTTTCAATTTTGTCCTAACCTACAGACCCAGTTCTAAGAATACCAAGGCAGATGCTTTATCCAAGAGCTTTCTATATCATCAATTACCCACTGGTGAACCACCACCTATCATTCCGGCTTCAATCATTCACGCTGGGTTGACCCTTGATTTAGGAAACACCATACGTCAATTCCAGAAAATAGCCCCTTCTAAAAACACCTTTGGGACGTCTTTTTGTTCCAGTGCATCTTCGCAAAGCGGTCCTCTCTGAGGCCCATGAGAACAAATCGGCGGGGCACCCAGGTATCTCCAAAACCCTTGAAATCCTTGCACGTTCTGTATGGTGGCCTTCCTTGTCCTCGGATGTTGAGAGCTTTGTCCGCATCTGTGAAGATTGCGCAAAAAACAAAACCTCCAGAACCTCTCCGTCAGGTCCTCTTATGCCTTTGTCTCTGCCTATAAAACCCTGGACACATCTGTCAATGTCTGTCAATGGATTTTATTGTGGATCTGCCATATTCTTCAGGAAACAACACAATTTGGGTAATAGTGGATCGTTTCAGTAAAATGTCCCATTTTGTTCCACTGACCAAGCTCCCTAGTGCTCAGGATCTGGCTGTGCTATTTGTACAACTTGTTTTCCGTCCTAATGGCTTACCCATTGATATTGTTTCCGACCGGGATTCCCAATTTGTCGCTCAATTCTGGAAGTCCTTCTGCAGTCTTCTGGGGATTAACATCAGTCTCTCCTCGGCCTATCATCCTTAATCTAATGGTCAGACTGAGAGAGTGAACCAGTCGTTGGAACAATTTCTACATTTCTACATTTCTACATCACAGAATTTCAAGACAATTGGTCATCATTGCTTCCGTGGGCTGAGTTTGCATACAATAACGCATCTCACTCCTCCACCCAAATCTCTCCATTTTTCTGTAATTTTGGCTTCCATCCAAGATCCAATTCAAAATCATCCCTCAACTATTCTGGTCTTCCGGAAATCCGTTTCAAAGCTTCATACCTCAAAACCGTTTGGAAAAAGGTTCACACTGCATTAGTATGGACCTCGTTCCAGTCTAAAAAAAATTCTGACCGTCATCGGAAGGACTGATCATTTAAGGTTGGGCAAAAAGTCTGGTTATCCACCCGCAATATCAAGCTCAAACAGCCCTGCAAAAAACTGGGTCCTAGATTTATTGGCCCATTCCTGATCACCAAACAGGTCAATCCTGTCGCCTTCAGGCTAAAGTTTCCTCAGTCACTTAGGATGCCGAATACTTTCCATTGTTCTCTTCTGAAGCCGGCTATCCCTGCATGTAAGTCTAGGCTCTGTTACTTACGCAAATCTCAGCCTGTCATCCCTGAGGGCCACAGGATATTCCTGGTGGAGAAGATTCTGGATTCCAAAAAGGTCCAGGGGCAAATCCATTTCTTAGTTCAGTGGAAAGATCGTGGTCCAGAGGAAAGATCTTGGATTCCGTGGAGACGCCTACACGCCTGCAAACCCATTGAGGAATTCTTCAGACAATTCCCTGAAAAACCTGGATGTCGGGGTGTCTTGACCCCTCCTCAAAGGGGGGGAACTGTTATGAGCCGCCGCGGTGCCCAGCCGCCGCGACTCTCCTACCTGCGTCCCGGCCGTCGCTATGATGACTGGGACGTCACTTCCGGGGGCCAGTCGACCACTGCCGTAGGAACGGCCGGACGCTTTCTTGATCAGCGCCGCGTCCCGGCACTGTGGGGCAGCCAGGCGCGTGCGCAATCCCAATACAAGCCTGCGGGCTGATTTATTTCATTATGGGGCACCCTGTATGTAATTAGAGAGCTAGGCTCTCATTGGTCTGTTCCTGTATTTAAGGCAGGGAGGGCTGTTCTCTGGATTCGCTGTCTGCCATTAGCCTCTGCTCCTGGGTTCTCTACAGCCGGTACACATCACACGACCCTCTGTAGTCTGCGGCCAAGTCTGTCCCCACCACTAGGGGCTCCAGTGAACACCTGACTGTCATAGCAGACTCCGGGTGTTGTACTGACTGGAGGGGTTCCTGACACTGGCACTTCCAGCAAATGCCAGAAGGGCCAATGGCTAAATGGGCCGGTTGCTAGTTGGCCGGCCCCATTGCTCAGCGCACAGACTGGCATGTCAGAATCCGGCATGACAGTCTGTGCGCTGAGCAATGGGGCTGACCCTACACTTACTTCCTGGTGGCGCACCATGTTATAGGTGCCATCCCATGTGTTAGGAGAGACTACAGAGCGCGCCGCAGAGCGAACAAGGTAAGGGGGGATGGGTAGTTTGTGTGACAGTGTAACTATAGCATGTTTTGTGTGTGACAGGATACGAATATAGTATGTGTGTGACACTGTAACTATAGTATGTGTGGGTGTGTGACAGGGTATGAATATAGTATGTGTGTGACAGTGTAACTATAGTATGTGTGTGTGGGCCGTGTATGACTATAGTGTGTGTATGTGTGTGATAGGGTATGACTATTGTATGTGTGTGGGGGCCGGCGTATGACCATAATGTGTGTGTGCAAGGGCCGGTGTATGACTATAATATGTGTGTGTGGGGGGGGCGGTGTATGACTAGAATGTGTGTGTGTGTGGTGGCTGGTATATGACTATAATGTGTGTGTGTGCGGCGGTCGGTGTATGACTATAATGGGTGTGTGTGTGTGGGGGGGCCGGTGTATGACTATAATGTGTGTGTGGGGGTCAGTGTATGACTATAATGCGTGAGGAGGGGTCTTAATATAATGTGGGAGGTAGGCTATTAATCTAAAGGTGAATTGCAGGTGGGGGATAATTATTGGGTGCTATTTTATTTGTGGGGTGATGGTGGGGCAATTTAATTTAACAGTGGGGCCTATAAATTTAAGATGGGGTGATTGGATTTTTTATTTAATGCTGGGGTGGTTTGGGAGCTATTATTTGAATATGGGGCTGTTTGGGGATAATCAGGTCTATTTATTAAATGTGATTATGAGTTATTTAATGCCTGGGGTGGTTGTGGGAAATGGATATATTTTTTAAACGTAAATGCTATTTAATTTCTTGCTGGGGTTGTTTGGAGAGAGGGAAATAGTTTTATTTATTAAATGGGAATACTATTTAATGTCAGGGCTAGTTGGAGGGAAATAGATGTATTTATCAAATGTGAAAACTAGTATTTTAATGTTGGGGCTGGAGTGAGGCCTAATTTTAAAATGTGGGTGTTATATTGATTTAACACCGGGCTGGTTTGAGTTTTCTAAATTTCATGTACTCATTTTTTTTTCCAAATAGGGCATCCAAAATTCCAGGATCCATACAAGCAGCAACTGATCTAAAGACACCAGCAGCCAGAAGTAGTGACAATGACAAGACAGGTAAGAGAGACTAGGACAGTCTGCCAACTGTTCTGAGTTTGGCGGGTAACTGTCCCGCATAGTCAGGATTTGGTCTAACTACAAGGACAGTTGGGAGATATGTCCTGCTTCACACTGTACTGATTTTTAAGGCAGAACTGGAGGCACCTAACAGTAGTGCACACAGTAATACCTGTGTATTTGTCAAAAATTGTCTAATAGTCAAATAGTCAATAGTCAAATAGTCAGGGGAGCTCATAGGAGCCTGGGCTCCCCGAGCCTTAATCCAGTTTTGGTCAGCAGGAGGAATCTGTGCTCCCAGTCCCGGACAGGGCACAGCCTGCAGAGCAAGCCGAGAAGCTCTAAGTCTCATGAGATTTATTAATCTCGTGAGACTAAAAGCTTCCCTGCTTACTCTACAAGAATGTCAGCAGCATCAGAAGCATAAATAAGTACAGTGGGCTGGGGGTGTCATAATATGTCTGGGGTGGTGGCGTAATGTGGATGGGAAAGGCCTGATAAATGTAATGTTTTATTATAATGTATGTATCAATGGAACATTTTGACCACGCCCTCAACATAATGTAGCCACGCCCTTGGTGGCGCCGCCACTGCGCTGCGGCACCCGTTTTTTTTCCAGCTCATCGACAGAGGTGGGCCTGTGTGCTTTAAATGCACATTCGCCCTTTAATTCAGATAACTCAGTATCTGCCAGTTAACAGATACTGAGTTATCTGTTCCATTAAAAATGTATCTTTTACTTCTAAATAAAAATTTAATAATTACACGTTGGATCTACTAATATTTTTAAATATCCAACATTCTTTACCTTAAAAGAAATAACAAAACTTTTACATATAAATCATAACATGTGGGCAAATAGCAGTGCTGCGGATCGGCTTATGATAACATTAACTCAAAGAATTTTATAATTTGTCGTTGTTTATGGGTGTTCATATTTTCATTTTATTCTAAATTTGCACTCCAAGGTAACACTATATCCAATATATATATATATATATATATATATATATATATATTTATATATATTGGAATATAAAAAACTGCATTCCACTTTGTACATACCTGATAGAGTCATCTTACATGTCCGTTATGCTGCTTACCAATTAGGCTTTTCTGGGAACTGACCACAACTTTCATACATGATACTCACCAGAAAATAAGTCTTGTCACATTTATCATATATTTTGCTTACCAAATCTTTTTTCTATGAGCAAAGTAACAATATTTCCCAAGCTTGTTATATTATTAAAACTTTTACAAAAATAAGAGCCTCTGGCTATATGTAGCTTCTTTCTCTCTCTCGTTCCTTTGCTCAATTTATGTGACATTCTAGTTTACTACAATATTATCAAATATAGGGCCTGAGTCATTAAGGAAAGTAAGGCAAAAAAAAATGAGTAAATGTTTTCTGGGACAAACCATTTTATAAGGCAAGGGGTGCAAATTAGTTTATTATTTTGCACATAAGTTAAATACTGGCTGTATTTTCATCTAGCACACAAATACTTGATAGCTTTATTGTTACACTAACATTTAAAGTTGATCTGGGAAATGCACTATCCAAACTATAGATATGTCCCCACATTTTAAATTTACTTCCTCCTCCAATGCAACATGGTTTTGCCCAGGTACAAAGCTACTCCTTTTTTATGCTGTACTCTCCTTATTGACTCAGGCCCATAGAGTGTAAATTCTCTATACATATCGTTATTCTCCTAACTGCAAAATAAAACACTTCTATAGAAATGAATGCCTCTATTATCTATCATTATCACTTAGACTTATGATACCTACAAACTCTTGCACTAAAGTAAAATAAATGAGAACATTTTGCATATAAATACAATTTACTAGTTCTTACACATTTTTATGTAATCATCCTGTTTATCCTGAAATGGATCCACTGAGCAAGAATCCAGATTCCTTCCTGTGGGAAACATAATTTGTGCTATATTGATTAGAGACAAATACATTAATTGGTGATAGTACTTTGCAATTTGAGCTTGTGCGTAAATTAGACATTAGGTACTGTAATTTAACAAAGATTCCTTATTGTTTAAGGGTGATAGTAATTGTTGGATCTAATTAGTCAGTTCACCTGTAAGCGTCAGTTTACCAGTTTATGAGCTCATCAGTCGGAGATAATAAAAGACACTACATGCTCTGGGTGTGCAATTAGCTCCACCTTATTGTTTACAATTCACGTACTTTTAGCACTCTGGTTACACACAATCACGTTCTTCAGCAAACTACGCCCCTAACTGTCTTATCTTTGTCTTAACCACTGCCATATCCAAGGTCATGGGCACAACTTCTTGTAAACAACAAAAAAATAATGAATACGTTCTACAAACTAGCTGCATTTAAGCTGTCTTTAAGCTGTACAAGGACAAAATGGCTGTAAGGCATCAGCTCATCAAAATCACATTTCTCATTTCCCATCTTTTTTTTTCATTATTTACCCTATACTACCTATCAGAGATCACATTCTTGCTGTCACTTACAATGATTACTTATTGCTACACATAAACCCTTCTAACAGAACATATGCATAGGGATACCTAAAACTGGATAAATAGAATAACCCATCCCCCACCAATAGCAAGTCAATGATCTCTCTTCTAGCTGATATTAATAGATGGTCAATGAGTCGACAGCCGTCTTGCACCCGCTGCATGTCCTGATGTCAGATATTCACATATATCAGAGAAAATGAGAGACTCTGGGGCCTCTTGAGCTTCCTTTTTGTCTCCTAACTATGGATTTCATAGGGAAGGAAAAAAGGAAAGGGAGGGTGAAAATACACAGTGCGCTTGGCAAGTGTTATATGTCACTTATTTCACAATTGAATGGATTGTTTATTGTGCTGTATATCTTCATAGGATAGGCTTCAGTAGCGAGCATGTAGATTCCAAGGAAAAGTTTCTTGGTTTCTGCACTGATCACAGATAGCAGTAGTACTGAAAGTTCCACAAGGTTCACACTCATTAGATGGGGTGTATGGGTACAGCAATGAAGACAGGTGTGGTAACTTTAATTTTGAAGGGAAACACTTAGCTTTAATACACTTGTTAACAAGTCATATCATCAGTTTCATTAATATATCTATATCATCATCATCATCATCATCAACATTTATTTATATAGAGCCAGCAAATTCCGTAGCGCTCTACAATTGGGAACAAACATTGATAAAACAATACTGGGTAATACATACAGACAGAGAGGTAAGAGAACCCTGCTCGCAAGCTTACAATCTATAGGTCAATGGGAGTTAGAAACACAAGGCCATGTGCTACATCAAATTGCACAATGGACCAGCTAGAAAGCAAAGGTAAAAGTATTGAGTGGGCTGTGTATGTTGCAATGTTGGTCAGAGGGTTGTTGTCTTGCGTTAGCAGTGTAGAGGATGGTAATAGGGTAATCTAGGGAAATTAAGATGGTGGTTGAGGAATATCATAACCTTGTCTGAAGAGGTGGGTTTTCAGTGAACGCTTGAAGGTTTGAAGAGTAGAGCAAAGTCTTACTGTGCGAGGGAGGGAATTCCACAAAGTGGGTGCAGCCCAGAAAAATTCCTGTAACCGAGAATGGGAGGATGTGATGAGAGTGGAGGAGAGACGTAGATCTTGTGCAGAACAGAGGTGTCGAGTGGGGAGATATTTCGAGACCAGTGAGGAAATGTATGTCGGTGCAATTTTGTTGATGGTCTTGTATGTTAGTAGAAGATTTTTACATGGGATTCGTTGAAATACAAGCAGCCAATGTAGAGACTGACAGAGTGGCTCAGCAGAGGGAAAAACGGTTAGTAAGGAAAATCAATCTAGCCGCTGCGTGCAAAATAGATTCAAATCTGACTTTGGGAAGACCAGTAAGGAGGGAATTGCAATAGTCGATGCGGGAGATGATGAGTGCATGAATTAATCTTTTTGCAGTGTCTTGTGTCAGATATGTGCGTATTCTGGAAATGTTCTTTAGATGTATGTAACATGATTTAGATATAGAGTTGATGTGGGGAATAAATGACAGTTGTGAATCAAGGATTACACCTAGGGAATGAGCTTGCGGGGTGGGATTTATGGTCATGTTATCAACATAAATTAAAATGTCAGGCAGGAAACTTCTGTTTTTGGGTGGGAATATTATTAATTCAGTTTTTGAAAGATTGAGTTTGAGTTGGCGAAAAGACATCCAAGATGAAATGGCAGAAAGACAGTCAGTAACGCGAGACAACACAGATGGTGAAAGATCAGGAGAGGATAGATAAATTTGTGAATCATCCGCATAGAGATGATACTGAAATCCAAAGGAGCTTATGAGTTTTCCAAGAGAAGCGGTGTAGATAGAGAATAGCAGAAGACCTAGGACTGAGCCTTGTGGTACTCCAGCTGATAAAGGAAGCGGAGCAGAGGTGGATCCAGAGAAATTAACACTGAAAGAGCGATTAGATAGGTAGGATGAGAACCAGGATAGGACAGTGCCTTCAAGACCTAGGGATTGTTGCGTATGTATGAGGAGAGAGTGGTCAACAGTGTCAAATGCAGCAGAGAGATCCAGGAGAAATAGAAGAGAGTAATGGCTATTATTTTTTGCTGTGATCAAATCATTGACAACCTTGGTCAGCGCAGTCTCTGTGGAGTGTTGAGAGCGAAAGCCTGACTGAAGAGGATCCAACAGGTTGTTTGCTGTAAGAAAGTGTGTGAGGCGAGTGTAGGCAATTCTCTCGAGAAGCTTGGAGTGGCATGGGAGCTGGGAGATGGGGTGGTAATTTACAAGAGAGTTAGGGTCAGAATTTTGTTTTTTAAAATGGGAGTACACTACAGATCACTGCATGCTTGAATCGTGATGGGAAAATACCAGTAGAAAGGGAGAGATTACAGATTTTAGTTAGAGTAGGAATGAGAACAGGAGGCAGGGACATACCAATTTGTGAGGGAATGGGATCAAGAGGACAGGAGGTAGAGTAAGAAGATGAGAAGAGAGTAGAAACTTCCGCTTCATTTGTGGGATCAAATGAAGAGAGAGTGTCAGAGGGTGCTACAAAGGAATTGAGCCAATTGCCTGTCAAGGGAGATGATACCATTTCAAGCCTGATCTTATCAATTTTGTCCTTGAAATAGGAAGCAAGATCCTGTGCACTGATGTTGGTTGGAGGATTTGGGGCAGGAGGATTCAGAAGAGAGTTAAATGTGTTAAAGAGGCGTTTGGGGTTAGAAGCCTGAGCATAGATGAGAGATCGGAAGTATGCTTGTTTAATAGTGTCCAGAGAATTTCTATAGGAGTGGTAGATATCAGTATATGTGATGAAATCATTAAAAGGCACAAGATTTACGCCAGTGACGTTCTGCTTTTACGAGAAAGTTTTTATAGAGTTCGTGTTACTGTAGTGTGCCACGGTCGGCAACGAATTCTACGCGAAGTATGTAGTGTCGCTGGAGCCACTTGATCCAGGACAGTTGCTAGGGTTTGATGAAAATGGGGTACTGCCTGATCAGGGGAGGAGAATGTAGAAATTGGGGAGAGAAGGTGTTGGAGAGAGGTGGAAAACTGTTGAAAATCAATAGAGTTGAAATTCCTGTGGTTGTGAGGAGGCTTGGAAGAGTTTGACACTAGGGAGAGTAAAGAACTGGGGGTGAGCGAGTAGCTAATAAGATGATGATCCGAGAGGGGGAAAGCAGTGTTTAGGAAATGAGAAACTGAGCATAGTCTAGAGAGAAAACAAGATCAAGACAGTGGCCATCATAATGAGTAGCGGATTCAATCCACTGGGAGAGGTCAAGTGAGGAGGTTAGAGAGAGTAGTTTGGAAGCAGCATTGGTGGAACATGGATTAGAAATAGGGATGTTGAAATCACCCATGATGATGGTGGGGATATCAGTAGATAAGAAGTGAGGGAGCCATGCAGAGAAGTGTTCAAAAATTGTTGGTGTGGTCCAGGGGGGTGATAGATGACAGCAACACGCATAGAGAATGGGTTAAAAATCCAAACAGCATGTACTTCAAAAGATGTGAATGTGAGTGATGGGACACTTGGTAGAACTGTGAATGTGCACTGTGGGGAGAGAAGTAGTCCAACCCCCCTCCTTGTCTGCCTCACGGTCTGGGGGTGTGGGTGAAATAGAGACCACCATGTGAAAGGGCTGCAGGTGAGGCAGTGTCTGATTGCGTGAGCCATGTTTCTGTTATTGCTAGAAGGTTGAGGTTGCTTGAGAGGAAGAGATCATGAATGGAGGTAAGTTTGTTACAAACAGAACGTGCATTCCAAAGGGCACATTTAAAGGACTTTGGAAGAGACGGGAGACAGGAGATGCGTTTAAGCTTTGCTGGATTTCTGTAGTGTTCAGATATATGCATGTGGGAGAATTGAGGGGGACCTGGATTAGGTGATATATCACCAGCTAATAGAAGCAGGGATGAAGAAAGGTAGGTAAGATGATTGTAAGATGTGTGTTTTTTTAGTTTCTGGTGGCATGGTGCTGCTGTAAAAGTTATGCAATTTAAATAGGAAATGACATGAGTGTTCACTAGAGGTGAGTGAAGTAATGAAGGGGCAATGTGGACAGAGGTGTGTGTTGCAGGATGGGTGAGGGATGATATAGTCCTAAGGATGATGCCATGAAAAGAGAGAAAGAAAAATATTTTGGCAAGGATTGGGATTTATGAGTCAAATAGCACAAATGAGGGAATTAAGGAATTACCTAATTGCAATGTCCAGTGTAATCAGATAAATAGTGCAGAGCTATGCTGCAGCAAATGTAGTTTATCCATGGATGTCTGGATAGTATAGAGCAGGGGTCGGGAACCAATGGCTCGCGAGCCAGGTGTGGCTCTTTTGATGATTGCATCTGGCTCGCAGATCGATTTTTCACTGCTCATGTCCTGTTCAGGGCTGCAGTTTGCTGTAGGAGCAATTTTCCATTATTTTAATTGGATGATACTGGCCTACGTTGGCCGTTGCTGGGTAAACAGGTAAACGCCCCCTTTTGAATCAGTCTGCTCGGTCATTAGCAGTGTTGCCAATTGTCGCGGCTTTTTTTTTGTCTGCCGCGGGTCGCGGTTTTTTGGGCTTTTTTTTTTTCCTCATCTGCTGGACAGCCGGGGAGGAGTACTCTGCAGGGGAGAAGATCGAGTGTAGGTAAAGTATAAAAGGTGTGAACTAGAGTAGAGTATGAATGGGGGTGTGAATGAAGTATGAATGGAGTGTGAACGGGGGTGTGAAATAGAGCAGAGGGGATAATGGACACTAAGGAGGAGGGTCATTGTAAAGCATATTTAAAAAAAAATAATAATAATCAATAAATCCTAAGTATATATATATATATATATATATATATATATATATATATATATGTGTGTGTGTGTGTATATGTGTATATATATATATATATAATATATATTGGGCTTGTTTTTGGGCTTTTTAGGATTGTGTTTGGCTTGTTTTGGGCTTGTTTTTTACGAATTGGTTGCTTATTCTGTATTTTATAGTTGGCAACCCTGGTCATTAGCTCAAAGCTAACCCTTCGACAAAGAAGATGGCGAAAAGAAAAAAAGATGATGAGTATCGTATATTTCGGGACGAATGGACCGAAGAATTCGCCTTTGTGGAGAGAGCAGGTTCTGCGGTGTGTCTAATTTGCAATGACAAAATTGCATCGATGAAACGGTCGAATGTAAAGCGGCACTTCGACACGCGCCATGCTACCTTTGCATCAAAATACCCTGCGGGAGACAGCAGAAAGAAAGCGGCCCAAGAGCTACTGAGCAGGGTGCAAGCTAGCCAGCAGCAACTCCGCGTATGGACCCGGCAAGGTGACTATAATTCCGCTAGCTTTGCTGGATCTTTAGCAATAGTGAGGAACGGAAAACCATTCACAGATGGCGAGTATGCTAAAACGTTCATGCTGGATGTAGCCAATGAACTTTTTGATGATCTTCCGAACAAAGACAAGATAATCAAACGGATACAAGACATGCCTCTGTCGGCAAGAACTGTTCATGATCGTACCATCATGATGGCAAACAAAGTGGAGGAAACGCAAGTGAAGGACATAAATGCAGCGCCGTTCTTTTCCCTGGCTTTGGATGAGTCAACAGACGTGAGCCATTTGTCGCAGTTCAGCGTGATTGCAAGATATGCTGTTGATGACACACTGCGCGAAGAAAGTCTTGCTGTTCTGGCAATAAAAGGGTCCACAAGAGGTGAGGATTTATTCAAGTCTTTCATGGAGTTTGCTCAAGAAAAAAATCTACCTATGGATAAACTTCTCTCAGTGTGTACTGATGGTGCTCCGTGTATGGTGGGGAAAAACAAAGGATTTGTGGCGCTTCTTCGTGAACATGAAAATAGACCCATCCTAAGTTTCCATTGCATTCTACACCAGGAGGCACTTTGTGCTCAGATGTGTGACGGGCAGTTTGGCGAAGTGATGTCGCTGGTCATTCGTGTGATCAACTTTATTGCTGCCTGAGCCTTAAATGATCGCCAGTTTAAAACACTGCTGGATGAAGTTGGAAATAACTATCCTGGTCTGCTTTTGCACAGCAATGTGCGTTGGTTGTCAAGAGGGAAGGTGCTTAGCCGTTTTGCGGCTTGCCTGAATGAAATCCAGACTTTTCTTGAAATGAAAGGCATCGAGCATCCTGAGCTAGCCGAAACTGAGTGGCTCCTCAAGTTTTACTATCTTGTAGATATGACTGAACATCTGAACCAGCTCAACGTGAAAATGCAAGGCATTGGAAATACAGTGTTATCCCTTCAACAAGCTGTGTTTGCTTTTGAAAACAAGCTAGAGCTCTTCATTATGGATCTTGAAACAGGTCGTTTACTACATTTTGAAAAACTGAGCCAGTTTAAAGATGCATGCACAGCAAGTGAGCCCATTCAAAACTTTGATCTCCACCAGCTAGCTGGCTTCACATCCAGTCTCCTACAGTCCTTCAAAGCACGCTTTACAGAATTTCGTGAGCACGCTCGTCTTTTTAAGTTCATCACCCATCCAACCGAGTGTTCACTGAACACAGCCGACCTGAGTTACATTGCTGGTGTCTCCGTCAGAGATTTTGAAGCAGAAGTGGCTGACCTGAAGGCCTCAGACATGTGGGTGAATAAGTTCAAGTCACTGAATGAAGATTTGGAAAGAATCACACGACAGAAAGCGGAGTTGGCGAGCAAGCACATGTGGACAGAAATGAAAAAACTTCAACCCGAAGACCAGCTGATTCTCAAAACTTGGAACGCGCTTCCTGTCACATACCACACACTGCAGCGTGTGAGTATTGCTGTGTTGACCATGTTTGGATCTACGTATGCATGTGAGCAGTCATTCTCACATCTTAAAAACATCAAGTCCAATCTGCGATCACGTTTAACGGATGAAAGTCTCAATGCTTGCATGAAGCTTAACCTCACCAAGTACCAACCAGACTACAAAGACATCAGCAAATCCATGCAGCACCAGAAGTCGCATTAATGGTGAGTATTATAACAACATTATTTAAAAGAATAAATTCAGAGGCGTTTTATACTGACATTTAGTTGAATTCACTTTTAAAATATATTATATGGCTCTCACTGAAATAAATTTCCAAATATTTTGCTTTCATGGCTCTCTTAGTCAAAAAGGTTCCCGACCCCTGGTATAGAGTAATGATGTGGGAGTCATGTGGGGAAATGGGTGGAAGTGTTGAATGGAGAGTTTTAAAGAGCAGATGATTGAATAGCTGAGTCTTTGCAGAGTCATGAGAGAGGAGAGTGATTCAAAATCAGTATCAATTCTTCCTAATTGTGATGGCAGACAAAGCATTAAGTAGAACTGAGAGCACAGTGATAAGATAGGGGACTGAAATAACTGTAGCATGGGTAGGGAGTGGTTGAGCAAGTAGTACGGCAGGCTGATTAAACATAGTGGATTTTGCAGTGAAAACAAACTGACAGATAAAACAAACTTTCATGAAATGCGAAGAAAATAAGATCAGAGTCCAAAACACTCCTCATGCTGCATGGAGCTTGTAGCCAGAGTTAGTTGAAGACATCAGATGTAGAATATGGAGTTTCAAGTGAATACTGACTGTAGTCCTTGTGTAGCTGAGTTAATAGGCAGAATGTTCTTCTCCTGTTTACTCCTGTTTAACTCCGGTATAACTCCGAATTATGCTGTTTAAATTTTGTTTACACTTGTATCTATACACTTAGAGCTGTACACACTAACTAAGCAGCCATCACTGGCTTTACAGCCATTCTACTATGAATATATCTGGTTAACAGACACATGTGATCAGAGTTCTTCAATCAAGCCCACAATAAACTCCCCTAACCAACACTAGCCATAAAAGGTTTAAACAAACAAATAGTGAAAGGGCAACTTGCAATAGGCTGTAGTAATTACCATTAGAAATAAAATTGCATTTTCTTAATTTCAGATCAGATTGTTGCAATAAGGCTGTAGTAATTACCATTAGAAATAAAATTGCATTTTCTTAATGGAGGAGGTGTGCAGGGAGAAGAGCAAGAGGCCAACAACGGATTCTTGGGGTACTATGATAGGTAACGGAAGGTGTTGTCGGGTGTGGAGACATAAAAGGAGTGGTTGGTAAGGGAGGAGGTAAACCAGGAGATGACATTGTCATGGAGGCCTATGGAATGGAGAGCTTGCAAGAAGATTTAACAGTGAGAAGATTGTTAGTGTCTTAGGTGAGGGCTATTTACATGGAGTGGAAGAAGTGAAGCCAGATTGCAGAGATTGAAGAGGAAGTGAGAGCAGAAGAAGGTGGTAAGGCAGTTGTAAACAACCCAATCAAGAAGCTTGGAAGCAAATGGAAGGATGTAGGAGTAAAGCAGTAATTAGAGAGAGAAAGAAAGGGTCATGGGAGTTTTTAGTATGGGGAGACAAGGGCATGTTTGAAGGAGGAGTGGAATGTACTAGAGTAGAGGAATAGGTTGAGGGGTGGCAAGGTGGGAGCAGTCCTCAGGAGAGAGGGAATGATGTTGGTGACAGTGGATGGGTTTGTGTGGGCAGGTGAAGGGGTGAGCGGAAACATGAAACTTGTCGACATATAACGTGGTGAAGAAGCAGAGTGTGGGTAGGCTAGCCATGGCTAATGGCAATGAGGAGAGAAGGATGGATACATCATTCCTAATGGTAGGAGGAGGGGGGAACTAGGTGGGCAAAGTGGAGAAAAAGGATGGGGAGAGAGGAGACCCATGCGAGAAGATGTCATGTCGTATGGACTTGATTTTGGAGGTGAAGTGGGTGCTAAAGTCAAAAGTAGACTGTCTTGAGAGGGATATTGAGCAATTGTAAGATGACAGAATGTACTCTGAAAACAGCATGAGAGCGCGACTTTCTCCAGGGGTATTCAGCAATATAGGAACATATTTTTGGTAGCGGGTAAGTCTGAAATTAATGGTTGGGATGAAGACCAACAAGTGCTGATGGGTGGTGTACGTTTTTCCGATGAAGATAATTCTGACACTAGGTACAGTGACAAAAAAAATTGCATTTACTATAAGCCTGACATAGAGGAAATACAAATTTACCATAAAAGACACACACCACATGTCTGATACGCTTGATATAAATTCCGACTAGAGAAAATGCCACCTGTGGGATTGACGTCAGATTGTCGTTTTTAAGGGGACAATGCCAGGACCCGTCGTCTATATAATCTGGAACAGTAATCCTAGCTCTAATCCTAAAACTTAGATTAGATTATAAAGGCGGTGGGTCCTGGCATTGCCCCCTTAATACCGGCAATCTGACTTTTGCAATTTTAAGTGACTTTAAACTAGAGATGGGCGGGTCCGGTTCTCCGAGAACCGAACCCACCCGAACTTTGGGTATCCGAGTACCGAGCTGAGCAGCTCAGTACTCTCCCGCCCGTTCCGAATCCAAATCGAGGCCAAACGTCATTGTGACGTCGTCAGATCTCGGGGCTCGGTTCTCGCGATACTTCAACTTTATAAATACACGCCTCCACAGCAATCCATCGCCATTTGACAGAGGGAGAGAGCAGGGTGTAGTCATAGGCTAATTAGAGCAGGGACAGAGAATACAATATTGTTCTTGCAATTGCTCTAACCAAAATCGCTAGTGCAGAGAGGAGGATAGAGGTTTATTATTTTTTCTTCATATTTGGCACTCCCCAGCGCTTTTGGGGTGTCCTCCCTAATTGTGCATTAATATTTCTGGCTGGCAAAAGTCATATCTGTCAGCAGTATCTACTAAATAATTTTTAGCACTCCTCAGTGCTTTCGGGGTGTCCTCCCTAATTGTGCATTAATATTTCTGGCTGTCAAAAGTCATAACTGTCAGCAGTATCTACTAAATAATTTTTAGCACTCCTCAGTGCTTTTGGGGTGTCCTCCCTAATTGTGCATTAATATTTCTGGCTGTCAAAAGTCATATCTGTCAGCAGTATCTACTAAATAATTTTTAGCACTCCCCAGTGGTTTGCGCTGAGAATGGATTCAAAGCAGTCCACATATGATCTGAATGAGCAACCAGGTTCTGTCACCAGTCCTGATGTTAGTGTTCCCAGTACGTCATCTGGCCAAGGCGATGTCAAACAACAGAGTGTTTTCAAATTAGTGCAAAAAACAAAAAAAAATTTACTGTATTGAAGCAAAAAAGAAGTGTAACTGAGCAAAAGTTAAGTGACGATAAAAAAAAAATTGCAAGCATGCCATTCTACACACGCAGTTGCAAAGAGAGAATGAGGCCTTCACCTTTGGCTATTAGTGGCAGATCCCAAAAAGTTACCCAGCCTACAATTGGTGCACAACTACTGTTACGCGTCAAAGCCGAGCTGCAAGATAACAGTGAGGCATTACAGGAGAATATTTGCTCTGATTCACAAATGACAACAATCCCTGTGGAGAGTCCATCCAACAGTGGGATGTCTAATCGTGAGTATTCTGCTGATGTGTGCCTTAATAGCCCGAGTGTAGCCGGTGATACCCAAATTGAGGATGCCACTTTGGAATTAGAAGAGGATGAGGGGGAGATTTGTGTAGGCGACGAGGGCGCTAATGAGGATGTTGATGAGGATGAGGTTGTTTGTGTAAGTCCTGCACCAGTGGCAGCAGTTCTGGCACGTGACAAGAAAAAGGCCATTGTCATGCCTGGGCATAAAACAAAAAAATCCACTTCTTATGTGTGGAATTATTTCTACCCAAATCCAGACAACAATTGTATAGCCATTTGTAGTGTATGTCAAGCCACAGTCAGTCGAGGGAGGGACCTTAATCATCTTGGAACCTCGTCTATGTTACGCCATTTAACGAGAGTTCATGGCAAAGTGTTGGGAAAAGCTGAAAGTTCTTCCCAAAAGAATACAAGCACTCCCTCATCAGCTAAGACCCTCCGCTCACCGACATACCGACGGATACAAAATACACCCACCACACCATCCTCATCAATATCCTCAGTAGCGCTCGGAGTTAGCCCGGCATCCCACTTAAGGCTGGATGACTCCGGCACTATTATTGATTCCTCTAAAGAAAGTGTTAGTCCTGCTGCTGCTGTTGCTGCTGCTGGAGGTGAATCGTCATCCCAGAGGCAGGTTAATAAAATGAGCAGTCCTACATTTCAGCAATTAACTGTGAAACAATCATTTGCAAGGGGAAGCAAATATGACAGCAGTCACCCAGTCGCCCAGCGAATCACAGACGCCATGGCTGCAATGTTAGTGTTAGATCTGCGTCCAATCTCCACAATAAACGCAGCTGGTTTTTCACAGTTAATTGAGGTTTTGTGTCCGCGTTACAGAATTCCATCGCGACACCATTTCTCCCATAAAGCTATTCCACAACTATACCAAAAAGTGTGTAAAAATGTAGAGATTGCACTGAAAAATGCCATTCTGCCCACTGTTCATTTAACCACAGATATGTGGACAAGTGGAAGTGGCCAAACCAAAGACTATATGACTGTGACAGCCCACTGAGTTGGTCATTCACCTTCACCAGCAGGAACAGCAGCAGCATGTACACCACTACGTAACATTTGTCACAGGCAGGCCACTCTTTGTATCACCGGCTTCACTAACAGGCATACGGCTGACAATTTGTTACGCAAACTGAGAGATGTGATTGATGCATGGCTTATACCACTCGGACTCTCCCCAGGGTATGTCATTTCAGATAACGCCAACAATATAGTGCGAGCATTACAGCTGGGTGATTTCCAACATATTCCCTGTTTTGCTCACACCATCAACTTGGTGGTGCAGAGCTTCCTACGAAATAACCGTGAGGTGCAGGAGATGCTTTCGGTGGCCCGTAAAATTTCAGGCCATTTCAGGCATTCAGCCACAGCATGTAGGAGATTACAGCAGCTCCAAGAGCAGTTTAACTTGCCCTGCCACCAACTTAAGCAAGAGGTGGTAACTCGGTGGAATTCCACCCTGTACATGCTTCAGAGGATGGAGGAACAGCGCAAAGCCATCCAAGCATATTGCACAAGTCATGACATTGGGAAAGGAGGGGGGATGTATTTCACTCTTGCACAGTGGGGAATCCTTTCAGTGCTGTGCAAGGTGCTGAAACCATTTGAAGTTGTGACATGTGAGGTCAGTGCAGACTCTTCTAGTTTGAGCCAAGTCATTCCTTTAATTAGACTATTGAAAAAGCAGCTTGAGAAAATGAAGGAGGAGCTGAAAGCAAGCAATTCAGCAAAGTATGTTGGCCTTGTCGATCAAGTACTTAATTCGCTTCACAATGATCCTCGAGTTATTAAGATCTTGAACTCGGATCAGTACGTTTTGGCCACTGTGCTTGATCCAAGGTTTAAAACCTACATTGAGTCTTTACTTGTAACTGAGCGAGATGTGAACTTTTGCAAGGAGCTATTGCTCAGCAAGTTGGCCGCTGAACTGGGCCTCGGCTTGACGACGTGTCCTCCTTCACTTTCTCAAGCTGTTGCTCGTAAAAAATTAAATTTCCAAAAAAGAAGCAGGGAAGACACAGGGGGCAGACCAGAACAATTTAACATCTGGGCTGGTTTGAAGGATTTTTCAAAAAAAATGTGTCACTTTGCCCATAACTCCATCCAATATGAGTATAAACATGCAAAGGATGGTGGAGGATTACTTTCAAGAGGTAGTTGATATGGAAATGTCAGACAGTCCCTTTCCTTACTGGGAAGAAAAGCAGGCCATTTGGAAACCCATGTACAAACTTGCATTGCAATGCCTAAGCTGCCCACCCTCCAGTGTGTACTCTGAACGAGTGTTCAGCACAGCAGGGAACTTAGTCAGTGATCGCCGTAGAAGGTTACTTCCCAAAAATGTGGAGAAAATGATGTTTATAAAAATGAACTACATCTTCCACGAGGAAGGCCTTCACCATCCAAGACATCCAAGCACTGACTGTTCTCTAATGGCGGATTCAAGCGGCGATGAATTGATAGTCTGTGATGATGACGTACACACTGATGAGGGTGAGGATTAAGCTGAAGATGATGCCGATAACATCTTTTTAAAACTTTCTATTTAAGTGTAGGGTGCAATCTACTCCCAAAGAGGAAAGGGACTTGTGGCATTTCCATATCACATACCATCTTGAAGGGCTGCTGTTAGGGCAATTTATCCTTAAGGGTAGGGTGTCATAGACAGAGTGACCCTAAACTGGCTTTGTCCATTTTTCATAATATTGTACAGTCTATAATGGCTGAATTTTTGGGTATTTTATACAAGTGGAGGGGGGCCTAGAGAGACAGAAACCAAACTGGCTTTCTCCATGTCAATTAATATTGTACAGTCTATAATGGCTGAATTTTTTGGTATTTTATACAAGTGGAGGGGGGCCTAGAGAGACAGAAACCAAACTGGCTTTCTCCATGTCAATTAATATTGTACAGTCTATAATGGCTGAAATTTTTGGTATTTTATACAAGTGGAGGGGGGCCTAGAGAGACAGAAACCAAACTTTCTTTCTCCATGTCAATTAATATTGTACAGTCTATAATGGCTGAAATTTTTGGTATTTTATACAAGTGGAGGGGGGCCTAGAGAGACAGAAACCAAACTTTCTTTCTCCATGTCAATTAATATTGTACAGTCTATAATGGCTGAATTTTTTAGTATTTTATACAAGTGGAGGGGGGCCTTGAGAGACAGAAACCAAACTGTCTTTCTCCATGTCAATTAATATTGTACAGTCTATAATGGCTGAATTTTTTGGTATTTTATACAAGTGGAGGGGGGCCTTGAGAGACAGAAACCAAACTGGCTTTTTCCATTTCTTTACATATTTAACTATAAGTGTAGGGTGTAATATACATTCAAAGACGATGGCTGCATTGCCAATATGCATAGATGGAGAGGAAGACAATCTGTTTTGTGTGTAGAATAGGCCTACCAATGAAGAATTAAACTGTTTTTTGGATGATTTATTACCTCAACAATTAGATTACTTGTCTCTAAAACAGTTGGAGCACTAAATTGGGTTAATTTAGGCCCAAAAACATGGATTTTCCAAAAAAATTGCAAAACAAAACCAAACAAAACCAAAACCAAAACCAAAACACGCAATGGCGGTTTTGCAAAACCAAAACCAAAACACGACGGTAATCCAGATCCAAAACCGAATCCAAAACCAAAACACGGGGGTCAGTGACCATCTCTACTTTAAACCCACTGGTGGCATTTTTCCATTCCGAATTTACATCATGTTGAACATGTTGTGTGTGTCATTTTTAGTTAGCCTGTATTTCCTCCATGTTGGGTATTTAGTAATCAGCATTTTTTTTTCATTATACCTAGTGTCGAAATTATCTTCTTTGGAATAATGACAGCCACCGGTGCTGATACTGACAGCAAGGGCAGCAGAGCCCAAAGGTGCGATTGAGGGAGACATCCTGTTTGAGACAAGAAAGGGTGGTTATGGGGGAAACAAGTGAGTCAAGAGAGGCGGAACAAACCAAATCAAGGGAGTGGTCACTGCTGTGGGAGGGGAAGAGGTGCATGAAGATAGACCAATGGAGGAGGAGAGGGAGAGAAGTTTGGAGGTAGCACGATTTGAAGGATTGCTGATAGAAATGTTAAAATTCCCCAACATCAGGAAGGGAAGTTTGGTAGAGAAGAAGTGAGGAAACCAAGCAATGGAATTATCAAACAATAGGGCGACAGGATCAGGCTGACAGTAGATGACAGCCATAAAGAGGTGAACCGTGTGAAAGAGGTAGATGTAGTGTACCTCAAAGAAGTATTAGTGGTGTGAGGTTGAGGGGAAATAACTTGGAATGTGCAATGGGATGAAAAAAGGATTCCCATGCTGCCACCTTGCCAGCATCCATTTCTGGGGGTGTGGGAAGACAGACATCCAAAAAAAAGCTGGTGTTGGTTGGTAATATACATTTTTTTTTTTTTAAAGCAAGAAGGTTAAAAGTTCTAGAGATGAAGAAATCCTGACCATATAATTCCAGACAGCACAGGAGAAAGAAAAAGGAAGATGAAATATGTTGCTGAGTATTTTGGGGTTGCTGGTTTGAACTGGAAGGCAGAGTATAAAGTGAGGAGAGTAACAGGGAGAGAGGGTGAGGTAGGACGAGAAACAAAATGGGGAGGGAGGCCCTCAGGATTCAAGAGTGTGAGGGGCGGAGCTAGAGAGGGAAGGGGTGATGAGAAGGACACAAGGGCAGGGTGGAAGATAGATATCTGCATTCCAGCAAACGCAGAATTATAATTCAAAACAAAAGCTTATCTGTAATGATTCCTAGTAAATTCAGGACACGGCAATAACAGTAGAAAAACCAAGTGTCTTTATTTAGGCAAAATATGTGGAGATGGATTGAGTTTGTGGTTTATGCAGATTTCAGGTAGCAGAATAAACAGTTTGTAAAGAGAGAAAGGTATCCGCACTAGGCAAGTCTCACACCAAAGTCTATTGATAGGCTCTCTAATATATTACAGCCTATCAAAAAACAGGATGTTAATAATATAGTAAACAACATCCTGAACGGTGCACCCATACACCTGAAATGTAGTGTATATCAAAAGAAAAAGAAAAAAGCAGGTGACTGAGGGGCACTCAAAACAATGGATGAGTATATTTATTTAAATAAAATTCAATTTTATTGATATGCATTAAAATTTATTTGATAATTCATCCTATACCCAAAAGCTGGCGAAATATTAAAACCAAAAACAAAAACAAAAATGGATAAAATTGCAGATCCACTGCAAACTTAGCTCGGTGGTCCTATAATGGTTAATAGGTTCTAAATAGAAGGTATCGCTAATGTAGGTTGATATATAAATGTATTGGTAACAAGGAAGATAATATATATATCTCTTGGCTAAGGGTTCCCTAATAGCAAATAAATCTCCTATATTGTCTCCAATGATACATTAAATCTCTAACAGGATGTCTGTGTAATTGAGAGAAACCCCTAGTGGTGACTTATAAATAGCTATCTAATGAGCTATAGGGTTAATGTGTCTCTGAGAGAGTATAATATATATACATAAGTTGTTTCAAGGAGTTGCGTGGACACCCTAGTATAAGAACGCTGAGTGGAACAGTATGAAAATCCCTAAATACCCTCTGAGGGTATTTAGGGATTTTCATACTGTTCCACTCAGCGTTCTTATACTAGGGTGTCCACGCAACTCCTTGAAACAACTTATGTATATATATTATACTCTCTCAGAGACACATTAACCCTATAGCTCATTAGATAGCTATTTATAAGTCACCACTAGGGGTTTCTCTCAATTACACAGACATCCTGTTAGAGATTTAATGTATCATTGGAGACAATATAGGAGTTTTATTTGCTATTAGGGAACCCTTAGCCAAGAGATATATATATTATCTTCCTTGTTACCAATACATTTATATATCAACCTACATTAGCGATACCTTCTATTTAGAACCTATTAACCATTATAGGACCACCGAGCTAAGTTTGCAGTGGATCTGCAATTTTATCCATTTTTGTTTTTGTTTTTGGTTTTAATATTTCGCCAGCTTTTGGGTATAGGATGAATTATCAAATAAATTTTAATGCATATCAATAAAATTGAAATTTATTTAAATAAATATACTCATCCATTGTTTTGAGTACCCCTCAGTCACCTGCTTTTTTCTTTTTCTTTTGATAAGCAGAATAAACAGGTATACTCCAATTTACAAATATGAACAGGTGTGATGAATGGCAGGAATAGTCCCTAGAAGCAAAAGGTTCCAAGCAATGATAAATACAGTTTAAATGCAGGAACAAATATATTGAATATAAACAGGTGTGTTGAATGG
Source organism: Mixophyes fleayi (assembly GCF_038048845.1). Taxonomy (NCBI): domain Eukaryota; kingdom Metazoa; phylum Chordata; class Amphibia; order Anura; family Limnodynastidae; genus Mixophyes; species Mixophyes fleayi. The sequence continues at coordinate 30,851,877 of NC_134405.1, read as the reverse complement.
CAGGAATAGTCCACAGAAGCAACATGTTCCAAGCAATGACAAATACAGTTTAAATGCAGGAACAAGTATATTGAGTTACCCAATTGCCAGGAGGCATGAGGCTCCAGACTAAGGAGGCAGAGGTCAGGATTCCAGATTGCCAGAGTCACAAGGCAGTAGAGGAAGCAGACAGACTAGCTGAGTCCAGTGACCAGGCAGAGGGCAGGTCACAAGCAATCAAACAGGGTCCGGTAATCAGGCAGAGGGTCACAACAGAAAATCAGACAGCAGCAAAGCAAAAATGGAACAAGAATAAACAGGAGACAAGCAGCAGCCAAGTAAAAACAATGAATTGTTCAGAACACAGATTGAGGCAAGTATTTGAAGCTGTGAGACAGGTGCAGTTCTAATCAGGAAAGGAGATGAACTCTTACAGGCATGGTGTAAAGTTCAGAGGCAGAACAACAGCACCTCTGGTGAATTTGAGGTACTGCTGCCACATACAAAGTATAGGCAGAGTCGTAACATTATCTACCATACTAGCAGAGAGTGTAGTTGCTATGGGTCCCACAGCTTGGGGGGCACCCTCCAATGCCAAAGCACCATGTCTATATGTACTATTTTCACCCTTGGGCTGTATATGTGGGGCTCTACAAAATGTTGCTATAGGGCCCACAAATGTATAGAGATGTCCCTACTTTAAAACTTGCTTAGTAGCAATTTATTACAAGTATCTAATTTCCTTCTAAAATAATGCTTAATGGAGCTTCATTCATGTAATGAGGATGAGGGGACATCAGAAATTTTACATCTTATAGGTCACTTTCTTGTCATATGTCTTGGTATTTTTTTACCCTATCATCATCATCATCATCAACATTTTTTTTATATAGCGCCAGCAAATTTCATAGCACTTTACTATTGAGGACAAACACAATAATATACAATACTGGGTAATACAGACGAAGAGGTAAGAAATGGTAAGATCCTTATTTGTGCTAACTCATGCACAAATGTATTCATGTATAAAGTTCACCTGGCTGGTACCAAAAGAGTGTTATTAAAAACAATGGCTGGCACTCAATCTTTGCATCTCATATAAATATGTTTTCACCCAACAAGAAACTTAATTTTTTGTGCCTGCAACATGCTGTGCACTTACACATACAACCAGGTGCAAATGTGCAAAAAAAATGTAACACATAAATTATATATATTATTACATATATTATGTCTTTCAATTTGATCACTTATTATGATTAGAGGGGGTGCTTTGTAACATTAGTTAGACGTTATTAATCAACTAAAAGACCAGAATGTTGTACAAAACAGACACTCCTAATCCACTATCATATACTATAATTTTTTAAATGCTAACTCTTTATTAAATCACTGAAAAAGTATATGTATAATTATTGATTTCATGCCAACAGATGCCCCTATTTTTAATTTTCTTAAAAGATATATGTAATATATCGGTCTAAGTGATATTGTGAAAAAAGGTGAATATATTAGTGTAAATAGTGATATTAAAATTTAATGAAACTATTGCCCATGAAGTGCAGTACTGTTTATCAATTCATTATTGTATTTCCCAATATCTGGATTCATTCATACATTCTCGATTCTCTGGAATCCTATCTTTCTTATTAATTATATGTACATAAAAGAAAGAAATATCAAAATATCTAGACAGACTAGTAATCGCTCATAAGAGAGCATGTGCTTCTTATTGTTGTGTCGTGGTTGATTAACATCTATCACTTCAAGTATTCGGATTTACCACTTTCACAATCATCAAATATTTCTGGTGAAATGAACCAAAGTCATTGGTAATCTATAGGACATAAAGGTTATTTTGCGTAGCAATTACCATTTCTCCTCTAAAATGTTCCATAATGTACCTCAAATTGGTGCTATATGTCAATTTGGTTATTTCTATATGCACTTGTAATTAGATATGCTCGGGCTCGATTTTTGGAAAACCAAGCCCACCCAAACATCGGCGATGCGAGTAGTGAGGTTAGGCGGCTCGGTACTTTCACACGCACTCGGGACTGAAAACGAGGCAAATCACGATCGTTGCATCGTCGGATCCACGGAGATCCAGCGCCATTTCACAGATAGACACAGTAGGGGTAGCAGGGTTCTTGGCAGTCTCCAGTGCAGTTGGGCAGCATGATTAATGAAAGAGAAAGAGGAGGGCTGGCAGTGTTCTTAAAAGTCTCCAGTGACATTGTTCTGTGCCATAGCTCACACAGAAAAAGGATAGGTGGCAGCGTTCAGTGGTGAGACAGAAATAATAGGGCTGGCAGTGTTCTAAAAAGTCTCCAGTCACATTGTACTGTGCCATAGCTCACCCAGAAGCAGGAGAGATAGAAGTGTCCAATGCTGAAACAGAAATAATAGTGCTGGCAGTGTTCTTAAAAGTCTCCAGTCACATTCTACTGTGTCATAGTTCACCCAGAAACAGGAGAGGTGGCAGTGTTCAGTGTTGAAAGAGCATTTCAAATAATAGGTCTGGCAGTGTTCTTAAAAGTCTCCAGTCATATTCTACTTTGCCATAGCTCACTCACAAACAGGAGAGGTGGCATTGTTCTTGTCAGTCTACAGACTATGTGCCATTGCTCATTGTCAGTGCTGAAACAGAAATAATAGGGCTGGCAATGTTCTTATAAGTCTCCAGTGACATTGCTCTGTACCATTTCTCATACAGAAACAGGAGGGGTGAAAGTGTTCTTGTCAATCTCCAGTCTCCAGTCACATTGTTGTTGTCACTCTCCAGTCTCAGTGCTGTTGGTCACACAGAAACAGGAGTAGCAGTGTTCTTGTCACTCTCCAGTCACATTGTTCTTGTCACTCTCCAATCTCCAGTCACATTGCTCTGTGCCATCGATATGATTCCACAGAAGACCAGGAGCACCAAGCAGCTGCTGGCATCAGTCATGATGAAACTAATCCCTCTATGTCATCTGGTATTAGCCTATGTTCAAGTGCATTGTGGCTTAAAGTCAGGTAAACAAAAATGTAAAAAAAAAGCTTTTACCTTTTTAAAGAAAAAAACACCTCTCTAATAAAGATGAACGTTTACTGTAAAAAAACATAAAATTGTCAACATGTCATTCTACCCAAAATATTGACAAGCATACCAGCATCAATTAGCTCCCTTCTCTCAGCTAGATTCCAGCACCTGCAAGCTACACTGTCATCATCATCACCCTCACCCTCATCAGTGTGTACATCATTCTCACACAATACTAATTCATTGATGTAAATGCTGGTACATGGCTTTCCTCATGGAATTTGTAGTTCATTTTACGACAGAGCTGTCACAATTTTTGGCCAGTTCTTTTAAACCAGACCAAATGTCAAAATGTTGTGCTGACTCTTCATCATCACCACTGGGTGTCTTGGGAAAGCTAAGTTTTTTCCTATCAGCAGTTGCCAAAGAAACTGAGGGAGGAGACATCATTGTGTCGTGTACCACTTCAGCTGTTAACTTACTGACCAAAGGCTCATTGCATCTCTTGAGATCTCGGTCAGTTAGAAAGAAAGAGAAGACATAGCTCTTAAACCTAGGATCATGCACAGTTGCCATAATGTAGTGATCTGATTTCAAGATGTTAATAACTCTCGGTTCCAGACGAAGCGAACAAAGTACTTGATCTACAAGTCATACATAGTTAAAGGAATGGTTTCGTTTCATATCCTCCTTCAATTTCTCTAGCTGCTTTTACAAACGTCTAATTAGAGGAATTGCTTGACTCAAACTAACAGGTTGTGAACTCACTTCACAGGTGAATACTTAGAGTGGTTTCAGCACCTTGCACAACATGGAAAGTATTCTCCATTGTGCTGGACACATTGCCCCTCAAATTCTATTCTTCTTGCAGCAGCTGCAATCTCCTACATGCTGTTGCAGAATGCCGAAAATGACCCGAATTATTTTGGGACACAGACAGCATCTCCTGCATGTCACTGTCATTTTTAAAAAAGCTCTGTACCACCAAGTTGATTGTATGAGCAAAACAGGCAACATGATGGAATTCTCCCCGCTGTAATGCTCTCACAATATTGGTGGTATTATCAGAAATCATATCTTCAGGAGAGTCCAAGCGGGATAAGCCATGTTGTAACTTGCAATGACATCCTTTAGTTTTTGAAACAGGTTGTCAGCAGTATGCCTTTTAATGTAGCCGGTGATATACAAATGTAGGATACCACTTTGTATTTGCAACAGGATGAGTGGGATATTTGTGTAGCTGATAATAGCACTAATGTGGATGTTGATGAGGATGATGTTGTTTGTGTAAGTCCTGTACCAGTGGAAGCAGTTCTTGCCAGTGATAAGAAGAAGGCCATTGTCATGCCTGTGCATAAGACCAAAAAATCTACCTCTTATGTGTGCAATTATTTTTACCCAATCCTGAAAACAATTATTAAGCCATTTGTAGTGTTTGTAAAGCCACACCAACAACACCTTCCTCATCAATATCCTCACTAGTTAAACAATCCATTGCAAGAGGAAGCAAGTATGAAAACTGTCACCCAGTAGCAAGATGGATCAAAGACGCCATGGCGACTATGGTAGTATTAGATCTGCGTCCAATATCCACAATTTATGCAGCTGATTTTAGACAGTTAATTGAGGTCCTGTGTCCCCGTTAGCAAATTCCATCACGATACCATTTTACTAGAAAAGCAATTCCTCACCTCCACCAAAAGGTTTGATATAATGTAATTATTGGGCTACAAAATGCCATTCTACTTAACCACAGATATGTGGACAAGCTTAACTGGGCAAACTAGAGATTATATGACTGTGACAACCCACTGGGTTTGTGAATCGCCTTCAGCAGCAGGAGCATCAGCAGCATGTGCCTAACAACGCCAGATTTTTCAGAGGCAGGCTACTCTGTGTATCACTGTCTTCACTAAGAAGCAAACTGCTGTTTGAAAAACTCAGGGATTTCATTGCAATATAGCTTAACCCGTTTGGAGTCTCTGGAGGATATGTAATTTCTGATAATGCTACCAATATTGTGAGAGCATTACAGTGCCATGACATTGGGAAATGAGGGGGAATGTATTTTAGTCCAGTGCAGTGGCGAATTCTTTCTGTGTTGTGCAAGGTGCTGAAACGACTCAAAGTAGTCACCTGTGATGTGAGTTCAGACACTGCTAGCTTGATCAAAGTGATTCCCTTAATTAGACTTTTAGAAAAGCAGCTTGAGAATATGAAGGAGGAGATGAAACAAAGCAATTGAGCCTAGTATGTCGGACTTGTAGATGAAGTACTTTAATCGCTTCGCCAGGATCAAAGAGTTATCAACATCTTGAAATCGGATCCCTACATTTTGGCGACTATGCTTGATCCTAGGTTTAAGAGCTACGCCTTCTCTTTATTTCCAACTGTCCCAGATCACAAGAGATGCAATGAGCACCTGGTGAGCAAGTTGACAGCTGAAGTGGTACAAGACACGACAGAGTTCCTTCCTTCAGCTTCTCAGGCTACTGCTGCTAGGAAAAAAGTAAGCTTTTCCAAGAGACCCAGGGATGATGCAGATGATTCAGCAGAACATTTTGACATCTGGGAGCAAATGTATTAAGCTGAGAGTTTTCCAACGGGTTTGAAAAGTGTAGATGTTGCTTATAGCAACCAATCAGATTCTAGCTATCATTTTGTAGAATGTACTAAAAAAATGATAGCTAGAATATGATTGGTTTTTCAAACCCATCGGAAATCTCTCAGCTTGATACATTTACCCCCTGGTCTGGTCTAAAACAATTGCCCAAAAATAGAGATATCTCTACCGTAACTCCACCTGAGCCTACTTCCAACATTCAAAAAATGGTAGAGGATTATTTTAACGACAGCATAGAAATAGACACATCAGACAGTCCCTTTACATACTGGGAGGAAAATAATGCAATTTGGAGACCCATATTGCTTTGCAATAACAAAGCTGCCCATCCTCCAGTGTGTACTCAGAAAGAGTTTTAGCACAGCCTGGAACCTTGGCAGCGATCAGTGTAGGAGGCTACTTCCTAAAAATTAGGAAAAAATTATATTCATCAAAATTAACTACAAATTCCACGAATAAAGCCTTTACCGGTAATTACATCAAAGTACAGAGACTTCTGCAATGGTAGATTCCAGCAGGGATGAATTAGTATTGTGTGAGGATGATGTACACATGACGAGGGTGAGGATGATGACATTGTAGATTGCAGGTGCTGGGATCTAGCTGAGAGAAGAAAGCTAGCTGACACTGGAATTCTTATTAATGTTTTGGGTTAAATGGCATGTTGGAAATTTTATGTTTTTCTACACTAAAGTTTCACCTTTATTAAAGATGTGTCTTTTCTTTAAAAAGGTAAAAGCTTTTTTTACATTTTTGTTTATTACATTTATGTTACAGAAACTTCTGTAATGGTGTATTCCTGCAGGGATGAATTAATATTGTGTGAGCTATACAAAACAATTTACCACCACTGAGACTTTGATGAGCTGCTAATATGTTTTCATATAGGGAGAAAAGACAATATTATTTAGAGGAGGTCTTTGAGGGAGATCAGAGTACATACAATTTGGTAGATGAAGATCTAGAAGGAGCAATGGGAAAATTAGAAAAATTACTACTAAAAGAAAATAAAATATGGTGGGAAACTGTAACCCTAGAGAGATACATAGCAGATTAAATTATACCTTTGGGGTTAAAAATCAACAAATTTCCAACATTTGGTAATAATGCAAGAAATTGTGAAACAGAGTGGAGGAAAATCTTAGAGAATTATCAAGAGACTTATCAAGAAGAAGAAGAAAATAATTGAGAGAGTTAGAGAGTTAAATAAATGAATTTGAAACCCTCATGCAACCCTTTTCAGATTAAGAGGATTATCGTAGATTTGAGAATAGGATCATGATAAAATTAGGAACAAAAGACAACAAAAATAATTTAGAGATAAAACAGAGATTACTCAATTACCTATGGAAAATAATAAGAAAGTTCGAGAGAACAACTGGAGTATGAAATTGTCGCATAATTCATCAAAAGAGAACTTTGAGGAATTAGGAGATAATTCCATGTATAATCCTATTTCAAATAGGGAAATATACAATAAACATTCTAGAGGAACAAATTGGAATTCAAGAACTACTAATTATAAAAATAATATGAGATTTGGGGAGGAGGAAGAAAATAATTGGTGGAAGGAAAGAAAAACAAGAGAGAGAAACAGGTACAAAAATGATTTATCCTCTCCAATTAGAAATAGAATGAAAAGAAAAGATAATTTGGAGAGGAGGAATATAGATGAGGATGACTCTCAGTCAACAGCTGCTAACTTATTTTAGGAAAGAAAGTACAGACAGCAAACGTTTTTTAGAGTACAGAGGAGAAAGAATGAGGTACAGATAAAACATCGAAAATGAGAATACTTGAAACCCCATAACAGAGGTAAAAGGGGGGGAATTAGAGGAGTGGATTTTATTGGAAACTAAAAAGGAAATATAAAAGGATGTTAGAAAAAAAGAAAAGAATTGACAAAATAGAAGTGAATGATAGTATGAAAATATATAATCTAAGTAGCTATAGACTAACAAAAGAGGAGAAATATCTATTGAAAAAGGGTTTAAAGTTTTCTCATATGCATAAATTAGATTATTTTCAATTTTTTCTTTACATTCAGAAGTTCTTGAGAAAACTTTCTCTCAAAAAACTATTTGTTCTAAAGAAAGGAGAGATTAACAACAAAGACCAAGAGAGAGAATTTGATAAGTTTAAGAAAAAATGTATGTTCTATCCAACCCATAGGAAAAAGGGCCAAATAGAAGTATTTGGTAAATTGATCACAGATGAGGTAGAATCTTGGGGGACTGGAACAAAAATGTTGATTAATCTCACCAAAAATGAAAGATTGGCGATAAAATCTTTGAAAAGAAATAGTGACATCATTTCCAAACCCGCCGATAAGGGCAGGGCCATTGTAATAATGAATAGATCTGATTACATTGAGGAAATATATCATCAACTTAATGATGGAAAAACTTATAAGAAATTAAGAGGAGATCCCACCAAACAGATAGAAAAGGAATTGAAAATTTTAGTCAACAAATATAAAGAAAAGGGAGTAATAAATCAAAGTACAGCAGATTTTATTATTTGCATTAACCCTACTATACCATCCCTCTATGTTCTTCCCAAAATACACAAAAATGTCAGTAAGCCTCCTGGTAGACCAATCATAGCTGGAACAAATTCAGTTACATCCAATATCTTAATGTTTATAGATCATTTGCTACAACCTCATGTTGTAGGTATCAATTCTTATTTGAAGGATACTCGAGATATTTTGGAGAAATTGAGTAATATTTTATGGAAAGAAAATTGGTATTTAGTGATGGCAGACATATCATCACTCTATACTATTATAGAACATGACAAAGAATTAAATGCAATTAGATCAGTTTTACAGAGGAATAATGTATCTATGGACCACTGTAACTTTACTGTGGAAAGAATCTCTTTCATTTTGGATAACAACTATTTCCACTTTGAAGAGTCCTTCTATCTACAGAGAGTGGGAACAGCTATGGGCACCAGGTTTGCTCCTTGTTACGCAAACATATTCATGAGTGTTTTGGAAGAGCAATATGTTTGGGAATATGAAAGATAGGGAGCAGACCTGGTGTTCTGGTATATTTATTGACAACATTTTCTTTATTTGGAAGGGTGATAAGAAAGCATTAATCATGCTTTGCAAACATCTCAATCAAAATCTTAAGCTGACCGATAGTAACTCCTGCATAAGTGCAAATTGTCATTATCACAAAAACTGGTGGGATAACATCCCTTCCGGACAATTTATGTGTATCAAGAGAAACACAATTATATGAGGAACAAATTTCAGAACTGAAAACTCAATTTCTACAAAAAGGTTACTCTCAAGAGTTAGTAAAAGGGGCGTGTGAAAAAATAAACAAAATTGAAAGAGTATCACTTTTGAAACCAAAGACTCAAAAGAAAAATAACATAGAGTAAAATATAATTTACTACCCAATATAATTGGCAACATAAGAAAAATTAAAATACACTGTGCAAACATTGGAAAGTTCTATTGAGTGACCCCATACATCGAACCATATTACCTACAAAGCCCAAATTTATATATAGAAAAGCTCCCAATTTAAAAGATAAAATTGTTAGAAGTGTTCTATCAAAGAAAGAACCATGAACCGTATCAAAAAGAAAGGGTTCAATAGATGTGGAATATGTCTAGCATGTAGAAACATTAAAAGTAATCAGTTGAAATTTACGGAATATATGTCCACCACTACAGGGTTAAAATATGAAATTCAAGATTTTATCACCTGTCATTTAAAGAATGTGATATATTTAATACAATGTATACGTGACAAACAATATGTTGGTAAAACCAGTCGAGTCTTGAAAGTAGTATGCATAGCTGAGCATCTTCACAATGTTAAAAATGTGTTTCCCAATCACTCTTTATCAGCTCATTGCAAAGAAAACCACACTTGCAGCGTTGAATCCATTAAATCCTTTTGTGGAATAAAATTGTTATGGGAAAATTGGAAGTGTAAGAATTTGGAAGTTAGACTATTGAAAGTGGAAATGGACAGAATTTACACCCTAAAAACACTTAGTCCAGATGGTCTGAATACTGAATATGGGCAGCGTGGTGGCGTATTGGTTAGCACTGGGGTCATGAGTTCCCAACCATGGCCTTATCTGTAAGGAGTTTGTATGTTCTCCCCGTGTTTGCGTGGGTTTCCTCCGGGTGCTCCGGTTTCCTCCAACACTCCAAAAACATACTAGTAGGTTAATTGGCTGCTATCAAAATTACCCTAGTCTCTCTCTCTATGTCTGTGTGTGTGTGTTAGGAAATTTAGACTGTAAGCTCCAATGGGGCAGGGACTGATATGAGTGAGTTCTCTGTACAGCGCTGCGGAATTAGTGGCGCTATATAAATAAATGGTGATGATGATGACCTTGAATTAAATTGGTTCCTATAGAATTCAATCCAGCTGTATTTATTGTGTGACACTTTCCCTGTAGAAACTATATAATTAGAGTGGTAGCAGAATGTATTTAGCGAATCAGAAAGGGGCACCCATATGAAATTTATAAAAGAGATCTAGATATAAGGTGACATGTTAAAATGTCAAAAAAGATCAAAATATTCTCAATATAAATCTATGTGTTCCCTATAGAGCTAAAATGCATCAAATCTGAATGTTGTGGTTTTAATTATTGCGAATGAAAAATGTTATCCATTGCAATAGAGGTATTTTATATATAGTGATTAATATATCTAATTAAGAAGTAATGATTCATTTTTACCAAGTGTCGGTGAATATAAGCAAGTTTAAAAATTAAATAGAGATCAAAACACACATAAACCCCAAACAATATCAAGGAGAATAAGGTGTTAACCCATTGGAATTAATTTACCTGTATTGATTTCTGGGATTTGGCATATTTCATCAAAGAGGATTATCTCTTAATCTCACCTATGTTTATTTATTTGAAACATAGATGATAATTTCTGAATGTAAAGAACATGCAGAAATTTAATTTAGGAGAATATGTTTACAATTTATATTTAGTATTAGGTATTTACATTTGGGTCCGGGGAGCATTGTTGAAATTACCCATATACCTTTAAGACTTGAGCTAAATGTGCTCGTCAAAATAGAATATGATGGAATCAGAATAACCAATTCGAGGTAGAAGGTAGTATTAGAGAAATATGTTCCCATTTCTATTGCTGTAGGGGAAATAGAAGTAATATGCACACTGAATTTTACTAATTTCATTTATTTGGAGGTAAGGTTCTCCTTTGGGAATATAATATAAAATAAATAAAAGTAGGTTTGTTAACATATTCCTTTGAATATATGAGAATTGTACCTTGAAGGAATATATAAATTACTTCCGATGAGGACGGAGCTCTTCTCCCTATATTTATCATTTATCGTTTTCTTTTGATTGTATGTAATCACTTTACGAAACGCTATTGTTTCTGCAGTTGTTTCTGCTGTATATATAAGTGAAGATGTACTAGATGTTTTTATGTTTATTGTTTATTCAGTGTAGAGTGTTTAACTTACCTGTGCAAATAGTTAAACTCTGTGATTGGTCGCCATATATATAAATAACAACGGGGGGCGAATAATCAATTCACCTTGAGAAAGAACCTAGGATTGGTTTGAAACGCGTTGGTCCTGGTGAATTGCTGATTAAGGAGCTCCATGTCACTTTAAAGAACGCTAACCTTTCTCCGTGATTTCGGTAGGAGTAGACTTGCTTTACCAATGAAAGATTCAATTGTATATACAATGTCTTTTATTGTGGATGAAAATGACTGTTTTTTAAAAGTGTTTTATTAAATTATAAGGGCACGGTCGTGCCCTTATATTAAGGTTGCATCTAATGAATGACATTCCGCCATTATAAATCTGTGAGGTGGGGGCCATCATGCCAAATTTTTTAAAAAAAGAATAAAATATGACAAATTTCAAGCCGAACTTTAGAAATTACAAATTCATTTTGGACTTTTGCAACCCGGACTTTGGATACAAAATTAATGGGGACTTGGTTGACAGCCATTTTTGGATTAAAAGCTGCTGACGACAGATGAAAACATCTGTGGTGAGTATAGGAGCATTTATTATTTTTAATAAAAACATGTAGTATCAATGAGGGTGTTTACTGTTTTTATTGGGGTTTTATTATTTTTATTAAATGAATGTGGTTTTAATGAGGGTGTTGTGGCTTTGTAAACATTTTCTTTTGTGGAATTACAGGTCCCAGCCAGCCCTGGGTGTCAGGACATGTTGGCACATGTGGTTCTCCAAGTGCCAACATGCCCTGGCTGCCATGGGTATGCTGGTGCCTGTAGTTATACAAGTAGCAGCATGTCCACAATATTTATGGCAACATGGCTGGCTAGGACTTGTAGTTCCACAAAACAAAATGATGTCCGTTTGTTATTTTAACTATATAATCGCCGTTTATTACCCAACACCCACCCCCTAGGGGTGTAGGAAGAGCACTAGAGCTTTCAGCACTAGGCTGGTTTTTTCCTAGAGGGGAGCCCACTGTTTTTTTTTTGGCGGACCCTACTCCCGAGGGAATCCAGCCCAGCACTGAACAGCCTGGGGTTGGTTGTCATTATGGGCGCGGGTCCCCCTGCTATAGTGCCGCCAACCCCGGCTGGTTTGCCTAGTGCTGGTTATGTGAAAATCGGGGGGACCCTACACAAGCTTTTTCCCCGATTTTCACAGAACTAGCAGTAGGCTGGCAGCACTAGAGTTAATAGTGAATAGAAGGGGGACCCCACACTTTTTTTTTTTTTTAACTTTCATCTATTTTTTACACTTTTGACAGCTGCCGGGACCTGTGTTTTGTAATCTCGCTGCTACAACACAGGAGAGTTAGTTAACACAGGAGTGTTTGACATCGCAGCAAAGCGTCAGAGATGAGCAGCGATTTTGAAAGTCAGGGTAAAAATCGCAGCTTGATACATTTGAGAAATTTTGGACTAAAATCGCAGGTTACCACTGCGATTTGCTGTGATTTTAACACACTGAAAAAATTGTACCTTGATACATTTACCCCATAGGGTCAGAGAGAGGGGCTCAGACAAGGGGATATAGGGTCAGGGAGAGGGGCTCATACAAGGGGATATACGGTCTGGGGAAGAAGCTCAGGCAAGAATATGATCAGAGAGTGGAGATCATGGATTAAAACTTTACTTTGTAGGTATTTGTTTAGCACAGTGGCACAGTGATTAGCATTATACATATAAGGTGGTACAATACTTAGCATTATACATAGGGTGACACAGAAGTTAACATTGTCATCTCACAGCGCTGGGATCATTTGTACGATTCCAATTACATTCTATCTTTGTGGAGTTTGTATGTTCTCTATGTGTTTTGCGGATGCGCCGGTTTTCTTCCATACTCTAAAAACATGTTAATAGGTTAATTGGTCTCTGTCAAAAATGAAAAGAGCAGGGGAGGCACTGATGTGGAAGATATAATCTCTGTACAATAATAATAATATAAAGACAGGGATCCATAATTAAGGTAGTTTTAAGTTCTAAGATTTTTTTCAAAGGAGGGGAGTTATTATAAGAGGGGAAAGAATAAACAGAATAAAGTCTGCTTATATATTCATCACTGGTTGACACGGAAGGCAACTTCTCCTTACCGTCATCATGTACATCTTGTCTTTACATTCCAACTGAATTCTCCCACATCATGTAATAATCATAGTTTTATATATATATGTAAATTCTGAGCTATATATATATATTTTGGGTAACAGTATTTGGTAAATGTAAACAGACTTAACATTACAGACATAACTGATGCTGTCAATAGCCTCACAGCTTATTGGAACCGACTTTGGCGTCACATGACCTCCACTGCATAGTCCAGGAAGGTAATATGGCACAATCAGAGGAGGAGAGATTGCACTGTGCAGCACAACCCTACAGTGCTCCATTACACCCCCTCACATTATTATACCTACCCCCTCACTCTACACCTCTACAGCACTGCCCCTACCCCAACAGCACTGCACCTATCCCCTCACACTACTCATCACTACACCTACCCCTCACACTACATATCTACAGCACTGCACCTGCCTCCCTCACACTACACCTCTACAGCACTGCCCTTGTCCCCTACAGCACTCCACTACTACTCTACAGCACTGCACCTACCCCTTCAAATTACAAGTCTTCAGCACTGCAACTTCCTCCTCACACTATTCCTCTACAGTACTGCACCTACCCTGCTCACACTACACCACTACAGCACAGCACCTACCTCCTCAGACTATACCCCTACAGCTCTACACCCCCTCAAACTACACCTCTACAGCAGTGCACCTACCCGCTCACACTACACCCCTACAGCACTGCACTTACCCTCTCACACTACAGCACTGCACCTACCCCTCTTACTGCAGCACTGCACTGCACCTACCCCTCTTACTACACCACTGCAGCACTGCACTACACCCCTACAGCACTGCACTTACCCCCTCACACTACAGCACTGCACCTACCCCTCTTACTACACCTCTGCAGCACTGAACTAACGCCCTACAGGACTGCACCTACCCCCTCACTCTTTACCTCTACAGCACTCTACCTACTGCCTCACACTACACCTCTACAGCGCTGCACTACCCCCTCACACTATACCTCTACAGCACTGCACTACACCCTTAAAGCAATATACTATCCTCTCACACTACACCTATACAGCACTGCACCTACCCCCTCACACTGCAACCCTACAGCACTGCACCCATCCTCCCCTCGCACTGCACCTACCCCCTCACACTAGAGCACTGTACCTAGCCCTCTCACTACACCTCTGCACCTCTGCATATACCCCCTCCCACTACACCTCTACAGCACTGCACCTACCCTCTCATACTACACCCCTATAGCACTACACCCCCTCAAACTAAATCTCTACAGCACTGCACTAACACCCTCACACTAGAGCACTGCACCTACCCGCTCACTCTATACCTACTCCCTCACACTACAGCTCTGCACTATATCCTTCACACTACACTACTACAGCACTTCGCCTACCCCCTCACACTGCACCTCTACAACACTGCACATTCCTCCTCACACTGCTCCTCTACAGTACTGCACCTACCCACTCACACTACACCCATACAGCACTGCACCTACCCCCTCACACTACACCTCTTGAGTATTGCACCTACCCGCTCACACTGCTTCTACCCCTTCACACCTATATACAGCATTGCACCTACCCCCTCAGACTACAGCACTGCACCCCCTCACACTACATATATACAGCACTGCACCTACCCCCTCAGACTACAGCACTACACCCTTTCACACTACACCTCTACAGCACTGCACCTATTCCTTCACACTGCACCCCTACAGCACTGCACCTTTCCCCTCACATTACACCTCTTCAGCCCTGCACGTTCCTCCTCACACTACTCCTCTACAGTACTGCACCTACCCCCTCACACTACATCTCTTCAGCACTGCGCCTACCCACTCACACTACAGCCCACACACTACACCTCTACAGCACTGCATTTACCCCCTCACACTATACCCCTACATCACTGCACCTACCCCTCAAACTACAGTACTGCACCTACCCCATCTCACTACACCACTTGAGCACTGCACTACCCGCTTACACTGCACCTATCCTCTCACATTACATATCTACAGCACTGCACCTACCCCCTCAGACTACACCTCTACAGCACTGCACCTACCCCCTCATACTACACCCCTAAAGCACTGCACCTACCCCCTCACACTAAAAATCTACAGAACTGAAATTACCCCCTCACTACATATCTAGAGCACTGCATGTACCTTCCCCACACTAGATCTCTATAGCACTGCATGTACCCCCCCTTCATCACACTACACCTCTACAGCACTACAGGGGCACCCTGAACTGTCTGGCCCCCTTAGTCTGACCAATCTGCCCCTCGCGATGCTGCGGCTCCAAGACACTGTTAGACTGGGAGTGTGCGGCGTGATGATGTCATCACTGTGTGTCACGCTCCCATTCTATCAGTGACCAGGAGCCGTAGCATCGCTTCAAGAACAAGGTAAGTTTATTGAGCATTTATTATGATGGAAGGATGTTTATTATGATAGGGAAGGGGGGGATGAGCATTTTCTGTGATGAGATGGTGAGGAGGGGAGTGGAATATTTACTGTAATGAGATGGTGAGGGGGGAGTGGAGCATTTGCTATGATGGAATGATGAGAGGGCATTTACTATGATAGGGAGGAAGCAGAGAATGTACTGTGCAGAGGGAGGGGGCACATGTACGGTGCAGAGGGACGGTGGGGGAGACTGTCATAATAATTAGTATTGGGCCCCACAGATTCTGATGGCAGCCCTGTCTAGAGGACACATTCTAATTTTTAGACTACAGAGAAGCTACAGTAAAAGTGCTTGGTAATCTGCCATTACAGCAATATGTGTGTGAGAGATCGGCAGTACTGTCAGAGATCGTGTAGTAATGATTTTTGTGAAATCTGTCTGCAGGATTCTCACGTCCTGTTCAATGCAGCACATCAGCAGTTCTTTAGAATGAAATATAATACTCACTAAAACATAGATTTTTTTTTTTTTTAATTATTCACCTGCCTTGCATTTTTATAGGATTTGTGCACTTATGCGGACACTGTCATGAGAGCACACGGCCGGTGGGGAGCATTAAGTGCTGTAGAGACACAACCAATCTGAGACTGCCATCCTGCTTGCTCACTGTCACTGCTCACAGTGAGAGCAAGCAGCACAATCAGTGCTCGGGTCAGCCCTCTGCCTTTCCCACATACTTCTTGATTCAATCTACCCTTCTACCTGCACCCTGTACTTTCCCCGTTTCCCCCTTGTCCCGGATCCCCAGCCAGCACCTATGAGCAGGATTGGGGCCACCACTGGCTCCCTGCTCTTCTGAGACTCCAGTACAAGCCTAGGTGCAAAAACCCTTCTAGCATGCCACAGCCCGTGTCACCATCGTCAGTGTTGCTGCTTTAAACATTGGACATCTAGCAGCATGGATTCTGAGCAGAGATTGAAGTAACCTGTCACTCAACCTATTTGCAAATAATTGCTCAGATATAATAGAGTGGGGCTGTCCATTGCTTTAAATGGATCTGCCTGTAAATGCCCAATAGACAGCAAAGTAACTGTGAAAAGAGGCAGTTGTGACATGCCAGAGCCCGGTGGTAGTCAGCACATCGATGCTGACTACACCGACAACACTTACCCCGACTTCAGCCAATCCAATGCAGGAAGACACCGGAGCGACCTGAGGACGTCAGTGAGATAGGCGATGCTGGTATCACTGCTCTTAAGGAGGTAATGTAAGTATGCAGCTATGTACAATGTACAACCCTTTCTTAAGCACATTGTACATAGCTGCATACTTACATTACCCCCTTAAGAGCAGCGTTACCAGCGTCGCCTATTCCACTGATGTTATCAAGTTGCGCCATCGTCTTTCTGCATTGGGATTGGCTGAAGCTGCTTCACAAAAGAGTCGTCATGAATCCTCGTCGGGAATCAGCCAACCGGAATGAAAATGTTGGAGTAAGTGTTGTCTGTGTACTTAGCACCGATAGGCCGTACCCCACCTCCAGACCCTGGTCGTTGTGGTGTTGGTGATGGCGACTTCAGGCAACTGAAGCTTTTTGGTTCTGCTGCTTCTAACAGCTGTTTTTTCCTTTCATCTCAGCTAAGCTGAAAATGCAGAGCCATACCTATGGTATGTGTCAAAGAGAGTGGGTGTACTCAGCCTGGCATCACATGAGAATACAAATATGGTTGACTTTTTTCGCTAAGAGATTTTCAATTCTGAGCTGGAGAAATTAGCCATATTTTCTATCCACAGGGGGGCTTGTTAGTATTTTGGGGGTGAGAGGGGGCACCCTGTAGTTTTATTAGTGCTCTCATTGCAAAGTTTAAGCTCTCTGAGTGGTGCCAGAGCGGCTGTAACAGAGCCGTTTAAACTTCCCGACCCTCAGTAACGTCAGTTAATTTATTCACTGCACTGAGCTGGTTGCAGGAGATTTAAAAGTGCTCTGAGGTTCCTGCTGTGATCACCTATCTACCATCTGTGTTCTGTGCCAAAAGCCAACGAGGCATGTAGCGAGTAACATTACACAGCTCTCCTTATAGCAAGCTTTCCTCCGAACTTGCCTTGGAACCTGAATTTGGGGAGCACACGATATTCGCAAGCTGCGCTTCACAGCTAGAAAGCATGAGTCACTTGGTGTATGCCATTGCGTATTGCGTGGCTTACTAACATGTCACACACTCGCTGTCCTCATACTGCACTACCTGTCACTCACTGGCCTGGAAGTTGCACTGTTTAACAAATATTATAATAACATAATATTATCTTTCATTTCGGACCTCGTTTAACTATACGCCAATAGATGCACAGGTGTAGACTGAGATGTTTACATATATTCACTATATCCTGTCTCACGTTTATTAAATTCACAAAATGTCTTGCTGTGTCTGCGAGATATGAAAGGATCAGTGATAGTATATCTATTTTGTCTTCATTGGTGCACTTGGGTTGAAAGGAATGGAAGCACGTGTGCTTGATTTTGCCTTTGTTTTTGCAAAGATATGATGCTTTTGTTTGCGTTCTATCGCTCTATGTGCTGGGGTTTCTTGTGTTCTCGAGATCAGTTACGTTTATCTCTGCTAGGAGATGGGAAAGTCTGGCTGCTATAGATGGACATGCACTTCAACTTGTCACACTGACTGCACTCTGGAGCGATGTGTCAAATAGTGTGCAGTATACTACAACGTGCAGTATAAATCTCTATCTAGTCCACTGCACTGCGGATAATATTCTTCTAAAGTACGAATGAGTTCTCTGTACAGCGCTGCGGAATTAGCGGCACTATATAAATAAATGATGATGATGATGATGATGAATCTCAGTGCATTACATTATATAACTGCAGAGCGCATGTCTATCTAGCCAAGTGCCGTTCTCATTCACTGCAGTAACTGGAAGTAATGGTTCTCAGTGGAATGCATAGGATATAGAGAGATGCACTCTGCCAGAGACATTCAGAAGTGCAAGCTGACTGTGATCATCTGATAGTGGAGACAACATGGCAGCATGTGGACACAGAGAACACTCACGGGAGATCTCCATTGGAAACCATGAGATAAACTTCTGTCCACTAGGAAAAATCACCAATAGCTGGACTTTGGGTAACACAGCACAATTTATGTTTACAATTTAAGGAACTAATAGAAGTCAGCTTGTATGAAACAGATCCATTTATTCTCTTATTCTTTCGATGGAGAATGTCTGAGATGATGCTTATTTGTGTCCATAGGTGAGTGGTACTTGTTTGTTCTGTTATTACTATACCCCCTAGGAAAAAGTGAACATAGTGACATTATTCACTTATATTTGTGTACACTTATTATTATTTCTATTTCATACACACATGGTCTATATTTACCAGCTCCCCTCAGACACACGACTGAATATATCTCTGGATTTCTTAATAAACACACAGAGTGTATAGCTAATTTATTTTCTTTATACTTTTGTTGTAATCAAGGATGCTGGATACTGGTGTAGAGGCTGTGACAATTGAGAGAAAAGCTGGTGCGCAGGGGGTGATGTGTGATAAAAGCTGGGGCACAAGGTGTGACATGATAAAAAATCATGGGTACATAGGAGTAATGTGAGAGAAAATTATACTGCTGCATAAGCTGTGACAATTGAAAGGAAAGCTGGTGAGCAGGTGGTGACCTGTGAAAAGAAAAACTGGTTCACTCTGCAGGGTTTTTGTAGTTCTACTTTTTTATGAAGTTGCTCTACTGTCTCTTTCTAAGACACCCAGGCCCTAAACTACAATACAGCTAAACTAAGAAAATGTAATAGTACTGCATGTGTGTATTCCAGTGAACAAGTCAATCTGTGAATTAGCAGCTCCACCATTTTGTGAGGGACAGCAATCTCACTCCATGATAGTGATGAATCTGCAGCTAACCACAGGATGTGATGGCACCATGTCTGTATTGCTTAAGTAACATGTCCATTAAGGCTTCTGCCTTAATCGTCGTAATTTCATTGCTTTTTGGAGTTTGAGTGGAAGAGTTTCAATAGTTCTCTTACATTTTAGATGGTGTGTAAGGAACCTTAATTGGACATGTTAAACCGTAAGTTTTTTTGGCTATGGAATATATATATATATATATATATATATATATATATATATATATATATAGATAGAGAGATAGATGTAAACATATATATATATATATATATATATATATATATATATATAATAAGGGCACAGTCGTTTTTCTATTTTTTTTGGGAGAGCATAACTCAGTCTACAGGAGGTTTAAAGACTTGGGGGTGACTGTATCAAGCTGAGAGTTTTCCTGCGAGTTTGAAAAGTGGAGATGTTGCCTATAGCAACCAATCAGATTCTAACTGTCATTTTGTAGAATGCACTAAATAAATGATAGCTAGAATCTGATTGGTTTTTCAAACCCGCCGGAAAACTCTCAGCTTGATACATTTACCCCTTGGGGTTTATTTGTAAGAAAGCTATTTTTTCAATTTGGTAAAATATGCCCTATTTTAAACATAGGGGATTTCACAGAATTTCATAATGTTGCGCATGTCAGATAGAGGCTTGAGCTGGGTGTACTCAGAGTGGCTTCACTTGTGAGTACAAATCTGGCTGACTCCCCTCGCTAACAGATTTTGTTTTGTCAGCAGGAAAAACTAGACATTTTTGCCGGATACAAGGAGGATAGCTGGGGTTTTTGGGGCTGCAGAAGACTCACATGAGCAATTTTTGACCTGTCACTGCTCTTATTGTAAAGTTTAATGAGTCCGTGCGGTGCTGGACTCGCTGTTAAAGAGCACTTTTAAACTTCCCACCCCTCAGTGACGTCAGTTAATTTATTCACTGCACTGAGCTGGTGGCGGTAAATTTATAAGTGCTCTGTGCTGCACTGATCGTACTGATCAGTGCAAGAGATAGGGAAACATAGGGATCCTGTGTTGTATTACACGCATTTCCTATTACAAGGTTGAGTTGGTAATGAGGATATATGTTTAATTCTTTTCTACACTTCCAAGTGTGCAGAAGGTGTGGGCATTGGAAATGTTATATGAGCACAATGACAGTGTATGTAACATCTCACAGCTCTAATAAGAGAAGTGTGGCCATCAGCCTGAATGCAGTTAAAATCACGTGGGTGAGTAATTAGGTGTTTAGCCTATGGGCTTATTCTATATGTGAACCAATAGGCAGAGAGGGGGGGTGGTTTTGTTTTATATAGGTTATGTTCTCCACCATTTTCCCCTCTCTGTTTCCGGATTCCTAGCTGTGCAGTTGGAGCTGTGGATTCAGGCCGTGTGGAGAGTGCTTTTGTGGTATCGTATTGCAGGGCTGTGTATTGTACTTGTTCTGTGTCTTTGTCTGTGTGTATTTTCCATCCTTCTTGTCTCTGTTCCTTCCTTCTCCCCCCCTCCCCCTCTTCTCCTTCTTTCTCTCTCTCTCCCCCCTCCCCCGTTTTTCTCCCCCAGTAACTTCTCTCTTGTGCGCTTCGGGGCTCCGTGGTGTGCATCCCCCCCTCTCCTCCTTTCTTCTGGTTTCCAGCCGTCGCGGCCTAGCAGGGTGCGTAGCGCACCAGCTCGATATCGGGAGGCGGGGCCAGGTCCAGTGTCCCTTCCATCTTCCCTGTCTGCCCAGTTAGCGGGTGTCCCTCTCTCGGCCCCTGGCGGCGTGCCCTCCAGGGGGGTCGCGCAGTGCCTCACCCCCTTCTTCCAGGAGTGTGGCTGTCACGAGGGGGAGGTGTGCTCGGGAGGGCATAACGGTTGGCAGTCTCATTCCGTTGGCCCAGGCATCTGGCTTCCCGGCGGGGGCAGGGGTGGGGGCCGTTGGCCCTGTCATCGGGGAGGTTCATGGGGGGTCCCTGGTCTGTTGATGCCCCTCCGATAATGCCCCCAGGCCAGTTTTATCAGGTGGTGTGTTTAGGGGCTGGGAGTCTTCCCCAGTCCGTGAGTCCCGGGGAGTTTCCAGGCCCAGGGTGGAAGATAGGGTGGGATCCACATATAGAGGTTTGGGGCCTGTGATTTTGGATCCTCCTATCCTGGGGGGGCTACCTTTTCCCCCTCCTGTCGGTGAGTCCATTCGTGGGGTGTTAGCAGGGGGGGTCAGTTATGTTCCTCCCCCTTCCACTACGGGTGTTTTCAGTGGGGACA
Organism: Mixophyes fleayi; assembly: GCF_038048845.1. Taxonomy (NCBI): domain Eukaryota; kingdom Metazoa; phylum Chordata; class Amphibia; order Anura; family Limnodynastidae; genus Mixophyes; species Mixophyes fleayi. The sequence goes on along the minus strand of NC_134405.1, from coordinate 30,830,050 downwards.
GCGGATTAGCGGGGCTAGGTCTGTATAAGCCCTGGCATGCCTGGCACGGAGAGGTTCCTTTGCCTCCGGTGGGGGGGAGGGGGAGGGGCGGACCCTTGGGGTCTTGGGGCTTTTTTTCCCTGGGCAGGTGGTTCCTTTGCGGCCTTGCGGGGTCTGGCCAGTCTAGCTTGCGGTCTCCTCTCCCTCAGTTCCTGGCAGCCATGGCGGTTCCCGCATGGGTTGCGTGGGATTTGCCGTACCCCCCGGTGGGTGGGCCGGCCCTGGTCCCGGCGGGGGCTGGGGGGGCCCTCCTTACCCTATTCCCTCCGGGGTTTACATGCATTCCTACCCGGTGCCCGAAGTGCCCATTGGGGGGGGAAGGTGTACGACCTGGGTGTGGCCCAGGCGCTTCAGTGAATAGACCCCCTCCCCTGGGGTTTTTAGGGTTAGAGAAGGAGCTCTTGGGAGGCACTGCTTCAGTAGCAGTGGTAGATTCACCGGCAGTGATGCCAGCAAGACTGCCAGATGTTAACGTGCCTCTTGTTACAGATTCGCAAGTTATGGTTGGAGGGACGAGAATGCAGCCATTGCAGGTGGTCGGTGACAGGCCAGGAGCGGAAGCGCGAGCTCTGGTCGCAGCAGATAGTCTGTCGCCAGCAGCGAGGACAGCAGCTGATCGGTCGGGACTGGAATCTCAGCAGGCGGCCGTCACGGAGGGCGTAGCAGCACCAGGCCCTTCGGGGCATCAGGATCGGGGCCACAAGCGGAGGCTGTCCTTGGTGGTGAGTTGTCGGATATTGTTATTTCACAAGAGCTCACACATAGTCCTCCTTTGTCCTCCACTGACGAGGATTCTCCCTCTTCATCGGGGGAGGGTCCTCGGAAATTGATTAAGTTGCTTAACACACACTTTGGCAGGTCTAGATCCCAGGGAGGGAGACGGGGTGTGGCAGCTAAGTTGGCAGCGTCCAAGGCCCCCATGTTGCTATGTGAGAACACGGCTCTTTTAGCAGGGTTATGGCCCAGTATTAAAGACAGGATTAGGAAGGGATGGTTCGTTAACATGTTCGAGATAACGAAGGCGGCCAAAAAGGGTTTAGACGCAGCTTGCGAAAGAGGGGGTTTCGGCGAGGAGGCATATAAAACCTTCTCTAATTGGGTGACCGGTTATTGTGCCTTTGCGGCATGCTACATCGAGACGAGGCCGGAGGCGCATGAGGTGGTCTGGAAATATTTGCACCTCATAAATGAGATGTATATTAATGATCGTCCAGGAACCTGGCTTAAATACGATGAGTTATTTCGAGAGAGGGTGGACGGTCGTGTTGACATGCCACTGGGGGTGAAAGAAGTCGAGATTTGGATGCAACTTAAACGGGCTAGCTTAGCTTTCGGTCCAGGGGCGCAAGGGACTTGGTTTTCCGCAAGGGGGGAGACGTAGTGCTCCCCAGTTTGCTAAGAACAGATGTTTCGCCTTTAACAATACGTCCTGTGGGCGGGGGGAAACGTGTAGGTATCGACACAGCTGTACGTGTTGCCGCGGACCACATTCTGCCAAGGAGTGTCCAAAGAGTGCCCCCGGTCTCGGCAGAGGTCGTGGCAGCGACGGAAATATGGGTTAAGGGCCCCTCCCCTATTCGTATTGATTATTTAGAACGATGGCTTAGATTATATCCAGATGCAGAACAGGCTTCTTTTCTCCGGGAGGGTTTGCTGATTGGGGCAACAGTCAAGGCCAGGGCGGCGAGAAATTTAAAATCAGCGTATATTTTCCCGGAGGTCCTTGAAGAAAAGATTTGTGGAGAAATTAGCCTAGGACGCATGATCGGCCCTTTTAGCTCACCCCCCTTATCAGATTTAGTCCTTTCCCCGGTGGGGATTGTTCCAAAAAAGGTAAATTTCATTTAATTCAACATCTGTCGCACCGGGTAGGTGAGTCGGTTAATGACGCTCTCAATCAGGACATAAGCTCGGTAGTTTATCAATCATTTGAGGAGGCCCTATTGATGGTTAGACACTTTGGCGCGGGAGCCCTCATGGCGAAACTAGATATTGAATCTGCTTTCAGATTACTTCCCCTTCACCCAGATTCCTTCAGATATATGGGTTTCCAAATTAAGGGAGGGTTTTACGTGGATAGATGTCTGCCCATGGGTTGTTCTTTGTCATGTGCCTATTTTGAAGCTTTTAGTTCCTTCCTTCATTGGGCAGTTCAAGCAGGGACGGGGCAGGAGGGCATCGCTCACTATCTTGATGATTTTTTGTTTGTTGGCACGGCCAAGTCCTCAACGTGTAAAGACCTATTGTTCTCCGCACAGGCCCTGTTCTCAGTCATGGGGGTGCCAGTGGCGCGGGACAAGACTGAAAGTCCAGTTACATGTCTGGCTTTCTTGGGGATTGAGATAGACACAATGGCGGGCTGCTGTAGGTTGCCGGCAGATAAAATCATGAAGCTAAAAGGGATGATAGATAATGCTATGTCTTCCCCCTCCCTGAATCTGAAAGAAGTTCAGGCTCTGTTAGGGCTTTTTAACTTTGCATGTAGGGTTATTCCAATGGGGAGGATTTTTTGTAGAAAGCTACAGCTTTCTATGGCGGGTATGAACAGGCCGCATGCGTTGAACAAACTAAAAGAGGAGATTAGGCAGGATTTGTTGGTTTGGACATCTTTCCTGGGGAGATTTAATGGCATTAGAATTTGGCCTCCCCCCCTATTTCCACCAGGGACTTAGAATTGTTCACAGACGCAGCCGGGTCTAAAGGTTTTGGAGCATACTTTCAGGGCAAGTGGTGCGCAGCTTCTTGGCCGCAGGAGTGGGTTGACAGCGATTTGATTAAAAACTTACTAGTATTGGAGCTATTTCCCATTATAGTGGCCCTGGAGTTGTGGGCTTCTCAGCTTAAAGGTCATAATGTTTCCTTTTGGTGCGACAATTTGGGAGTGGTCCAGGCAATTAATTGCCAGAGTGCATCGTCAAGACCAGCTGTGAATTTATTGCGGGTTCTGGTTCTTCGTTGCTTGGACTGCGACATTAATTTTCATGCTAAACACGTCCCGGGGATTGAAAATGGCATTGCTGATTCTCTTTCTCGCTTTGATTGGGGGCGGTTTAGATTATTGGCCCCCGAGAGCTAATCCCGTAGGTATAGCTTGTCCATCTTATATTTGGCAGATGATCGGTCCGGACTAAGGTTTTTGGCTGAAGCGGCCCTAGCTCCCTCTATGCTGAAGACTTACCGGTTGGCGTGGAAACGCTGGGAGAGTTATTTGGTATCTTCTGGTAGGCGATTTACGGGCAATGGTTCAGACATGGAGGATTTTATGTTGAGGTGTTATCAGGAGGGGCTTAGCAAGGCATCCATGTCTTCCACTATAGCAGGTATAGCTTTTATGTCTAGAGTCCGGGGGTTAACGGATCCTACAAAATCCTTTCTGGTTAAAAAAGCCCTGAAAGGGTGGGCTAGGTTACACCCTTGTACCAAGAGATCACAGACGTCCCATTGACACTTGTTTGTTGTCCCGATTGTTAGGAGTATTGCCTGATATAATGGTGGATGCCTTTGAAGCTTCCCTTTTCAGCATGGCCTTTTCCATGGCTTTTCACGGGGCTTTGAGAGTAGGGGAGTTGGTTGCTCAGTCTAAGAATCAGTTAGGGTCAGCTTTCTTAGCAAGAAATGTCATCATGAATTTGGATTCCGTTCAAATTAGGATTGCCCGGTCTAAAACAGATCAATTGGGAGTCGGTCATTGGTTAACACTTTCAAAACAGGTCAATGGTATGATTTGTCTGGTCAGGCTCTGTCATCAGTTATCAGAAGCACGCCCGCAACATGCGGAAGCTTGGTTAAATCATAAAGACAGTTCCCCGGTTACCAAGTTTCAGTTCCACGCCATTATGTGCAAAGCTCTAAGGGACCTGGGCTTACCCCCCTCTGAATTCAAAATACATTCCTTTCGTATTGGCGCAGCGACAGTGGCAGCAGCAGATGGGGCTTCTAATTTAGCTATACAGGCATTAGGTAGATGGAAATCTAGTTGTTATAAGCGATACATTAGACCTGATGTTTAACAATTTGTTTTGCTTCCCTTTTACGCAGTTCTTCTTCGCTTTTCTCCCTTAGGTGGTAGACCCAGGAGCTAGCTGCTCGCCGCTATTTGCGGGTGTGTGAAGGGCTTTTTCCCACTGGGTTTTCACCTTCACCTGGGTCGCTGCCTTTCCTTTTCTGTTCTATTTAATGTTGGAAATAAAATCACCCTTGTTGTTAGTTTCTGGGTTTTTTCTTCCTGTTTGGTTTGGTTATTAGTTTCATTAAGTTTTTAGTCTATGGGCAATTTTTAGTTTTTTTTGGCATTACGTTTGTTACAAGTTGTTATTTTTGTAGGGGTTGATACCAGAAAAATCTCAGTGTGGTTTTTTGGACATTCCTATATCTTCTGGGCCGGTAGACACCAGTTTATGCGTTCATGCCCGTGGTTCCCTGTGAATTCAGAAGTAATTTGGATAGGCCGTCGAGGTATGAGATGGAGGCAGTTCTTGTCGGTTTTATCCTGTGAGATTGCTGTTCGCGGAGTTCCCGATATCTCCTCGTGGTTCACTTGGGTGGTAATGACATTGGGCAAGTTAAATCCCTGGACCTCATTATAAATATTCGTGATGACATTTTATCGGTCTCTGAGAATTGGCCGTCTATAAAGTTATGTTGGTCCTACATTGTTCCCCGCAGGACATGGAGGTCTGATTTGCCTCCTACGGCTATTGCATCTGTGGTCAGAAAAGTGAATCAGGTGGCTAGTAAGATTTTCCACCAGTCCGGGGGTTTTTCCATTTCTCATCCTTTGTTAAAAGCTGAATATATTCATCTATTTAGAGTAGACGGGGTACATCTGTCTTAAGAAGGCATTATCTTTTTTATAGATCAGTTATTTTGGAAACTTAGCGCTATTTTTAGGGCTGTGGTTGGCGGGCTGCATTTATAGTCATCTCTGCAGCGTGGGTGGGAGAGCAGTGCAGTTGGTAAGTTTGTATATGGTGCTTGGGTTATATTGTCATAGGTCACTACTCCCCCTTTCGGATTGTGTTGTCATCACGTGTGTTGGGTCCAGTAAATGGGACTCTGGGCCAGTATGTTGAATATCTTGCTGGTGGTTTAAATAGGGGGTGTAGTCTTGCCGTTGGACATATATTTCGCACCGGCCAATAGATAAGGTATGATCCTGGGTTGGTGGTTCAATGGTCTGACCTTTCCACCGTTATTGGTTTTGTGTTTGCTGACTGCCCTGCTCTCGTCCGCCTTTCAGCCCCTTTAGTTTAATATTATCCATTTAATAAATATATTTTAATTCCAACGTTATTCTTGGTGTCCGTGTCGTTATTGGTTTTAAGATGGTATTATGGTAAACACTATGAACTTCCACACTGTGCATTTTAATGACAAGGAGGGAGTGACAGGTATACTATACTGTACTTTGGCACAGTAGCTCATAACAAGCATTTGTTTTTTTCCCATTAAAGATTTACAGTGGCTATGTAATTATATGCTAAGTTTTAACACAAGGGATTATAACCATAAAAATCCCTATATAGGCTGAGGCTTACCCACTGCAAAGCGTGCATGCCTGCTGACAGAGCTGTGCAGGGTTCTGCAAGACTTTCTCCTCAATACTGACCTCCAAATCTAGGATCCTAGTTTAGACGCTCTCAGTGAGGAGAAGGTGTCATATTACTAGAGATGGTCACTGACCCCCGTGTTTTGGTTTTGGATTCGGTTTTGGATCTGGATTACCGTCTTGTTTTGGTTTTGGTTTTGGTTTTGCAAAACCGCCATTGCGTGTTTTGGTTTTGGTTTTGGTTTTGTTTGGTTTTGTTTTGCTATTTTGTTGGAAAATACATGTTTTTGTGCCTAAAATAACCCAATTTAGTGCTCCAACTGTTTTAGAGATAAGTAATCTAATTGTTGAGGTAATAAATCATCCAAAAAAACTGTTTAATTCTTCGTTGGTAGGCCTTCATTTATTCTACACACAAAACAGATTGTCTTCCTCTCCATCTATGCATATTGGCAATGCAGCCATCGTCTATGAATGTATATTACACCCTACACTTATAGTTAAATATGTAAAGAAATGGAAAAAGACAGTTTGCTTTCTGTCTCTATAGGCCCCCCTCCACTTTTTTAAAAAAACAAAAAATTCAGCCATTATAGACTGTACAATATTAATTGACATGGAGAAAGCCAGTTTGGTTTCTGTCTCTCTAGGCCCCCCTCCACTTGTATAAAATACCAAAAAATCCAGCCGTTATAGACTGTACAATATTAATTGACATGGAGAAAGCCAGTTTGGTTTTTGTCTCTCTAGGCCACCCTCCACTTGTATAAAATACTAATAAATTCAGCCGTTATATACTGTACAATATAAATTGAAATGGACAAAGGCAGTTTGGTATCTGTCTGCATCAGATCCTCTCTCCACTAGGAGTAAAATAGAAAACTATTCAGCCGTTATATAATCTAGAATATAAATAGAAATTGAGAAAGGCAATTTGGTATCTGGCTGCATCATAATCATCAACATCATCATTAGCGCCCTCGTCGCCTACACAAATCTCCCCCTCATCCTCTTCTAATTCCAAAGTGGCATCCTCAATTTGGGTATCACCGGCTACACTGGGGCTATTAAGGCACACATCAGCAGAATGCTCACGATTAGACATCCCACTGTTGGATGGACTCTCCACAGGGATTGTTGTCATTTGTGAATCAGAGCAAATATTCTCCTGTAATGCCTCACTGTTATCTTGCAGCTCGGCTTTGACGCGTAACAGTAGTTGTGCACCAATTGTAGGCTGGGTAACTTTTTGGGATCTGCCACTAATAGCCAAAGGTGAAGGCCTCATTCTCTCTTTGCCACTGCGTGGGTAGAATGGCATGCTTGCAATTTTTTTTTTATCGTCACTTAACTTTTGCTCAGTTACACTTCTTTTTCGCTTCAATACAGTAAAATTTTTTTTGGTTTTTGTTTTTTGCACTAATTTGAAAACACTCTGTTGTTTGACATCGCCTTGGCCAGATGACCTACTGGGAACACTAACATCAGGACTGGTGACAGAACCTGGTTGCTCATTCAGATCATATGTGGACTGCTTTGAATCCATTCTGAGCGCAAACCACTGGGGAGTGCTAAAAATTATTTAGTAGATTCTGCTGACAGATATGACTTTTGACAGCCAGAAATATTAATGCACAATTAGGGAGGACACCCCAAAAGCACTGAGGAGTGCTACAAATTATTTAGTAGATTCTGCTGACAGTTATGACTTTTGACAGCCAGAAATATTAATGCACAATTAGGGAGGACACCCCAAAAACACTGAGGAGTGCTAAAAATTATTTAGTAGATTCTGCTGACAGAAATGACTTTTGACAGCCAGAAATATTAATGCACAATTAGGGAGGACACCCCAAAAGCACTGAGGAGTGCTACAAATTATTTAGTAGATTCTGCTGACAGTTATGACTTTTGACAGCCAGAAATATTAATGCACAATTAGGGAGGACACCCCAAAAACACTGAGGAGTGCTAAAAATTATTTAGTAGATTCTGCTGACAGTTATGACTTTTGACAGCCAGAAATATTAATGCACAATTAGGGAGGACACCCCAAAAACACTGAGGAGTGCTAAAAATTATTTAGTAGATACTGCTGACAGATATGACTTTTGACAGCCAGAAATATTAATGCACAATTAGGGAGGACACCCCAAAAACACTGAGGAGTGCTAAAAATTATTTAGTAGATACTGCTGACAGATATGACTTTTGACAGCCAGAAATATTAATGCACAATTAGGGAGGACACCCCAAAAGCACTGAGGAGTGCTAAAAATTATTTAGTAGATACTGCTGACAGATATGACTTTTGACAGCCAGAAATATTAATGCACAATTAGGGAGGACACCACAAAAACACTGAGGAGTGCTAAAAATTATTTAGTAGATACTGCTGACAGATATGACTTTTGACAGCCAGAAATATTAATGCACAATTAGGGAGGACACCCCAAAAGCACTGAGGAGTGCTAAAAATTATTTAGTAGATACTGCTGACAGAAATGACTTTTGACAGCCAGAAATATTAATGCACAATTAGGGAGGACACCCCAAAAGCACTGAGGAGTGCTAAAAATTATTTAGTAGATTCTGCTGACAGTTATGACTTTTGACAGCCAGAAATATTAATGCACAATTAGGGAGGACACCCCAAAAACACTGAGGAGTGCTAAAAATTATTTAGTAGATACTGCTGACAGATATGACTTTTGACAGCCAGAAATATTAATGCACAATTAGGGAGGACACCCCAAAAACACTGAGGAGTGCTAAAAATTATTTAGTAGATACTGCTGACAGATATGACTTTTGACAGCCAGAAATATTAATGCACAATTAGGGAGGACACCCCAAAAGCACTGAGGAGTGCTACAAAGTATTTAGTAGATACTGCTGACAGATATGACTTTTGACAGCCAGAAATATTAATGCACAATTATGGGGGACACCCCAAAAGCACTGGGGAGTGCCAAATATGAATAATAAGTAATAAACCTCTATCCTCCTCTCTGCACTAGCGATTTTGGTTAGAGCAATTGCAAGAACAATATTGTATTCTCTGTCCCTGCTCTAATTAGCCTATGACTACACCCTGCTCTCTCCCTCTGTCAAATGGCGATGGATTGCTGTGGAGGCGTGTATTTATAAAGTTGAAGTATCGCGAGAACCGAGTCCCGAGATCCGACGACGTCACAATGACGTTCGGCCTCGATTTGGATTCGGAATGGGCGGGAGAGTACCGAGCTGCTCAGCTCGGTACTCGGATACCCAAAGTTCGGGTGGGTTCGGTTCTCGGAGAACCGGACCCGCCCATCTCTACATATTACTGACAGCTCTTGCAGTCGGCAAATCTCTGCATGCCTGTCCAGTGCACGGAATGGGAGATATCAAACTCAGCACATGCCTCCAGCTACACAGTAACTGTGAAATTTCCCATCTGTGCACTAAGCTGAATTGGCTGATACTAGAAGGAGGTGACCTGATAAAGGGCTTATTGCATGTACTTACATGACATAATTTATATTAGGTAAAAAGGTACAGCGATACAGCGCCTCAGCTGCTGAGTGGAACTACAAGGCGCAGCATGTCTGCATCTGGGTAATGTGATCAGACTGATACATTCTGGATATTATATAAATTCTGGATATTATATAACTTCCTACTGGATTATTTCCAAATGTAATTTATGACAGTATACTTCAGGGTAAAGTCAGGGGCGAACACAGGATTTAGAAGGGGGGGTTTCTGCCCCCCCCCCCCCGGAAAAAAAAAATATTGCGAGAGGGAGCTGCTGCGCATTTCGGCGAGTCTGAATTCCACAGCAGCTGCGGCGCTGTCAAGCAGCATCCGGCGGCAGTGCTGTATTATACTACAATACAGCACTGCCTCGGACGCTTCTTTGACAGCACTGCGGCTGCAGTACAGTACCGTTGGTTCGCGGAGGGAGGGGGGTTTCTGGAGAACCAGAAACCCCCCCTGCGTGCGCAACTGAAAGTATATACCTTTGTGTAAATTGGACAGTGTAGGTACTGACATAGTATTTTACAGCAGGGCAGTAAGGTGTCTGTCATAGTTGAATAACTACAGTATGACTTCTCTATTCTTCTAAATGAAAGTCTCATGATCTCCTTCTACTATATTTTGTATAATTCGTATGTATTTAAAAAGCAATTAAATTTAACTACAAGTTAGTGCAGTATGTAAGTATTATTTTATTAGTATGCCTTATTAATAAAGAGCCAACATATATACTGTATCATAGCACAGTGATCTGTTTGTTATAAGGCTGTAAATGCACTTGATAAAAATACAGTAACGTGCACTGAAACATAAAGGGGATCCTAGAATAAATTTGACCTTGTCTATGACTGAAAACTTGTACGATTCACAAGAAATTTTGAGATTTCCAAAGTCATGACTTTGTTGATATAATAGATACAATTAATGGTGTAGGTGTAACAAGGGGTGCAGCGGCAATTATCTATAGGCTGTCAGGACTCTTCTTGTCCCAACCAAGTGACTATTGCTTTCAATGAGTATTTCAGCAGTTTACTTTGTTTTCTATTGGAAAACAGATATAACTAAAGAAAACACAAACAAATATAATTTCTTCTGTCTCCCTAGACAGCAGGGATGATAAACCAGGAATCCTGAGATGGGGTCAGTATTGCAGTTTATGGAGCAGATTCTAATTAGCGACAAAGGTATGTTGGACATCAGCTTGATATAATACGATACAGAAATTTTAGCTGATTTGACCCTCGCATCTCTATGAGACACAAAGGAAAATGAACAGAGATTTTATTAAAAACTGACACGATATAGCTCCATGGACTGTTTCTGGGGAAACAGCAACGGCACCTTGCAGCCAGCATTGGACTGGCCCATCAGGGTGCCGGGGTAATCCCTGGTGGGTCCCGACCCTTGAAAGCCACGCCCCCTTTGTTGGTGGGGCAGAGCAGCAGATGACCGCTCGTCCTGAGCGATTACCTTATAGAGAGGCGTGTCTCGACTCTCTGCACCTTGTTGTTGCTGGCAATGACGTGGAATCATGTGGAAGATGACCCACCAATGGAGGAGGAGCAGCTGTCGCCCAGAGGAGCAGGACGACAGGTATAGCTGCTGTGTGGCATAACATAGTTTGGGGCACTACTGTGTGGCATAACATTGTTTGGGGCACTACTGTGTGGTATAACATTGGGGCATTACTGTGTGGCTTAATATTGGGGCTCTACTGTGTGGCATAACATAGTTTGGGGCACTACTGTGTGGCATAACATAGTTTGGGGCACTACTGTGTGGCATATCATTGTTTGGGGCACTACTGTGTGGTATAACATTGGGGCATTACTGTGTGGCTTAATATTGGGGCTCTACTGTGTGGCATAACATAGTTTGGGGCACTACTGTGTGGCATAACATTGTTTGGGGCACTACTGTCTTGTATAACATTGGGGCATTACTGTGTGGCTTAATATTGGGGCTCTACTGTGTGGCATAATATTGTTTGGGGGCACTACTGTGTGGCATAATATTGTTTGGGGCATTTCACTGGCATAACATTGTTTGGGGGCACTACTGTGTGGCATAACATTGATTGGGGCACTACTGTGTGGCATAATATTGATTGGGTTACTACTGTGTGGCATAACATTGTTCAGGGCACTAATGTGTGGCATAACATTTTTTGCAGCACTACTGGGTGGCATAACATTGTTTGGGGCACTACTGTGTGGCGTAACATAGTTTGGGGGCATTACTCTGGCATAACATTGGTTGGGGCACTACTGTATGGCATAACATTGTTTGGGGGCACTACTGTGTGGCATAATATGAATTGTGGCATAAAGATTGCCAGAATATGCTCCTGTGTCTCTCTGACTTACATATTCTGTCATTATTTTCCACATTGACTGCTGCAATGTTCTGCAATTTGACCTTCTCTGACCATTTTTCAAGACACTGGCTCCTTTTTACCTCCAGAATCAATTTCAAGTTACTCACACTCGCATTCAAAGTTCTTACCGACACACCAACACCTCCCCTTCAAACAAGATACTCTCTCTCTCCCCCTTTTAGATCTGTTTCTGACCAGCACCTCCTCTCTGCTAACCATCTCTGAAGGCCTGCTTCCTAGACCTAGAATCTTGCTGCTCACTTATTGAACACCCTACTCTGACTGACCAGACTCCACCCCAACATTCAATCTTTCAAGTGCTCTTTCAAAACCCACCTCTTCACTATAGCCAAGTCTAATACTACTCCTTATAGGTGTGCTGCCACTTCCAGTCCTAATATTCACTATGAGTCAAATAGTTCTTAGTGTCTCAGCTTTGACCTCTCACTCTAATCTGTAAGATCTCATGAGGGGGGCCTTTCTACCCTCTACCTCATGTTTGCATCTACATCTTTGTCCAACATCATCTGTACTGGTTTTTTTTATGTACAATTTGTTTTATGTATGATTTGTTGTTCCAACTGTCTGGAATTTTGTGACACCTTACAAATAAACAATGATGATGATGGTGAGGTAATATTTTTCTTGTGGTATTACAGGTAGAACATTATTAAAACAATGGTAAGGCTGAAATATCTACAGCATTTTTATTTCTTACCCATTTGATAACCATCTTATCCTATAATCTAAAAGGTCACATTCAAATCTCCTTGGAAATATAAACAACTGTTGTTGAAATGTGCCTTTTTTCTGGCACTAAAAGAAATAGAATAAGAGTAGAATGTTCAAACATCTTTGATGCCCATAGAAAAATTAAGCATATATGTATAGGACAGACATACTTCAAAATCTTCATGCAACCTCATTTGGATCTCTAAGTAGGTATGATTTAAAATAATTTTAGAGCACTCTAATAAATGGTACACTTCTAATAGAGACAGAAGTAAAACACTATTTCCTGGTAGCATGTTCTTTCACCTTTAGCACACTAGCTTAGATAAATTACCTCTTGTCCTTGCTAGTTATCTGATAGAATTGAGTTATTGGCGTAATAAGCTTTAATATTTGCATTTACGATATCTGCACAACTGAAAGTCATCTTGCTTCTAGAACCTGAATAGGATGGATTTATAAATCTTTCACTTAGGAGGGAATGCAATTGGCCATGTTACTGTAAAAAGTAAAGCGTCCTGCACACTATTACCGACATTAAGGTAATAGTTAGACATGGGCGGGCTCGCTTCCCCGAGAACCGAAACCGCCCGAACTTCATGTAACCGAGTACCGAGCCGAGTCGGCTCAGTACTCTCCCGCTGATTCAGAATTCAAAATGAGGCAAAACATAATCGTGACATCGTCGGATCTCGGAGCTCGGTTCTCGCAATATTTCAAATGCATAAATATCCGCTTCCACAGTGATCCAGCGCCACTTGACAGAGGGAGAGAGAAGGGTTAGGTCTCAGGATTAGAGCAGGGAGAGAGCAGTTATTAGAGCAGGAATAGAGCAGTTATTAGAGCAGGAAGAAAGGAGTATAGAGAAGGCATTTTTCCAAACATTGCAAACTGTTTGGGGTGTCATATTCCCTCCTAAAGAAACTAATTTCTACCTGCAGAAATTGTAATATACCGGCACAATTTCTTTCTGAATTTGCACTACAAGTGTTGGGTGTCACATATTCCCCTGTAGTAAAAAGCTATTTTCTGGTGCTGAAATTATTATATACCAGCACTATATATTTCTGATTTTGCACTACAAGTTATTGGGGTGTGACATATTCCCCTGTTCCAAAAAATCTATTTTCTGGTGCTGAAATTATTATATACCAGCACTATATATTTCTGAATTTGAACAACAAGTGCTTGGGGTGTGGCATATTCCCATGTTCCAAAAAATCTATTTTCTGGTGGTGAAATTATTATATACCAGCACTATATATTTCTAAATTTGCACCACAAGTGCTTGGGGTGTCAGATATTCCCCTCTTCTAAAAAAGCTATTTTCTGGCGTTAAAATTGAAATATACCAGCACTATATATTTCTGAATTTGCACTACAAGTGTTTTGGGTCTCATTAAAATGTATTTACAGCAGTCCACATATGAGCAGGATCAGCAAGCAGCTGCTGGCACCAGTCCTGATGGTAGTCTTTCCTGTACGTCATCTGGCAAAGCTTATGTAAAAGTACATAGTCTTTTTAAGTCAGGGAAAAAAACACACCGAAAAAAACCTTTTACCGTATTGAAGAGAAAAAGAGGTGTAACTGATGAAAAGTTAACTGCCGTGAAAAAAAAAAATTGCCAAATGCCATTCTACACACGCAGTGGCAAAGAAAGAATGAGGCCTTCACCTTTCTCTATTAGTGCGAGATCTAAAAATGTTACAGAGCCTTCTTATTGTAAGGTCACTCGTGACCAAGCAAGACCAATTAATTTGGAGTCCAAAAGTGGTGCACAACTACTGTTACGTGTGAAAGCCGAGCTGCAAGAAAACAGTAAGGCATTAGAGGAAAATGTATGCTCAGAATCAGAAATGATACCAATCCCTGTGGAGAGTCCATCCATGAGTGGTATGTGTAATTGTGACCATTCTGATAGTGTACCCATAAAGAAGGGCCCTTTCAGCATTTCTGCTGTGTGCCTGAACAGTCCGAGTAGCCGGTGATACACCAATTGAGGATGCCACTTTGAAATAAGAAGAGAATGAGGTGGAGATTTGTGTAGCCGACGAGGGCGCTAATGAAGATATTGATGAGAATGAGGTTGTTTGTGTAAGTCCTGCACCAGTGGCAGCAGTTCTGGCATGTGACAAGAAGAAGCCAATTGTCATGCCTGGGCATAAGACCAGAAAAAACACTCCTTATGTGTGGAATTATTTCTACCCAAATCCTGACAACAGTGGTATAGCCATTTGTAGTGTATGTCAAGCCACAGTCAGTCGAGGGAGGGACCTTAACCATCCTGGAACCTCATCCATGTTGCGCCATTTGACGCGAGTTCATGTCAAGGTGTTGGGAAAAGCTGAAAGTTATGGCAAAAAATAGCAAGCACTTCATCATCAGCTAGGACCCTTCTGTCACCGACATCCCGACGGCTGCAATCTACACCCACATCACCATCCTCATCAATTTCCTCAGTAGCGATTGGAGTTAGCCCTGCATCCCACTTGGTAAGGCTCGATGACTCCTGCACAATAATTGCTTCCTCTGAAGAATGTTTGAGAATTAGTGCCACTGCTGCTGCTGCTGTTGCTGCTGCTGAGGGTGAAGCTTCCTCCCATAAGAAGCCCAAGAAGAAGAGAACTACTACTTTACAACAATTAACTGTGAAACAATCTTTTGTTAGAGGAAGCAAATATGACAGCAGTCACCCAGTCGCCAAGCGTATCACAGACGCCATCGCTACTATGCTAGTGTTATATCTGCGTCCAATATCCACAATAAATGCAGCTGGTGTTTCCCAGTTAATTTATGTTTTGTGTCCCCGTTACAAAATTCCATCGCAACACCATTTTTCCCGTAAAGCTATTCTGCAACTATACCAAAACGTTCGTAAAAATGTACTAATTGGGCTCAAAAATGCCATTCTACCCACTGTACACTTAACCACAGATATGCGGACAAGTGGAAGAAGGCGAACCAAAGACTATATGACTGTGACATCCCACTGGGTTGGTAATTCGCCTTCACAAGCAGGAACAGCAGCAGCACGTACACCACTACGTAACATTTGTCACAGGCAGGCTACTCTTTGTATCACCGGCTTCACTAACAGGCATACAGCTTATAATATGTTACGAAAACTAAGGGATGTCATTGTTACACTTGGACTTTGCCCAGGATATATTATTTCTGATAACGCCAACAATATTGTGCGAGCAAAACAGCTGGGTGAATTCCATCACAGTCCCTGTTTTGCTCACACAATAAACTTGGTGGTGCAGAGCTTCTTGAAAAAATAACCGTGAGGTGCAGGAGATGCTTTCAGTGGCCCGTAAAATTTCAGGACATTTCTGGCATTTTGCCACAGCATGTAGGAGACTGCAGCAGCTCCAAGAACAATTTAACTTGCCCTGCCATCAACTTAAGCAAGAGGTTGAATTCCACTCTGTACATGCTTCAGAGGATGGAGGAACAGCACAAAGCCAAACAAGCGTATTGCACAAGCCATGACATTGGGAAAGGAGGGGGAATGTATTTCACTCTTGCACAGTGGGGAATCCTTTCTGCGCTGTGCAAGGTGCTGAAACCATTTGAAGTTATGACGTGTGAAGTGAGTTCAGACTCTGCTAGCTTGAGCCAAGTCATTCCCTTAATTCGACTATTGGAAAAGCAGCTTGACAAACTGAAGGAGGGGATGAAAGAAAGCAATACCACAAAGTATGTTGGCCTTGTAGATCAAGTACTTAATTCGCTTCGCAATGATTCAAGTGTTATTAAATTCTTGAACTGGGATCACTACGTTTTGGCAACTGTGATTGATCCTAGGATTAAGACCTACATTGATTCTTTGCTTCAAAATGACCGATATGTGAACATTTGCAAGGAGCTATTGGTCAGCAAGTTGTCCGCTGAACTGGGTCTTAGTTTGACAATATCTCCTCCTTCAGTTTTTGAGGCAGCTGCTGCTCGGACAAATTGCACTTTCCAAAGAGAAGCAGGGATGACGCAGGGGCCAGACCACAACAGTTTGACTTCTGGGCTGGTTTGAAAGATTTTAGCAAAAAATGTGTGACCTTGCCCATATCTCCATCCAATCCTACTATTAACATGCAAAGGATGGCGGAGGATTATTTTCAAGATTTAATTGATATGGAAATGTCAGACAGTCCCTTTCCATACTGGGAAGAAAAACAAGCCATTTGGAAACCCATGTACAAACTTGCTTTGCAATACCTGTGCTGCCCACCCTCCAGTGTGTACTCAGAAAGAGTATTCAGCACAGCCGGGAACCTTGTCACTGATCGACGTAGGAGGTTACTTCCGAAAAATGTGGAAAAGATGATGTTCATCAAATGAACTACATCTTCCACGAGGAAGGCCTTTACCGTCAAATACATCCAAGTACTGACACTTCTCTAATGGCGGATTCCAGCGGAAATTAATTAATAGTCTGTGATGATAATGTACACACTGATGAGGGTGAGGATGATGCTGAAGATGATGATGACAACATCTTTTTAAAACTTTCACTATAAGTGTAGGGTGTAATCTACCCCCAAAGAGAAAAGGTACTTGGGGCATTTCTATTTAACGTACAGTCTTTGCAGGCTGCTATTTTATCAATTTCACTATAAGTGTAGGGTGTAATCTAGACCCAAACAGAAAAGATGCTTTGGCCATTTCTATTTATGTTACAGTCTTTGCAGGCTGCTTATTTCTCTATTTAACTATAAATATAGGGTGTACAATACAGACAGACACCAAACTGCCTTTTTTGCTATGAATTTTGATAGCTTTTTTAGAAAGTTGGCTGCCACCCTGGATTGGTGTGCGTAGCTGTAGAATTAAGAACAGCCTACCAGGGATTAAACTGTATTTATCCTAATTTGCACTAATAAGGTTTGGGTGCAATCTAGAGCCAAACAGAAAAGATGCTTTGGCCATTTCTATTGATCGTACAGTGTTTGCAGGCTGCTTTTTCTTTCTATATAACTATAACTGTAGGGTGTAATATACAGATAGACACCAAACTTCCTTTTTTGCTATGAATTTTGATTGCTCTTTTTAGTGCGTTGTCTGGCACCCTGGTTTGGTGTGTGTCTGATAAAAGCACACATCCCGGGGGGGTCAGTGCTCGTTGACATTTATTAGCTGTAGAATTATCTCACTTATCCAAGAAATAGGTGGAGCACTAAATTATGTTATTTTAGCCCAAAAAAATTGTTGTTTTTTTTTAACAAATTGCAAAACAAAACCAAACAAAACCAAAACACGCAAGGGCGGTTTTGCCAAAATCAAAACCAAAACACAGGGGTCAGTGAGCATCTCTAGTAATAGTGCACATAATTACAGCTAATAAGGTAATTTCAAAGCCGGCTTTTTGAGTGCGGCTCCAGAAAGAAGGGTTAAAATTACCTTAATAATGGTAATAGGTTTTCTGTGGCGGTATTCTGGGGGGAATTCAATTCCCCCCCTTAAGATCCAATCAATACCCTAGTGAATATTACCCTACATCAAGTAAAACATGATGCTTATGGTAGATACATCGTTATAAATTGTGCTATTCAAGGGGATGAAAACCCCCAGCTGCATTGCAATAATGGCCAGAAGACTTGTCAGCAGTGGGTCATTTCTGTCTGACGAGAGTATCCCATGGTAGAATGTGAGCTGGTGACGTATTGTTCCCATGTCCTCTTTTGTCAGGTATAGATTTAACATAATTGCTATACTTTTGCTGCAGTGGTACATATTTCCTTTCATTATTATTTTCACAATGCTAGGGAAATCAATGTTCCCGCTAAACATTTAATATTTTTTTACGTATGATACAAACTAGTATTTTCTGTGCTGTGGAAGACATGCTAGATTGTATCTTATTACGCTATCCAATGTAAACATGGTTGTTGTAGAGAGCTAAGGGGTTTGGAGTGCCATTAGACTATTTAAAACGTGTTGTTCCTATTTACGAAAGACTATAAAAACTGTTAATGCTACATATTTCTATTATGGGATGCTATTAAGAATTTTGCCATTGTCATGATACCGCTGGGCAAAGGCTGTGCCAACTTGTGGCGAGAGCAAGGGTGCAAGGTTAAGCCCACTTGGCATCCCCTCTAGCCAGTACAGCATCAACTAAGTGTGTTTACAGTATATTTATATGTATGAGATGTATTATTACAATATGTATTAATTGTCATGTATTGTGAAACTGCATATATATGTTTTAGAACGCATGGTGTTGCACATGTCATTAAATGTCCTTAGAAAATGCTTGGTTCCTAAATATGTCCTCTAAGAGAGCCTTTTTAACCTGTGGCTACCTAGTCACCTGAAGGCACACTGGTACTCCCTGCCTCCCCCTTTAACCCACTGCGTGTCTGGCAGTGGGTATGGGGCATACACACAGGGCACACTACCTTGGCAACCTCAACAGTTGGACAATGAGCTACATAGTACCAGTTTTACATATTTCTGCGGAAATTAATCTCTTTCACCCAAGTCAACTGTAGCTCCCCTCCTCCACTATCTCCTGGTAAAGCTTTCGTAAACAAAGACAGTAATAAGCAATATACATTAATACACATATTGTAACGGTATGCACAAAATTGGAACACCATGATGTTTAGATATCCTGTTATTGACGTGAGGAAGTCAGAACTTCTGTGCAAGAATGGCCACAAGGCCTGTTCTGAGATTGGCATTAACAGAACAGAAGCATTTAAAAAACCATGTTTTATTCTTGAAATAAGTAATTTGTAATACAGTACTGTTTAATAATGTTTCTTGATAAAGAAAAACATAAAATACAAAATTGTATTTATTTAGTTAAAAACAATATGTATTAATTAGTTCACTGTATATGCCCCTCATCACCCTCACACCTTTAAATATTAACTAGCTTATATAAAATAAAGACATGGAGACTTGAGTAAAGTGACAAAAAGCAGGGTAAATTTATTAACTAACTTTGGTGGTGGAGAAAGAGCACTGCGGGACAGCTCCAGCTGATACCCAAAACCAAGCCTGGACATGGCGTACCGTCCTAAGTCCACCCACACCTCACATAACCCTCAACTGCTTGGCCGGCCCAAACCTGGCACCCCCTCTAAGCTCACCTGCCCTCCCTCATTGAGCCGGACAAGGACCCTCCCCACTGAAGAGCCAAGAGTTACCGTTGCATCTGAAAGGGACAGATACCTGCGGCCAATCACGATAGTGCCTTATGTATCAGCCGCTGATTGCAGTGCCTTCCTCCCCAGCGTGCCTGTACCAAGGCCATGTAAAAGGACTTAAACTAAACAAACAAAAAAACCCAGGAGTGGGTGGGTGGGATCTTGCAAAGCAGAATGAGGCAAACCAGGAAATGAACCACCCTATAAAAGAACCCTAGATCCTCCCATCTACCATCATTGGTCAGGCCTTCTAACATGTTAACTCTTTCAGGTAAGTGCAAGCTCGAATGCAACACTGTAACTATTTAATTGCGTTCGTCTCTAGGGACTCTCTTGTAAAAAATACATTTTGTATTATAAACAATGTTGCTTATTTGCAGAGAGAAGTGTCAGGAGTGTCAAAGACCATGTAGCAAGAATGCATTCATTAGAATCACTACTGGAACAGAGGGTTCAAGAAGAGTCCAAGAGAAGCACGGCTAAATCAAGGGTATATTTGTGTAGCGAGTTCATGATAGGCTAGAAGTTGGGGACCGATTTCAAAACGTCAAGAGCATTTGTAAAAAACAAAAGGCATATCATAGTCCAATGGTCAGGATACCAGTCGCGCCACCAGGCTAAAACAGCAGGAGCCAGGGATGGGACTGAAATACTCATATTAAAGCAGTTGAAGATCTCCTGGCAATAAACTAGAAAAAATTGCATCTTTATTAATAGATATCCATGCTCCAGAAATTAACATACACAGCTGTACGGAAATTCTCCCAGTTTATAGTACATACTTATACCAGAGAACATGCATTTTGCCAAAGCACATGCACTTCAGTAGATGCACAAGTGTGCAGAATGCCAGGGGCAGGCTTGGATGCGGGGCAGGGGGGCATCATCACCCCTGCCGGTCCCATAGTGGGCTACCTTGGGCTGGGTCACTGGGCCACCTAATTTTGTTTTCCTTTAAAATGTCCCCTCCCCTGCTAAATGCCCATATGATGTGTATAGGTACTTTATGGTCAGCTGCAATTCTGAGCCTCCACAACAAGGAGTAGTGCATTTAGTTTTTATTTTTCATACTTAGTTGAAAGAATATGTCTTTCTTTCTTTCTTTCTTTCTTTCTCTTTCTCCGTCTCTCTCTTTTGCTTTCTCTCTCTTTTACTCTCTCTCTTTTACTTTCTCTCTCTATCTTACTTTCTCTGTCTCTCTCTATTATTTACTCTTTCTCTCTCTCTTTTTACTCTTTCTCTCTCTCTATTTACTTTATTTCTCTTTTTTACTTCCTCTATCTTTTACTTTCTCTCTCTTTTCCTTCCAACCTCTTTCACCTTTTCTCTCTCTCTCTCATTTACTTTCTCTCTCACTTACTTTCTCTCTCTCTATTTTACTTTCTCTATCTTGTACTTTCACTCTCTCTCTCTCTCTTTCTCTCTCTCTCTTACTTTTTCTCTCTTTCTCTTTTTTACTTTTTCTCTCTCTCTCTTACTTTATTTCTCTCTTTTACTCTCTCTCACTCTTTTACTTTCTCTCTCTCTATTTTACCTTCTTTCACCCTTTTTTTATTTTCTGTCTCTTTTACTTTCTCTCTTTTACTCTCTCTCTATTTTGCTCTCTCTCTTTTACTTTCTCTCTCTCTTTTACTTTCTCTTTCTCTATCACTCTTTTGTACTCTCTCTCTCTCATCCACCCACCCTCATACATTGCACAGATCAATCCCTCATTCTATTTCCTCCAATCTTTTATGTTGCCTATTATAGGAAAACTTTCAACCACCCAGTACCTGAGATGGTAACACTCCTTACACTCTTATTATATATTGATCTCTGTTTTTACTAATGCCGTTTTTGTCAATTTGACATTTGGAAATATTGCTGCCTCACAGCTCTGTGTCAGTTTATTCAGACAACGGTGCTATAAATGTGGAGTTTCTATGTTCTCCTCATGTACATATGGGTTAATTATGGTGCATAGGTTTCCACACAAAATCCATAGACATGCTGGTAGGATAATAGGCTCCTGATTAAATAGGTTCTGGTGTGCGTCTATGCCAGTGGTATGGATATTCCATTATCAGCAGCATTCTGGTTGTACAAAGCACTGTAGTGGTGTCTGTAATTAAAAAGAGGATAATTATAATCCTGGTTAAATTGGATTTTTTTCTGTTTACTATTTGTTTTTTGGAATTATGTTTCTTTTATAATTTAGTTAGGTCTTCTGATTATATAGTTTCTATTTTGAATAATCTACTTTTACTTGTAAAAGAGCAATAGTGACAGAACAATGAAATGAGGAATTAAATATATAGTTTCTTGTTCCCTGTCCAACTACTTAGTTAATCAGTATTGTGATAAACCTAATTGTATAGTTATCATACACTTGTGGTATTTACAACTATGAATGTAATATAAGGAAATACCCTGCATTATGGACTCAGTTTGGTCTTTCAGGCTGATATTAGTGAGTGGTATATGTCCTGGGAAATTGCAAGCACCTTACTTTAATTATGAAGACTGCACAGCTCACCCTGCTCATGGGATCAATGCTTCTAACAACAGGTGAGAGACCACTGAGAATATTCTGTGGGAATTTAAATACGGAACCCAAACAACTCAATCTCTGCTGAAAATATCTCCATTTATTTATTTTTAAAAATAGGCTTCCTTGTATGTTTCATATGTGTAGACATGGCAAAATAAATATTTTCTTTTTTAGTAACTCCATCAGACATGATACAACAAAGTAATTCTTTCGCATTTTGTGTAACGGTGGAAGTGCATGCTGCCTGCATTATGAAGGGACACATTTTGGTCTTGTAGAAGTTTATCCTCAAGAATTTGTCTGGTTCGCCCTATGGTTGGAAGTGATAAGTGGCCGTCGATTTATAAGCTGATAATGCAAAATTTGGGAGGTAAAAGAAAAGTCAAACATTTCTTTAAATGTTAGATTCCCCAAATATTAACACTGCATAAAACCTACCCCACATCTGTCTAACTTCACAAACCAGGTATTAGGGCACGTACTGCAAAAGTTAAATGTCTATAAAGGTGCCTTCATGTATGTGATACTGGATGCAGGTACAGCGTACAAGATAGAGGATGAATGTATCATGTGAGAGCATGTCACATCTTAGCAGTTAAATTTTAGGCCAGGGTTTGTAAGTACATTCAAGTCATGGAGTACTTGCACCTCTTACATTAGGAGTTCTTGGAATAAATGAACATTTTTAACAGGGTGCTTGGATAAATATACAGCTAATAGTGCACAATGGCAAGCGCTGATTGTCAAGTGGTATATATATATATATATATATATGTATATATATCTATATATATATATATATATATATATATATTTATATATTTATATATATATATATATATATATATATATATATATATATATATATATATATATTATTCCAATAATCTAAAAGCTAAAAGTTTATAATATTGTTATATATATTTAGATAACTATAACAACATAGCAACAGGGCAATAGGAGGTAGACTTTTTGTTTAAAACATTTTATTAAGAATGCAAACTAACATTTTACAAGGGAACTGACGACCGAAACATTCTTTATTAAATGCATGTTATTCAATGTATACTGTGTTCGGCTTTTTTTATGGATTTAAGCAAGGCTTCCTCAATTGTTCGAGATGATTTGGTTAATAGGTATGACTTTGCATCCCAGCATTTTTCATGATAGTATGACCATTAACTGGTACTATTGCAGTTTGACTTGTAGCTAATGTATATATGAACATAGTTAATGTGTACAGAATAACATTATGTCCTATAATTCAGCACTTTAAACTGGGTGCAGTCCCTCGTTTTTTGGTATAAAGTGGAAGATTTTTTAAAATAACGGTTTAAAAAGGTGTAACTTAAATATGTCAAAAATGCTGGTAGAATTGAGAAGCCAAAAACTTACTAGAGAAACATGTAAGGAGCGTCCGACCAGAAGAGAAAGTAGGGAGGGGGTGGCTACTGCAGGTTTCTATAGGTGTGGTTTTAGTGTTGTGTGTAAAAATGTTAAGTCATAGATTTATGGCTGCACATTTACAATTGATACCTTACAGCCTTAAAAAAGTTCATAGGTAAATGAGGAATAGCGATGTGAGTATTATAATCGCGCAGGGTTGAGGTAGGCTTTTAAGCTTAGCACACTTAACTCAGATTTTGAGATTAAATGCTTTTTAAATTAAATTATTTTGCTATTGGAAGGCCTTAGGTCCAGGTACATGCTCATCAACTAATGCCACAATCTGTAATATTTCTTTGTTGGGATATATATATTCATATATATATATATATATATATATATATATATATATATATATATAAATGTATTATTATTATTATCCTTTATTTATAAGACAGAGAAAGATTTCTGCAGCGCTGTACAGAATACTAACAGTAGACCATATAGGGTAAAAAAGAACAGAACAATAAACAAATAATACCAAGACTCCAAGATCTCCAATTAGAGCTAGTACAGTGATGTTGGAGCAGAATAATAGGTATAGAGACAGGAGGGAAGAGGGCCCTGCTAATAAGAGCTTACATTCTAAAGGGAGGGCAAACAGACAGCATGCACAATGGGGAGTCAGTGGAGGGGATCTAGCGCAAGAGGATCGAGAAAGGGGTAGCACTGGAAGAGAGAGGTAAGGAGATCAAGCATGGAGTCATGGTTAGGTAGATGGCTGGTAGGCTCTGAGGAACAGATGAGTTTTAAGCGCCCATTTGAAGGGGCACAGATTAGTGGACAGTTGGATAGAGCATGGGAAGTCATTCCAATGAAGTAGGGCAGCCCGTGAGAATATTTGGATTCTGGAGTGGGATAGGGGTGATCAGAGTGGAGGAGAGGTGACAGTCATTGCCCGATCGCAGGGAACGGGCGAGAGTGTGAATGAAGAGGAGGTTTAAGATACTGTATATGGGGCAGTGGAATGGGAGAGGGTCTTGTAGGTGAGGGTGAGGAGTTTGAAAAGGTTTCTGTAGGGGAAGGGGGGTCAGTGTAAGGCAAGGTAGAGAGGTGAGGCAGAAAAGGAGGATGTGAAAGGAAGATAAGTCTCGCAGCCCCGTTGAGTATAGAACAAAGAGTGAGGTGGGAGCGGGGAAAACCAGTGGGGAGAAGATTGCAGTAATCAAGAAGGGAAATGATGAATGTATGGATAAAGATTTGGTGGCATCCTGAGATGGGAAGGGCCGGATGCAGACGATGTTGCGTAGTTGGAAACAATATATAATGAAGTCATATGTTCCCTTATCATTTGAATGATATTCCGCTTTTTTTTATACGTTTCTGCACCTCTGTCTAGGAACTTTTCATTTTATAATGTAATATTTCCCGTTGTAGGTGAAACCAGTGTTTTTCAGATATGTATTGTTCTTTACAAGATAGGCCTTACACTATTTTCAACAATTTCGATCAAGAGCAATCATTTATAGGATTTCCTTTCACTGCAATGGTACAGCTCATTTTGTAGAATTATGATTTGTTTTCTGCATACACATATTAATTTTCTGTGTCTAATTAGCTCTATAAAATTAGATGTCAATATATTCCATTTCATTCTATGAGGGGTATTGCATATTTAACTTAATGCCTTGTTTTTTAAAATACAGTCAGTTTAGTTTTATATTTAATCATCATCATCATCATCATCATCATTTATTTATATAGCGCCACTGATTCTGCAGCGCTGTACAGAGAACTCACTCACTATTTCACCATTACTGCCCCTATATAATGTTGTATTTGAAAAATTTTTTGTAAACTTTACTTAGGTACGTTTTATTGTAGCATCAGTAGTCCTTGTGCTTTATAGGCAATATTGCAATTTGATCATTTAGACCTTGGATTGTGAATACACTTCCTCTCTGACCATTTCTGATTGATTGACTAAATGCTGGCCGATGTTCACAGTATTTTAGGCCATTAAAATAATATAAACCACATAGCAAGGAGATGTATATCGTGTGTATCATGAGGATAAAACTCCTATAATTGGTAGAACAACAGTAGCCATAGCTCCAGTTTTACCTGACATAATGAAAACAAATACAAGTCCAGTAACTTATGCAATAATGACTTAAACAACTTTGTTAACTGATACAACAACAGCAGGAAAAAATCCAGCAACGGTTAGAGCAACAGAAAAAAACTCTAGTACCTGATATAACTACAAACAAATTAACTCCAGCTACTGACATAATAACAGAAAGAACTACAGTATCTAGTACAACAACAGCAAACTCAAGATCAGCAACTGCTACAAAAACAGCAGAAACAGCTCCAGTGTCCGATTTAGGTCAATTAACAGAGCGCTAGTAGATTTTTCTTTCTTGTAACTGCATGATAGAATGTTTGCATTTACAATACTGTAAGAAACTCTGACATACAAATACATATGAGTGCATTTTTTATACATATGGGTAAATTTATCAAGCTGTGAGTTTCCGGCTTGTTTGAAAAGTGGAGGTGTTGCCTAGAGCAACCAATCAGATTCTAGCTATCAATTTGTAGAATGTACTCATAAAATAAAATAACTGGTACAACAAGAGCAGGAACATCCTCTTCTACTGTTTCAACAAGATTAGAAACCTCACCAGTGTCTTCTGCAATAAAAGTCGAATCATCTATAACTCATGAAGCGGTAGCAGAAACAACTGAGGGTGGTGATATAAAAAAAATTGATACATCTCTAGCAACTGTGACACAGATTCAGAAGCAACTCCTGGAACTGGCGCAACAAAAGCAGAATCATCTTCTAGTACTGAAACAAGAAGGGAAACATCTCCTGTGATTGCTTTAACAACTGCAGAG
This sequence comes from Mixophyes fleayi, assembly GCF_038048845.1. NCBI lineage: Eukaryota > Metazoa > Chordata > Amphibia > Anura > Limnodynastidae > Mixophyes > Mixophyes fleayi. The sequence goes on along the minus strand of NC_134405.1, from coordinate 30,803,851 downwards.
TCATCGTATGTAACTCATGCAACAAAAGCAGAATAACCTACTGTTATTTTTTTCAAAAACAGCAGAAACAACACAAGTAACCGGTATTACTAGAGAAGAAACATCTCCTGTAATTTTTTTCAACAAGAGGAGAAACATCACCTGTAACTTCTACAACAAAAGCTACAACAATTATCTTCTGTAACTCAGACAAGAGCGGAAACAACTCTTGTTTAAGGTGAAATAACTACAGTTGCATTTCCGGTGACTGTGACAAGTCGAGAGACATCTCCAGTAATTGATAAAATGAAAGGAGATTCAGCTCCAGCAACTTCTTCATGAAAATCACAATCAGCTTCAGTAACTAGAGCAAAAACACCTAATGTAAGTAACATAACCAAATTGAACTAATTTAACAAAAGCAGAAATGTCCCCTTTAACTGTTAAGACTACGAATACAACAACCGTAAAAAGATATCCAGTAATCATTACGACAAGTTCAGAAACATATTCAGAAAATATTATAACGAGCAGAGAACCATCTTCGGCAATTTTTTAAATTTGTACTCTGGCTGGTCCAATATACAATAGGTAGCACTTAGCCTTATGTATCAAAACCCCTTATTCCCATAGTTTGTAAGCTTGGGAGCAGGGACTTCTTACCTTTTTGTCGGTATTACCCTGTGTTGTTTTATAACTGTTGTATTAGCTCCCAATTGCGAAGCGCTACGTAATTTGCTGGCGCTATATAAGTATATGATGATGATGATTATTACAGCTACTCGACCATTTACTGATACTACCACAACTCTGACTACAACTATGCCAGAAACTACTTCTACCATCATAACTTGGACTACAGCTACTCCAACAACTACTACTACCACAACCACAAGTACAACTACTCCAACAACTACTACTACCACAACCACAACTACAACTACAACAAGAACTACTGCCACTCAAACTCGTAAGTATTTGTAAGTAATTGTAGGTCTATGTCTTTTTCTGTTGCATTCTCTTAATAGATAGAGCAAAATCAGAAATAATACATAATAAGAATGCAGATCAAACATCAATAATCCCACATGATTTTTCTTATATTATTAAATTGTAAGTTACAATTTGTTAATATTATATAGTAAACTACAACAAAATAATTGGTTACAGATATAACTATCTGGGGTTTCCTAAGAAATCAATTTGACATAAGAGTTACTATTGTGCACTAGTTCAGAGATACATTACTATTTACAAAACCTGTAGTCATTAAAACGATGATGTAAATTCCAACACCAGTTATACGGATATGTTAATCATGACTGACCTAATTTACGACTTTCAGCATATTAGACGTTTTCGAATACTGACATAGAATAATTCCGGCAAACACACATACCGAGAGTGAGCTTTACAGCACTTGTAAGTGCTACAGTTCCATTCATACTATTAAAGGGGCAATGCAAAGATCCAGGAGCTGTATAATGTTTTTTTTAGAAAGGCTTGTACATTATACAGTGGGTGGATTTTTGCATTGCCCCCCTTAATAGCATGAATGAAACTGTCACCCTTACAAGTGGCATAAAGCTCACTTACAGTATAGGAGTTTGCCGGAATTATTCTATGCCAGTATTTTAAGATGTCTAATTTGCTGAAAGTCGGTGTTGGAATTTACGTCTGCGCTATCACGTACCCCACCCATTTGGAGCAGAGAGTATGCTCCTGCCAGTATTGCTTGGGATGTTCATACTCTCTGTCACGAACACGCTCCCAGCTGCCGTGACTTTGGGGTGTTCGCTGTATGAGGTCACACACGATTTCAGCCCGCAGTCTCTCTCACCTATCACACAGGTTCTAGACCTACGGAATCACCCCCAACACAGCGATCTCACACCCCCAGGCACTCCTAGGTTCAGTCACCACCTATTGGGTACGGGCAATAGGACCCCAATATACTGTCCCACACTGGCACACAGGCTTCTAGTTCCACAAACTAGCAAGACTCACACCAGCACACACAGGGTTATCTCTTTACACCTCCAGACTGTTACCCAAATGTAAATACAAGCACACACAGCTTGTTAATCAAATGTATCAACAAATCACACACTAGCATTCCAAGGGTTTACCTGGACGAGCAATCTCTTCTAAAAAAGCTATAGATTCTTTAGAGTATCAAGGACGCAACTTATTAAATTATAGATTTAATATACAAAAAGTACAGGGCATACAAATAACAAAAATAATGAATAACAATTAATAAATTTGACATAACAAGCAAAAACAGTTTAAAATAAAAACGATTACATTCTGATTTGCACTTACATGAATTGCATTCTGGCCAAGTGGATTTGGCTACGAAGATGGACAGCTTATCAATGTAACTTGATTTCCCCAGAAGTCTGACACTTTGTCCCTCCAGACACAGGTTTTTAAGCAAACTCAAATGGGACGGCATTCCCCCGGGCAGTGTGAATGCTAACGTGGGGGGCAGAAATGTCCCCTGGGTGTCACTTCAGGTTTGTTCAAACTATTCCTAAGTTTTGACCTGTTTGTAATTCTTCACAGATATATCTCAGAGAAATAACACCCCCCTCAATAAACCGGTCATAATCTCCCGCACATTTAAATACCAAACATGATGAGATTACAACAATATCCAATCTCATCCTGAAATACATGTGTCTATGGCTGTTCCCTGTGTAGTTGGTATCTATGCTTCAAGACCCTTGTGCGGTTTTTGCCCCTCAGTACGGAGTACCATCCAGATTTTCCAAAATATGAACTATAACAACATTTTCCTTTGAAGGTCATATTTCTATATACCTGTATAGGCTTTCACATGCTGCCTACCAGGATCTCCAGCTGTGATTGGCACCACAAAGTCTATTCAAGTGTCTAAAGCAAACAGTGGGACGTCCTGGAAGCTGCTAAAAGTGTCAGGCTTATCTCCTCACACTGGGATGTAAAAAACCTTCAAACACAATTTCATCAGACTCTGCGACTTTAACTTTCACACTACCTTATCAATGGATTAATTTGATACAACCTATTTACACTGCAGTTATGAATTATCCCTTAGAAATAACTGCAAACTCTCTATGTTCACGACACTCTCATTAATTCTTATGAATCTTTACTCTTGCCCAGAGGTGTGTTAGCTTCACGAAAAAGAGTTAGAAGAAAGATGGCATCATCACTTCCCTTCATTGCTTCCCTTTGCCAGCTTCCCTGCTAAGAAACTGAACAACTATGTTCTGCTTTTTATATTTTTTGCAACAAAGGGGCACATTTATTTAAATCAGTGGTTTTGTAAATGGGTAGAACTTTTATGTGTAATTACTAATTAACCAAATTATTTTATAATTCTCTTTAACAGCATGTCTGAACGGAGGCACCTTTGATGGAAATAGATGCATTTGTTTAGACAGTTTCTATGGGCCCTTATGTGAGAACCTCTTAGAGGGACTTCCACCTGGTAAGTGCCTGAATATTATTGTAGTTCTAGGACAGTGGCTACTATGTAATGCTATTTGTTAATAAGTGTAGATAGCAGTGTGATGCCCCCTGTCCCACACAGTGTAGTGAGGTGGACTGGGCTTGATAAAGTGATTGCCACATCTACTCTTTGCAGCGAACTGCGTCATCAAGTCCTGTTCACCTCATCTTTTTACACCTTGCCCCCCGATCTCCTGGAAGCAAGGTAGGAAATGTAGTTTATTATAATACATGCTACATTACAGTTAGTTAAAACTCATGCTGCATTTCTGAGGCTTTTATTATCTCGACATACAGCAAAACAGTATGTATGTCCCTAATTATAATGTAGCTGTGTATTATATATATTTTAGATGTACTAGGTGCTAAATATTTAACAAAAGTTTGAATACTATATATGATAGCCTCATACTGTGAGCTACTCTGCAGCTATTTTATGGCATACTTGCCAACTTTAAGAAGCAGCTTTCCGGGAGGGGGTCCGTCGAGGGGGCGTGGCCTCGCGTGGTGCGCCGTTAGGCTACGCCCCCTGTCAATCTTAACCCATTTTGGCCAATCACAGCAGGGGGCGGGGCCACGATGTCCAGTTTAGCTCCGCCCCCCACCATCTTCAACAGCGGCGACTTCGGGATCCGGGATTTTTGCCTGCTCTCTCGGGAGTCCGGGAGAACTCCCAAAAATTCGGGAGTCTCCCGGACATTTTGGGAGAGTAGGCAACTATGTTTTATGGCTGTTTGCTATTCACCATGTAAATCGTGATACACATGAACTGCACAGGTTGCCCTGCAGTTGGTTTACACCATAGTTGATTACGCTATTGAAATTTGTGAGAAACTCCTGAATTACTGAAAGAACTCCCAGACTCCTGAGAAAGCATCAACTCTCCCACAAAATAGACAAGAACTAGTCATGACAATGCAATTTGTGTCAATAAGCAACGACCACCCACCTCAGTGATTACTGAGTGGACAGGGGTATGATGATGTTAGGCAATCAATCATTGTACTATTTAAAACTACAAACAACGGTGGGCTGTAGAAACAGACAAGTAGGTGCCTAGGTAATAATGCACAAATTATATAAAAAGAGAATATATTAACTGTTTCAAATATTGTTCAAATTTTGCAACTCACACAGTCTGGACTTAGCTGGTTCAGACATTGAGCTGTCTGGGTCATCTGTGTGGTTGTTTAGTGATTTTTATACATAATAATAGGTTTTTTTAGGAATAACATTCAGGTGTTTCTCTTCTAAAAAGGACACTTGGATTTTTTTGTCCCATTGTCATCAGAATTCATCAAAATACTTTTATATAATTAGTTATGTGTTTTGCAACCTAATGATTAGTGCACAACGGGAAAAGCATCAGACAGGACTAGAGATAGATGGGATAATGGGACAAGAGGGGTCAGACAAGTGACAATGGGGCAAAACTTTAGAAGGGTGGTGCACACAATAGAGAGAGGAGTGAAGGTGAGAGCAAGTAGGCAAGAAGCAAAGGGAATGGGCGAGGGAAAGAGAGGATTATAGGTGAAATGGGAGAATAGAGAAGAGATGGGGTGGTAGAGACAAGAGGAACAGACAAACAACAATGGGGCAGACTTAGGAAAGGTGGTGCAGACAAGAGACAAAGAGGAATGCAGTAGAAACAGAGTGCAGATGAGAGGAAATACAAAAACAAGCTGTTGTGATAATGGAGGGCAGACAAGTTTCAAGAAGGGTATTACAGTCAAGAGAGAATGGGGAACAGAGAAGAGGCAAGGACAGATTTAGGAGAGACCCCAGAAAGACAGAGAGATGTGTGAAAAATCTTCTGATTTATGTGCCATGTGTGTTCTATTATGGGTGAAGTTTAGAAGGTGAATTTAGTGTATATTGGAAATAGGGTCCAACTATTCAGACATCAACCAACGTGGCTCACCTAAGGAACTAAGGAAGGAGGTCAGGACAACAAGAGTCAGACCTCTACAAAACCTTGCAGGAAGTATGATCTCTTCTAGGTTCAGTTCCCTGAATAGGGTTTCTTATATGTCCTGTAAATATTCAATACAATAATATCCCTTTTATTGTCTCCTGTAGTTAAAGCATTTAACAACACTGTGACTGTGACACTGAGAATCACTAACGGAGTTTATACAGAGGAGCTAAAGGAAGTCACTACTCTGGAATATAAGACATTTGAGAGAATATTTAAAGACGAGGTGAGCGAGTGAATCATTTATGTATGTCTGATACATTCATTTTCTCTCTATTCCAGTGTAATCTAAAGCCTCTGTTCTTTTTCTCTCCGCACAGATGAAAACGATCTATTACACCATCCCTAGTTACAAAGATGTGGAAATCATAGAAATCACGTGAGCTTTTTCTTTGTCTACAGTGGGATATTATTAGAAAATAACAAAGAGGGTTTTTTTCACCATAAATGTCTATTGCGATAAGCAGTTATTTCAAGAGACGTTCACTGACCCCTGTTTTTTGGTTTTGGTTTTGGATCTGGATTAACTCTGTGTTTTGGTTTTGGTTTTGGCAAAACTGCCCTTGCGCGTTTTGGTGTTGGTTTTGGGTCCAGATTTTTTTCTAAAATCCCTTTTTTTTTCTAAAATCACATAATTTGGCTCTTTTTTTATCCCTACATTATTATTAGCCTCAATAACATTAATTTCCAACCATTTCCAGTCAATTGTTGTCAAGTGACAGGAACACTGCTACCCCTCCTGTTTCTCTATGAGCAATGGCACTGAGCAATGGCACTGGAGACTGGAGAGTAACAAAAACACTGCTACCCCTGTTTCTGTGTGAGCAGCATCACTGAGCAATGTCACTGGAGAATTGAGAGTGGCAAGAACACTGCTGCCCCTCCTGTTTCTGTATGAGCAATTGCACTGGAACTCCTGGGGATGACGATACTTATGGAATCCAAAACCTGCGAGATCCAACAAAACAACAATGGCAATTTGCCTCGATTCAGATCCGAGGATGTGCAAAAGTAACGATCCGGCTCGCGAGCCTACTCGGATCCTCTAAGTTCAGATGGGCTCGGTTTTCAGTAAACCAAGCCTGAACATCTCTAGTTATTTATGCTGCTACAAATATATCAGAATATATCTCAGCTTCCAAAAAGCCTATCATAGAAACCATTTGGCCCATGTACTTTTTATGTCTTTAAATGGAACAGTCTGCACACGATAGAGGCAGCCATTTTCTGACGAGTCAATATTCAACATATCAGTGACTCATGATGCACAGCCTGGAATCTTAATAGTTTTCTAATTAGGCACACAACCTATAAATATCTAGCCACAGGAGCTTTTTCTGTAATGGGACATATGGCCTCTGATATAAGAAGGGCTGATGCAGAGTTGGCTGTAAACTGTTCGAGATGCGTCCGCCTCTCAATTAGCAGAATATGATTCTGATTTACGGCAAGTTATCATCCGTGAGAGTTTACTCCTGCCCTATAGCAGGTGTAAAAGACATGTCTATTAACGAGTGTATATGTGTGTTTCTTCAGGTCTACATGAGGCGTCTTTAGGTAAACACACCTTTACTGTACTCCGTCAATCTGAAAACATTGATTAACTCCCCCTGCCCAGCCTCTCTAGGCGCAGGCAGGAGAAAGCGAGAGATACGCACAAGACTGTATAGGCGCATATGTGTGTGCCCATTTTCTGGGCATGTTCAGAGCGATTTCAAGATAAGCCATGCAAACTGGAAAATGTCACTCTCTTCATCGGCCTCACAGCCTTTAAAGAGCAAGTAAATCAAGTATTTGGTATTAATATATATAAAAGGCTAGGTATCACCAAAATCAGTAGAATACATTAAATAACTGTAGTGTTTATACTTAACTAAATATGGCCCTCATGTTCTCTGCAGCAGGATACCATGTTAGCAGGGAGGGATTTTGAGATTTTTTCCTCCCACACTCACCTGCACTTCCTGGCCTTTTTACATTATATTTAGACTAAACAGGCAGATAATGACTGAGAGCCATGCTAACTTGCTAAGCAGAAGTGCACAGTGTGGATTAGTGGATTCACACACAGTGGTGGAGACTATGATGTCACAGCAGCTGAAACTCCTAAATTCTCAACATTTTGACTTGTATCAGATGTCATCAGGACACTGTTCTAAGGATCTGGAAGGAAACTTACAGTTGTCTGTAGGGGAAGTAGTACTGTTCTATTTTTGCAGAGTTGGAGGAGCATGCACTGAGCAATGCATTTTTCATTCACAAACATCCCAAAATTTTGACATGCAAAATCTGGAAAAAAAAGCCTCATCCCCAATCACACCAAACCACATGGCCACATCCACCCAAAATAGGTAAAAACCACCCAATTTCTGGTATGTCCTGCGATGTTTGCCGCCCACAAATGGGAATAGTTCGGAGGTATATCTTCATGGCTCATATATGATCATTTCTATGTAGCAAAGTAACACATTCTTTGGTAGCATAAATCAACAGAAGAGATGTTCTCTCAGTAATTAAGTTTCACACCAGGTGGTAAATGTATTATGCTCCGATTTTTTCAACTCTCCGGAAATCGACGACTTTTCAGCTAAAATTTAAAGCGCGAGTTGAAAAAATCGGAGCATAATACATTTACCCCCAAATCTCCTAAATCCCATGACAAGGTTTTTTCTCAGCACACTATAAAAAGACCATTTTAATACATTTACTTTCCCTTGGCTCATAGTGTATAACTCATGGTGTATAACTCAATCCTAAAAAAATAAATAAATAAAAAGGAATTCCAACCATGCTTTAGTAGTCTTATTCCAAACCTTTACATACCCCTGCACAGGCCCAAATTGTAGATGCCAGACACCCTCACACAGTACACGTTGCAGAGAATACTTTATCTGTACTACATTTGTGAGAATACTTCTTGCATGCTACTGATGGGATACAGAAAGAACCTTATTGTATTAATAAAAGGGTTTCAGACCCATTAAGGTTGCGCTGTTCAGCTCTTATGTATATATGCATAATAAATTCTGTCATACTATTAGTATACAAATTAAACATTAAGGTAAAATGAGGCAGAACACAAAACTATCAGTCAGCTAAGACTTTCCAATCAAACCAGACAACTGATAGAAGTACTATACAGTGATACACTCCTCATTGTCAAATGGAATATTGTTGGAAGTATTGTGCAATAAACAATGAGTTCCTAGCCTGTCATTGCTGTAATAGCCTATTGTATGCGTCTTTTGCAGGGAAGGCAGTGTCATTGTTGATCATAAAGTGATTCTGGAGATAGAATATAAAGAGAGTTCGAACATTACCGGACAGTACTTAGAGATATTTGAATCGGTGGCTAAAGAGATTCACAAAGCAGCAGAGCGGGACTGCAGTAACACTAGTAAGTTTGCTGCTTTTTGTGATGAACGTCTGCAGCGCTACTGTCCTTTATTTCCCACAGTTGGGCACTTTATATTTCTAGCATGTAAAGTTGACTCGTCACCTAAACACAATGGGCTGAACCGGTATGTAGCCTTTTGGTTTGCTGAGGTACTGGCTGATTTTTATGATTTTCAAATGCGGTACTAGTTCCTAGTGAACTGCTAAGATACATCTGTAAAGGCCATAATTTGATTACCTCCATTGTGTGTAGTGGACATGTTAACACTAAAGGAAATGATGTTGTAAAAGAGTAGCTATTTTGGTGCTACTTACCGTGCTAATCTGAAAGCACAAAGGTCTAATGATGAGGCAAATATACTGTTAATGCTAATATCGCAATGACCATTTAATAACTACCTTAATTATCGCTCACACAGAGTAGATTCTAGTTTGAATCCAGTTCTTAGAAACATAATTATATTTCAATGTCTGCTCCATTTACTCTGATTACCACAGTATAATACAGGTAAGAATGAATATTACATCATATTGAATCATATCAAGAAAGAATTTCCACAAAGTCTCATTAAAGATAATATGTATTCGTATTACCAATAGATATTTTCAGTAACGGTATTTACACATATAGTAACAGTGTAGAACGCATAATATATTTTACATGAAATACAAAGCATTGCCTGCTACAGCTATTTTATATATGTGTAAATGTGCTTCTTATCTATGCTACTAAATAAACATGATAGTACTATATGTGTACATGTGTGTACATCAGATTTCTGTGTGTGTGTGTGTGTGTGTGTAAATCATATTGTAAGACTGTGTGTGTGTGCCATCAGATTGTAAGACAATGAGTGTGTGCTATCAGATTGTAAGACAATGAGTGTGTGCATGCATGCAATCAGATTGTAAGACAGTATATTTGCAATGAGATCGTATGGCTATGTGTGCAATCAGATTGTAAGACAATGTGTGCGCGCATATGTGCAATCAGATTGCAAGACAATGTGTGCATGTGTGCGTGAAATCAGATTGTAAGACAGTATATGTTTAAGGCACTGTGTGTATGTAATCAGATTGTAAGACAGTGTATGTGTATGTAACCAGAGAAACAGTGTGTGTGCAATTATATGTTAATTGCATATGTTACCCTCCATCTTGCACAACCCGTGCAAGATGGAGGATATGATCAGATCACATGGTAGATAGATAAAGGAGGCATTGCAAAATGGAGTCCAGACCACATGTCTCTTGCCCTACAGCCATTTTGTCAATTAAATCTATCAAACACTAAGGGGTAAATGTATCATAGTCCGGTTTTTGCATCCCGAGCGAGATCAGCGAGATGACAGCTAAAATTTAAAGCGGCCCTGCCTTGTAAAGGCAAGTTTCCCTTTACAGGCAGCGCCGCTTTAAATTTTAGCTGTCATCTAGCCGATCTCGCGCGGGATGCAAAAACCGGACTATGACACATTTACCCCTAAATCTTTTCAATCTGCATACTTTCTTCACTTTACAATCTGACTCTCTCTCTCTCTTTCTCTATCCCCCGAAGATGGGCTGTCCCAGTACAGGTTACTTTAGTTTCTTAAGATGTGTTAATTAAATTGACCTAAACAGCTCCAATTTATACACCAGCAAAGCAGGTTCTGAAGAGGGGGGTGATATGCAGCTTTGTTGCCCACTGGAGATATGTAATGGCGTATACTCAGGCATGCACTATTGCAGCCGGTAGAGTCTGTGTCTACAAACACAGCGGGCATCATGTAATTAGCGACTACGCACGTGTCAATTGGCACATGCACAATCTGCGTTAAAGACGCGCCAATTCACACCGCATCATGATGACATTATCGCTGGTGACGCGTTCAGAAGCGATCGCCCCTACACTGATGACTAAACCAATTCCCTACTATCCCAGACAGACAACATCCCATGTATTGATTATTATTGTATTTGCAAAAAAATAACTCCAACCAAAAACCTTAGCTATGTACTTCACTGGTAAACTGACTGTCGGTATATAGTAGCCACCTCTATTTTGAATGATTTTTTTGTTTTACATTTTCCCACCCGCACTTTCTGGCCTTTTTACATTGAATTCAGAGTTTTCCTAGGACAATAGTCTCCTTGGTAACAGGCAAACCATGTATCTGATTGGCTGACAAAAACTCACAAAGAAAGGTCTAGCAGCTATCTTTTCTGGCTCGGATGTCAGCCAGTGTAAGCTGCTGGGAGGAGTTTAGTGAGGAATAACAAGAGCAATTATTTGTGTCCTTGCAGCAGTCAAGTTTGTACGCTGAGCCCTTTCATATAACTATTTTCAATATTTGGTTTGACATGACTTTTAACATCCCAATTATGCATCCAGTCAGCACATGGGACCAAAACTACTTAATTTATTTCTCTTTACTTGTTTTTAAAGCCACAGATATGTTATGCTTTGATAAAGATATCATCGTGATAAAAGATTTACCACCTATTGAAGGTAAGAGAAAAACATATTTCCTGACACTAAGTATTTCCTATGTTTGCTGTGTATACAGAATTAATTACATTTATTTCCTCTTGTCTCAACAGGTTTCTGTAAAGTTGCAGAAGGATTTGAAAAGTATTACACGGAACTGATAACTTCTGAGGGCCTGATCTGCGTGTCTTCCTGTGATCCAAGATCCCCCAAATATCAGGACTGTAATGAGGGTAGATGTGTGATACAGAAAGACATAGGACCACAGTGCTTGTGAGTGTACTGCTGCTCTACCTGTCATTCTCTGAAAAGTGAGGCTCATTGTAATGTAGTTGTGTGTTCTGGATGCAGTTACTGTTGTATATAGAAGTAGTTTCCTGTGGTGGATAAGTTACCATTTATGAAGGTCGTTTTAAAAGTTGTGAGCAGGTTTTCTGGAAAATAAATACTACTTGAGGACAATGTAGGTTGAGGTCCAGATGAAAGATATGTAAATCAAAACACAAAACAAAGGGCAAAAAATTGGGTGGGACAAGACACTTGATAGACAGGCCCAAGAAAAGTGAAACGCGCTAGTATTGGATGACACTTAACCACAAATTGCCCTTGTGGCTCTTTATTCCCTTAAATCATACCTTTTTTTTTATCAGTTCTCATAGATATGAGAAGAAATCCTGCTTTCTGCTGAGACTTCTGTGTCACACATGCTGGGAGTCTACAGACTTTGACAATGTGACAAGTGATGTGACTGCACACAGTAGTACATAGATATTACAGAAAGAGGTGTTCATCTTTTTAGGATTGGGTCTTAGGGAGTGTACCTCACAACATTCCCAAATGTTAAATTGGGAACAATTGAGTTATACAGGCCACACATATTCCCCACTACACCACAGGTCTTCTCCAATAGGCTACACCAACCTAGGACACCAGAAATCGGGACTGTTGTAATGTATGATTCTATGGACTTACATAGCCATTAAATGTTACCATCTATATACAAATATTGCTGTTTTCAAGGTCTAAAGTAATCATTCATCTTTCAAATGTAAATTGAGCTGTAAACAGTCATTCTATATTTTTGCAATGGCTAATGTGCTTAATTTAATCACAAGGTCTATTGTTAATCTTACCTATCATTTTGCAATTATAAAAGGTGTAATATATATTTTTTAACATTCGCAATGTTAGTACAAGTAGAAATATGATGAATAACATGAGCTACTGTGTCTCCATGCAGCTGTCCGTCAAATGAATACATGTATACATGTCCAAACTGCACAGGCAAAATATTAAAATCATTTATATATGGAGGCATCGCAGCAGCCATTGGTATCCTGCTCATTACTGTTGCCACCTTGGCATATTTCCTGATTAAGCCAACCAGAATTAAAAAGGGTGAGCAAAGTGTATTTGGTGTTAAAATGGATGTGCTATATAATATCTTCATATTTGTCATGTTGTTATTGTATATGAAAATATATTACATTAGTGCAAAATGAATCACTGATAAATGGATTATGAAGAATTGTAAGTTTCCCCTTGAAATGTAGACATCAGCTCCTTTGTGTCAAGACTTTACCCAGTGGGTGGTCAGTGCATGTGTTGGATATTTAAAGACAAATCCTACAGACAGAATTACAGAATTATTTTGTAAGGGGACAATGGGTGCTCATCGGTGTAGGATAGAGGTTTTCTAATAGTCATGTTAAGTGCGTAGAGAAATGTATAAAGTGAGAGTTCATTTTCAGTGCAGCATACAATATACAATATCAGAATATAAATTAAACAGTATAAAGTAGCTTATTGCCACTTTAACACTAATTAAAATGTACACTTGCTTGGGCATGTGTCAGAGTTTCCATTTAAACATTCAAAAGCGGTCTATGGGATATTGACTACACGAGTAACTAGATATACAAAGTGATGTACTTCGCTGGGAACAATTTCAAGGGCACAGACACTGTATATACCACATCTCCAACATCAATATCTCTATTTCTGCTCCTGCAGCCAGGGGTGGTGATGTGACGTGAAAGAGCAGGTTTGATGTCTGTTCCATGCTTTTCCTATGATTTTTTTTTGTTATTGAGGATCATAACATGTAATTTATTCTTCAAATTTGTTCTTCTTCTCTGTGTGCAGTTTAACCGCAAAAGTGAACCTGGGAAGTCCAAGAAGCATTCTATCATAGGAGAACACTCCATAGTGCTTTTAATACTATATGAAGTTATTATTGCTTTATCTTTATAATTTGCAAGATCAAGCGCCCATTTTTATTTTGGATACAGATAAATGTCATATGTGTATAAAACTCTTGTGATAACAGGCAATGATTACTCTTTAAAACTGACAGTGTGCCTTACATTTTATTGATCCCTTTCATAGAGAATGAGGTTTCATATACATATACCGGGCTAATTTTCCTTCACTGATTACAAGTTACTGGAGCCAGATGCATGCTATTTGATTGCAATCTGTTTAATTAACTCTTTGTCACTATATAAACCTTTCAAATTCAATTTTAATTAAGAATGTTAAATGTTATTCATGAGATCACTATTCAAAGGAAGATGTTCTAATTGTAATGGAGCAGCTATTTTGGAGAATGACAAAATTGCATAACAAGGTATATTACTAAAAGCTGTATTGTGATATAGATTATTCTTTTTATATATATTATCATTTTTTAATGTTGTCTTCTATATATATTTGTCTGAATTTGAGATCTATTGATATGTTTATTGCATTTTTCTATTTATAAATTATGTAAAATAAATATAAGAAATATTATTTTATATTAAAACTTTCTCCTGGTGGAGCGCTATTCCTTTTTTTGTGTGTGTTTTCTTCACACTTGTGCTAACTGTGTTACATTCATCATGTCTTTATTTATAAGCTTTTATATTTTTCATCATTCTACATCATGCATAATTTTACAAAATCGCTGCTTCCTTCATATAAACATGGGCAGCGGCACCACTCAGAGCTGTCTCTATCTCGGCTCTATTATGTCTGAAGTCTTTTTCACTCACTGCTTCCTACCTCTGGAATTCTCATCCACTGAAGAATTCCCAGAGAAAGTCCTAAGACAACTTTCAAGTCTTGGCTGAAGGTTCACCTACTCATAACATCACAGATTACATCTGCTGCACTAGATGATCCCCTGTATGCACTTAATTTCAGAATTGTATTTAAAATTGGCGCTATTGTGTCTGTATGTTTCCCCATATAACATTTCAATTGCAAGCTCTTTGGGGCAAGTAACACCTACTTCCGCTTGTTGCTGTTGTTAAAGTAATAAAATAATTCCTTCAGCAAAAGAAACTTTAAGAATAAAATGATATCATTGTTTATTTACAAAAGAAAAAGCTTGCTCTCATTTTCAATCTCTGAAAACTCTGGTCGTCCAACAGACCAAACAATTACTTTTTGCAAAAGTAGGTTGTACTACAATTTACAAATATCATATTACAATTGACTTAGAAGGTATCCTGATCCTTATGGGTCTCCTGGATGCAATAGAGAAATTGAAGAAGTCTGTGCAAGCCTTTTTTCAACTTCTCTTGATTGGAAACATCTGTTCTTTGAATAACCCCTTTATTTCTGTTCATATCCCTCTCATCAGCTCACACGCAAGGCTCCAATTGACATAATAATACCACATCAAATATTAATGATATACTAAAATAAGATAAAACAATATAAATATTTTCATGTTAATAAATTGTCTTCATCCAAAATAAAAAATCTTTGACAGTCCCCGGTTTGATAGTTCTCTAAACTATCACACAATATTATGATTACGAGGTTTAATTTGTTCATACAGTTCTATAATTTCTTCCTTTTATATTATTCACTCTCTTAATTTCTCTTCTCAATGTTTTTCTTACAAAATTTCAACAGTACTGGTATACATTTTAATACAAAATAGATAACTAACAATATTCCTGATATAAAGAGAAGAAATCTTCCTAACGAATGCATCAATGATTGAAACCATGTACCAAAACCTGAAAAATTATTATTATATATTGTTTTTAATCTAATAACGAAAACCTTGTATCTACTGCAGATAATGTCATGTTATATATATCTTTGCAAAATCTCTCTTTACTTTTATTTCTTCATCCATATAATTATCTTCTCTAGATTATGTTTCATTTGTCAAAAAAAAATAAAAAATCAACTTTATGTTTCATACTTCATCTGTAATATTACATAATAACCTCTTGTTTGTGCAGTAAAATAATTTAAGATCAATCTATGTTCTATTAACTATATAAAAAAAACTTGAAGTTCTTTTGCAACATAACAAAAGGTTTCATCATACACATTTGATATTTTATCAATCAATGCAGCTAAACCCTTGGATATAAAACCAATACATATTTCTATGTGCAGTGCCTATAACTTTTAATATAATCCATACTTCTACACCAGTTGATTCACTAATAAGTTGTGATACTAGTTATTGTTCACTCTTTTCATCACTTCTTTCCTTTCTTTTTATAGTCAAATATCTATTAAATACTTTTTCGATACAATTTCCTTTAAATCATTTTGTGTAAATACATTAACAACCGGAATCACCTAACCTAGATAACATATTCTACCTTAATTCAATGGTATACACTTATATGCCTTACTTCCACATTTGTAATATATTATCTAATAAAATACATGCCATTGCTACATGTAATATATCTATGCATACAATATCTATAATGTCCATGTATCCATGTAGTGTATGTGTACATGTCCAACAATTAATTTAATTGCTCGTCCTATCATACCATTGTACACATGTTCACAGCGTCGGACTGGCCCAGTGGACTACCGGTTAAACCACCGGTAGGCCCGGCTACCGTACGGCCACACCCCCTTTCACCAGTGGGCGGAGCTTACCTGGAGGCCCCTCACGTCGTCCCCGCTGCTCAATTGCGATCGCAGCTGCGATCGCAATTGAAAGATGACTGGCTGTCACTGACAGCCAGTCATCTTTCACATGCGATCGCAGCTGCGATCATGTGACCCACCCCCTCACCCTGTTAGCTGATGTTCCCGCGCCGCTGAAGGGAGAAGAGCAGAGAGGCTGCAGAGATCAACTTTTGGGTAAGTATACATTCATAGCATTTTAGAAGTGTCTTGTACGCCCATAAAATATAAGTAAATTGAAAGTAAACCTCTTTGCCATAGACCAAAGGTATTTAAACAAAAAATGCATCTAAATGCTTTGTTATAAAAGAAAATAAAAATGCTGTGTTGCACCATAAAAGTTCGATCTGATTCATTTTTCGCTCTCATGGAAGCTGTAAAGATAAAATTCAATAAAACATCAGTGTTTAAAAAAAAAAAAAAAAATTCTTACTAGTGTTTAAGAGCACAAATACAGATGGACAAGCCCTAAATCGCCTATTGTAAGTAATTGCAAATTTGCTTATGTGAAAAATAATCTATAGGAAACGACATCAGTGCACGCAGTCATGTGTCAAAAACCGACAACTCGACAGAAGCCCAGCTGGTGAGCGCCAGCCATAAATCACAGCGGTCATGTGCTGATTTTGTGACAATGGATAAGGAAATGTTTTTATTTACAATGTATACCTGAAATAATGCTCCACTCTTATGCAACCTGTGGTGCTGGGTGGCATGCTGACAGCTGTATTGTCATAGGTTGTCTACCTCTCCTCTCTACCATATTGTTGTTCCAAATAAAAGTAGTTGTATGTTGCTTTATATTAGCACCTGATTAACTATTCAAAAGCACTTTTTATATATTCATGTGTCCAACTACAGCATATATAGGTGCAGACCCACTTCCACTTGCAGATTGTTACCAATTTAGGCCCACCTTCAATTTCCTCTAATTTTTTTAAAGGGGTTCTCCACCTAAAACCAAGAATAACTCTCCGCCTCCTGACCTCCCCGCCGTCCTGCAAACTTCTCAAGCTGCAGTTGCTGCGAAAAACAGTGGCAAGAGTGTGTAAAATTCAAGCCCATATGTAAGGAGAAAATGTCTGTGCAGCCCCCGCTAGACAGGGAGCACCCCTATAAATTCTCAGTGCACCCACTGAAGTTTTGTAAATATCTCGTCCTGCAAAATAAAATCTTGTTTGGGCACAATACGAAGTGCACAAACACACAGCCCCATAGCCCCCACCTGCTCCGATCGGGAGATGCACAATTTTGTACCCCCCCTTTTCACAGATACCAGTCCACATGCTTTCCCATATACACTGGCATATTTGTGGAGAAATCGGATGTATAACATCACATAATGGCAGCTTCATCTTCATTTTTGCCAGTTCGTTAAAGAGCTTTACTGTGCCTTTACTTGTGGATTCTTGTAACAAAATACATTACATTACATCTAATTTCATTCTTTAGACCACTAACAAGTTGATGTGCAGAAACGTGCACTGATTTTCCTCGGACATATGTTCCATAAAATTCTTAACACATCTGAGAAAAATGCTAAACAAACAACAATGAAACCAAAAACAGAACTTTGCCCAAATACCCAGCATCCCAATTCATTTCTGTACATTAAATGAAAAAACAAAACAAAAAACATTTCATGTCCCGCATGCCATATTCTGAAAGGTGGCCAGGGAAATCTGAACACATACATGAACCAGTGGCTGGTTCTGAGAGAATACAAATTCAAATATCTTTAACAGGAATACTTAAAATGTACCTTCTCACAGTGGAGGCAGCCATTTTGTGAACCAATATCCCAGAGCAGGCAGCCAATCAATTCACTGGGAACTATTGACATTACTGAGACCCTGTGAGAAATTCTCTGCCCCTGAACCTCCCACTTAAATTGCTATTTCAGTTACCTGTACTGAATTAATTAATTGTCAGGAGAAGTGTTAATCACAGGTAACTGCAATAATAAATTAGGTGGGATTTTGGGAGCAGTGTTTTGTGACACATGGAAGGAGTCATTTTGGTCTGTATTCTCTGGAAATGGCCATCTCCCTCTGTGTGTAGGTGTTGGGTGCACTTTAACTCAAACCAAAAAAAAGAGTCCTCCAATCAGGTGTTTAGCAGCTGTATATCGAGTCCATCCTGTTCCGGCAGTGAACAGATTAATCTATATTACATTGGCAGCTTTAATGTCAAATTACAGGCAGCAAAATTGATCAGCAGCTTTGCTTTAACCTGGAGACAATCCAGCATAACATAAAAACAAACAGGTAAAACTGCACGGGGCTTTGCATTGATTTGATGAAAGTAAACACAGTTCCTTTGCAGATAAGACGTGGGTTACTGCATGTCAGGCCAATTCTTTATATACTGCACTAAGGTGCTAGCTCTAGTGTCTGGTCCCGCCTCTATGATGGCTGGCCACACCCCCTTTGGTGGGCCCCTAGTGTTGCATTCCCCGGTGGGCCCTTCATGGCCCAGTCCGACACTGCATGTTCAGGAGGTTATTACAATATTGACATATACATATTTCAGTTGACAGTCTCTCATTACAATCTTCAGGTTTATCTTCAATTATTTATCTTTTAATTCTATCTTATATGTATCATTATTGTATGTGTTATTAGTTATGAGTAGAATGAATGAAGAAGACAGTTCTGATTCTCTATTTTTACGACTATATGTCCCCATTTCCTCAAAACCACTACCGGATCTTACCATCAGGTTCTCATAACCAAATGTCCATAAAAAAAAATTAATATAAGGTATAACAATAAAAATAAATCATGCCTATAGCGGTGACAACAATAATAATAAGGATATTTTCCTTTGACTTCTGGGTCAGATTCTTCTTCCTGAACCCCATCTTTATCCAAGTCCTGAAACAAAATTGTTATATATGAATTCCAAAACTTTATTAGTCTCTGCTTCTCTTCAGGTCACTGTCGGATTGACTACCTTCTTGCAGTGGGATATGTGAATACAAGTATCTTGTTTCAGCAACTTTCAATGCTGTGGTTATTCCCATTGATCTGTCAAATAACTAGAACATTAAAAATTTCTGACCATAACATTTTCCTGGTTGTATATTCTGACAGTTCTCAATAGGCATTTGTAATACAATCAGTTTCAAAGTCTCTTGTTGCTTTTGTAACTCCCTACTCATCTCATTCAGGTACTTAACAGTTACATCTTGAATGCATTTAAAAAGTCTCTTGCAGGCTGATAATAATATTAGGTTGTCTTCTGAACAAAATCTCATATGGTGAAAAAATTGAATGGAAGTCTGGGAGTGGTTCTGATACTATAGAATATTACAGATAAAACCTCTAATTAAATCATCCCTGTATTCTTCATCACTTTACTCAGTGTATTTTATATACCATTAAATCATTTCAGTAACTTATTTTTTTATTCTTTAGTAAAATACATTTTAAAAATAAAACAAACTTGCACATTGAAATGTGTACCTCTGTCATTATCAATCATTGGTGATATACCATATCTATCTATGCAGAAATTCAAATACCAATTTCTTTGCTGTAAATACTGCAGTGCAACTTGCAGTGAAATTACACTTCTATCCCACTTAGAAAACATATCTACAAACATTAGTACATACTGTAGATTACAACATTTTTTTTTATTTGGATGAAGTCAATTTTATATTACCTGGAATAAATCTCTGCAGGAGGGATATGTGATGGTTCTACAGATATGGCTTTACCTGGATTCTTCCCTCAGGCAAATAAAGCATGAACCAGCCTTTTTACCTGCATGAGAAGAGAACCCAGGTGCACACCAGTAGGCCTCAAGTCCACACATACCATACTTGCCTAAATGAGTCAGACCATAGACTGCTTCTGCCAGTGCTGGTAGGTAAGCCTTTGGGTCCACTGATCTATCTTTATCATGTTTCCATGTACCATTGGTATCTTGTACACATCCCTTCAAGTTCCAGAGGGCCAATTCCTGTGGATAACAAAACTTTTACATTCTGATTCATTTCTGATCAGTAATTAACTGAAACAACAAACTCAAGTCCTGTGAAGAAATGTTAATTAGTAATGGACTTTTTACTACACCTATTATAACTTCATCTGTCCTTTTATTACCTAATGCAATTGATCAGTATTGCTTGTGTGATCTTAACACTTAATCACTACCTGGAATGACATCTGAATAGCATCTAACATCTTCTTCACATGAGCGTTATGTTAGCGTGTGTGTTAGGGAGCTTAAATTCCCTAACACACACAGACAGACACACACTCACACATAGACAGACAGGCAGAGACTAGGGTCAATTTTTGATAGGAGCCAATTGACCTATCAGTATGTTTTTGGAGTGTGGGAGGAAACCAGAGCACCCAGAGGAAACCCACGCAAACACATGGAGAACATACAAACCCCACACAGATAAGGCCATGGTCGAGAATCGAACTCATGACCCCAGTGCTGTGAGGCAGAAGTGCTACCC
The DNA here is from genome assembly GCF_038048845.1 of Mixophyes fleayi. NCBI lineage: Eukaryota > Metazoa > Chordata > Amphibia > Anura > Limnodynastidae > Mixophyes > Mixophyes fleayi. The sequence goes on along the minus strand of NC_134405.1, from coordinate 30,783,121 downwards.
ACTAAGCCACTGTGCTATACCATCTGTATAAAAAAATTATACCTACTCCTAGTAAGTGTGTATCCTCAATGTCAGATCTAGCAGTAAAGGTTCTAGTCCAAAAGTTCCATACAGTCATAAATAGGCATTAATTCATCAAACATTTCATATACTTATCAGTATAACAGTATTAAAGATATTACACCAACAAATAGTTAGATAAAGAAAAGCCATAAGATCTCATTTACTATTTATGAATCTGGCAGCGAAGACTTGTCATGTTTGTGCAAAATTCATCAAGAGAGAAACAGGATACGGTATGAAAAGAGATAATTTCTGACTAAGTACTAGATATTTTACTTTATCTATGAATAATGCTACAGTCTGTCACTACTTTTAAACAGATTGAAAATGATTGAGCTTCTATGTTTAAATTTGTCACTATAATAAACAATAGGTCTTTGATAGTTTCCATGTAAACTCCAGCTACACACCCCTAGAAAGATGTGCGCTTGTGATTTATTTAGCGACTAGTGCATATGCAGAATAACTTGCACTCTTTCTGAGGAAAGATGTGTCAGTCCTTGGCTCAAGCAATAAACTAAATACCTGAACTGGCAAAATTGCAGTTTATTTCTGGAAGCCATATAGCAATATTAACAGCTAACAATAGTGTTTACAAAGACTGTAAAAAACAAAAAACAAAAGTAAGTTATTAACATATAAGATAAATAGAAAATCACAGTTTGATATAAAAATCTCAGGAGAATCAGACAATAAAATTAATAGTTCACATAGATTGTAAGCTTGCGAGCAGAGCATTCTCACCTCCTTGTCTATTTTACCCAGTTTGTTTATTAGTTTACTATGTTTGTCCCCAATTGTAAAGTGCTACGGAATATGTTGGCGCCACACAAATAAATGATGATGATAATAGTTCAACATCTAAAGTTCTCTGGGGGTTTTTTGTCAGAAATCTACACATGTATTTTTTTTTTCTACAAAGCCCATGGCCCCCCTTCTCTTGTGTTGAGCACAAAGAAATTTTCCACTAGGAGTGAAAGGTGAGAGGGATGGGTCTGTTTCTCAGTCCTAACAAAAAACAATGATAGAAATAATTCTTGTCAGCATGTAAAATAGTTATCAGACATTTTTATGTGTGGTTCACAATCACATTGAATATTTTTAAATTATTTGGCCTATTAATTCACTTTGTCTAAAAGATTTTAATTGAACAGTCAATAATGTATATTTCAAATCTTCCTTTTTCTTACTAATAATATATCACAATTAATGATCAACTCTTACTCCTACACTCTAGGGTTGCAATTTGAAGAATGCTTCTCAAAGTTTCTGCTAACACTTCAGCTCCAAATTTTAACAGCCATTTATCTATGCTCTGCTATGTCCACATATACATATATACACATACACATACCCATCTAATGTGACATTTTAGCCACATCTTATGCATAATAATCCTTAAAAGATTTACTATTCTTTAGCTTAATCATGAAAAGTTTATATTAATCAACTCACAGGAGAAAATACATAATTAGCAACACAATTATATGAATTATTAGTAATTTTAGTATGATCAAAAATTTCATTCATGCACAATTGAACAATGTCTCTCAGGCAATAAAATTTCGAAAACCCATAATAAACGACCTAACAAATATGGCTTTTTGTATTTTTTTTTATTTAGCTAAAGTTACAGGTAATTATTTCTGATGTACTAAAGCAGCCCCTGCGCCATCTATTGCTTACTTCTGGTACTGCAGCCATTCCCTATTAAATTATTTTTTTATTGGGATACTTCTCCACAATTTTATTTTTATCCTGTGTCTTTTCAGACATAACTGTTTCAGAATCACCTAGATCAGATTCAGGTGACAGGTAAAACACTTTATCAGATCTTAGCCCTTTTTGTCTGTCAAACAATACTTCAATATGTGAATAACTTTGTTTTATGATTTTTCAATTTCTCAATTTCTGTTTGCACATTATCCAAAATATTTTTATCAAAGGACCCTGCACTTGGAAATGCTTATCACAATGATTAGTCATATTCATACAGCCTTACACAAATCACTCAAAAAAACACACAATTGTAACCCCGCAGTTCTACAAACATATAACTTATTTTTCTATCTAAACCTATGGACAATCTTTCTCATACTTCACTGAGGATTTATCCCCCACAGTACATAAATTGCTCATTATATTTTATATTCATCTTTTTTTTATTTTTATTTTATTTTAAGAACTGGACTCTGCAGTATGCAAGTCCAAATTTATCAAAGTTGAAATGTGTCCCGCAGTGCGCATTAAATCGATAGTGGTCCCACAGTCCCACTATCCAGATAGTCCATTAGGCCTCACGCATGAGAGATAGCCTCAATCTCAACACTGTATTCAGTGACTACGTAGATTTATTAACTCTTTATTTTATCTATTAACTTCTCAACAGTCATTAACACACACTCATACTCAGATAAGCAGTGCACAAAACAGCCTCCACTGAACTCAGGCAAATATTTTTATATTGCCTACATTCCAATAACAGAAATACATATGATGTACTGTTTAGAAAAGTAGCAGACAGAAAAATGTAACACTTTAAACTTCTACTTTTAAATTCTAAAACAGTCACTATAAACAAAAATAATAACCTAAAAGTTCTAATTTCTGCAAAACAAATTTCATTGGAAAAAAAAACACAAGATAATCAGTTTGCAATCTATGGTGTACATCTCTCTCTATTTCAAAAGGATCAGCAATAAATTACCTTCCTTTATAAAAGAGAAAATCGTCGACCATACATTTCAAAATTAGAAATCCAAATGTCCCTTGTCCAAATCGAATCATGTTTGATAAATCTCAGCGATTGTCTCCAATTTGTTAAAGTAATAAAATAATTCCTTCAGCAAAAGAAACTCTAAGAATAAAATTATATCATTGTTTATTTACAAAAGAAAAAGCTTGCACTCATTTTCAATCTCTGAAAACTCTGGTCACCCAACAGACCAAACAATTACTTTTTGTTTCAGCAAAAGTAGGTTGTACTACAATTTACAAACATCATATTACAATTGGTTGAGAAGGTATATAGGCGTATCCTGGTCCTTATGGGTCTCCTGGATGCAATGGAGAAATTGAAGAAGTCTGTGCAAGTCTTTGTTCAACATCTCTTGATTGGAAACATCTGTTCTTTGAATACCTCCTTCATTCCTGTTCATATCCCTCTCATCAGCTCACACGCAAGGATCCAATTGACATAATAATACCACATCAAATATTATTGATATACTAAAATAAGATAAAACAATATAAATATTTTCATGTTAATAAATTGTCTTCATCCAAAATAAAAAATCTTTGACACTGTCAAACAAATTTATTTGCATCATGTACATTTTCCCTTGTCTATAACTTGTAATCTTCTATGGTGCTGCATACATTGGTGATGGTATTTAAATAAACTATAGATACATACATAATTATATGTCAGAAACTCCAGAAGAACAGTGTTCCTGACACTTAGGGATTCACATGGAGACCTCTATGACTTTGCAAACACAGAAAGGCGAACGTCTCTCTATACTTTTAGCGACATTTTTTTTGTTGCAATATTCTTTGAAAATTGCTATATGTAAAGTCATAATGGAAAAAAAAGACCTGTTTTGCCAATGTATCTATGTCCAACCAAAAATTAAATAAAGGATCATTTTTTTAATGTATTACTAAAGAAAGCTCTGTTTATCTTGATAAAAAATAGGCACCAAATTAATTGGGTGTCCTAGCACAGTATCTATACTCTTTTCAAGCACTACAGCAGCTGCAGCTACTGCTTTTAACACAAGTAGGTGCTGCTCGTATGATTGGGTCTAATTATGCAGAGTAGTATGCAAATGGTTTTGTTTGTGACCATGTATCTGTGTCAGTACCCCTTGTGCATGTGCACTGACTTCATGACAGAATAATGTGAAAGGTTTGTCATAATCTGGCAAAGCCAGTGCTGGCGCTGAAGTTACTTCAGTTTAAAATTGGTTAAACATTTGGTTCTGCTCAGAGGAGAGTGTAAATGGCTTACTATCATCCAGAAGTGCTAATGCAAGAACACAGATAGTAGCTCATAAAGTCTTTTCCATTTATGTACAAACATTAAAATCCCATCAATGCATTACCATACCCACAATACAAAGAAGTACTTGCAGTAAATGACGATTAAAGTACAGTAAATAAGGGCAGTGAATGTATTTATAACACTGATTGACTCAAAACTATTATGCGAATAGTCCATAAAGTCTAATATCGTTTTCCAAAACACATCTAATATTACTCAGCAGAGTCTACATTATTTAAATCTGTCATTAGTTTCTACTTATGTTTGTTGTGGCTGTGGACCAAAACATATTGCAAACTTCTATTCATTGGAAGTTGGATAAATTCAATCTGGATAGCCTAAAGGGTCTTTCACTGTAGCTGGAGACCTTCTGTGAAGAGAAAAAACGTTTGCATAGAGATTAACATTTATTCAGAAGGGATTACAGTAACTGTTATTAATTCACATTTCCCAATCAGTGTAACATGCTTGTCAGTATTAGTACACCATTATCAAGTAACCAGTAAACATTTTTGTGCAGTGAACAACTGCTAATAAGGCCCTTGTTTATGTGTTTCTCTGTGTAGCTTAACTGTGGCGCTATGTGTTCCATGCCATGAAAATATGATTTCCTCAAAGCGGCAGTCCCTAATCTCACAAACAGGGAATGTCAAAGTGAGTGTTCAAAGCCACTCCTTTCTCATCATCACCTAGTACAGCCGCCTTGAATGACTCTTCCTGGTTTTCAAACATTCAATCAACCTGTTCTCAAAAGGTTCAAGGCATTCAGCCATTTTGAAAGCAACACTGCTCCTCTCATAAATCAGAGTACTCTCGTTAGACACCTCACATTGTTTCTGCAAATCATTCAACATTTACTCAACAAAATCTCCCATCACCAAATATTCACACATATTTTCAAATTCTGTGATTTCCGTGTCGAAAGTACAAATATATTCACAAAAACAAATCTCGCTCATAGCATTTTATCTCGCAACATTTCTTTATGGGCATAACAAACCCCCCATGAAAGTCCTTTTCACATCTGATTTTATCACTAAATATATAAATTCATATTTATTGCTTAATTATTTGATTGTCACATATGTACAAACACACACACATATATGCAGTAGTTGAACTATTGACATTATTTTAAATTATGCGTAGTTTGTTTCCATAACTATAAGAAAGTAAAACTTACAATATACTGTCTCGTGTATTTTAACGTGACCATCTAAAAATACTAATCTGTATATTCTGACATATATTATATATATATATATATATATATATATATATATATATATATATATATATTGTAACAAAAGGAGGCATTTAGCTGGCAATATGCAGAGAAAGCAGGGAAGTAGAGTAAAACATTTGCACAGTTATGTACCTAGGTGGAGATTAAACCAGGTAAAAACATATGTGTAGTTTAAAATTGGTTTACTTACATGATTTAAAAGCTGCTTCCTCTCAGCAAACAGACAGGGTGGGTCTAATAGTCTAAACAGAGCCAGGGATGGGCGTTTCCTTTTAAAGAGAAGGTGGGTGTGTCACCTGTCCATCAAGCTAGGCCTGTGGGATGAGTGTCAGGTATAAAACCCTGCTTGTTTCATTGTTCAGGGAGATCAACGCTGGGCTAGCTGGCTGATCTGGACAGAGAGCTGGACTATGTATAGTAAGCGTTGAGGGTCTCCATATTTGCTGTGCAAGTATACGGTGTCAAAACATTATTACCATCCTGACAATAAAGAACCATAAAAAGGAAGAAGTTGTACGCGTGTGCTTCTGCAGTAGCGGGCTCTTGCCACAATATATATATATATATATATATATATATATATATATATAAGGGTACAGTCGCGCCCTTACATTAAGGTTGCATCTAATAAACAACATTCTGCCATTAGAAATCTGTGAGACGGGGTTATGTTGTTTGAGGGGCTACATTTTAAAAAGTGTTACAGCTATTATACTGAAATTGGGCATGTGAATGAAGAACCGCCCATAGGAGCCGCATGCCAAATTTTAGAGAAAAAGAATAAAAAGTGACAAATTAGGAATAATCTAAAGTTCAAAATCTCGCCGTTTTTTTCCATTTCCTGCTTTGCAAAAGTCACCGGGTTTTTTGGGTGAGCGTAACGCAGTAAACAAGAGGTCTAAAGACTTGGGGTTTATTTTATAAGAAAGCTATTAGTGCTGAGGAGTGCCTTTGAGGGTTAAAAATTTTGAGAAAGTTATAGTTTTTTTACAATTTGGTAAAATATGCCCCATTTTAAAGATAGTGGATTTCATAACGTTGCACATGTCGGTTAGAGGTTTGTGCTAGGTGTACTCAGACTGGCTTCACTTGAGAGCACAAACATGGCTGAGTCTTTGGCTAAGGGATTTTCCTCTCTGAACTGAAGAAATTACCCACATTTTCTAGCCACAGGGGGGCTGGTTAGTGTTTTGGGGATATGGGAGGGGCACCCTGTAGTACTCTTAGCCCAAGCACTGCTCTCAATCTAGAGTTTAATCTCTCCCTGAGACAGCTGTTAGTGAATCCATTGTAAATCTCCCGTCCCTCAGTGACATCAGTTAATTTATTCAAAAGTGCTTTGTGGTACTTGTACTGATCACACTCAGCGGTAATCACAGCGGAGAGTAGATGTGAGGTATCTGGACATTAGCATCTGACATGTCCCTCTTTACAAGTGACATGTACTGGAGAGAAGCTACAGATGATCTATACACACCCACTACTCATTGCCTCCTGTGGGCTGTGTTTAACTCATTGGTTCGTGAGCAGAATGTAGTATTTTCACACACACTGCTCCTTCCCAGTGTTGTGCTGTACTGCTGTGTGAGAACTCTGCTGCTGAAACCATGAAGGGTTAACTCACAGCTGATCTGACAGTCCATTTCATCACTTCCTGTTTTGGAGGACTTTTCTGTCAGAATCTCTGTAAAAGTCTGTCTGCTTTCACTGGTGACCAGCATCAACAAGGACTCAAGTTTAAGGACTGGGGAGGTGATTACATTGCTGCAGGTGCTGGTGGAAAGCACATAAGCACAATGTGGTTCATACTGCACCACATTTCTGACTGCCAGAGCATGCATACATACTGCACGCTGCCACTGACTGCCCGAACATACAGGCATATGTACTGCACGCCGCCACTGATTGCCAGAACATGCATGCATACATATTGCACGCTGCCACTGACTGCCAGAACATGCATGCATTCATACTGCACGCCGCTACTCACTGCCAGAACATGCATGCATAGATACTACATGCCGCCACTGTCTGCCAGAACATACATGCATACTGCACCCCACCACTGACTAACACAACATACATACTGCACCATATCACAGCCTGCCCTAACGAGCATACGCACATGCTGCACCCCATCACTGCCTGCCAAAGCATACTTATATACATACTGCACCACATTGCTGCATGCAAGAACATACATTCTGCACCCCATCACTTTCTGCCAGAACATATACATACATATATTCTATACCCCACCACTGTCTGCCACAACAGACAGACAGACCCTACCATTGTCTGCCAGTACATACATACTTCATCCCATCACTGCCAGCCAGAATATGCATACTGCACCCCACCACTGTCTGCCAGAATATACATATGCGCCAACTCCTGCCAGAACATACATATGTACCAGGGGCTGCCAGAACATACATACTCCATCCCATCACTGCCTGCCTGCACATACATACATGTGTGAAATGTGACAAAAGCTGGTGCGCAGGGAGTGACATTTGAAAGATTCGTTGGTGCAAAGGTGGTGAAAAGTGAAATAGAGCTGGTGAAAATGGGGTGTCAAGTAAGAGACACTGGTGCACAGGAGGTAACATGAGATTAAAGCTGGTGCAATCGGCGGTGACATGTGCATGAGGTTACAAAGCTGGTGGGCAGTTGGGGATATGTAAAAAAAGACATGCACTGGAAATTGAGGATACTAGGTTTAGAGGAAATCTGAGGAAAAATTACTTTATCAAAACAGTAGGGGACAGGTGGGATAGGCATCTAACAGAGGTGGTAGAGGCTAATATAGTAGAGCAATGTAAACACTTTTGTTTATTAGGGATTAAGAAGAACCACTTGGCCCATCTAGTTTCCACTATTTTTAACTGCTGTGAAATTCTAAGTTTATAAATTTATTATCAATATTTTTACTTTACAAAAATCCATGAAATTCCATAGACAAAAAAACCTTACGGTTTAACATGTCCAATTAAGGTTCCTTATACACAATCTACAATGTAAAAAAACTATTGAAACTCTTCAACTCAAACTGCAAAAAGCAATGAAATTACGTCGATTAAGGCAGAAACCTTAATGGACGTGTTCCTTGTGCAATAGAGACATGGTATTCCATCACATCCTGTGGTTATCTGCAGGTTCAGCACTATCATGGAATGAGATTGCTGTCACTCACAAAATGGTGGAGCTTCTAATTCACAGATTGAGTGCTTTTTGCAGTTTGAGTTCAAGGGCTAGATTTACTAAGCTGCGGGTTTGAAAATGTGGGGATGTTGCCTATAGCAACCAATCAGATTCTAGCTTTCCTTTATTTAGTACCTTCTACAAAATGATAGCTAGAAACTGATTGGTTGCTATAGGCAACATCCCCACTTTTTCAAACCCGCAGCTTAGTAAATCTAGCCCCAAGAGTTTCAATAGTTCTCTTACATTGTAGATTGTGTATAAGGAACCTTAATTGGATATGTTAAACCGTAAGGTTTTTTGTCTATGGAATATATATATATACATATATATATATATATATATATATATATATATATATATATATGCATTTAAATAAGAAGAATATACTTTAATTATCCCATGAATATGAAGTTTACAATACTAATTTAGGACCTTTAGAAAACTTTATCTTCTACACCATATCTAAAATATGTAGATATTTTTAACAGTAGTAATTATAGCATGACAAGATTGCAAAAGGTAGCATTGTATTCAAATTCATATTCTAAATTAAATTAAATATTACACTTATTTTAAACTAACATTTAAAAAAAAACTTGTTCATTCACATTTCCCATTTTATCACCTTCCGCTGGCAATATCCCAAAATATAACACTTTGTTCTATAAAACTTCCAGTGTAAATGTAATAATCTTTAGGCCAATGGCAGTTTTGGAAAGCAAGAAAAAATAAAAATAAACATATGATTAGATTTTCTTTACCTACCAAGTTTCTATTTCAGAAAACAACAACCTCCAAGATCCAGACACCAGTTTACTGATTTTCTACCGTTTTTTAAAATAATCCAAAAAGGGTTCTTACCTCTGTACCAATAATAACATCCATCCTTTTAGTTGGCTGAAAACGGTGATTCTGTAGGTAGTTGCGAGAGTGAGGCCGTTCGAGCCCCCAATTAATGAATTGGAAAAAAATAGATTGTCCGATCCAATTGCTTAAAGGGAAACTACATACATTTATTAATAAAACGTTAATTTAAAATTGAATTATGTAGCACAGGTGTCATGCACCAGACCCTCCAGCTCGCCTATAGGGGTACTGCATGCTTACCTGGCCTCCTCCGCCGTTTCTTCAGGTGCTGATGCACTTCATCTTCTCCAATGGTGGGTGCCTTTTTAGATTCAGGGCTGTGCATGTGCAGATCTGTCTTTTATTAGCCTCGGTATTCAGCCATAAGTTGATTAGATTTCACTCCCCCTCATTGTCTTAACTATTTAAGGCACCTGGATAGACCAGAGAGTGTCAGATCTTTATGTCCTGTAACCTGTGTAGTTGTTGAATTGTTTGGCTCCCTGGTGGCCTGGTATCCTGTATCCAAATCTTTTCTATTGTTCCTGGTATCCAGCAACACATGCTTCTAAGCTAATCCTGGTATCCTGTATCTGAATTTCCTCCTGGGTTGTGTCAACAGTTCACAGCAGGTTGATAGTTTTTTATTAAGGGCACCACACTGGTTAAGTGTGATTTTTAATAAATCAATATGATTATATCTTTAATCATCGGTTCATTGTATTTTACTATGATGATATATTTGTCCTTAATAATAATTAAGATACAAAATTAAGATTCCTTTATTGAATAAAATACTTGTCAGTCAAAAGCTACTTTGAATCTTAATTAGAGTCTCATGTATTACTTGTGAAACCTAAATCTTTAGATAAAAACTTAGATTTGCTCATATAATTAGTATAAGCACTGGCTTTTGTTGTATTCAGGAGTCAAATTGTAAACACCTAGCTGTGGAAAGTAATTGTTTATGAGAACCAGCCCCCGTTTAACATAGCAGTAAATAATAGTCATCACCCTCATGTCTTCCTCCACTGTAACTTTTTTTTAGTTATATCACCGGTTGACCATGATTAATTGATAGACTGAAAATTGGTTTCACCTACCAAACAGTTTTCTTAATTTTATATAAGTCACATTAAAATAGTGTTAGACTAATGTCATTCTCTTCCTCATAGAATGCAGTAACGTCTAGTAGTTAATACATGTATAGACATGCTGTGTATAGAAAGTATATCATGCCACGTCTTAAAAAAATAGAAAAAAAAAGTAGCTAAACTACTAAGTAAGCTATTACATTGTTTTGTTATATTTTTAGGACTCTTCTCAAATCTAACTGGAATTCCAAAGGAATTTCAGAAATTTTATACTCCAAGAAATGTCTCTGGGGAGACAAAATGTGTTTCCAAATGTAGCACTGAGTACTCTATCAACTGCAACAGGGAACAGTGCCCAGTCATACAGAAAGGACCACACTGCTAATAAGTCTAACACTCCCTCAATCTCAGCTTTCCTGTCTATTGTATCTCTTTTACTCCATCTTCCAATTGTTTACTTCTAACACATGTCCGTCTTTCTTCATATGACTCATGTTTTGCTCTATATCCTCAGTTGTGAAGCATTGGACCAATTCTGGCACACAGGGGACCAATGTCAGTTGCCTATCAGTAAATTTGGTGACTATGGTGGAGTGAATGCTGGATTAGCTTTGTTGTTCATTATAATTGTGACTCTGGCTGTCATCTCATACCGATGTCGGAATATGTCCGACAAAGTCATGTGAGTACTTTCATCTTATGTGCACAGTAATAGGACTATGATAGGGTAATAATTCTTTAGAAATCAGTTCCCTCAAACAAAATTACAAAAATTAGAGAAGGGACTGCGTTTTCTCCAATGGAGCAAGAGCTGCACTAACCAAGGGTATTCCTCCCTTAAATACAATAGCAGTAGGTAATGGTTATGTACTCATTGTCTGATAAAATAAATAACCTTATGGGGGGGAATTCAATTCCCCCCAGAATAGTACCGCACTTAGTGTATTACCGTTAATACATTAATTTAAACACAGATTTCTGCTCACTGCTCAGGGAGCTGCGAGCAAAAATACGACTTTGCAATTACCGTATTAATGGTAATTATGCACACTAATACTGTAATATTGGTAATAGTGCGCATGCTGCATTACCTTTTACAGTAACGCGGCCAATTGAATTCCCCCTTCGAATAGGTTATATGCTCAATGTCTGATGTTTTATAATTAGCTATTTAATTATGAGGTATAAAATGGCTAGTGTGAAGATACCAGGTTTATCTGCCCCAATGCTACCCACTTCACGCTGGCTGGCCACCCACGGGTGCCTTCCTATGCAAAGAAAGTCTACCCAGTACCTTCTAGGATTCGTATGGTCACTCAGTACTGTAGTTATAAAAATACAACAGTACATTTATTGTCATACAAACAACACTAGAATATTATGTACACACATTAAATAAATGCCAGGCAGATTTACCACATCATCTGTCCCTCACCCCAATAGCTTAAGGAGTAATAGTCACCTGGCAGTCCAGACTTCACGAACCATGAATCTCTCTTAGCTGCATATATACTCTAGTTAGAGAACGACAACCCAAAAGCTAGATCTTGCAGTCTTCATGAATGAAATCCCAGAATGACCACCCTTCCCCCTTGAGTCGTTCCTTATACCCCAGGTCTAATTTCCACAGTCTTTTTTTTACCTCCATGGTAAAACCCCTGGGTCTATTCTTCTTAACCATTGGTCAGTGTAGGACAAGGGTGTTTGGACAGGGCAGTGAAGATGAGCTGTCCTTTCACAGAAGCCCCCTGCTGGGATGCAGACAGAACTTCTGGACTAGTCCTAAGGAGAACAATATATGCTAATTGGCTTCCCCTACTTCCAAGGATAAAGTAGCAGTGAGCCCCTCCTAAAATTAACCCCTTACACTACTTTGTGATGTCACAGGGTCCCCAGCTGTTCCATGCTTCCTGTAGAGGGAGGAGAGGGGAGAATGACTGCAGTTCCCGCCCTCTCACCTGTATTGTGGATACCACCTGATCCCATAACCCTCCTGGCTTCAGTTTAAGGACAATAAAGAACATTACTGCAAGTCATCAATATATAATACACAATATACATACCGTATATACTCGAGTATAAGTCGACCCGAATATAAGCCGAGGCACTTAATTTTACCACAAAAAACTGGGAAAACTTATTGACTCGAGTATAAGCCTAGGGTGGGAAATGCAGCAGCTACTGGTAAGTTTCAAAAATAAAAACAGTACTGGATATCGTTAACACTGGGCTCCCAATAATACAAACGTGAGGTTGTAAATGAATATATCAAAATTTATTGTTATTAAACATCAATAAAATTATATAAGTACATAATATATACCCATATCCTAATAAATTGTACACAAATGGTTAAACTAAATCCTCTGCACTTGGTATCAAGCCTAATAGGTGAACACAGATATAAATAACATTCACTAAAGACAACTCAGATCATTAATATATAAATCAATGAGACAGTCTGTGGATACTAAATACATGTGCCAGTTAAGTTTATTCGCCTTTAGAAGGTGATGAGCAGTTACTCCTAAGTGTTCAGAACAGTACAGTAATTTAGGCTTTAGTAATGCAAAAGATGCTGCACATACACTAAATAGAATTTGATATAATAGCTCAGATAAAGATAAGTTTGATTTTGTTTGCTGGAAGAAACATTTTAACAGAACAATACAATTTGCTTTGTGTGATTTAACCCTTATTATACTTGAAGTTTGGGATGTTTTTAGACTTTTCAATGATTTCACAGTTATGCAAAAGAATCTTCAGACACTTATTAATAGGTGACAAAAAATGAAAATATTGGACTTTATAAAACTGCTGCAAATAATTGCAGTGGACAAGTCAGGGTACTCACATGTGTCTCTGACCAGCGGGGCTAGATGGAAATGTCCCGGTCTTTAGCTTTGACTGACAGGCTCCTTTTCATTTAACTTTATTGTTCCATGTGCAATGAACACACAAAAATGGGCTACAATAAAATGGTGGCTGACAGTGATCCACAGAGGCTGCAGATGCCTGCAGATGAGCGGGGGAGACTGGAAAACGGAGACCAGGTAAGTGGGACTCGAGTATAAGCCGAGGGGGGCTTTTTTCAGCACAAAAAATGTGCTGAAAAACTCGACTTATACACGAGTATGTACGGTATTTACATTGAACTACAATGTCCCCTTAACCACATGTAATTGGACAATGCAGTTGTAGTCTGGTGAGCTGGGGAACAAAAGCAAGGGCTATAAAAAGTATTTGCTATAATCCACATTATGTGAGAAAGGAGAAACAGAATGATTAGCGTATCACATTCGTTTCATCACAGGTAGTAAGGTAAAAGACCACAATTTATAGTGCAAGTAAACAAATAAATAAATAGATATCAATAAAAATGACACCAAAATTTAAAATAACCAATGGATTATAAAATAAGTCAGTGTTAATGTCCCTATCACTTTAAAACTAAAAGTACAAAGATTAGATAAATGAGATTAAAACACCACAGTAATCAGACAGATTGAAAGCTGTTAATCTAAAAAAACAAATAAAACAATTCGCCAACAATATAAAAAACGATGAAAATCGTTTTTTTAATATTGATATAAAATCGATAATATATATGGGAGTACTAGTCCAATGTCCAGAGGCAAACAATAGCAGCAATAGTCCATATATTGACAAGTTGTCTCAATAGAGGAGGTTATTAGTGTCTGATATTATCAATCTGATAAAAGTAATAATTTGACCATTAAGTGTGATGGCGGTTATCTTTAAATGAACATAGTCCAGTAAGCATACCACAGTAATTGACCTATAGAGGAACCGCAATGTGCGGAAATAATTTCCAATGTGTCAGATGTGCAAAGGATTATAAACATCCAATTGATAGTAAATGGCAGCCTTCCCCATGTGTATAGTGATAGGTGATACGTGCTGTGCTAGGTACCAAGCAATGCAAAGTAGAAAGTCTCTGTCGGGCTGACGCCTGTGCTTTAGCTAGGCAGGGCAGTGGGTGTCTCTTGTGCGTTCCACAGTGAAAACGCACACACTGTTTTACAGTTCCTGTGTCCATATGAATTGGGGGCGTGTTTATTTAATTTTTAGGTTAACAGCTTTCAATCTGTCTGATTACTGTGGTGTTTTAATTTCATTTATCTAATCTTTGTACTGTTGGTTTTATTGTGATAGGGACATTATCACTGTCTTATTTTATAATCCCTTAAACAATATTGACTATTTAGCTAAAAGAAAGTTGTGTACTTGGCAAATGTCCAGAACACGTTTAAAGTTTCCCACAGAAAATTGTTGGGACAAGGTGTTTCAATAAGCCAAGTGTTTTAATAAGCTCTATTGCCAAGGCAGCAACCTGTACTGCTTAAGCTACACCTAGCAAAACAGTATAAAAAATATAGAGAGATGAAAAAAGTATTGTACTGATACTAGACCTTGTGAACATGTCTATAGGTGGATTCTCTTTAATAGTTCCAATGAAAAGTGTGAATGAGCTTCTTGTGGGTAGCTTCAAGTCTGTGAAGAGACACAAGGAGGCAGTATAAGCAATTATATCACTCTTTTCATACTCAAATTTTCTTCATAGGTAAAATATTTTTATTGTTATATGGCCCTTACAATTACAGATAAGAGTTTAGAAACAGATTCCACACCCAGTTAACTTTACATTCCCAGTTCAGTACTAGCGTAATTCATAGCCACATGGAGGTGACACAAAAATTTGAACCAACATTTGCAGCATTGCGCTGTTACAGAGCAATTCTGTAAGAGAACTCTGAACTCTACCATTCATCAGTTTCAGGCAAAGTAGAAAAAGTGCAATCATGTTAAACTTTACTTTCTGTAGCATAACATATTTTTAATTGAGTGGGGATTGAATTTCAGGTAATAGCAAAAGGTACTGCTTGACTTTATGAAAACATACGCATTTTTTTTTCAAAATCTAACTCCATAAATAGTAAAATGTAAAATTAGAAAAAGTAGAAAGTAAACAATAGCGAAAATAAGTTTAGCAATATAGCAATATATGAAACAACAAAAGGTAAGGTCAAATATCAAAAGTTATCATTTCTGTTAGGATATTGATAGCACCTGACAGCAAAATGCAATATATTAAAGTTTTGGTGTGAGTGAAAATGTTTGTTAGGCTTTATTTTGAGGTTTTTAATTATTATTGTCATAAGTCACAATTTTGCATTAAAAACTATAACCGTTTTTTTAACTAGAGATAATTTGTAGAAAGAAGAAAGAAAAGTATCTTAATAATTACTTAACACTCTTTCAATGTTTATGCAGGTTAATAGACAATGACAGACAGTGGTATGAAGATGGATGGGAGGAGGATAGTCAGGAACCTGGAAAACTTCCCAGTTCCTACAGCAATATTAATGGTAAGTAACCTGCAGAACATTCATCATTATGGAGCTGTGCAGAAATGGGATTTTCTAGACTACCACGTGAATGATTGCCTTTCATACATCAAAATGTCTTATCAAATACCCTCCTTCATTAATATTACTGGGAAAAATAGGTGGTTGGTAAGACCAAACAACAGAAATTAAAAGATATTTAAATGAAAAAGTTTAAATAATATTATTATAAAGCTATTTCTATGTTGGCCCCTGAAACATTGCTGCCCATGGCAAGTGCACAATTTGCCTATCTGGTAACCTAGTTAAAGTGGTGCGGCTGTTACCCATTGTGCAACTGTGTTTGTGTCAGATAATAAAAAGGTTACAAACATTAAAAATGGGACTGCCAAGCCATTGGCTAACTATCCACAGGATGGACACCATAATTAGAATGATGCTAAATGGTTTCTGTTTATTCTAATCTAAACAGACCAGTAGGCAGAAGATCGGCTACAAGCAAAAAAGCCCCTCACCCAACAACCCCACATATTTCTCTAGGTTTATGTTGTTCTGACTCAAACATAAAATAATTTTAACAATAGCTTTGATTATTCCAAGTTCTGTAGGTTCCAACTTCCAGTCAAACCTGGATAAAGTGAACACAAATGTAAAGGTGAGAATATGAAGGATAAAAATGGGAAATCACATGAAATATTAGGAAAGCATTAGAGAAGGTAGTTAGGGACAGAAGTGTTTGTATGTGAAATGTATGCAGTAGTATTGGTTACTAGGCCCAGGGAATAGAGAATCAGAGCTGACCTTTTGAAGTGAGAATTTAGACTTTCCTGTATGATTTCATAGTAAGGGTCATCAAACAAAGTGCAAAAGGTGCAGTGATTGTGAGACAAAGCAAATATAATACTGATCACTACAAGAAACACGGGTAGGTACAGGGCTGTTTCTAGACAGCAGTGAGCATAGGAATAGCACCAAGTGCTATCCCTAGGATAACCCAAAAGGCACCGTACCTCAAACCTCAACACTGCAACACTTTGGACATGCCATATACTTGTATTTATTCAGTCTTAGCAGTAAGCATAAAGTGTCAATAAGGAAAGTTAGGCATAGAAAGGAATAAATGTTCTCCAGAACAAACCATGTTACAATGCATGTTACAATTAGTTTATTATTTTGCACATAAGTTAACACTGGTTGCTTTGTCATGTAGCACACAAATACTTGATAGGTTTATTTTTACACTGAAATTCAAAGTTGATCAAGGATAACTATAAATCTTTCCCCACATTTTAAATTTACCTCCCCCTCCAATGGAACATGGTTTCGTGCAGGTGCAAAGTTACTCATTTTTTATGCTTTGCTCTCCTTAATGACTCAGGCCCAAAGTGTCCAGAATTTTCAGGTAGCATCAAAAGGTCTGGAATTGATACAGATAGTTAAGAGGGTTTACTGTTCTATCCAATAAAGCCTTTTTTATTTTCAACAGATGACTGTTCCAAGACCTATTATGATGCCAGTCACTTTGATATGGGAGTCAACTAGCTGAGGACAATATTGTACTGAGTGCATCAAAGTCATTATGAAGAGATGCTTTATTCTCCTGCTGTCAATTTGCACCCTGCTAGGGCAGAAGTATATATAACTAGAAGAGAAGACTGCAATAGATCTTTCACAACTAACTTCGGGGAATTAAAGACTAAGTCAATCAATATTCTTCAATCAGGACAAGCTGTAGACCACTGTAACTTTGCTCCTCTTACAGTTGTTCCTCAAAGGCCATGGCATGTATCTTCTCAGCTTCTACTGCTCCTCAAGGATTCTGGGCTGGTTCATTATAATATATACAGTGCCATTGACCTTTTCTGACCTACCATAAGTTACGCAATGAAAGCTAGATGTGTCTTTACATAAATTGCACATGTTACACAAGCATGACTACTTATTGTAGCCACACACGTAAAACATGTTTGCTAGTAAACTATATTATGTAACACATAAAAGGTGATAATAATCACTATTACAGTATTAACAAACTAATATACATAAGTTTGTAGCACTTTCTGAACTGCATATCAGGAAACAAAAAACACATTGCTTTTCTTTCAGTATGAAGACACAACGTAACTAAGCCATAATCGGTATGTCTTGCAAATAAATGGTAGCATGGTGAAAACATACAAACTCCACACATATATCACCCATGCTGGAATCGAACACACGGCTGGAGGGGTATATGGAATATTTACCACTGTGCAATTATGCAGTGTTAAAGAAATTGGCTCGCTTCCTATCTGCCCCAGCGTCCCGGCCATCACCATGACCGGGACGTCACTTCCCTCCAGCTCCCGACCGTTGGCAACGGCCGGACGTCCCCTCAGCATTGCGTCTCGGCAGCCGGGCGCGCCTGCGCACTAGGGGCAAACTGTCAGTTTCAGCCTGTGGCTGAATTAGCAGGCATTAGCCTGCAGGTGGGGAGTTCAGGGCTAAGCCTTGATTGGCCTGTTAGAGTCTGGCAATTAGCCTGCAAGTGTGGCTCTGTTTAGGGGCAGGTTTTGATTGGCTCTTGGCTGCATTTAAGGCAATGAGGACTGCTGCCTCATTGCCGGTTATAGCGTCCTGTCCTCAGTTCTGCTGCCTGCTTGTTCTCTCTCTGCTTGGTGATTGTTACCTTTGATTGACTCCCCGTGTATGACCTTTGCTTGTTCCTGGACCATTGAACCTTCGCTTCTGACCCTGACCATTTGCCTGAATACCGGATTCTGCTCCTTTGCTAGTGCACCTGACCTTTTTCTTGTCCCTGGATTTCATACCTGTGCCTGTGACCTCTGACCTTGGTTTTCCTGCTCACTACTGTCTGCCAATCACGCCAAGTCTGTCCCCACCACTAGGGGCTCCAGCGAACACCGGGCCTTCAGAGTAGTCCCCGAGTTTCATTGTACTGGCTTGGGAGTTCCTTACAGAAATAGTAGATACTTGATGGGGAAGTTTCCAACCTAAAGACTGTGGTAAATGTGGGCTGTTTGTACACAAACTTTTAGTAAAACACAGTAGTCCCTGAATAACCTATCACTAGCCAGATGATTCAATTGCTTGCCTATGATAAAGTATTTAATTGGAACATAATCTAACAATTTATACACCGTATATTTAGACTAGTACCTTTACTTGTATCTGTATGTATTAATAGCTATAACAAACATAATTTATCTAGTCTATATTTTATCGCTATACGTTTATATTATTTAATGAGATTTGATGTGTTTATTTTGTATATTTCTATTCTGGCAAGAAATAGTAAATACAATAAATATCTTGTTATTGCAAACTGTTTATGTGGTTTGTTAGGGATGTTTAATTTGATAATATATTGAAATAATATTCAAAATATTAAAAATAATAAAAATAAGTCACCTAATTTCAATGGCAAATAAATATGAGCATGTCATAACCAACTAGTTTTTTTTTAAACTTGTAAGGCATGTGGGACCCATGTAAATTAGACCCTATTTACAGAAATAAAGAATAATAATATTATATAATTCATTATAAATATACACCTGTTGTAAAATTTAGTAATTGAGTTCCTACAGCACTTGTTTGAGTAGATATTATCAATTAACTGTATTACTTTTCCCACTTTACGCCATGTCTGTTTAGGTGAGTACCCAATAGGGTACTCCAGGACTTTAGTTGAAACACATTTTATAAACTCTGTAAAATGTAAGATGTTTGCTCTAAGTGGTACCACTTATCTGCTGATCCTGATAAGGTGGAAAAAACGTAAATGGCCTTTGGCATCCTGGTACAGGTGTCTATCTCCACAGACAAACAGGGCAATAATGCAGGATTCCTTTCTTACTATCTCAGCAGTCATTGTACAGTCTCAGCTGCCTGCCTCTTTCACTGTTCTCTATTGTTAATGTCTATCCCTAGCCTACTTTCCCTGTCTCTGATTTTTATCTTAGGAGTTGTTCCCTTTAAACTGCCTTGATGTATTACTTCACTTTTTTTGCATATGCTCCCTCTCTTAGCTTCCTCCTCTATCTGTATGTCTAGTTCTGTCTACAGTGACCATTGTTAGTGCTTCTTTTCTTTTGATTAGGAATTTTTATGTTCTCAATGTGTTATGTTGTTTATGTGTCTATTAAAGACTTCCCTTTACCGAGCTCCCACCCACCACTGTGAATTTTGCATTTCACGCGTAATTCCTCTAATAGTTTTGTTCCACTAGAATGTCCCTGTAATTCTTGTTCCACCCAAAATTTCCCTATTGTTTTTGCTCCACCCTCACCGCTCCCCTTATTATATCCTAACCACACCACAGAGCATAGTGAATTGAGGCCATAATTGCTTCAGCTCTATTTAACCGGTTGCTGACTAAAATGGACCCTAGTGTGTGTATGTTAGAGACTTTAGACTGTAAACTTCAATGCGGCAGGAACTAATGTGGATGACATATTCTCTGTAAAGTGCTGCGTAATATGGTGGTGTTATTTAAATAAATAATAATAAATATTTATAGACTATCAATTCTGTTGAAGGCTCGGGTGGCTCAATCCGGTCACATGGACATTCAGGCAGCTTTAACACATACCATTGTAACACATGCAGGTATATAGATATACACAGGAACTTATATATATATATATATATATATATAGTGCAATAAACAATCTGAACATCATTGATCATTGACACGATTTACAGTTACTTATCGTGTATGTTTGAGAGTATGTATATAAACCAAATCTAATCCTTTAGCTGTGGAGCAAAGTTTAAACCAGGTCAAGTTACACTTGCAAACAACTCTGAAGACTAATGTACTGCTCACATGGCGACTTTGTACATATCATACACACAATTGCTTTGCATGTGCTCAGAACATGCTAATACACCAGTGAACACCGCCCCGTCAGATTCATCATCGTGCAAATGACACTTATGACAGTTTACGATTTTGGGGAGGGAACAATGTGGGGAATGTCTGGATGCACGTAGGCAATGTACAGTGAGATCACTCCCCTGCAGATACATCCCAATGCAACTTCGGTGCATGCAGAAGTAGGCTGTTTATCAGACATAAAGCCTGCACCTGCTCACGGTCTAGTCTACGTCACCAATCATGATGTTGATAAGAAACAAGTTCATCTTCTTACCCGCGTCGTCTAATGGGAGTTTACACTATATTCCTGCGCTCATCTCATTATACACCACTATATAAAACCCATATGGAGGGAGATTATTATGGTGCCCTGTCATTTGAATTTCTTTACAGAGAAACCAGAGAAAGATTGTGTGATTTTTAAAAACATACTGTAGCTTATTTTAGAAAGAGGTTTTCTTTTTTATCTTTTCTTTTTTGTAAGTAGCACTGCATATGAATGTTTTATTTTTTATTTTGTTCATTTGTGTTCATACATTTATACCATAGTAATGTCCCACATTGGTTTAAAAATGTTATGTGCATGTTGTCTAGTTTCTTACATGCTTACATACATTTACATTGCGCGTGTTATTTTTGAGGAATGTCCTTACAATTTCATGTTTATTAGATTTCATATACTGCTATTTTTTCTTTTTCAGAACTAGCTGAGCCTTGCAAGACCATTTATATGTGTAAGAATGTTTAATGCACAAGGAGATTACAAAGGCTGCAAAAGCATTTTGTCATTTCTGCTTCTGCCCAAATGACAGCTGAAGGCACTGGGATTAATGCCCCTGGTGCCTGCAGCATATTCACAGGGGATGACTCATGTTGTGTTGCATTTCCAATGCACCACAACACCGTGGGCAAATTCTATCAAAGTGCCATCTTCCAGTGTAAGGCATGTACGTCTGTTACATGATGTTTAAAACATCCTAAATAGATTAATATCACTTTTTTGTTTACCTGAAAAATCAACACATCTTGTAAATGAGATGATGTGAACAAACCGTAAAGCCGAGGATAATTCTAGATGCTCAGAACGTTCCATCTGAGAATAAATAAATTACTTTAGAAACACATACAAATATTGTATATTTATATGTCTGTGGAGAAGTGCCCCGTGGACCAGCTGCCTCTGAAGAAGGTGAAGACAGAAGACGGAGGAAGATACTCACCGGCCTGGCGTTCCAGAGGTGGGTATCCCTTTCCTTTCTCCCCAGGTCCCGGTGGCAAAGGGCAAACGAGCCAATCAGGGCTCGCTTCCCGCTGCTGGCCAATCAGTGGCTGGACAGACGAGCCAAATAGGGCTCGTCTGTGGCTTTATAAGCTTCCGGGCGCAGCCATTGCTTCAGTGCGGCGGCAGAGAAAGAAGAAGAGGAGGTCCAGCAACATCCAGCACCGGAGACGCGGACGGAAGCGACAGGGAGCCCTTGTAAAGGCTGTGAGCTACCCTGCTGCCCGAAGACCCAGAAGAAGACACCGGCGAGGGGAACTTCGGTGGGGAGTCCTTGTAAGGGTTAAGAGCGGCACTGCCAAGGAGTCTGCTGAAGCACCGAACAGGAGAAGAGGCGCTGGTGACTGGAGGGTCTGTAAGACCCGAAGACGGAGCGGCAAGGAGAGTTTCCTGCGTGGAGCAGTTAAGTATAAACTACTCACTTAGGTCGGGCACAAGGTCCGGGGTACCTTTCACGCACTAGGCCTGTTGCACAATTAGTGGTGGCCACTGTAGGTGTTTATTGTGCATGATGCCCCAAAGTTAGGCTAGAAGTGGGCATAGAGCCCGTGGCCAGTTAGGGGGGGCACAAGGCCCCATAGTTAAGCTAGGGGGGCACAAGGCCACATAGTTAGTTAGGAGGGGTACCATACCACAAATAGGTAGAGGCTTTGGGGGCGCATAAGGCCCCATAGTTAGTTATGGGGGCACAAGGCCTCATAGTCAGCAGTAATAGGGTGCAAGGCCCTAGAAAGCCAGGAGGGCAAGAGGTCCTAGAGAGACAGGAGGGCAAGAGGACCTACAGTTGAGCATGGCAATAGGCCCTTGAAGCGTAGCAGGGCAAGAGGCCCTTTGAGCGTAGCAGGGCACGAGGCCCATTGAGCGTAGCAGGGCACCAGGCTCTTCAGTGTAGAGGGAAAGGGGCCTCTCTGTGAGGGGAGTGATAGGCTCCCACAAGTGTAGCAGGGCCGCTGCCCTGTGGTGTAGCATGACATTGGGTCCTTGCGGTTAGAGGGATAGAAGGTATCTGATGGTTAACGGGGCAGTAGTAGTTGTAACTAGTGTAGGGGACACTTGGTCCTTTGGTAGTTATGAAGTAGGGTACTAGAGCGGTTTACAGAACTCCTCCATCTGTCCGGAAGGGCACCTAAGTCCTGAGCCCCAGGACAAGGTGGGCTTAACAGCCAGGGCTCAGGTCGTGGGCGAAGGTCTGTGGAGTACAGCATCTCAGGACGTGGGAGTGTTCTGTGTGAGGAGAAGCAAGGTATGGTGCGTTCCATAACGTTACCTTGGGATTGAGTGAGTACCTGGGGTGTCGGGGAAGGGTTTGTTCATCGTGGCATTTTCTCCCTTGTTTTACTGTTGTTGTTCGTAAGTCAAGGTTTGCGGAGGATCCCGGTGGGCCAGGATCTCTGTAGCAGAAGGGAGAGAGGGAATTGCCGCCACAGACTCGTGTCCATGAGTATAACCATGGCGAGGACTGTTCCCTTGGTGCACTCACCTTGTGGAACTGTCCCTCCCCTTTCTTTCCCCTTTTCCCGTTACAGCAAAATGAGTGCCCTGCACACAAAGGCCTTCCTCCCCTGTGGCGTTTTAGACGCTCGGATATCTCCACCCCTTCTCCAGTGGACCCCTCACATGTCTATTTAACAAAAACAAGAAGCATTACATTGTAACCTACAGACGTCACTGGATATATTCCAGTAAAAATATTTCTAAAAGGTATCTTTCCCCAGCCCTTCCCGCCCTTTTGACAACCTCTCAGGAATGTCATGGTTGTGGTTAATATTCTCTTTTCTTTCCACCTTGAGAGCTGGGCCCATTGTCTGATAGGGTAGGGGGTGAGGGGAATGAAGTAGATAATTTACGTAGCTAGTGACCCACCTCCCCCTTGACCCGAGATGGCACAACCAGGGCAATTTATCTGCTCCTTGGTCTTAGTCAGCCCTCAGCATGCTTTAGTCTGACTACAACTGACTGGTAAAAGCTGATAAATGATTGGTTGCCGTGGGTTACATCACATTAGTGTTCTCTCCACCATTTTAGTAAATAAGCTCCATAATCCTGTAGTGCACATGACACTATATAAAAAATAACAATTTATTTTGAAATGAAAGGTTTTCTTCATGCGTGCCTAATATATAGAGCTCAGAATTTAGCGACACAACTGGTACAGTATAAAAATATATAGATAGAAAGATTGAAAGATAGAAAGCTCCGGTGACACGTACAACTTGTATTGACACAACTTAGAGTGCAGGGACAGGGAAGGAGACAGTAGGTTACAAAGTATAGAAAAAATTGATATATCAATGACTCCTAATCAGTGTGCAATTTTGTTACCTGCAGCTGACGTCTCCTATCTCTGGTAAACCCCGCTGTAAAGCAGATTGTAAGAGCGTTCGTCAAAATTCTAAACTTTGTCCTATGTTAAGTACTGCCGGACTAAAGGTGTTTATTGGTTTATTTATTAAACATTAAAAAGTGTTCATGTTTCTACTTGTATTGGTTTATGGTATGGGTTTGTGCATCATAGGTTTACAAAATAAGCTGATTTATTTTGCTAGTGTTGTAAAGCAGATCAGAAGATATAAGCATAAGAAAGATAGTGGGCAAAGGAGTGATGAATGTCTCATGAAAAACTGTAAATTTCTTTTTGCACCATTGGCATTTAAATATTTTTTTTACTATATTATACATGATTTATGTTTTTAGTTCTGTCGTTATTAAATTATAAAGGATTTATTCTTTGTCGGGTGCTCAGTTCTAACACAAGCAAAGTCTGTTGCTTTGTATGTTGTCCTGAATACAGCTTCCCTTTTCTAGTCACAGATATTTACGTGTCGATAGCAGGGTTTGTGAGTCCAGGTTGGTATACGGATTGCTAATTTCATGCTAGAGATTAGTGAACTCAAAACTGATCCGCGAAACAGTTGCCTCTTCTGCAACCAATAGAGCAAACTGTGTTTTCCTCCACTATCTACCCTCATAATAGACAGGGCACTGATGGATATCACTTACTGAGCTACCTCAAGCTGACTAATGGCAGAGAAGGATGTGGAAAGTGTGAGTAGATGTGCAAGAATTCGAGGGAAATTGATTGCATGAGCTGTCTCCCACTGTTAGTGTGCCAGGCATAGAGAGTGCTTAGGAGTGGGCGTTAAATGGAGGAATAAGGAGAAAAGGAGTGGGAATTGACAATAAGAAAGAAAAAAAGAATAAATAATGTTTAAACTGAGATAAGGTAAAAGTTGACATGAGAAACAGATTTGAAGTGACAGGCTTAACAATGAGAAGGAATACGAGTCTGAGGAAATCAGTTATGAAAGGTAGAAAACCTTTTGAGTTACTAGAGAATCATATAGCGCCTGATTAAGGTTCGAACATACGTCCATTTGTGAAATGTATCTTGTGTAATTCTGCACTGTATAAAGAGCTTTATGAACTTCCTCACAGACCTCAGAATATATTCGAGATTCCTTATGTGAGAAAAAAACCTGTTAATTTCTTAGTAATATGTTATACATGGTAATATTCCTTTTTGATACTTTTTAAGAAATGATACAGAAGGTGCATTCTGTTTTGCACACAAGTTAAATACTGACTGTTTTTTCATGTAGCACACATATATCAACTTTAAATTTCAGTGTACAATTAAGCTATCAAGTATTTGTGTGATACATGAAA
Source organism: Mixophyes fleayi (assembly GCF_038048845.1). Lineage (NCBI taxonomy): Eukaryota > Metazoa > Chordata > Amphibia > Anura > Limnodynastidae > Mixophyes > Mixophyes fleayi. Next base: position 30,757,424 of record NC_134405.1, on the reverse strand, counting down.
AAACAGTCAGTATTTAACTTATGTGCAAAACAGAAATCTAGTTTGCACCCCTTACATTGTAACATGGTTTTGTCCAGGAGACTGAAATAAGATACCTCTTCATTTAAGATCCTTAATGAATCAGGCCCCGTATTATTAAGTCTTCTATCTAGCATCAAATCTGATGGGCTAATCCAACAGAGATGGTGTCAATTCGTAAAGTCCATGTCTAAGATAGCTGCTGGTCTCCCAATCAGATTATTACATAGAAATAACTGTAGAGAAGAGACAGAGATAAGGAAAAAGCTGATGTGAGAAACAGGATTGAAGTGACCGGTATAATAGTGAGGAGGGATAAGGGTCTGAGGGAAATAGGGTCAGTTATGAAAGGGCCTGATTCATGTTTGAACATATGTTCATTTACATAGTATATCTTGCGTATTTCTGCATTGCGCATGTCCAGAAACAGACATTACACCAATGATCGCAATAGCAGGCAAATTAGCTCATATACAATTTTTGCATTACTCACACTGCACAAAAGTGGAAGCAAGGAAGAGGCGAGCAACTACAGACCAGTGAGCTTTATATCAGTAGTAGGGAATTTGATGGACACACTTCTAAAAGAAATAGTTTTAGAATATCTCAAATCCAGTAACTTACAGGATCCCAAACAGCATGGATTTACTGAGGGGAGATCATGTCAAACAAATCTTATTGACCTCTTTGGCTGGGTGACTAAAGTAATAGATCGAGAGAATGGGGGTCATAGATTTAGCATATCTGGATTTCAGTAAGGCTTTTGACACTGTCCCACATGGAAGACTGTGAAATAAACTGGAAAGCTTGGCATTGGATTCTAAGATGGTTGAATGGAGAAGAAGTCATCCATCTCTCTTTTTATTTTATTTATTTTATTTATTAAATGCTTGGCTTTCTTGGCTCACCTAATCTTTTAGATATTGCAACTAAAATGATGTATGGCCTACAGCACAAAACTTACCCTGAAAGTCTAAAAGATCTTAACATGTATAGTTTGGAGCACAGAATTGAAAGGGGGGATATTATATAAACTTTTAATCATATGAAGGGTGTTAACAAGGTACAGGAGGGAACCATAGGAAGAGAAATGTAAGAACATGAGGATATGCACTGAAACTGGAGTAAAGTAGGTTCAGTGGAAATGTATTTCTAGCGCAAAGGACTGTTACGGTAGACTATGATTTCATGGGCAGAACGGGAAGGGTACTTGGTGTATGCACATAGTCACAAATAGTATAGACATAGTGTACAATAAGGGTGTGCCAGGCATCTCAAAGGTACGTGTTTTTCTGTCATAACACTTGCACCAGATACAGGTCGGGTGTGAGTGTTGATTACGATTGATGAAGTTCGCGTATGCATGCTAGAACATGTTTTACAATCAGCAGCAACTGTAAAAACGCATTTTATGTACAATAGACATTAATAACACCCTATACATCTAATAAATGGGAAAAAAATGTTTTGTGATTAATAACTATATTGTTAACAGCTGACATTAATTATTTTTTTTAGTGCATTTTTTTGGAACTTTATATTGTATATATATTTTGACGTATCCTGCAATATGTTCTCTGTCACAGCAGAGGGCACTTAGTTCCATATTCAACAAGAGATGTTCCTTCAGATGAAGCTTAAACTGACATGCTGGTTTTTGATCCCCATACGATTGGTACTATTAACGAGATGTTATTTATGCAAATCAAAGTTCAGTTAGTTAATTTGAGTAGGTGAATTCATTGTCCCTAACCCTCAGTCGAACTCTATTAGCATGATCACAACACTGCACAACCTAGGGTAACTTTTAACCATTTCACAGATTGTTTTTGAAGGTGGTTGGCATATGCAAGATAATTAGTCAAGTAAAACTGCAAATATGTGTTTCTGAATTAATTCATAGTATTTGCTTGGTGTGACTCAGATGAACTCTGTGTCCAGCCAAGCATTAATACCTGAAACGGGGGAGACTAAATTAATGCATGTCAGTGGATCCCAAACTTTTGCAGTTTGCGGCACCCTTAGAGTTTCCATATTTTTTTCATGGCACCCCTCCAAAATAATTACTGAGCTGTCCTGTAATAAGTATTTAGGTCAGGACAGAAATATTTATTTAGTGGTATGCAAAAATAATACACAAAAATCCAAGGGAAAATAATATTTTTATATCATTTTTACAATTAGATTTCTATCAAAGAATAATTTACAGCTAACTCACACTGTGCCCTTTCATCCACACACTGCCCCCTTCATCCACAGACACTGTGCCCCCTTCATTCACACACTGTGCCCTCCTTCATCTCCATACACTCTGTGCCCTCCTTCATCTCCACACATTCTGTGCCCTCCTTCATCTCCACACATTCTGTGCCCTCCTTCATATCCACACACTCTGTGGCCTCCTTCATCCACACACTCTGTGCCCCTTCATCCACACACTCTGTGCCCCTTCATCCACACGCTCTGTGCCCCTGCATCCACATACTCTGTGCCCCTGCATCCACTCCCTCTGCCCCCTCTGCATCCTCACTCTGCCGCCTCTGCATCCACTCCCTCTGCCTTCTCTGCATCATCACTCTGCCCCCTCTGTAACCTCGCTCTTGCCCCTCCTTCATTATTTTGCCTCTCCATTGATGTATCCTATCACCTTTTCCCTCTGTTTCTTTACTTACCATACTTGACCTTCTTTCTTCTATTTCTTCTGTATTTTCTTCTGTTTTCTTACTAGCCTCCTCTCTCCTGCCACTTGTCACTGAATGTCGGGCATGATGACGTCATGCCCGACATTCAGTGAGAAGCGAGGAAGGAGGAGGATGCTGGGTCCCGGGCGCCCCCGGATTGGTAAGTTTTTCTTTCTGTTCCTGGCCACGGCACCGCTGTGACAGCACTGTGGCGCATACTTTGGGAACAGCGGATGTATGTCTTTGATCGTTTCTAAACTTTTCTGCTCTACTCATGAGGTATTTATGGATAGAGAGTTCCAGACACATGGGGGGAATTCAATTGTAATATTACGGTAATAGTGCACATTATATGGTAATATTTAATGCTGGTTTTGGCTTGCAGCTCAGTAATAACAGTAATAGATTTAGCACTGCGTTGCTCGCAGCAGAATTAAATTCCCCCAATAGTTACAGATGAGTGCCTAATACCAATTTATGGCACAGTTAGTAAAAGCTAAAGCTTTTGAAATTTCTCTTTAACGTTACATCAATATCCTCAGTATTAAGCAACAGACACATTCTTGATGATTCTGTATTATCTCACTGTATCTCAACTAGAAAACAGATCAGCTGGGATATGTGCCTTTTGGCTAAGATCAAGTGAGTACCTGTCTGAGTAGGGTTTGCCTGTGCCTGAAAGGACCATGGGAAAGCTTGGTCTGGCCAGAAGGCCGGTGGCTTTGAAAGCCTGGGCTAGAGCCCCTGGAGTGGTGACCCAGGGGTGCCAAAATCACTTGGGGCGTGGGACCCTCACTTGATGCGGCACTTTGCACAAACCCCACTTTCATGCCACACACCTTTCCTTGCCCCGGCCTTTTGGCTAGGCAGGAATAATTTTTAACATCTCGGCCGAAAGGCTGGGGCCGTTATACACGGCACTATTTATTTTCTCACTGTTTTGTCCCTATCACTTTTTTATACGTTTTACTCACTTGGATTTTATTGGTGCGGGTTGGGCCCTTATGGGTTCTCCCCCCGAGAGATCTAGGGGGGGCTGTGTGGCCCTGAGGTTCCGGCCCCCCTGAAAACACTGGAGGTCCTCCCTTTAGGGGGTGGACTAGACGTAGAGCCCTGGGTGAAGCCTCGGTGGATCCCAGGGCCAAAGGGACCCCCCCTAGCTTTGCGGCGAAGGGGGGTCTGAAGACCCTTGCCCCCTAAGGGTCCTTTTTGGATCCGGGGGTCGGGGACTAGGGCCCTTCCTTTCTTAAGGAGGGCCACGTACCGCACCCTTATGCACGTTTTTTAAAGTTTTGCACTTTTTTTTCGAGCACTAGGGTGAAAGCACTGCTTTTCAGGCTTTCAATAAAAAAAAAAAAAAATGTGTTAATGAAAGAATGCAAGGAAACTGGAAAATATCAAATCTTCAAAATAACGTAAACTTCTGCACCGCACAGTTGGCCTACCCGGTACCTACTCAAGGTTCAGAATCACCCAGGCAAATATCTGAAATAATACAAATAAGTTTATTTAACAAAATGGTAGCACAAAACAGCAATAAACATATTTAAATATTAACTTGCAACAAAAAACACTACAGTCTGGCATATACAATATATAATGTATAATGAAAACACCTAACCAGTCTCCTTGTCACTTTCAGGGACTGCTGGCTATCAATCCAAGCTTTCAGTGGACACACAGCTCCCCAAGTCCTGGAGAGGTATTTCAGGGCAACGGCAGTGCTCCAGGGACCGATTGTTCCTTTCCTGTCAGGGGCAGAGATCTATATTTCAAAGCCTACCTGACTTCAGCTATCACTTGGTAGTAAATGCCAATTTGCTGTCCTCTGTAGTTTTAAGGCCAAAAATGACCTCATCAGCAATTTTAGGACCTGCCTGATTGGTCCATTTCTGTGTTTACCTTTTCACAGGTAAACATACAGAGAAAGGGATAGCAGATGAGTCACTTCTGACTTAATTATTGACAGGTATTGTTCTGTGGCTATACAGCAGAATTTGTTTTAACAGGATAGATTACAATCCAGACACATTTACATTTAAATTCACAATGCAGTCCTCTGTAATTAAATATAGAGCTCACAGTTAAACAAAGACAAGAGACCTCCTGGTGTGATATACATTCATATAGGGCTGGTGGACAATAATCCTTTTTCCTAGGCGGGAACAATGGACTAGTCTGCAAGATAACAAACCATGCCAGCAGACATTTTAACTACTTTCAAAATATTATATATTTAAGCTTAAATAGGACTGACAAATATGGGGAACCAGAGGGCTAGAAAAATTACATATTTTTATAGTCCGCAGTTTGTGAGAAACTAGGTGCAGACAGGTTGAGGTGATATTAATACCTCATTTTCCCAGATCAGGTATGTAAATAAAGGGAATCTTATGACCTGTTTTATGGAGCTAATTTCATATTTGTAGGACATCCTGGTAAAAGTTAGGCCAGTGTAACTAAACCCTGACTTGAAAGCTGTTTAAAAAGAGGTTATAAAATGTCCTGTAAATCTAACAGATTTGGTAACTTTTGTAAATTAATTCCATATTGAGAAGTGTTCCATTATTCATGCCCTCCCAACAGACAGAAAACTGATTATTCCTGAGTTTACCAATTCTGGTGTTTATTCCTTTTTATTTTACAAGAAACTACTGAATTATATTGTTGAATATCATTTTGCTAATTATTTTCATCTAAAGCATTGTGTATTTAATTTCCATATTAAATTACACTTAGTAAATTCATGTCTCTGTCTTCTTACAAATTCACATGTCAGACTTAGCTTGGTATTAGAATGCTACATAGTTGAATCAGAGATCATTGGGCTTATGAGAACTCTGATGAAATTAAATTGTGATTAATTCATATAAAGGGAGAACCGAAGGCTTCCTGAGTAAGAGTGTCAGTTCTTCATAAAAAAAAACCATGTTGGTGACCTAATTGGTTAAGGCAAAGATAATGTGTGGGAAAGAGAGGGAGAGCTTTAAACATTTTATAAACAGACCAGGGGGTAAATGTATCAAGCTGAGAGTTTTCCGGCGGGTTTGAAAAACCAATCAGATTCTAGCTATCATTTATTTAGTCCATTCTACACAATGATAGCTAGAATCTGATTGGTTGCTATAGGCAACATCTCCACTTTTCAAACTCGCCGAAAAACTCTCAGCTTGATACATTTACCCCCAGGTGGTTGTTTTTTATTAACCCTTTGTCACATACACGTTATGCAGGCTTAGGTGAATTGTGTTGGATTGTGACATTGGTATCTAAAATTAAAGGAGTATCCAGATGTATTCCACATGTCCCTAATACTAATGGCTATTTCAAGAAACTGAAAAAAATATCAAAGAGTGAAACCTACACAATCTATTAATTGTGCATTTCTCAGAATCGAAAGCATAGACAAATCATTAAATAACTCAATAACTGTGAAATACATAAGGTTCATTAAGGTATCCCTGATAGATATCAAATCAGTATAAAATTGAGAATAATTAATAAATACTTCACTCGCTTGACCAGTTGGGTGAAAATGTTTTTAATATTTTTCTTTTAAATGCATGAATCATTTTAAAAGGTATCTAAAAAAATGTAAACTTTTTGTGTGCCTCTTTTTGTCCGGGTCGGTCATAAAGCATGTTTAGTAAAATCTATTATGTCTCCCATATATAAGACCTCTTGTTATTTTTCACCCTGGGAGTGCCTCGATCAAAACGTAGATCTTTTTCTTTATGTCTATGTCAGGAAGGGTGACTGCAGAGGAATCTACATGAAAGCCTGTAATGTCTGATTAACTTTGCCATTGTTACTTATTAGGTTCTTGATCTCGTTCTGGTACAGGTTAAATGCTGCATGCTAACATATGAACTCACAATGTACACTTGCAGTACTTTCTTGCTGGGATGTTTATTTGATTGCATCTGAATAAAAGCAGACACAAAGCTGAACTTATCATCTATATTAATAGTGATGCATTTTTGAGATACACTACATGGCCAAAAGTATGTGGACACCCCTTCTAATTAGTGTGTTTGGCCATTTCAGCCACATCCATTGCTAGCAGGTGCAGAAAATGAAGCATACAGCTATGAAATCTCCATAGTTACACATTAGAAGTAGAATGAATAATACTGAAAAGCTCTGTTGCTTTTAATATGGCATTATCATCGGATGCCACCTATCCAACAAGCCAGTGTGTTAATTATCTACCATGATAAAGTTTCCACAGTCAATTGCAAGCAGCGCTGCCACCGGAATTTGCGGGGCCCAGTACAAATTTAAATGGCAGGGCCCCACTCCTTCCTTCTCTAACCCCAACTTCATTTTTAATTTATTCTCTACCGAACAACTGCCTCAGCCCCCCATTCTCTACAGTCACCCCCCTTCCCCGGTTCCGTCTAACCCCTGCAGTAGTTTACTTACCTCTCTGCATCTTCTTGCTGTCTCCTTTTGGCACCTCTCTATTGACAGTGCTGTCCTCTTATTAATTAATCTCTGTCCGGGAGCCGGGCACCTGGGGGACTAGGAATGGAGCAAATAGCGGTAGATGTGGGGCCACGACATCTTGAGAGCAGAGGCAGACAGGCTGCCTACAAGGGGCTCACTGCCGCATCCTTAATTGCACGCAGAGGTCTCTCTCCACACCACTTCTCCCATCTCAGACACAGCTACTGCCTAGAAATGGCACCCGCTACCTCCCTTAACTGATTGTGGAGGCCCCCGCCCCAAATAAATTTGTTTGGGCTCAGAGCTGATGGGGTCCCACTCTACTGTGGGGCCCCATACTGCTGTACTCTCTGTACACCCCTGATGGCGGCCCAGACTTCAAGTGCTTTCATTATGAAGTGGAAACAACTAGTAGTAGCAAAAGCTCATCCGCAAAGAGGTTGGCCATGAAAACTCACAGAATGGGACCACTGAATTGCCTAACGCAAAAAGTTAACTGTCCATAGTCATTGGACTCTAGAGCAGTGGATACGCGTACTTTAGAGTGGAGAATCATGTTGCAAAATCTGGCAGTCTGAAGAATAAATCTGGGATTGGGGCTTGCCAGGAAAACGCTTTCTACACGAATGTCTACTGACAACTGTAAGTTTGGTGGAGGAGGAAAATGGATCTGGGGCTGTTTTCCATGGTTTGGCCTGGGCTTCCTAGTTCCAGTAAAGGGAAATTCTATGCTTCCAACTCTGCGGAAACAGTTTGGGCAAGGCTCATTCCAGTCTCAGCATAACAATGCTCCATATACAAAGTCAGATCCATCAAAAATGTTTTTTTGAACATATCTGGGGATAAATGTATCATACCCCGGTTTGTTCAACTCGCGGGAGTTCGGCGTCTTCGCAGCTTAAATTTAAAGCGGCGCTTCCCTTTACAAGGCGCTTTCCTTTACAAGGCAGCGCCACTTTAAATTTAAGCTGTGAAGACGCCGAACTCCCGCGAGTTGAGAAAACCGGGGTATGATACATTTACCCCCTGGCCTGCATAGAGCTCTTACTTCTGCTCCATAGAAAACCTTCAGGATTATTGAAACACCGACTATGAGCAAGGCCATATTGCCTAACATCAGTGCCCAACATTACTATAGCTCTTGAGGCTAAATGCATGCTAATCCCCACAGCCATATTGCTAAATCTAGTGGAGAGCGTTCACAGAAGAGTGAAGACAGTTATAGATGAAAGGTGGGACAAATAAAATATTAATGCACATGGTTTTGAATTAGATGTTCAACAAGCATACATGGAAGTGATGTTAAAGTGTCCACATGCTTTTAGCTATGTTGTGTCACCAAATGGTTGAAACAAAATTGGAAGTAATACCCAAATATTAACATTATACAGTTAAGCGGCACTGACTATGCTAGCAGACAAGAGGAAAACCTGGCAGTGAAAACATTCAAGGGTTGGCAAACAAAATTAATTATGGGGAATTCTAAACAAGGCACCAAGATTAACATACAATAAACCTAGCATTGACACACCACTATTATCAAAGTTGATTTTTTTGCATTCAGTTCCATAAATTTCGTAAAAAAATAATTATTGAAAAATGAAATATTGTTGTCAGTGTTTCCTCTACGGGGCGATCACCCGGCGCTACACTGACGCATCATGTGACTGGAGAGGCGGGGAATTCAAATCTCCCAGCTACTTAGGCTTCACTCTGACACTCTCCTGTGTCAGAGCAACAAGTGTGCTTAGTGTCTGGCTGCTTCTGATCCCCGAGTTTTCGCTGTGCACCTTTCCTTGTGGAATCTGGCTGATCTCCTGTGTATCAACCCGGCTTGTCTGATTAACTCTGCACCTGCTGAATTCCTGGCAACACGTTCTGGCTGATCTCTTGTGTACCGACCCGGCTTGTCTGATTAACTCTGCACCTGCTGAATCCCTGGCAACACGTTCTGACTGATCTCCTGTGTACCGACTCGGCTTGTCTGATTAACCTTGCACCTGCTGAATCCCTGGCAACACGTTTTGGCTGATCTCCTGTGTACCGACCCGGCTGCTGTTCCTGACTCCTCTTGTGTTTGCCTCCTTGTGCTTCTCTACTGGAAAGAAAGGTACATCTAGCTTCCACCTCTATTCTGATAATCCGCTATTATCTAGCTAGACGTAGCCTTTTACTGAGTTCTTGGAACCATTCATTCTCCAGCTACTCCTCTAACACGCCGGTGGGCTAACCTAGGGGCTGCGACCTACTGACTTCCGGCAGCTAAAACAATCCCGCTTTGCGGCAGTTCTTGTAGAAGACCGGGGGGTCCGTTAGACTCCGCACCCTGGGAAGGCCAGTGCCAATACTGGCTGGTAGTAGTAACCAGTGAGACCTAATAATTGTCTGCTTTCATATGATTTAATTTAGATTTTTGTTCAATATGCATATATTATTTTATTATTTGCTGACAATTTTATTTCTATAGCTATGTTTGCATTATTGCATTATTAATTGCATTTTATCACATTATTAAAAGGGGTAGCAATGGAGTTAAAGGGGTAGTCCAAGTTCACATGGAGGCACTAGTGTACCTTATAGAAATATGGAATAGTGCCTCCATATGATGCTAGAGAGACTTGGGAATAATTATCCAGAGTTTGAGCACTTAGGTTGATTCAGGAATTTTCCCCTGTCAATTATTAACAATTAATTTGATATGATAATGTAACAAATAAACCAGGATTAATTACTTAATTGACAGGCATTATGACAATTGCATATTAGCATCAAATATATACAAGCATGTACATATAACAGTAGCTAATTGTCTGAGTAAATCACTTTAGTAAACAAATATCAAAACATTCGCTTCTGTAATCCACTTTATCTGATGGTAATATATACACTATGGGCCTCATTCATTAAGAAAAGGAAAGCAGAAAAAAGGAATACATTTGCTTCTGGTTGTAGTGTTTCAGTCCCTTTTGCCGGTATGTTGTTACAAGCTGGATTGTGGTTTTCAGAAATGCCAGTTGACAGATCTTCATCATCAACATTTATTTATTTAGCATCAGCACCTTCTATAGTGCTTTACAATTAGAATACTACACCCTTTGCTTTGTGTACTCTCCTCCGGCTACTGTTTATATCAATCATCTGTCCAATCATATAACCAGCTCTCCTCTCTACCTCCAATCATAGAGTCAGTCACTCTTTTCTTATATCTCTTTCCGCTTCTTGTGATCTCTGGGTGCACTGGATATCACCCCCCCCCCCGTGCACACTGTCTGTCAGAAGGAATAACAGTTACTTCCCTCAACTACCACTCTCAACTGTCTTGTTCTCAAGATTAACTAATATTGTCAGTTACCACAGTTAATTAGTTCCTACACAAATAATGTCCAGTGTAGTACCTAGATGTGCATGGAAGTACCAGGAGTTACAATTATATCAAGGGAAGAACAGAGAGAATTGTGAAGGGCAAAGAGGCTGGAAGGGGTATAGGAAGAGCAGAAAGGCTGGCACAGGCAAGGGAAGAGCTGAAAGACTGGCACGGGCAAGGGAAGAGGAGAAAGGCTGGCACAGGCCAAAGAAATCACTAAAATATAATGCTTCTTCATGTAATGAACCGAAAGGCTGTAATATTATCTTATCCCTTAAAATGGCTGCATTCAGTATATGTAGGTAATGGGTGCACCTTATTGTAGGATCATGTGTATTGTCACTGCAGGGTGGTATTATGACCACAGTAGATATTGACATCTCATAAGCATCTTATTTTGTAAAATGTAATTTGGTTAAATAAGAGCCAACTATCACACTAAACACAGAAGACAAGTATCTACCAGTTTGTGATGTTACAGCTTCAACTGGACAATAAATAAATCAGGAGGATGAGATGAGAGTAGATAGTACATCTTTATTTGTTGGATAACATAAAGAGAAGATGCAAAGGGGTGCAAGACAGATACTGAGTAAGTTTTTACTAAGGGAAGAAGATATCATATCATGTCCTATCTTGCACACCTTAAAGTGGGAAACAATTATTGAAAAATGGAAGCGGTTGTAGGGGTTGGTGTCGGATGGTTGAGAAAAAAATGTAAATGTATTAATGAACTTTTTGGGGTTAGAAGCCTGAACAGAGATGAAATAAATAAAATGAGCCATTCACAAATGCCATTATACTTTGTGAAACATTTTTTAATTTGAGAGTATTTCTTTAATGTGTGACAACTGAGACCGTTCTCCTGTAGATCAATATTTTATGGGAGTTTCCATGGTAATGTATCAGTTATACTTGCAAGAAGTCTTTGATTCAATCATCTTTGTAGTCAAATTTTTCCCATAGGCATGCTATGCTCTGTTTTGTTGCATGTTCATGCTCTATTACAGTGAATTATCGCTCTTTTGTGGGTAGTGATTGAATCATTTTATATGCTTATTGTTTACAACTTGTTGTTTATTTTTATAATTCTTGGATTTATAGTGCATAATGTTTATAGTGTTTGAATGTTTATAGCATACAGTGTTGTATAGCTACTGTGTGTGTGTATATAATAAATGTGTCTATAGTTTGATTTATATGCAACTCTGATTTGCAGTAATAGCTCAGTGTGAAATGTCCACAGTTTTGGGAATATATTTTGTTCCCAATATGGATAATGTTTATGGCTCACATTGGGCCTGCTTCAAATTCGAATGTAAGACGTTTGCGTAGGGTATCTTGCATGATTTCACACTGTGCATGCCCAGAAACCAAACTTAGCTATCTAAACACAACTGCATGAAATACATATCAAGGCGCGGGCTGGCAGATTTCAGCCCGGGGAGCGCACAGGTGGCCGCATCACATGACATGCGATGCGGCCGCATCACATGACAAGCGATGCGGCCGCATCCCTGTTAGGGCCGGTCTTCCCGTGGCATCACCCATCCCTGTTATGGCTGGCCTTCCGGCTGGCCCTAACAGCGGTGACACTGAGCGGCCCGGGGGACTGATGTCCCACTGCCCCCCGATCCAGCCCGCCCCTGTACATATCCACAGACATCTGACACTTACGACCCCTTACAACTTGAGAGGTGGATCAAGGGAGAAGGGGGGGGCTAACTTAGCCATGAACAGTAAAGTTATGTTCATGCAGATGCATCTAATTCAAATCATGTGTTTATTATTAGTACACTTGTTTTCAGCCATTTTTTTCACACCTGCTACAGGGCAGGTAAAAAAGCCTGATGATGGTGATTCAAGATTTTCTTTTCCAAACTAACTGTATGCACTGTTTGCATTGAACTGAAAATGTTATCATTATGTTTGCAGTTTAGTCTAATTAATAAAAATAAAAATTAAATGAATGCACGAGGAAGGAAGTTAGTGGGAACTTAGACCAGGGCAGGACAGTAGATGTGGTCTACTTAGATTTTGCAAAGGCCTTTGATACAGTGCCACACAAGAGGTTGGTTTACAAAATAAGGGAACTGGGTCTAGGAATCAAAATTTGTACTTGGATCGAAAACTGGTTAGAGAATAGGGAACAGAGAGTTGTGATAAATGGAACATTTTCTAATTGGTCAAAAGTCTTAAGTGGAGTACCTCAAGGTTCCATGCTGGGGCCACTCCTTTTTAATATATTTATTAATGACCTTGGTGATGGCTTAGAGAGTAAAGTTTCTATTTTTGCAGATGACACTAAACTCTGTAAGGTAATAAAATCAGAGCAAGATATAGCTTCTTTACAGAGGGACCTAAATAAACTGGAGGATTGGGCGGCCAAATGGAATATGAGGTTTAACACAGATAAATGTAAGGTTATGCATTCAGGGATCAAAAACAAGAACGCAATCTCTAAATTAAATGGAATTAATTTAGTAGAATCTATAATGGAAAAGGATTTGGGAGTGCTCGTAGACAGTAGATTTAGCAATAGTGCTCAATGTCAAGCAGCAGCTGCAAGGGCAAAGTATTGGCATGCATAAAAAGGGGCATAGATACAAGGGAAGACAGTGTAATTTTGCCACTGTATAAATCATTGGTAAGACCTCATCTTGAATATGCAGTACAGTTCTGGGCACCACTCTATAAAAAAGGTAATTGGGAACTAGAAAGGGTTCAGAGAAGGGCGACAAAATTGATAAAGGGTAAGGAGTCATTAAGTTTTGAGGAAAGGTTAGCCAGTTTAGGCATGTTTACTTTAGAAAAGAGGCGTCTAAGGGGAGATATGATTACTATGTACAAATACATTAGGGGTCAATACAGAGAGCTTTCATGGGAACTTTTTATCCCAAGGACCATACACAGGACACGTGGTCATCCCCTAAGGTTAGAGGAGAGGAAATTTCATAACCAGCAAAGGAAGGGGTTCTTTACAGTAAGGGCAGTCAAGATATGGAATTCATTGCCAGGGAAGGTTGTGATGGCAGATTCAATAGATATGTTTAAGAAAGGGTTAGACAAATTTTTAGCGGAAAGGTGTATCCAGGGATACTACCGTTAATTAAAATGAAGGATAGTAGTGGATATAGGGTAAAAATAGGACTGCAATATTGAGTCTGGGGGGATTGTCACAATTGAAACAGATTGGCGGTTGCTTACTCTGGATTCATTTCTAATATAAGTGCAGGATCGCAGGAGATCCAAAATAGGTGGAACTTGATGGACTGGTGTCTTTTTTTCAACCTCAATCAATCATGTTACTATGTTACTATGTTACAATTTAATTTTTTTTTAAAGAAGTTATTATTTTGTTAGCAGCAATTATTTTAATTTATGATAAAATAAAAGTAATTTGTCTTTTGAAATTAAATTCTTGCACATATGTATGTGTCTATAAATCACTCTGTAAGCCATGTCTGTATACTTCTTTATGTAGAGCATGTACTGTTTATACAAAGCATATTTACACCCATATTCATATCATAGCATATCTTAAGAAAAGTTTTGATTTTAATATGGGCGGAACTACTTAAAAAGTTGACCACTTAACCACTTAAAAGTTGTATACTCTTTTTAAACATGTAAATTACAGACAATTGGTGGCCGGACTTGGATCTGGTCCTCTGTGTCATGTTAAGTAACTACCAATTGATAAATTTACCGCTAAGTGGTTGTTGATGAATGTTAAATGGTGTTAAACAGATCTTGAATAATGGTGTCACTGGGAGCAGATTAATAGGTGTAGTGATGGGAATGTGCAATGATATTGTGAATAGTGCTGACATTAAGATTCTGTATGTTGGGAGTGGGTAAAAAATGATGGATGCTGATGGATTGTTAAGGCAAGTACTCCTATAATAGCTTTTTGCAATCCTTCCTTGGAATGTATTGTGGAAGGCACAGAAGCTGGTGTGTTCCACTATTGCTCCTTTTTGTTATTCAGAGGTGTAGGTTAGAGGTTGCTGATTAGCCAAAGGTCAGCTGCATGATTTTCTAATGTGTTTCATCCATTACAGTGTAGGAAAACCCAGTGGTCATGGGTTTTATAGTGTACTGTGTTTGTAGTGGTCAATGGGAATAGAGGGGGAAGGCAGTGCATTGTTTACATTAATTGGAGAGTTCAAAGCACAGAGGGTTATTGAAGCGATTAGGAAGGTGGATGGTGGGCAGGAAAATGGCCCCTATTAGGTATGTATTTATTTTAATTTTTATGATAATATTGTATGTTTATTATGTGTGAGGCTGTCGTGCGTGACATTGTGGAAAAAAAATCAAAATAAGCATAAGTGAGAATTAATTTTCTGGAATGTATATGCTCTATGAGTGGATGCCGCATATCTAAAAAAAATAAGATCCGAGGAGTCTTAGTGTGAAGTTATTGGTGAGAGATGAAGGTGGTCGAGGATAACGGACCTGATTGGGTTATTCTGAAGAACATATGGGTATTAAATAAATGTTACATTATGTAGTTGTGTCTGGGGCTAGAAATTATATTAAGGGGTTAGGGCTATGATGTTGTAAGGCATGTGATGCTGAGAAGGAAACAAGGACAATGAGGTTTGTGTGTGATGGTATCAGAGAGAATTTAAGGTGGGTAGGAATAAGGACATCACTATGTAGTAGCCAAGTATGTGTGAGAAGTAACCATATATTGTATTGTTTATTTTATTTCTGAGCTGGTGTAGGTGAAGAACACTTAATGAGAGGAAATTGGCTGATAATATAAACAGGACCACAAAGAAGATGGAGGTGGATGTTAGAAGTGCTCCTGTTAGTGAGGAAGGATTGGTATGAAGCCAGTGCTGGCTCCGTCTTAAGGTCACAGGAGAGTTACAAAAAGTCAATGTTGAGTCCTTTGGGTGTGGGGTGCCTAGTCATGATTCCATCTTGCTTCTTTATTGGATATCTGTGTCACACAGTCTACTCCTCTCTATGACTTCTTCTCATTTTTGATATCTATGAAAGAGAATCCAGATGGGATGGAAGTATGGTGTAAACTGAACTGTTTTTAACACACTATGTGATTGTACTTCATTCCTGATGTTTCTAATGTGTTTGGATATTCTGATTTTTCTGTCTCTTATGGTTCTATTTGTTACAATGGCAAAATCAGAAAAAATTATTTCCCTATGCCATGTGATTTCTATGAAGCTTGAAGTGAAATAGTTCTGCAGGCTCTGTGCTTTCCTATAGATGATCTTGTCTATAGAAGTGTCTTTCTCAGTTTTTTTTCTTGGAGGAGGATGTGCCATGTTTTCAATAGGATTCTTTCTAGTTGGCTGTTCAAATGGGTGATGTCTAGAGGTTGTTTTGCCTCTGTTTTCTTTTCTCTCTCTGTTTATGCAATGTTTTTTTTATTACTGTCCTAAAAGAATATGCCATCTATGTATCTGTGTGGAGGGACAGAAGATGCCGGTGCCCGTGAAGAGGGCGAAGATGTCCGGCAGCGCTGTGCCCCTGGAGGGGCTGAAGAGGTCCCCGATGGTGCCCAGCAGGAAGAAGGAAGAGAAGAAGTACTTACCCGTCCATCGATCCAGCGGCGGTGAGTATAACTTTCTTTCTGCAGGTCCCGTGCGCGGGGGAAGGATGAGCCAATCAGGGCTCATCTTTCCCCGCTGGCCAATCAGCGGCCGGATGCGCGAGCCAATCGCGGCTCGCGCCCGGCCATTCAAAAGATTGGCGCCGACGCGAGCCAATCAGCGCTCGCGCCGGCTGATGACATCACGCCGGCGACTATATAAGTCGCCGGGTGGCGCCATTTTGGCAGAAGTCCGTCGGCGGAGAAGAGAGAGGACGTCTCTGCAAGACGTCCAGCAAGAAGACCAGCGGCAGCGGCGGCAGGGGGCCCTTGTAAGGGCCGTGAGCTACCCTGCCGCCAGAAGACTTCAAGCAAGCCGCCGGAGCAGAGATCGTCGGCGGGGAGCCCTTGTAAGGGCTGAGAGCGCCCCCGCCAAGCAGCCCTCAACAGCGCCGAAGAGGAGAAGAGGCGCCGCCGGCTGGAGGGTCTGGAAGACCCGGAGAAGAAAGGAAGAAGACGGCGTGGCAAGTTGAGTATCCTGCGCAGAGCAGGTAAGTATACTCAACGTTAAATTCGGGCACTAGGCCCGTGGGCACAGTTGGGCACAAGGCCCGTGGCACGTGAATTAGGGGCACAAGGCCCAGGGACCTGGGCACTAGGCCCCAACGAGTTTAGTGGGCCAGTAGGCCATTAGTATCTATATAAAGGGGACAAGCCCCTGTTAGTTAGTGAGGGGGACGCAGAGCCCCAGGTGTACAAGGGCACAAGGCCCTTAGGTAGTTAGTGGCCTAGAGGCAATAGGAAGGCCAGAGGGCCTGGTTTGAGGCTGGTAGCCTGTAGGCTATTAAGGGCACAAGGCCCTCAGTTAGTTAGGGAGGCCACAGGCCTCAGGCAGGGGCTAGGACCCTCTAGGTAGTAGGGCATAAGGCCCTAGTGAGTGGGCTCAGAGCCCTGAGGTAGAGAGGGGGCTGAGGCCCAGGAAACAGAGCAGAAGGCTCTGTGTGTAGCTGGGCAGAGACCCATGGTGTGTAGGGCATAAGGCCCTGGTGGTGTGTGGTAGAGGCGTGTGAGCCTCGTGAGAGTAGGCGCGGTCCTGTGTGAGGTGAGCACACGTGGTTAGGAGGTACGGTCGAGCGTAAGCTCCTGTGGTGCTGTAGCAACCTGCTGGTTGGCTAGCAGCGGTGTGTTCGGGTAAGTAGCGGCCAAGGTACTGTATACTGTATCTATTTATTCTGTCTGTGTGGCGAGTGTAGTTTACATTACAGTATTTTGGTGTACTATATAACTGTGTCCAGGGGCAAGACGTCAGGCCCCCATTAAAGGTAGGCTCTTGTTTCCTGTGGTTTTCCTGTGCTAACCCGTGCTGTGGGGGACAAGTGTAAGTACCAGCATACACATAGTCAGGGGAGAACACACGTAGTTTTCCTGTCCCTTAGGTCCCCGGGGTCACACTGGTACCCAGAGGGGGGTGGCTGAGTGAGTTGGTGGCAGTACAGCACACCTTGAGGCAGTTCCAGGGGCGGCCGTGGTTCTGATCAAGGGTCCTCAAGGCCGGTTCCGTGCAGGTGGACCTGTGGTTCCGGACGTAGGGACACGTGTGAGATACCCGAGTACAGGCAGTCGGGCGGTTCAGTTCGATCGGCTGTTCCGTGCGGCAGTCGGCCCGCGGGTTAGTGTGCTGTTCTACTGAGCCTCAGCCGGGCTTAAAGAACCCGTACTTAGGGCCTGTGTGTGACTCCATAGCAAGAAGGCAGCTTCTTGGTACGACCTGGGTGAGGGGGTTAGGAACCGCCCTCCGGTTTAGGCTGTGAACACCGGCTGGTGTTCCCCGTAGCGTGTAACTGAGTAGTTCCGTTAGTGCACCACATTTAGTTAGTCATAGTGTTTGACTTAGTTGCGTTGCCGACCATTAGAACGTTGTTAGGGTCGGGTCGCCGTTGTAGTTAGTTCAGTTTTGTGGGTGCCATCTTAGTCTCACGGAGAGCGTAGAGGGAGGCTGTGTGTTCTTGTCATCCGCAGGAGTCGGGAAGGTGCAGGAGAACCGGATCGGAAGTGGGAGTGTCCCGGTGAGTATCACGCTCGATTCCCCCTTTCGGTTAGGCCCTCACCGGCAGGTGTGTGAGGCACTTGAGGCGGGATTAGTCCTCGGATTAGTCTTGGCCTTCAGTGCCTGTAGTCCCCCGCGTCTTGGCAAGAACAAAGTGAGGAGGCGGCAAGGAGCTTGGACTGACCGTGTCCTTGTCCTTTGCCGTAGTCTCGGACAGCCCTTACCTGGTAGGCACGGCCGTAATCTCTGCCTCTATCTTAGAGGGACGTGATTGGAGGTGACTGCGGCTGCGGATCTGCTGGAATTAGATCGCAGCTGGGAAATCGGAAGCGGACTGGAGGTGACCATCGTTTACAAGGTGAGTTCTTTTCTGTTGCGTCTGTCCCTGTCTTTCCCCGCAGGGGGCGTTACATCTGTGCCAAGTACAAGGTTGTTTGGGTAGGGTATGTTGTTCCATATGTTGTTAACTTCCTACTTTTCCACAAAAGGCTTGCATAGTTTGGTGAAAATGTTGTCCCCATAGCAGTGCCTTGTGATCTGTATGTACTGTAGAATCTGTTTTGCATTACAGAGAAGAAATTGTATATAGTGGAGGGCTGCTGCTTGGGAGTGATTAAGATGTGGTACTACTAGAACAGTACAGAGACTGCAGAATTTGGAGAGATAAGTTGTTACAGAGAAATGGAAAATTGTTAAAAAATAATTGAACTCATAGTTCTGCAGATATGAGGAAGACTGGTTGAGTTGAGTTAGAGTTCAAGGGAGTTGATTGAAATGTGGCACTGCCATAACAGTACAGAAGGATATAGAAATTGGAGCAATAAGTTGTTACAGAGTGGTTGAAAGTTGTTGGAAATTATTAGATGAGGAAGACTGGTTAATTTAGAGTTCAAAAAGCTCTAATTTTAAAAAATAAATCTAATAAAATAGTATTTCACCAATGATTATTCTCATGTCTGGCCCTTCGAGCTTGGCTAAATTGGGATCTGCCTCACCTTTTTTTGTTTTTTCTGTTGGAGCTGCTTCACTGAGATCAGGATATATTTCTAAGGACCAAATTATTATCAGATTTGTGCTTGCAGTGTGACAAGTATTGCATTACATTCGATTTGTTTTAGTAACGCTTATATTTAGTGCTTTCATAATTGAAGGTTGCATCCTGTTATTGTTTTAAATAAATTAATTGTTGATATTAGTGTAAACCATTTTCTATTGTTTATCGATTGTAACACAGTTTGGCGCCTCTCATTCCTTTCTATATTGTTATTAGATATTTGAGTAGTTGAAGAGATGCTTTTAAAAAGCCAGCCACTATGTCATATCTGATTTTTATTATATGCTACTTCACACCATGTATTCTCAACGCCTCCTTGACTATTCGTTATTTTTAACTTTGTTTTTTCTTACATTTTGTGAATAGAAGGAGTTAGTTAACATTGTGGCCTGGCAAACTTTCCCACATAATGTAGAAATTTTTATTTCAAGAAAAAAAATCTCATTGTGTACGCCAAATATCAGTTTGAGATGGCTGAAAATCCCATGTTTTATTTTGGAATATTAAGTCATTGAGTCAATGCTTCTATGTTCGATAAAACCTTTACACGTATGGGGAGTTTCAATTGCCGGCGTAATGTTGACAATCGTGTCCTTAAAGTCGGAAACAATCATTGAGCAGTGATAGCGGTTGAAGGGTTTAGTGTGGGGTGGTTGAGAAAACATTTAAATGTATTAATGAACTATTTGGGTTAGAAGCCTGAACAGAGAGGAAAGAAATAAAATGACCAGAACATATTGGTAGAAGTGATAGATACCAGTATGTTTGAGGAAGCCGGCAGAGGTATGAGCCATTCACAAATGCCCTTATACTTTGTGGAAGAATTTTTAATTGGAGAGTGATTTCTTTAATGTGTGATGGCTGTGACCGTGACACAGAGAAGAAAGATGAGGAGTATTTAGACTGTTTGCGATTGAGGGGTCTTGTGTGGTAGTTGCTGCCTGATGGAAGGTTCAGGATTTCTAGTCCTGTAGATGAAAAAGTGTTGGGAGTTTCCATGGTAATGTATCAGTTACTCTTTTAGGAAGTCTTTGTATCAATAGTCGATTTCTCCCATGTTCTTTTTTGTTGTATGTACATGCTCTGTTATAGTGAATTATCCCTCTTTTGTCGGTAGTGATTGAATCATGTTTGATGCTTACCGTTTATAACCTGTTGTTTATTTTTATAACTCTTTGGTTTATATAACGCACAATGTTTATAGTGCTTGAATGTTTATAGCATACAGTGTTATATAGCTACTGTGTTTGTTTATAAATGTATATAACAAATGTGTCTATAGCCCAATTTATTTGCAGTAATATATCAGTGTGAAATGATTACAGCCCAGTTTCGGGAATACATTTTGTTCCCAATATGAATAATGTTTATGGCTCATATTGGGCCTGCTTCAAGTCTGAACGTATAAAGGTTCGGGTAGGGTATATGATTTCACACTGCGCATGCCCAGAAACCAAACTTAGGTATCTGAACACAAATGCATGAAATACATATTCACACGCATCTGACACTTATGACCCCTTACAACTTGAGAGGTGGAACAAGAGAGGAAAGGGTGGGTCTAACATAGGCCATGTACAGAAAAGATGTGTTCATGCAGATGATTCTAATTCAAGTATTGTGTTTATCATAAGTACAATTGTTTTCAGCCATATTTTTAACACCTGCTAGAGAGAGGGTAAAAAGCCTGATGGTGATTACCGACTTGGCAAATTCTTTAAATATTAAATTACACGTATGCGTTTCCGTAGCTCTCACAGAACATCTGTATGCATTCAAAATTATCTTTTTCCAAACTCATTTTATGCACTGTTTGCATTGAACTGCAAATCATTTTTTTTGTTAGTTTAGTCTAATTAATTAAATGAAAAAAATATATGGATTAAATTTGAAAAGTTTAAAAATAGTTATTATATTGTTTGCAGTGATTATTTTAATTTATGCTCAAAGAAAAATTATTTGCATTTTGAAATTAAGTTGTTGTGTATACTTCATTCTGTTATTTGTGCCTATGTACGGCATGTACTGTTTAAAAAGTTGACCACTTGACCACTTAAAAGTTGCACACCCTTTTAAACACGCAAATTACAATTTGCGTTTGGACTTGAATCTGGCCCGCTGTGTCATATTAAGTAACTACCAATTGATACATTTACCCCAGAGTGGTTGATGATGATTGTTAAATGGAATTAAATAGAACTTGAATAATGGTGTCTCTTGAAGCAGATTGATAAGGGTAGTGATGGGAATGTGCGATCATAGTGATAGGGATGAGTAGTGCTGACAATAAGGTTCTGTATGTTGGCAGTGAGTAAAAAATTATAGATGTTGATAGATAGTTAAGGTAAGTGCTCCTAAAAGAGCTATTAGCAATCTTTCCCTGGACTGTATTGTGGAATGCACAGGCACTGGTGTGTTCCACTATTGCTCCTGTTTGCTAAAGTGTAGTTTAGAGGCTGATGATTAGCCAAGGATGAATTTGCAATGTGTTTCATCCTTTGCAGTGTAGGACTTCTTCAGGGTCAGGCCTCCAAGACTTCTGCCATTGTTCGACCATTCTTTGGAACACCCTACAAGACCTCACTTGACTCTCCCCCAGCCTTCAGTCCTTCAAACGCACACTCAAAACTCACTTTTTAAAGCTCTCCTATCCTACCACCTCCTGACCATCTTATCCTTCACCTTCTCTTCCTTCACCTGTCCTTTTCATTTTCTCCCTGTCGGTCCTACTGTCTCTCACCACTCCACCCATTAGAATGTAAGTTCTTGCAGGCAGGGTACTCTCTATCTATTGTCTCAGATCTGTCCACTGTCTGACTCCCTTCTATATCCTGTTATGTATATTGCTGCACTTTTTGTGGATTCCAATAGCATAACTCATACTTATCTGTGCTACTTATGTATATTACCTCATCTATTTGTTACTTGCTTCTGCATCTGGTGCTACAGAATCGGTGGCGCCTTACAAATAAATAAATACATATATAAATAAAATAATAATAATAACAATAACAATAGTAATAAGATTGTAATGGCAGAACTTTGGACCAACTTTGCTAATTTCTAGTGCACTAAAGGTGTGATCTTGTGCCTGTCTCTATAAACTTTGCTTCCACCCCCAAATAACTCTTGTATAGCATGTTCTCTTTCCAGCATGTCTTATACAGTGCCATTAAGCTAATGTAAGTGTGCTCCATCTGTATGATAATGTGGCGGGGATGGCAATAACTCTTTATTTAGCTGTCTGCATTTAAATAGGAGTTACACCTGTGTTCATTGTGGTCAAGAGAAAGAAGCGTATAAATTCATTTGGAACAAGCAATTCATGAATAGCATTCAGATCTATGATTATTAGTCAGGCAAAACCTTAGTGTCTGTAGGAAAGTGTTAGACTGCAAACTGGGGCAGCCCCCTGAATGGATTCCTAAAATATATGTATATGACAGGTCCACTTCAAAGTGAATTCCCAAAACAACCATATTTTGATGGATAATAAAATACATGTAATACATGAGTAAATCTAAAATAAAATCACAGTTCTTTTGAACTGCAAGAAACAAGTCATTTTTTTATCTAACTGCAGTTGCTCAGGAACAGATCTATACATTTATTTCTGGTTCTCCGTGGGACATGAACGTTTTACCTATCATTCCAGAAATTCTATGCCAAAATACCTTAACATTTGGTCAAGATGGGATAAATCAAAATATGCACTGAGATCCCTAAGAGCTGATTTTGATCTAGAATAGAATCCCTTTCATCCCTCCTCCCTTTCCTCCCATCCCTTGATCTAACACTAAATTACTCATAATATTTTTACCATTTCTCTTTTACTACTTATATATTTCATCTTTAATTAAATTAATTTGAAGTTATTAGGTATACTATTATTTATACTATGCTAATATTTTAATATCTTCTCATTGCTGTAAGAAGCTGGAAACAAACCGATTGAAATCCCCATTGTCAAATTCACATATATTGTAATTATTATATTATTAACTTGAAAACGCATAAAATATATATTAATGACATATTTATTTATATATATATATATATATATATATTGTAACAAAGGGAGGCATTTATCTGACATGATGCAGAGAAAACATACAAGCAGAGTAAGACATTGGCGCAGATATGCACCTAGATTCAGGTTAAACCAAGTAAAGACTTATGTATAGTTTAAAGTTCTGTTAACTTACATGATTTCCTCTCAGCAAACAGACAGGGTGTGTCTGTTAGTGCAAACAGAGCCAGTGATGGGCGCTTTCTTTTAAAGAGAAGGTGGGTGTGTCACCTGCCAATCAAGCTAAGGCTGGGGGAGGAGTATCATGCATAAAAGCTTGTTTGTGTCATTTGTGCACTGAGACCAACGCTGAGGAAGCTGTGGCTGGTCTTGAGAGAGCTGAGCTATGTCTAGCTAGGGTTTAGGGTCTCCAAGAAATGCTATGAAATCTGTACGGTGTCAAAACATTTACCATCCTGACAATAAAACTACATAAAAAGGAAGAAGTTGTTTGCATGTGCTTCAGCAGTAGAGGGCTCTTGCCACAATATATATATATATATATATATATATATATATATATATATATATATATATATATATATATATATATTATATTGAATGTTATATACATTATATATGTTGATATATATGTAAAGTTATATTTTATGTAATGATAAAACTTGAATGAATTAATTTGATTTAAAATAAAATGGGATTTCTCACCTTCCTAGAAAAACACATTGAAGCATTGTGAATACTTTGGAGTTTCTTTCTTGCAGAAATAGCAAACTTGCCGATGATTTTTAATTGATAAAGATATACTGTATTTAACAACCCACAGTTATTTCACATTAAAACTGATAATAATGTGTCATTGTCTAAAGACAGATGACTTCACCAACAATCGTGCCAATAGTACAGAAACATAAAGCTACGAGGAAGGGTATGGGGTTTTATTTAATTTAAATAAAGCTAAATATCTTGGAGTTTGTCAGGAACACGCTCCCAGCTGCCGTGACTTTGGGGTGTTTGCTGTATGAGGTCACACATTATTTCAGCCCGCAGTATCTCTCTACCTATCACACAGGTTATAGACCTACGGAATTGCCCCCAAACACAGAGCTCTCACACCCCCAGACACTTCAGGTTTTACCACCACCTATTGAATACAGGCATAAGGACCCCAATATACTATCCCACACTGGCACACAGGCTTCTAGTTCCACAAACTAGCAAGACCCACACCAGCACACACAGGGTTAACTCTTTACACCTCCAGACTGTTACACAAATGTAAATGCAAGCACACACAGCTTGTTAATCAAATGTATCAACAAATCACACACTGGCATTCCAAGGGTTAACTTGGTTGAGCAATCTGTCTTTTCTAATAGGCTAATGGATTTGTTAGAGTATCAAGGATGCAACTTATTAAATTATAGATTTAATATACAAAAATACAGGGCATTCAGATATAAAGAAAAATAATGAATAAACAATTAATATATTGACATAACAAGCAAAACAGTTTAAAATAAAAGAGATAAACGTACAGAGCATAACTTACTTATAATCTGTATTCCTGGGCAGGCAGAGAAGATGGACAGTCCTTCAATTAGATTGATCCCCAAGAAGCTGACAGTTTGTTCCTGCTAACATGGGGCAGGGATGTCCCCTGGGTGTTACTATACTTTGCTCACAAGTATTTCCAAAGTCTTGACCTGTGGGTAATTCATCCCAGATATATCCCAGAGAAATAACTCCCCCTTCAATAAACCGGTCATAATCTCCCGCACATTTAAATACCAAACATGATGGCATTATGACAATGTGACATACCTTTTTCAAAGATATAGGATTTTAGCTGTTCACAGATACCCCCCATACTTGTCATTCACAACCTTTGTGTGTTTTCTGCTCCTCAGTATGGAGTGACATCTAGATTTCCCAAAATATGAACTATGACAACATTTTCCTTTAAAGGTCATATTTCTATATACCTGTATAGGCTTTCACATGATGCCTATCAGGATCTCCAGCTGTGATCGACCCCACAAAGTCTATTCAATTCTCTAAAGCTAACAGTGAGAGATCCTGGAAGCTGCTAAAAGTGGCATGCTTATCTCCTCACACTGGGATGTGCAAAGCTATCAAACACAATTACATTAGACTCTCTGTATTTAAATTTTACACTTTCACTTATCAAAGGATTCATTTGATACAACCTATTTACACTGCAATTATGAATTATCCCTTATAAATAACTGCAAGCTCTCTATGTTCATGACAGAGTTTGACATTTAAAATTATTTTTACTTTAACATAATATGTAATGAATCAGAAGTCCAAACAGCCCTCAAAGCTAGAGCCCATTTTAAAAAACTACTAAATCCTAAAACACTGACCAGTATGAATCAATATAAAAAAGATATATTGTAACATTGAGCTGTATCTATTCAAATGAGCTTGTTTGTATTGACAAGAGGTGTGCTCTGCCTGACTAAAGAGGACCCCATAGGTTGTGTGAGGACAGCATGTTTTGGCCCGCATTCCTGACGGTCTTTCTGCCATTTCATTATGAATATCCTCTCATCAATTCAATCTCAATTTTTCAAAAACAGAGCTATTAATATTCCAACCAACTACCAACTGAAGTTTCCTACATGGAAATTATATCCCTATTGGCATCATGACAATGCATTCTACCCCTCAAGCTTGCTGTTTAGGTTAGATACTTGACTCAGAACTATCCTTTGTTCCGTACATCCAATCTATATCTAAATCCTCTTACATGTATATAAAACACTCCACTCTGTGTGTCAGGCGCCATCCCGCTGCTTCCTCGGGGCGTTCGCCTGTCTCCGCCTTTGGTGCGTCTCGTTGAGCGTGGAACATCTGGCTGGACCGCCGGCGCTTCTACGCATGTGTGTCCCATTGCTAGGCAATGGGACGCTAATCTAAACCTCCAGTGGCGGCCAATGACAACGCCGCCGCCTCTCTCCCTTTCATTGACTGCCCATAATATATAAGGTTCCCGTCCTCCCATGTGTGCCAGAGTATTAGGTCTTCCTCCACGCTCCAGCGTTCCTGTGATTTGGTTTGCCTGACTACCTCTGATATTCCTGTGACGAAAGTGCCAAAGGGTAAGGAACAGAAATTGAGAAAGTGGTTAAAGGGAAGACGATAACATATCATAACAGATTTGGACAACCGTGTACATAAAGTCGAACATAATTATTGAGCAGTGATAGCGATTGAAGGGTTTGGTGTGGGATGGTTGAGAAAAAATGTAAATGTATTAAAGAACCATTTGAGTTTAGAAGCCTGAACAGAGATTAAAGAAATAAAATAACTAGAACATTTTGGAAGACGTGGTAGATAGCAGAAAGTTTGAGGAACCTGGCAGAGGTATGGGCCTTTTTGCCCTTCTGCTTTTCTGGAGAATTTTTGATTGAAGAGTGTTTTCTTAATGTGTGATGACTGAGACTGTGGTCAACTCAGAGATGAAAGATGAGGAGTGTTTAGACTGTCTGCACTTGAGGGGTCTTTTGTAGTAGTTGCTGCCTGATGGAAGGCTCGGGATTTCTACTCCTGTAGATCAAAATGTGTTGGGGGTTTCCATGGTAATGTATCAGTTATCCTTGTAAGAAGCCTTTGTATCAATCATCCTTGTAGTCGATTCCTTCCATAGGCATGCTATGTGCTGTTTGTTGTATGTTTATTCTCTATTACAGTGAATTATGGCTCTTTTGTGGGTATCATATAAGATGCTTACCGTTTATAGCCTGTTGTTTATTTTTATAACTCTGTGGGTTTATAGCGCACAATGTTTATAGGGCTTGAATGTTTATAGGGCTTGAATGTTTATAGGGCTTGAATGTTTATAGGGCTTGAATGTTTATAGCATACAGTGTTGTATAGCTACTGTGTTTGTCAATAAATGTATATGGTTAATTTGTCTCTAGCTCAATTTATTTCTAACTCTGATTTATAGTAATAGCTCAGTGTGAAATGATTACAGGCCACAATATCGGGAATGTATTTTGTTCCCAATATGGATAATGTTTATGGCTCACAGTTTGGGGAAGGGTACCTTGCATGATCTCACACTCTGCATGCCCAGAAACCAAACTTAGGTATCTGAACACAAATCTTTGAAATACATAACCACAGGCATCTGACACTTATGACTTCTTAAAACTTGAGAGGTGGAAAAAGGGAGTGAATGGATGGACTAACATAAGGCATGTATAGTAAATGTGTATTGACGCAGATGCGTCTAATTCAAATTATGTGTTTATCAAAAATTTGCTTGTTTTCAGCCATGTCTTTTACGCCTCCTACAGGGCAGGTATAAATGCCTGATGATGGTGAGGATCAACTTGGCCTAGTCATTGATTAATAAATTACATGTACGCGTCCGAGTAGCGATCAAATAATAACTATGTGTATGCAAAATTTTCTTTTCCGAAATCATTGTATGCACTGTATGCAGTGAAGCATTCATTATTTTTTTTTGCTAATTTAGACTAATTTATGAAACTAAAAATTATATGAACTCTGTTTGAAAACTTTTGTCTAAATTTGATTATTTTAATTTATGTTCAAATAAAAATTATTAGCATTTTTAAATGAAATTGTTACACGGTAAGGAAAGTACTGTTTATACAGAGCATATTTACAGCCCTATTCCAATAGTAACATAAATTAAGAAAAGCTTTGATTTAGTATGCGTGGAACTACTTAAAAATTTGTCTACTTAAAAGCTACATACTCTTTTTAAACACGTAAACTACAATTTGCTGCCGGACTTGAATCTTGCCCAATGTGTCATGTTAAGTAACTGCCAAATTGATACATTTACCCCAGAGTGGCTGTTGACGAATGTTAAATGGTGCACTTGAAAAGTGGTCACTCTGGGAGCAGATTAAAAGGTTAGTGTTAGGAATGTGTGATGATGTTAATAGGGGTGAGTAGATCTGACATTAAAATTCTGTATGTTGGGTGTTAGTAAAAATGGATTGATGTTGATAGACGGATAAGGTAAGTGCTCCTATAAGATCTATTTGCATTCCTTCCTTGGAATATATTGTGTAATGCACAGGAGGTGGTGTGTTCCGCTATTGCTCCTTTAGTGCTCAGGTGATGTTATTCAGAGGTATAGTGAGGTTTGCTGGTTAGCCAAGGTCTGATGATTAATGTGCGGGTCAGCTGAATAAATTTCTAATGTGTTGCATTCTTTAGAGTGTAGGAATAATTCAGGGTCCAGATCGGTGGCCATGGGTTTTATAGTGTACTGTGTATGTAGTGGCCAATGGGAGAGGAGGGGGAGGGCTATGCATCATGGACATTAATTTTGATGGTAAGCAGGAATATGGTCATTACTATGTATGTAGCTGTTTTCATTTTAATGATAATATTGTATATATATTATGTCTGGGGCTGGCGTGAGTGACATTATGGAAAAATCTTAATGAGGATAAGTGAGAATTAATTTTCATGGATATATATGTTAGTTGATTTTACATATATCAGATAAATAAGAATAAATGGGTCTGGGTGAAGGTTTGAGAGGAGGTGGTTGGGGATAACGAACCACAGTGGATGATTAGGAAGTACATATGGGTAGTAAGTAAATGTTGCAATGTGTAGCTGTGTCTGGGGCTGAAAGTGGGTTATGCTATTAAGGGGTTAGGCCTATTATATTATAAGGCATGTGATGCTGAGAAAGAAAAACAGACTATGAGGCTTGTGTGTGATGAGAGAATTTATGGAGGGTAGGAATAAGGACCTCACTTTGTAATAGCCAAGTATGTGTGTAGTTTCCAAAAATTGTAGTGTTTTTTTATTTATTTCTGGGGCTATTGTAAGTGAAGAACACTTAATAAGAGGAAGTTGAGTGATAATACAAAAAAACACATAGAAGATGCATTAGGGCCTTGAGGATGTGGACTTTAGACAAGCTCCTGTTAGTGAGAAAGGATTGGAAAGAAGTCAGCGCTGGCTTGGTCTTAAGATCACAGGAAGGTTTCCAACTCACTAAGAACTTTGGGTGTGGGAGAGCCCAGAGTGTGGATCCATCCTGCTTGTGTCAGGGTTGCAAAGATATTGATGGCATCTGCTTACCAGCAGTTGGCACGAAGTCTAACACTGCCCTGGTGTGTACGTTAGACTCCCACACAGAGGTGTGGGCTTAGATGCATTAAAAATGCAGGTCATGGCCCTAAATGTCAGTTACTGGTAAAGCAATGAGTGCACAGAATGGTCAGACAAGTCAGGTTGGTAACAAGTGGGCGAGCAGGAGCAGAATCAGAATCCAGAAGGGTAGTCAGTAACAGCACGGTCAGTTAGCCAGGGAATCAAATGGACCCAAATTTTATACTAGCAGGATAGTCAGGAGTAGCAAAAGTCAGACAAGGTAATCAGAAGAGCCAAACATTGTAATTCAAAAAAGAAATGGACAGTAGTAGAGGTCAATCCAGGGAACAAACAAGTAGTAGATAAAACGCTGGAGAAGGACATTAGACCCAATACTCTGCAGCCAAAGACTGCCAGTCAGCTATAAATAGGGGAGCTAAGTGGTGGTTAGTGACGCCTCTGACCCACTGACAGACAAGGAAGAATGTGTCTCATTGCCAAGTAATTGTCGCGCATGCACAGAAGACGACCGCAGACTGGAAAACAAGACTGAGATTGCGTTCCATTTCCAGGCAACTGGTGCGCCGGCCGTGAAACAGACATTTGTATGAGAGCAGCAGAGTGAAAGCTGGGACAGCGCCTGTTAGCTTCATGCTTGGAAATCTGTATCCCAAAGTCTTCTCCTCTCCATGAGGTCTTCTCATGTTTGATGCCTAGGAATGCGAGTCCAGATCGAAAGGAATTGTGGTGTAGTCTAAAGTGTTTGGATTCACTATGTGATTGTACTTCATTCCTGATGTTTCTAATGTGTTTGGATATTCTGATTTTCATGTCTCTTATGGTTCTCACTATGTACTGTAGGCTACAGGGGCACTGTAGGACATAATGACTCCTGTGGTTTGGCATGTGTTCCTCTCTTTGATAAAACAGTACAGGAGAATGTAGAAATTGGAGAGATAAGTTGTTACAGAGAGGTGGAA
The DNA here is from genome assembly GCF_038048845.1 of Mixophyes fleayi. Classification (NCBI taxonomy): domain Eukaryota; kingdom Metazoa; phylum Chordata; class Amphibia; order Anura; family Limnodynastidae; genus Mixophyes; species Mixophyes fleayi. The sequence goes on along the minus strand of NC_134405.1, from coordinate 30,727,115 downwards.
AGCTGTTAACAAATTAATAGAACTAATTTTTTCTGCAGGTGTGAGGAAGCTTGGATGAGTTAGAGTTCAAAGAGCTCTAATTAATAAAATAAATCTAATAAAATGGTATTTCACCACAAATTAGTCCCATATGAGTCCCTTCGGGCTTGACTTGATTGGGATCTTCTTAATCTTTCCTTATTGGAATTGCTCCACTGATATCAAGATATATTTCTAAGGATCAAATAATTATCAGACTTATGCCTGCAGTGTGATAACTACTATATTACAGATGATCTGTTTCAGTAGCACTTATATTTAGTGCTTACATGTGTGACAGTTTTTACCTTTTGCAGCTTTTTTTGTACATTATTTTAAATAAATTCATTTCTGCTATTAGTTTAAACCATTTTCTCTTGTTTATCGATTGTGACAAGCCCCAGTGCTTTCAACATGGGGCTTTGCTACCCACTGGAGGTGCTTCTTTGGTTGGGGCCCCATCTTCATAGGGAATCCAGCCTCTTGTTAAACAGTCTTGGGTTGGTCATTATGGCATTATGGCAGGGGGAACCACACGCTATGGGATTAATTGCTATAGTGTCACCAGCCCAGTGTGATAAAGCCTAGTGCTGGTATAAATAAAATTAGGGTCAATTCCACAACTTTTTTGGCCCCGATTATGCTAGTACCAGCCTAGTCTGGCAGATGTAGGGTTGCTTAAACTGTTTGGGGGAAGGTTGTTTTTGGGGTAATAAACCTTTACACACATTTTCTGCACATAAAGCCAACATTACTCAAACACACACAAAATGTTCCAACTAACAACAAAAATGTTTTATTGATCTTTTAAACATAAAAAAATAATCAATTACACTTACTAAATTTAATAAATACCTGATATTTTTTTGTTTGCTTTTTTTCAATTTTATCATTTTTTTTATTTTAATTTGTTTTAAAATAACTGGGGCTGGAGGAAGAGGATTGCAGGGCTGAGATAATGGAGGCTGACAATTCTAACTGTGGTTTGAGTTCTTGAAGGCTACATCAGGCTGCATCAGCTCTTTGTGAGCTGGAAAAGAATACAATTAATAAAACAATAAAGCTCTATGAGTGTACTTTTTCACACATTTTGCAAGCTCAGTAGAGTTAACTAGAGGTACATAAAGTAAAAATCTGGGCAAAGGTTCATGTTATTCTGAAGACAATAATAGCCAAAGAAGTATTAGCTTTTTGAGGCACATGCTATATAATTGTGGGGAGTGTTTGTATTTCTCCAAAATGTATTATGCCCACAATGCCAGACACCTCGGCAATGACCATGTCTAGGGTAAATCACATTTTGGAAAGAAAGTACTACAGAGGAACACACTTTTATGCTGACAAAATAAAATGAAACAACTATACTACATTCAAGTATCCAGATACTTACTTTCTTCCATAAGTACCTCCAATTCCTGCTCATGTGGCAGAAACAGAAATGGGGATAAAGAGTACATTTAGACATCCTCCTCATGGTCCACCCTATGGTCCTCCTTCTGGGCCTCCTCCTCATGGCGGCTGTGTCTGCTGTAGCATTCTGTTGGCATAAATACAAACCATTATTATTTACATATATTATCTCTGTCTACAACATACATTTAGACTTCCAGATAATGTTAGCTTACTTTGTGAAATATCCACTATTACATATGGGCCATCATTGGACAAATAAACATATCTGTGCATCACTTTCATATGGACTTGGGAGGCTTCTGTTAACTACATACTAATTCAGAGACATCACAATTAGCTAGCAGTTATTGTACTTAGCCCAATGAACTTTATTAGAAGCCATCTTGCAATGTAATGACACAGAACTAACAGGAATTTAATTTTTCAAAATAAAAACTTGTGACTAATAGAGAACTTAGGCCTAACAATCACAGTCCTCAGATCTGGGATGAGATCGGCCTGCCTCTGCTTGAAATCGCTTCACTGCTGCTGCAACTGGACGATGGTGCATCTAGAACCTAATTTGAGATGCAGCCACCTGAAGAATGCCCTGTAACCATTCACCTTCTATTCATTGGTCACAAACATGAGCTGGGTCATCTTCACATTTTACCATAAAAGGCTAGTATAGCTTGGTATGGAATTGGCTTGGAATGTTGTCACCATAGCTGTGCCTTTGTTCTGTCAGTAGAATGAGAAGAAAGAGTAGCTGGAGGCACTTGATCAAGGCCTATCGCTTTGGTGAATTGAGATATGTTATTGCCAGAGCAGTACAGGAAACTGTAGAAATTGGAGAGATAAGTTGCTACAGAGAGGTGGAAAGTTGTTGACAATTAATAGATCTCATATTTCTGCAGGTATGAGTTCAAATAGGTTAATGTGGTGTCAGAGGAGAGTTTGCAGGTGATCAGGTTATTGTCTGAGAGGGGGAATTAATGTTTTTAATAAAAGTAGAAATTGAAAAAAACGTGAGAATTCAAGAGTAAGCCAGTGCTCATAATAATGATATTCAATCCAGTGGGTGAGGTGGGGAGAGTATTTTGAAAGTATTTTAAAGAGAGTAGATTGGAGATAACCACAAAAATGTTCAAGGAATTGTTGGGGTGGTCCAGAGGTACGTTCATCACAGCAACAGAAAGAGGTTTAAATATGGATAATAAGCACGTCAAAAGATGGAAATATGATTTTAGGAACAATTGATAAAACTGTGAATGTACAGCGATGTTTAAGAAGGAGTCCAACACTACTACCTTGACTGCTTCCACTAGAGTTGAGGGTGAAGTGGAGACCACAGTATGAAAGGATGCATAGTTTGGCTAGGATAGGTACTAAATTGTGACAATGGAAATTCCAGCACCGGAGGCATTGGTGTTTAATGTCAGCATTGTGATTGTCGACATTATGAAGCATTTTCAAGCTTTCCCTAGAATGGAAGTGTCAGCATTCAGCCTGCCGACATTTTCATGTCGACAGGTTAACTGCCGACATTCCCAGAGTCCCAATTGTGACCGCAATTGATCTGGTTGTATGAACCATGATTCTGTTATAGCCAGGGTTCAGATTGTTCGAAAATAAAAGGTCATAGTTGGAGGTTAAATTTTACAGACAGAATGTGCATTCATTAGCACACTCAAAGGATTTTGAAAGTGACAGAAAACAGTTGATATGTTTTAGATTGGATTGATTTCTATAGTGAACATATTGAGAATGAAGTGTATGGAAATGTGGGGACAGCAGAATTTGGATTTGGTGATGTAATATCTGCTAGAAGCTGGATTCAGAGGTAGATAAAGCTGACTGCAAGGTTGTATGCAGACAGATTGAGTATATTACAGTTAAGGAAAGAAGTCCATTAGTGTTAATTAGAAAGGAGTGGAGTAGTGAGTAATGAGGGGGCAATATATATAAATGAGTGTGATACAGGATGGGTGAAATGTTTTATAATTATAATGGTAATGCAATGGAAGGATAGTAAGAAAAACAGTTTGGTAAACATTGTGAAACTTGATAAGTGTTTTAGAACAACTGGCAAGGGAGTAAGGCATAAAAAGGAAGTAGAGAAAAATAAAATCTGACAGACTTTAGACGGACCCTGAAAAGATAGTGAAGCACGTATGCAAAACAATACATATGTGAGCAGGTTATTCAGCTGATAAAAAGAAGGGTCTCAAGTGCTGTTAAGATTGATAAAAATCTAGAAAGTGCAAAGTCATAAAATATACTTCACTGAGTAGTAAAAGTTACTGACAAAATGCAGATACATGCATGGAAAATATAGATTATAGTCAAATGAGTTTAGGGCAGAGATAGTAGAAGTTAATACTAGTTGTAATTGTTGATACATTCACGGTACATATTGATAGCAGTCAGATGATGTTCAGGCAGAGATAATTAAAGTTATTACTGGATGTAATCATGAATAGATAGAGGGATATGTCATTTACTAGACAGCCATTTCTGAAAGCTCTATTTATTTATTTTATTTACCCTATTATTAATAATGTCAGCGGCATTTTAAGTTTCATCATCCCTAATTGTCTGCCTAAGGTGGAGGTTATTTATGAAGGTCAAAACACCACTCCACAGTGCAAATACAGCATTTGGGCTGCAATGGTCACCTACAGTTATGGGCAAATGTTTTGAGAATGACACATATATTATTTTTCACAAATTCTGCTGCCTCAGTTTTTATGATGGCAATTTGCATATACTCCAAAATGTCATGTAGAGAGATCAGATGAATTACAATTAATTTCAAAGTCCCTGTTTGCCATGACAATGAACTTCATCCCAAAAACAACATTTCCACTGAATTTCAGACCTGCTACAAAAGGACCAGCTGACATCAGGTCAGTGATTCTCTCGTTAACACAGGTGAGAGTGTTGACGAGGAAAAGGCTGGAGATAATTATTCTTCCTCTGTTAACCATGGTTATCTACAAGGAAACAGATGCAGTCATCATTGCTTTGCATAAGAAGGGCTTCACAGATATATTGCTGTTAGTAAAATTGCACCTAAATCAACTATTTTTCAAGTCATCAAGAACTTCAAGGAGAGAGGTTCAATAGTTGTGAAGAAGGCTTCAGGGCAGCCTAGAATGTCCAGCAAGTACCAGGACGTCTCCTTAAGTTGATTCAGCTGCGGGATCGGGCCAATACCAGTGCAGAGCTTGCTCAGGAATGGCAGTAGTCAGGTGTGAGTGCATCTGCATGCACAGTAAGGTGAAGACTTTTGGAGGATGGCCTGGTGTCAAGAAGACCAGCAAAGAAGCCTATTCTCTCCAGGAAAAACATCATGGACAGACTGATATTCTGCAAAAGGTACAGAGATTGGATTCCTGAGGACTGAGGTAAATTCATTTTCTCTGATGAATCCCCTTTCAGATTGTTTGGGGCATTTGGAAAAATGCTTTGTCGGAGAAGGAAAGGTGAGCGCTACCATCAGTCCTGTGCCATGCCAACAGTAAAGCATCCTGAGACCATTCATGTGTGGGGTTGCCTCTCAGCCAAGGGAGTGGGCTCACTCACAATTTTGTCTAAGAACTCAGCCATGAATCAAGAATGGTACCGAAACATCCTCCAAGAGCAACTTCTCCCAACCCTCCAAGAACAGGTTGTTGACGAACAATGCCTTTTCCAGCCTGATGGAGCACTTTGCCATAAGGTAATAGTGATAACTAAATAGCTCGGGGATCAAAACATCAGAATTTTGGGCCCATGGCCAGAAAACTCCTCAGATCTTAATCCCATTGAGAACTTGTGATCTATCCTCAAGAGGCAGGTGGACAAATAAAAACCCACAAATTCTGACAAACTCCAAGCATTGATTAGGCAAGAATGGGCAGCCATCAGTCAGTATGTGGCCCAGAAGTTGATTGACAGCATGCCAGGGCGATTTGCAGAAGTCTTCAAAAAGAAGACTCAACACTGCAAATTTTGACTCTTTGCATAAATTAAGTGTAATTGTCAATTAAAGCCTTTGACACTTATGAAATGCTTGTAATTTTACTTCAGTAAACCATAGCAATATCTGACAAAAATGTCTAAAAACACTGAAGCAGCAAACTTTGTGAAGACCAATACTTGTGTCATTCTCAAAACTTTTGGCCATGACTGTACATTTCTGCTGGAACACATTGTTCTGCGCAGCAACATGGACACATTCTGCAGATGAGCTGGAGTTTGCAAAGACAAGAGGGTGCTCCTAAAGATGTACTAAGTAGGTACATTACCTACTCGGCTCCTTGTTTAGCAAAATGTAGAAACAAGATTTAATTTAGCAATATTATTCAGATAAGAACAATTGGTCTAGGGATGCATTTTCATGTGCGTTCCTTGCCATGAACACTATTCCCACTCAGGAATGGACTTGGATTCTTAATCAACTAAGAGCTGACAGAGATCAAATAATCTATCACTGCTTGGTTGATTGGTGGAGACCACTCCCAATTGGTTGCCCAGCTTTTAGCTAGCTGGGCTCACTGGGGATTGATTATTTTTATGTTGCATGCACCAGGGGAGCAGTCTGCTTGTACATTGTTTTTTTTGTTTATGGTTTCCGAGATTCCCAATTAATAACAGCCGACTAAAAAAGAAAAAACATTTTAGATAAGTATTTATTATGGTCGTAAACTTTAATTTTTAATTATGTGGACAATAATAATTTATTATTTATGTTAATAAGAATAGGTTCTTAACTAGGGGTAAATTAAAATGTATTTATTAAGGAGGCAAGTCATTAATTATGTGGACAAGAGTTCACAATGTACTTCAGGACACCATTTATAGAGCAGACTTAAGGCACTACAAGTAAGCACTTGCAACATGTGCATGCTGGTGCTTGTAGCTCTAGCGCCTGTATGCAAATACTGTTGTGGGGTGTTGGTGCATGCTGGCACACGTAGTGCACAAGAGGTTGCTCTGTATTTTGACATTTCAATCCTATTACTCGACTGTGATCCTGTGCTATCAAGCACTTGCCCAGTACGGGACCTGATAATGTTTCGTCCCCTCTATTCCCTGAGGTCTGAGACCAATGCTGAGTAAGACTGTTGCAGAATGTAAAGCGGGGACATTTTTAAAAAAAAACTATATTTATTTATTTATTTTAGCCATTTGTGGCAAGAGAGGCAGCTAAAACAGATCGCAACTTGAGCAATCACGCCTGTCAGAATCTCCTCTTTTATCTTGCTTTAGCAAACCACAGTTATATAACTAGTCCACTTGTATACTAGCAGGGTTTTCAAAGTAAAAATGTAGTTTGAGACAATCTGGTTTTGTTTCATGCGACTTGAAGTGTGGTTTGGCCTTACATAAATCGCACAGTTTACAAAGTGCACATCGAATCAGGTGAAAACCTGCACTTTGCTCAGTCAGCACTTTAGTACATTTCCCACTCAGACTTGAGTAAGTTGCACAAGTGGAAAAAAATAATAAATGAAAACATACTTTGGTGGCTTTAAAAAATAAATTTTCCTTATTTCCTTATGTCCTTTTACTTTTTGAGGACAAGCAGAACAGAAAACATCATTAAAATCTTATCTGTGAAAATCATTGAACAGCAGCTGCATCTATATTACAGACACATTTGTTTAGTATTTCTTGCATCAGATAGCTCTGTGAATGCCCAGAAATGGACATTACGTCAACGAATGCAACTGCATGCAATTCATGTATGTTCTTAACTGGCACTTTATTTGCCACAAATATAAAAATAAATAAATTCAAAACATATCTGGACTTGCAGAGTTTTATCAGAAAACTTTCATCAAAAAGTATTTTGTGAATAACCCACCCAATCCAGTATACACACATACAGAATATCACCACTCAGATTTGAAACCACCGTCCAGATTTTATCCAGCACACGAAAAAGGTAATTTGATCACCACATTTGACAAACTGGTGACAGATAATATACAACATTTGAATGTTTAGCCCAAGAGAACTCATAACAATTTAGCAAAACTAGAAATAGAAGCCTTACAACAACTAAAGAATAATACCAAAGTAATAATCAAACCAGCTGATAAGGGGGAGGGGGGTCTTGAACCATTAAGACTATATAACCAAAGCAAAATGTATTTTAGGAGATGTTTCCACTTCCCAGTTACTTAAGAAGGGCCCCACACATGATTATAGTCAATAACTATTGAACCACCCAGAGAAAGGATTAGAAACACTGAAGAATATAAATACCTTCATATGCAACATTCAATAATTCAAGTTTTTTATTTTCTACCTAAAATGCATAAAGACGCTAAAAAGTCCCCATGACGCCCAATTATATTGGGTATTGGATCATTAACATCCAACCTTTCAAGATATGTAGACCATTTCCTTCAACCATATATTAAACAGCAGTTCTCATATTTGAGAGATACAACACAGGCACTTAATGTACTACAAAAAGTAGTATGGGATGATTACTCTTGGTTGGTGTCAAGTGACATACCCTCGTTGTATACAGTTATCAAACGGTGGTAGTCAGCATATCGATGCTGACTACCCCGACAATACTTACCCCGACGCGGCGATCCCGCCTTAACAGCAAAGAGAAGAGCGTCGGGGTAGGCAGTGACGTCATGCAGTGTGGCCGGATTCTTCATTGGTCGCAATCCCTGCCAGTTGTCGGTCACAGCAGTCGTCCTTTATCCAGGTCGTGAAGTAGCCATTCTGGGTCGCCGCGTTGGGTTAAATATTGTCTGAATAATGCCAGCCATTATTCCGTACCCCACCCTTATCAAACGCGAACAAGGATTAAAAGGAATACAATACTTTTTTCAGAAGGATGGAGAATTAAACAATGTTCAGATACAATTTATAGTTGATAGTGCGAAATTCCTTCAATTATATGTGATTTGATGGACAATATTACTTGCATGTACAGGGATTGACGATGGGCACCAGGTTCGCCCCGAGGTACACCAACCTCATCATGAGTATGTGGGAGGAGGAGGTATTGGGGGAGGTTGGCGTTCTTGGGATGAACCTGGTGCTCTATAATTGATATATTGATAACATTCTGATGGTTTGCAAGGGAGACGAAAACTCCCTCAAAGAATTTTTAAAATTCCTAAACAACAAGGACTGCAACTTATCCTTCACTACCAAATACAGTCCACAAAAAAATTAATTCCTAGACTTGGAAATATTTATAGAAGACCATAGGATTAAAACAAAATCCTTCCAAAAACCAGTAGATGTCAACAGATATATATTGGCTAATAGTCACCATTATCCTAAAACTGGTTGTCGGGTATATCTGGGGGCCAGTTAATGAATATGCTGCAACTGAGATACAACATTATGTAGTACAAGGGAATGATTTCACAGAAACATTTCTGGAAAAACAGTACGATCCATTATTAATTGATAAAGCATTTAATAGAGTGAAAAACATGGATAGAGCAGAATTAATCACTTATAAAGAGAAGACAGTGAAGGAATCTTTTTGCAAGGATTTGCCTTTTATCACGCAATATTCTTGTTTCCGCGAAGCAACTACAAAAGTTTTTAAACAAACACTGGCATGTCCTTGAGAAACATTATTACCTGCTCAACCAAAGATTGTATTCAGAAAAGCACCTAATATAAGCTCACAATTAAGTAAAAATCTTATCCTTATTATCTTATCTAGTCATCAAGTTATATGTTACGTTTCAAAGTAGCAAAGGTTAAGTTAAGATAATGTACTATCATATTGTCATATAATGAGTTATTGTAAGTTTTTACAAGCATCATCTTCTCTAACTTTTCTCTCACGTATGTTTACTGTCCGTCTTCCTCATATGTCTCTGTTATGTCTTTTGTGGCATTCTGTGTCAGTTCAACAGTTTGTTTCTTCACACTCACTTATGTTATTACCATATTATCATGTATTTGTGATTATGCTTATTGTTTTATTTATGTCTTATCTGTATCACGATTGTCGGACGGTACAGAATCTTTGGCTCCTTATGAATAAATAAATAAATAAATAAATAAATAAAACGTTAAGGATATGGTTTGGGTCTCCAAGACTTCCGTGAGCATCTGAATTTATCCGATTTGGACATGGAAAACTCCATGTTGAATCTGTCAAATGTAAAAACCTTCTATGCCCTTACAATCTGGTAGACCATTCAGCCATAACAATGCTTAATTCCAAGACATCTTCTATCCCTTGCAATCTTCAACATTACAGGTATATGTTCTGAAAGATATATTTATACTAGCTGAAGTGTTTAAATCTTCAAGTTATTAAGTTATCAGTGAGTTGGATGTAACTGTCAATAATTAGCAGCTTAGCAGCTCTTCCAACACACTCATTAGTTGGCTGCCCAGTGTCATTTTTGTTTTTATATTAAATGTTATCCAAATTCATCAAGTGGAATGCCCAGCATAGGTTCCCTGGGTTCTGGCCTGCGTACACCAAAGTGATGTCTGACTGGGACCCTAAACCCCTTAAATCCTGGCCAGGATTCAACTGGACAACCTCATGCTGGTTTCATCCCAATTAGTGTAGGGGGTGTCTGAATGCATAACCAAAGAGACAAACAAACCAATCCATCCAATGGAAGGCCCAGAACAAGCTCCCCGGGTGAAAGTTCTGGCCACTATATATCAAGAGGAGGTCTTGGACCTCAACCCCCTAGTATGTCTTCTGGGATCCAATGTTACCAGTATGTGAGCTTTTCATCCAAATCCATCCAGTGGAAGGGTCAGAAAAGGCTCTTGGATCAAAGTTCTGCCCAGCGTACACCAAAGGGAGGTCTGACCAGGACCTTATCCATCTTAAAACCTGGGCAGGACCCAACTGGACCACCTCACATTTGTTTCATCCCAATCGGTGTAGGGGTGTTGAAGATATTCACCTACAACAAATAAAAACAAACGAACAAACTTCTTCATTTATATATATAGATTTTATTTATTTTCAAAATACCACCATAGCTTCTGAATTTCCTATTTTTTTATAAACATTGAGAATCAATATGTGTATTTTCTGAGCTGGTGGAAAATGTGTTTCTGCGTGGGGAAAATGAAGCAATGCCTCTAAATATATACCTTTTTCCACCCCATTTATTTTATTTTTAAATAAAAATATACCTTTTCTTTACACTGCACTGCAAATCTAAGCTTACTTTCCTACTTCACAATGAACTTCCTCTTGTTGCCCAATTCTTACTATTAGCTGGTGCAAGCTTGAGTTCTTCTGCAAGACACACCATCTTGCTACACAAACCAATCCATTTTATTCAAATTCTAGGCTCATTAGTGTAAAGTAAGGCATGTGAAGTCACCAGAGATTTTTGCGTTAAACAGATTTTATCAAATGAAAGAAGGACTTGTGTTTGAGTAGCATATCAGATAACTCATTTCATTTGTTTTGAATAATACTGGTATGGCCTTACCTATAATGAAGAAGAAACCAACAGATATATGTAGCTACAATCCCTAGGAATGCTTTTACTTGTTTTTGGGTGAAAGGCCTGAGTCAGTGCAAAATGATTTCAATTTTTGCGAGCATAGGGCGGTTCTTACCGACTCCTGTTTGGTAGTCCATATATTGCACTACAGCCATCCCCATCTGACATTCAGGGTGAATGATTAATCCAGCTTTTTGGATGTGTCTTAGGACTTCAGCTATATAGACCAAATGGTCCTCTGAACTATCCCTAAAGATAGATATATTGTCACAGTAGGCATGAACATACTCATGACACCCTTTTAGAGGGTGATCCACTGTCCACTGGAAGGTGGATGAAGTGTTCTGTATTCCAAATGCAATCATCATCATTATTTATTTTATAGCGCTAACATATTCCGTAGCGCTTTACAATTGGGGACAAACCTAATAAACTAATAAACAAACTGGGTAAAACAGACAAAGAGGTGAGAAGGCCCTGCTCGCAAGCTTACAATCTATGAATTCAAACAATTGAAATGGAGTGATGAACATGGAGAGCTCCTGTGCTTCCTTAGTCAGTGGTATCTGCCTAGGTAGAGACAAAGCTTGCTCCACCTAACCTCTCCAATATCTTATCTCTTTCTTTGGGATTAAGACCACCCCTGCAGCCTAGGGACTCAGAGATGGAACTATTACCCCATGGCTAAAATCTCATACATTTCAGTCCTAATTTGTTGTAATACTTCAGGGATCATCCTGTCTGCAACTTGTCATAATGGTCGTGTAAATCCAGTAATTAAATTACTAGATGAGTGTGCCCAGGCATACAGGTTAACTGCAGTTTTTGTTTCCCAATCTTCTTGCACTGGGTTGTACTGCTATCCAATCTGGAACACTTCTACCCCTTTATCTTATTTTAGTCAGGGCAGAATTTAGTTCAGAGTCTGCCATGGAAGGGCAGCACACTACCATGGCTCCCACTTTCCTCTTCACATAGACTTTCAAGAGATTAATGTGAAAAGTCCTCAAGTGCTTTCCACATTTGATTTATGAGCCCTTCCCGGGGGTATTCTAACTCGTTAATGTGTCCACCAGTGCCTGTTTCACATGCTCAGACTTTATGGTTGAAAAAGAAAAGGTTTTGCTGGATATTTTTAGAGGTCCCACTATATCAATGGCACCCTTTAACATAGTTCATTAAGGTAAAAAAAAGTGTAAATGTTCTCCGGGACAAACCATGTTACAATGCAAGGGGTGCAAATGAGTTTATTATTTTGCACATAAGTTAAATATTGTCTGCTTTTTCATCTAGCACACAAATACTTGATAGCTTTATTTATACACTGAAATTTAAAGTTGATCTAGGACATGTCCTACCCCAACTATAAATCTGTCCCCACATTTTAAATTTACCTCCCCCTCCAATGCAACATGGTTTTACCCAGGTGCAATGTTACTCCTTTTTTATGCTTTGCTCTCCTTAATGACTCAGGCTCTATGTGTTTAAATGGCCTCTTTTTGTGACACCGCCTAAACATTGACAGGTATCACAAAATGCACCTTGGAATATCCCCAGAAAAAATATCCTGACCAGCATTTTTTTGGTACCAGAATGTCATGAGCCAGGGATAATAACTGAGGTCTTTACTGTTTGGGAATAATCAATTGATTTGGGGTATTCACAGGGTCTTAGGAAGGTTGTACTGGAACCATTCTATACAAGAGACTGTTTTGTATAATATATGGTCCCCCTTGGTGTTCCTCCCCTCTGTCTCCACTGCACTACATAATTTGAATATGGATGGATCTGTTCTACATTTCTAAATTTCTCACTGTCAACCTCCCCCAAGACAGTCACTGTAGGCAGAGTAGAGGTTCTTAGATTACTCATCATTGATCCAGGCACAGTTGTCACATTCTGGGATATGTCCTCTGTTGGGCCCCCGAATAAATTCTAAGGTTCTTGGGTGACCATTTGAAACTGATCCCTACGTGTCTGATTCTGTTAACCGCTTGTACAAAATGAGTTACTTATCCTTGTCCCAAGTCATTTGCCAAAATAACTTTTGCAGGTAAACAATTCAAGACTCCCAAATTCACCATCCCAAAATCAGCACCCCTATCCAAGTGTGCTCAAGCTACAGGGAGTTCCTACATCTCACCTCCTGCAGTGGTAATGTTCACCCGTTTTCTGGACAGAAACTTGAATTTTAGAATTATGCCTGACTACACATTAGTAATGGAAGCTCCAGAGTCTCTCAAGCCTTCTCTAATGAACTGCATGTGGACCCTCCTCTTTCGGGGAGTATATTTCCCCTTCTCCAAAATTAAATCCACATATATCCCAATCCATTGTCTCTGGGGCATCTGGATGGGGACCTTCCTCTTCCACCCCACTTGATTATGATCCTTGTTATAAACCGCAGAGATTGGTAGAGGTTATGCCCCTATAAAGAGACCATGGGTATTGGAACAATCCCTTTGGATATGTCTGACCTGGTTGCATCGATTGTCTGTGTCAGCTCTCATAACTTTGGATGGGCTGTCTTGCAGAATGGAGTTGGAGTGTGTGGGGAACCTGATTGATACAGAGCGGGTCACTGAAAGTTTCTTTTGGGAGCTTGACCTTGGAGTATTCTCCTCTGGATGACCAGGTCTGGAATACTAGGAGTCCTCCACCTGGCTGGGTTAGCTACATAAGCACCCACGCTGCTGCCTCTGGGCTTTCTATCTGACACCAATTTCTGGATTTCATGGGCCAATTTTAGCAGTAGCTGCTCCAAGACGATAGCGTCAATTGACTGGTCAGGAGTACATGCTCACTTGCCTTCCATGCACCTGGGACAGGCTCTCTGAAAGTGTTTGGAGAATTTGGCATGGGAACATTGCTTCCTTTATTTAATGTCCCAATGTTGTACCTATAAGATTGTGGGGTCACCTGTAAATGGGTCAGTAAAGCTCTTTTAACCTCCTTATAGTTCTCACAGTACTTGGAACTTAGAGTGTGGTATGCTTTTAAGGCTTTCCCCATCAAAATGGGTATCATATAGCTTGACAATTCTTCACTTATTTGATGCACAGTCAATAAGTTTTCAAACACCTCGGTATCCATATCAGGACATCTCTGTATCCCAAACGAGGGCCCTCTCTGTTTCCCAGTCGGTGAAGTTCTCGTGTTGCTCTAGCTGCCAACATCAGCACTCCCAGGACTGCCTGAATCACTTCTGCCCTTTCCTGTATAGCTGCTCCATCATCTAAGGCACCTAACCAGCCATGTAAAGCGGTCAGATTTGCCCCTCCATTCTAAGGCACTTTTACTGGCAATCAGTTGGGCAGATTCAGTTGTTCATCCAATGAAATGCTATCACTATCAGCGTTCAACTCTTTGGGGTGTGTCCAGTCCCATGCTATCAATCAGGCAATCAGGACTTCCCGGACGTCTGATGTATCACATGGTATCAGGATGAGAGCATAAATCTGATATGCTGAAATAGAATATTGGATGTCGGGACCCAAAATAACTCTTTGCATGAATACCTAAATTAACCTAATCTTCAATTCAGATAAAGGTGTGACCAAATGAGCTCAGGAGGAGATAATTGAGTTAGGTAAACCCTGTGTGAGGAGACCAGCTTTAGATATGCAGATCACAGACATCCATTGTATTTGATCATGTATTTCCCTAGCTAATGGACTTCCTTTCAATAGGTAGTATAAACACAAACTAACTCCTGGGTGTAAATTGGAGAACCATATGCCTAGAGGAGATCCTGGTAGACAGCATGTGAAAGCCTATACAGGTATATAGAAATGTGAACTTGAAAGGAAATTATTTCATTCTTCATATTTTGGAAAATCTGGATGCCACTCTGTACTGAGGGTCCAAAACCACACAAGGGTCTTGAAAGATAGATACTAACTACACAGGGAACAGCCATAGGCACATGTATTTCAGGATGAGATTGGATATTGTTGTAATTCCATTATGTTTGGTATTTAAACATGCGGGAGATAATGACCGGTTTATTGAGGGGGGTGTTATTTCTCTGAGATATATCTGTGAAGAATTACCAACAGGTCAAAACTTAGGAATAGTTTGACCAAACCTGAGGTAACACCCAGGGGACATTTACGCCCCCCACATTAGCATTCATTCTGCCCCTGTGAATGCCGTCCCATTTGAGTTTGCTTAAAAACCTGTGTCTGGAGGGACAAAGTGTCATCTTCTTGGGGAATCAATCTAATTGAAGGACAGTCCATCTTTCCTGCCTGCCCCAGGCATTCAGATTATTATTTGTAAGTAATGCTCTGTACTTTCATCCCATTTGTTTTATAACTGTTTGCAATTTTTTATTTGTATGTCAGATCTTTATTCATTATTTTTGTTATCTGTATGCCCTGTACCTTTTGTATATTAAATCTAAAATTTAATAAGTTGCGTCCTTGATACTCTAAAGAATCCATTGCCTTTTTAGAAGAGATCGCTCGACCAGGTTAACCATTAGAATGCCAGTGTGTGATTTGTTGATACATTTGATTAACAAGCTGTGTGTGCTTGTATGTACATTTGTGTAACAGTCTGGAGGTGTGAAAAGTTAACCCTGTGTATGCTGGTGTGAGTCTTGCTCGTTTGTGGAACTAGAAGCCTGTGTGCCAGTGTGGGACAGTATATTGGGGTCCTATTGCCCGTACCCAATAGGTGGTGGCTGTACCTGAAGTATCTGGGGGTGTGAGAGCGATGTGTTTGGGGGCGATTCCGTAGGTCTAGAACCTGTGTCATAGGTAAGAGAGACTGCGGGCTGAAATCGTGTGTGACCTCATACAGCAAACACCCCAAAGTCACGGCAGCTGGGAGCGTGTTCGTGACACATGGCAACCCCTGCAACTGGAATAGTCCCTATAAGAAGTTCTTCTATGCTCTATGGTATGGATACTCTCTTTCCTGCGGGTCCATGTTCTCCCTTTCTGCAGTCATGACTGGTCAATCCCTATCGGGACTTACAATAAGGATTTTCAAAGAAATAGGTGCTGACTTGTGATTGTCTACTTCTCCTTAAAGGCCCTGGGCATATCAGAATACAGCCCCCTGTATTTTACCCAAATTTCAGGATGTTAAATTTGGGACTCTCAGATTAATCCTGGTATCTATGAGAACAGGGATTACCCAGTCAGGGAGAGTTGAAGGATACAATAGTACTTTTTCTTTTATAAAGTAAGAATACACTTTAGCACAATTGTTTATCTATGCATAGAAACTTTTGAACAGCTAGCCAGATATGTAGGTCACAAATATGTTTAGAGTCTCCATAAAATCCCACAGTCTGTAAATAAAATGGGATTGCTCAATTGTGCACAGCTATTGGAATTTGAGCCGAGTATTAGCTTTGCATTGATCCTGATGCAGTTGCTAGGACAACTGCAACAACAGTACACAATTACACTGAGAGTATCCTGACTCCGAGCCAAGCTGTCAGAGTATTAGATTGTAACAACTTGGGTGCTGAGCATTCATTTATTATTCTGCTCATCTGTATTTTTGTCTGTCTTATAATATTATGTCTGGAACTACGGAATGTGTTGTGCCTTATAAATATATGATGATAATGATGATTATGATAGTTGAGACCCAGGGGGAGAATGTAACTGAATTGCGCCATATGAACAGCACTTTCTGTCACTTTTAATTGTCAACTATCGGCTTTTTCGGGACACATTTCACTCTCTCATTTTCTTTTATCCTTTGTATCCAACTATTCTCTGCCATCTTCACTTGTAAGTCATAAAGCAATTTTAAGCTCAACATTTCCAAAACCAAACTCTTCATCTTCCCTCCTCCCAGTGCCGCTATCCCTCTTCCAATGTCCCTAATAGTTATCAAGATCATACTATCCCCAGTATCCCATACCCGCTGCCTTGGTGCCAATTTCAACCCCATCCTCAGATTTATCCATTTGTTAACTATCTCGTCCCATATTGTAGAAGGTCATATTTATATCTCCTTTGAAAAATAAACAACTATGATCAAAATGTGACTCTTTTTCTGTGACTATAACAGATAGATTATTATGAATAGAATGTCCATACATCTTTGATGTCCATATAAAAGTTAAGCATATATACATATAGGACAGACTACAAAAACATCTTGCAACCTAATTAAGACCCTAAGCAAGTATTATTCAGAACAGTTTTAGAATGTTTCAAAATATATCCTATCCTTGATTGTCAAAGCAATGAAGCCACTCAGTTATATATCTACATATATTTCTCCCTTTACTCTAATAAACGGTACACATCTAACTGAGCCAGAAGTAAAACACTATTTCCTTGTAGTATGTTCTTTCACCTTTAGAACATTACCTTAGGTAAATTATCTCCTGTCCTTGTAAGTTATCTGATAGAACTGATTTGTTGGCATAATAAGCTTAAATACTTCATTGCGTTGTAATATCTTAGAAATCACTGCAGATAATATTTGCATTTCAGATATCTGCCTAACTGACAGTCATCTTGCTTCTAGAATCTTAATGGGATGGATTTATAAATTTTTCCTTTTGCAACACTCGATATCGAATCAACACCCCAGATAAAATTACCCTGCATCGAGTAAGACATGATCCTTTGAGTAGATACAGCACTATAAATTGTGCTATTAAAATGAATGGAAACCCCCAGCTGCATTGCAATATTGGCCACAAAACTTGGCAGCAGTGGGGCATTCCTGATATTGCAGTATTGGTACAGTTTCCTTTCATTATTTATTCCCAGGTGCAAGGGAATTCAATGTGTCTGCTACAAATATTGTACAAACCAGCATTTGATGTGCTGTGGAAGACATGCCCGGTTGCAACATACTACCCTATCCAAACTATAAAAACATGATTGCTGTAGTGAGCTTAGGGGTGAGCAGAGTAATTAGACTATTTAACACCTGTTCATAATGGAATGTGAAAACTGTTAATGCTATATATTATTATTATGCAATGCTATTAAGTATTTTGCTATTGTCATGATAACGCTGGGCAAAGGCTGTACAACTTGTGGCGAGAGCGAGGGTGCAAGTTTAAGCCCACTTAACATCCCTTCTTGTCAATACGGCATCAACTAATTGTTATATAAATATATGTATTATATGTATTAAAACATGTATTAATTGTCATTTATTGCGGCGCTGCATGGGTCTGTATTGGGATGCATGGTGTTGTACTTGTTCTTAAAATTTGTTAGATATTGCTTGGTTCCTCAATATGTCCCCTAAGAGAGCCTTTTTACCCTGTGGTTACCAAGACCAGGGCCGTATTAACCCTAGGGCTAACTGGGCTATAGCCCAGGGGCCTTGGGCATCCAGGGGGCCCTTCAAAGTCCTCAGCAGCATTATTGATCGGTCCGGGGACGAGGGCGCTCCCATCCCGATCAATGCTGCTGAGCACTGTCAGTGCAGTCCTCCGTCCCCGGCGCCGCTCAGTAATCTGCTTAGTGAGGAGATCTCGCGAGAGTTCACGAACTCTCGCGAGATCTCCTCAGTAAGGAGCTTACAGCGCGCCGCGGAAGGAGGACTGCACTGACAGGTAAGTGCTTGGGGGGGCCTCACTGGGGGGCTGCGGGCAGCTCACATTGGGGGCCTCACGGGGGAATGGAGGCCCCCTTAGCCCAGGGGCCTCCATTCCCTTAATCTGGCCCTGACCAAGACACCCTATCATCTGGAGGCACACTAAGCAATTGCATCGGCAGCTAGTTAAATACCTTTTTTCCCTGGTAAATAAAGGGCGCCCTTTGTTCTACAATGAATTCAGCTACACTGCCTGGAGCCTCTCACTGCAGGGTGCTATAACTCGAATACCCATTTGGAGGCTTAGTGGCCACCGTCTCATATTCAGGTATACAATCTAGCAGGGAAGCCTTATCTGGAGCCAGCCTCACTGAGGCCACACCACTATATAAACCAAAGCCAGCTTAAAAGAATATGGCGTACAGCTCTTGTTGTACTGGTCCAGGATCTCCAAATGTCTGTGGTCCTTGTTAATTTGTGTACCTTCTAATAGCAGGAACACAATAAGCTTGGTCCCTGCCTCCTTGACCAATGAGTGAGAGGCAAGGTTTTGTGGCTGATGCAGCACCCCATGGGAGTCATGACTATAGCCCCTTGAGTGTAGCATTGTCTAGTATGCTCTTGTGTGGTGAAACCCCTGGCTGTTGTTAATCCTTTCCAATCTCAATACCTACCCCAGTTAATTCACATTCATTCACATCTCTCACATCTCTCCATCATGCACCTACTAAATATACACTCTCTCCTATTAACTATCACCATACTTCTCTTCAAAGTCTTCATCTTTCTCCATCATCCCATTTCTCTCTTCCCTATTATGATTTCCCCTTCACTAATTCCCTCCCCACTAGTCTGCACACATGATCTGTTTTGTCTCCTGCACCCACAACACTCACCAGCCTACATAAACGGAAATAAACCTCACACCCACTAATGCTCCTCGCATGTCCTTTTCCTCACCCTGATCCTTCTCATGACTGCTGGGGACACCGCACCAAACCCTGCACCATGTACAATCAGTATTCTCCGCTCATGCTTCTCGCTCCATCCCAAACCTTTTCATCCACCCGTTCTTGCAATCCCACTAACCTAATCCACATATCTCCACTACCTTCTCTACCCTTCTTCTGTGCACTATGAAATGCCAGATATGTTTGTAATAAACTTGCATTCACTCATGATTTATTCATTTCTAAACTACTCAACCTTGCTATTACTGAAACTTGGCTCACCTCCTCTGACACTACATTCCATGCAGCTCTCACCTATGTGAGACTCCCCCACAGTCATACACCCAGACCCAGAAACAAACAAGATGGAGGAGTAGGCATTCTACTTTCTTCAAGTTGCATCTTCCAAGTCATACCCTCTGAACACTCACTCTCATTCTCTTCCTTTGAAGTTCACACTATTAGGCTATTTTATCCTTTCCACCTTCATGTTACTGTCATTTATCGGCCCTCAGGTCCAGTTTTCCAATATCTTAAAAACTTTATGGCCTGGCTCACTTATTTTTTATCCTTTAAACTGCCTACACTCATATTAGACGTTTTCAACATTCCCATTGATAATCCGACTATCTATTATTTCCACTTAACTACTTTCACTTACTTCCTCTTTTGGTCTCTCCCAGTGAACCTCATCTCCAACCCACTGTGATGGACACTCGCTTGACCTTGTCTTCTCTCGCTACTGCTCCATCTCTAGTTTCACCAACTTAGATTCCCACTGTCTGACCACATCCTCTTTTCCTTCAGCCTCTCCTTACCTCATGCACTCCCCCTGTACCCAAATCCACACGTACACAACAACAGCTTAATACCTTAACCCAATCCACTTCTCATCTTCAAAAAAACAACTATTTTCTCCTATGTCTGCATTGTCCTGCCCCAATCAGGCCACCTCTTCCTACAACAAAACATTCACTTCAGTCCTAGACAAATTTCATCCTTTCATGTTATAGCACTGCTCTTTCAATTCACAAGCTAATATTCTTTAACTCTTTAATATCCACTCAGTTTTCTAACCCACATCTCCTCTTTGTCACCTACAACTCACTTCACTGCCCACCTGCACCTCCTCCCTCTTCCTTCCTCAAAGCCATGATTTTAAAACCTATTTCAAAGACAAAATCGACACCATTCAACAAGATGTTTTCCACTCACTTCACCCCCTCTACCCACCTTTACCTACACTCTCCAATCCACCCTTAATTCATTCTCTCCAGTAACTGAAGACGAAGACTCTACACTTTCCTCATCATCTCACCCTACAACCTGTCCCCTCGACCCTATTCCCTCCCATCTTCTAGGCTCCGTCTCCTCCACTGTATGCCAACCACTAGCACAACCTGTCTCTTTCCACTGGCACATTTCCATCCTCCTTTAAACATGCGCTCATATCACCAATTCTAATGAAACCATCTCTCGATCCAGCCTCTCTCTCTCCAATTACTGCCCTATTTCTCTCCTCCGTTTTGCCTCCAAACTACTTGAGCGATTAGTGTACAAATGCCTGTCTCTCTTTCTCTCCTTTAACTTTATTCTCGACTCTCTGCAATCAGGCTTCCATCCTCAACATTCCACTAATACTTCTCTCACAAAAGTGATCAATGATCTAGTTACTGCAAAATCTAAGGGTCATTTCTCCATACTCATTCTCCTGGACCTTTCTGCCGCTTTTGATACTGTTGATCACCCTCTTCTTCTACACATCCTTCACTCCATTGGCCTTCATGGCACAGTTCCTTCCTAGTTCACTTATTACCTATCAAACTGTTCCTTTAGCGTTTCTACCTCTGGCACATACTCCCCTTCACTCCCACTAACTGTTGGGGTCCCACAAAGCTCTGTTTTTGGCCCTTTACTTTTTTCATTGTACATCTTTTCTCTTGGGGCACTAATTCACCTATTCTGCATCCTGTACCACCTCTATGATGATGACACCCAAATCTATATAACTTCCCCCGTTCTGTACTATCTCGTGTAATCAACTGTCTTTCTTCTATCTCCACATGGATGGCCCAACGCTACCTAAAGCTCAACATGTCCAAAACAGAACTTATCTTCCCTCCTGTAAGAATCACCACCTCCCCTCACTGTTAATATCACCACTATTTCCTCAGTCTCCCCCACTTGACTCTGCCCTCTGCTTTATTTCTCACATTCATACTCCCTCAAGTTCACCTTAAAAACATGCAAGAATACAAACTTTTCTTACTCAACATGCTGCCAAAACTCTTATCCATTCTCTCATCATCACTCGCCTTGACTACTGCAACCTCCTGCTATCTGACATTCCTGACACCCATATAGCCACACTTCAATCCATCCGAAATGCTGTTGCAAAAGTGATCTTCCTCTCTCACCGCTCCCCATTTGCTGCAGCACTTTGCAGATCCCTATACTGGATCTCTGTGTGCTCCAGAATCCAATTCAAATTACTCACCCTTACCTACAAAGCCCTCAACAACACCACCCCTTCTTACATCTCAAATCTCATATCCAAATATTCTCCATCCTGCCCTCTAAGATCTACCTTTGACCTGCGCCTTGTCTCGTCTCTGGTAATCACCTCTCACCCGCGCCTACAAGAATTCTCCTTTTTTTAAAGCTTAACTCATCCCTGATGATGCTATTCACACTAATACAGCTGTCCCAATCTCCACTCTAAGCCACACTCACTCCTCTTGTTTCAGCTGTGCCCTCTTCCACTTAGGATGTAAAGTCTCTAATGAGTGGGGTCCTCCATACCCTTCATTTTCATGTATGCATTTATTTAGTCTGCCTTGTATGTCCCTGTTTTATTGATGTCTTGTTTTCCCTACTGTACGACACTGCGGAACACTGTGGCACCTTAGAAATCTATGAAAATAATAATAATAATAATAATCAATTATAAACATTCCTTTTTGTTTGTAAATTTGTAAATGTCCAGTTGTTTTGTAGAACCCATAAGGGGGTACCTGGGGGTAAATGTATCAAGGTCCGATTTTTCCAGCGTGTTAAAATCGCGGCAAATCGTGAGTGATAACCCACGATTTTAGTCCAAAAGTTCTCAAATGTATTAAACTACGATTTTTACCCTGATCTTCAAAATCGGTGGTCATCTCTGGCGATTTGCTGCGATGTCAAACACTCCAGTGTTTAGCAACCTCTCCTGTGTTGTCCTCATCTGCCCAGGGCATGTTGGCACTTGGAGAACCACAAGTGCCAACATGCCCTGACACCTACGGCTGGCTGGGACCTGTAGTTCCACAAAAGAAAATGTTAAATAGCCACCACACCCTGTTTAAAACCACATACATTAATAAAAATAATAAAACTCCAATAAAGACACAAAAAACCCTCATTTATACCACTTACTTTTATTTAAAATAATAAATCCCCAAAATACTCACCACTGATGTTTTCATCTGTCGTCGGCAGCTTTTAATTATAAAATGTCTGTAAACCAAGTCAATTTCCCAAAATAAATTTGTATCCAATAGTCCATAGGTTTGGCAAATTCTTAATTTCTTCCTGCCAGGAGGGCCCCCTTGTTGATTAAAGTTTTCTTATCTTCAGCCAGAGGGGCCCGATATTTGTAAGATCCACCCCTGAACATGCTTGTGAAAAAAGAAAAAGAGGAGAGCCACCGCAAACAGCTTCTACAGTGTAGAAGCTCTGATATGCAATGGTGGTTTATTTAACGTTTTCTTTTGTGGAATTACAGGTCTCAGGCAGCCGTGGGTGTCAGGGCATGTTGGCACTTGTGGCTCTCCAAGTGCCAATATGCCCTGGCTGCCATGGGTATGCTGGTGCTTGTAATTTTACAACAATCAGCATGCCCACACTGTTTATGGCACGCTGGCTGGCTGGGACTTGTAGTTCCACAAAACAAAATGGCATGTGTTTATTTTTTACACTTATATCGCCGTTATTACCCTACACTCATCGCCTAGGGGTGTAGGAAGAACCCTAGTACTTTCAGCACTGGGCTGGTTGTCCCTAGAGGGGGGATCCGTTCGTTTTTTTCGGCGGACCCCAGTCCCTAGGGAATCCAGCCCAGCGCTGAACAGCCTGCGGTTGGTTATTATTATTATTATTAATTTTTATTTATAGGGCGCCACTAGGTGTCCATAGTGCCGTACAGGGACAAACGAAATTACAATACGAGGTGAGACAGCACAGTACAGTAAACTATAAGCACAGTAACTCAGTGAGCTCAAAGCACAGCTAGGGGTGGGGGAGGGGAGAGGGCAAGGTCCGCATATGACGGAGCCCAAGAGGGAGGGCACGGATGACAGGGAGACCCCCAGAGGGGAGAGGAGGGAGCGAGAGGGGACGGGGGGAAGAGGGTCCTCGAGGAGGAGGGCTAGGTAGCTGGAGAGCAGAGTTAAAAGTGGTGAAGACAGGAGGAGAGATGACCCTGCTCAAAGGAGCATACAATCTAAGGGGTGGGGTAGACAGAGAGACACGGGGGAGAGAGGGAGAGAAGGAGGAATGGAGGATAAGGATAAGAGAAGGGGAATGAAGGGGAAGAGGCAGAAGAAAAGGTAGGAAGGTAAGTGGGAGACTGGAAGGCTTTAAGAAAAAGGTGGGTTTTTAAAGCCCGTTTGGAACTGGACAGATTAGGCAAAGTTCTGATGGAGATAGGGAGCTTTTTCCAGTGGAGGGGGCAGCGCGGGCGAATTCTTGGATACGTGGGAGAAGGTGATCAGGGGGGAAGAGAGGCGATGGTCATTGGCAGATCCGAGAGGGCGGGATGGAGCATGAATAGAGAGGAGGGTGGAGATGTAGGGTGCAGTGGAGTTGGCGAGGGCCTTGTATGTAAGAGTGAGGAGCTTGAAGAGGATTCTGTAGGGGAAGGGAAGCCAGTGAAAGGATTGGTAGAGGGGGGAAACAGACAAGGAGCGGCGAGATAGGAAGATAAGCCTAGCGGCTGCATTAAGTACAGATCGAAGGGGAGCGAGATGAGATTGGGGGAGGAGGTTACAGTAGTCCAAGCGGGAGAAGATCAGAGAGTGATCGTCATTAGGGCAGGGGGTCCCCCTACTATAGTGCCACCCACCCCGGCTGGTTTGCCTAGTTCTGGCTATGTGAAAAACAGGGGGACCACAAATATTTTCCCCGATTTTCACGTAACCAGCAGTAGGCACAGCTGCCGGACCTCCGGCACTATACCAGGTCAGTGTAACAGTGATGTGTTTATTGAACACGCTGCTAGAATGCAGCGCGCTGTATTTGGCGTGTTTTAAAGCAAACTCAGGAGAGTTTGCTTAATCGCAGCTTCATACATTTGAGACTTGTATAGCTAGAGTGGCAAAGAGTCGGGGGTTTGATCTTTATCGATTTTGAAAATAGAGCTTTTGACAGAAATACATCTCTTCCAGTGTTACATGAAATCTAAGGTTCGTACATCAGCGAGTTTCAACTCTCCCAAGAAAATCGCAGATTTTGCAAAATCGCACCTTTATACATTAACCCCCTGGTGTCCTCAGTTAGCACATAAGGCTGCCTGCAGGCAAACCAGCCATTTTAAGTAACTAAATAGCTAACCATAGACCAGATTTCATCAAACCACTACATCCATCCTAGGTAGAAATCACTAAACATAACTACAGACTGCCACTCTGCCCCAAAAGACATACCACTAGCATTTCAAGTACCACTGAAAAAGGATCTAAAACACTTAACAAGGCATATAGCCAAATGTAGTGTTTAAACAATATTTTATTAACTAACTCTTAGAAAGAGTCAATACATAGTAATAACCACTCAATAATCAGACTGGATACTGTGAGAACACTTTTTCCACATTGAGCTCCATGACCTACTACCTGATGTTTCAGTGGTCCAACCCAAGTGATGTCCTGCTTTTGATGATAACACACCAGTGTAAATACCTGTGGACCGTTATAGGTTATATTTTGAGATCTGCAATTCTCCTATCTTCTATGAAAGTTAATTTAAAGTGGTAATGTCGGGTTGAGTGTTTAAACACTTAACCTGCGGGGTCCCAACATTGCCGCTTTAAATTACCATTCACAGAGGTCGCGATGACGTCAAAGTGTAGTGGCGGAGAGCTGTCCATTCGGAATAACTAGGGGTCAGCATGCTGGTGCGATTGGAGATCTGCAGAGTCACTTTTGAGGTAAGTCTGTTTATATTGAAATCGTTTTTTAATAAATTCGGATTTTAGCTGTAGGTCTCCTCGGTGTCGGAATTTTCACCACCGTTAAAGCGTACCCAACCCGCGCCAACAGCTCCAACTTGAAGGAACTGTGGAAATCTGGGTTCTGTTTAGACTCATGCAAGATTCTGCCTGCATAGGTGATCACCTTTTACTTTACATCTTGTACTTGAGTGAGGACAGCCAACAATCCGTGGAGGATTTTGTTGGTGTAGAGAACAAACTTTACCAACTTCTCTTGGAGTTGGTTGAATACTACCTCCTCTGTAGCAAGCTATGAAGCCATCTGGTTCTTTGCTCTTGCCGTGGTTCCTCTGATTAGTTTTGTAGTGGTGCAGCTCTGGTGGCAAAATTCTTGATGAAACGCCGATAGTAGCCCTTTAGTCCAAGGAAGGCACGCAACTCTGTGATTGTGGTGGGCATTACCTTGCCTGCTGTTGGCCTCACTCGTTCCCCAGACACGAGGTGCCACAAGTACTCTTAGTTTGACTCCTCTAGTCACTGTAAAACTAGATCCAGACATGCCATGTGCTCTTTTAGATCAGGGCAAACATAATGATGTCATCAAGGTAAATAAATATGGTTTCATACATAAGGTTACCCAGGCATAGCTCCTTTAGCCAATGGAATGTGGCAGGTGCATTGGTAAGTTCAAAAGGCATTCAAAGGAATTTGAACAGACCCATGGGCATCACTAATGTGATCTTCTCCCTATCCTTTTCTACCACAGGGATTTGCCAATACCCATTCACATAATCCACAAAAGTGCATAGTGCGGTGAAGGGCAGCCAGAGAATCCTTTAAGTGGGGTAATGGGTACTCATCCCAAACTGTGCAGCTGCTGAGGTGGTAATAAACCACACAGAAGGGCAATGCCCCCATGCTTCTTGCACACTAGAGCAATGGGGGCAGCCCACAAGCTCTTACTCTCCACAACAACATTATTGGTCAACATCTGTGCAACATGTTCTTCAGCTCCTGATAGAGTTTAGAAATAATTTGCCTGTACCAATCCTAAATTGGCGGGGTGTCTCCCTTTTGAATCTCATGTTCTTGGCTTTTGGTGCACTAAAAGTACTTTTCGGATCACAATACTTCCCTTTACTACAACTGCTGCTCCACCTTTGCCACATTTGCGGTGCTGAGCCCATCCAATGCCACCTGTATTTTGTTCATCCTCTTCCACCATAACTGACCATGGGGCCATGGGATCTGGTTGAAGCAATATGTGCTGATTCACCCCAAGGACATCGACTGTCACTGGGAGAACTTCTACCAAAACAGCCTAAGCTGATACCATCTATGGCTGGTCCCCCACACTGCACAGCCAGACTGGCAGCAGACCACTGGGGACAACCACCAATGTGCGAGCTACCAGTGGCCCACCATCACTCTTTACTGGATCGGCGGTCTCCACCATCACTTCCATTCTTTACAATTTTCAGTGGGTACGAACCTTGAGATGCAGTATAACCTCTTGCCAACAATTTCAAGATCTGCTTGTGGTTGGTCCTAGAGATGCTGGCACCATGGTGGGTTCTGCTCCAAAACACTGAAACACGCTCTGCAGCGCATGTTGTATTGGCTTTTGACCGCCAAATGCATCCAGTAGTGGGGACCTTTCTCCTGGGCCAACACTCTGTCCAGGCTGTGCAGGATGTTCATCCCTATGCCGTTGTGGATAGGGATTCAAGAAACACTGTTCCAACATGTTGGTGACTTGTGTCACAGTTTCCAGCAGATACCGTTGATTCATAGCTCTAAATTCCTTTACCACAAGTGGACGTTCTCCAATCAACTCAGCTGAGTTGATGATGCATGCTACTTTCTCCTCCTTTTCAGCGGGTTGTCCCATAACAGAGAGTGATTTTAGTTTTATGGCTTCTGTGGGGCTGGTTCCTGAGAATGCTGGGTAAAGTGTCTGAGCTGCCCACATCTCCAGTAGCACATTTCCTCCGTGCTACAATGGTAGGATCCCTTTATGATGCTGTTTCCATCCATATATAGAAAGCAAGCTCTTTCTGAGCTCCTTCCATTTCTCCTTGCATTGTTGTAATTGTCCTCCCAGAGATCTTTCACAAAACTCTCCAGTGGGTGAGGCTTTCCTCTGATGTTCCTGGTTGGGCACGGTGCCACTGCTGGGCCATAGCTTAGGGACCCGAGTTGTCTTCACTGTCCTATTCTATAGCTTTGGTCATAATCTTCCAGAACAAATGTGCCTCATTAGTGATTACTTTATTCAGCATCAACTGCTTTAAGGCAAGGTTGCGGAGGTCCAAAGCAAATTGCTCTTGCAAAACTTGATCAGATACATCCAGGCCTTCAAAGATCCGGTCCCTCCTCCGCAACTCCATCTGCAGTTCTTGCAGAGCACTGGTAAACTGTGGGATGGACTCGTCCTCTCACTTACATAGGCAAAGAACCTCGTCCATAGTGTTTATACTGACACGGCCGGTCCTTAGATGTTTTACAGGATTTTGAAGACTCCCTCCAGAGTTGCTTACTCCAATTTATATGGTAACAGCACCGACCAACGAGCATCCCTCACAAGGGTTACACTACCTGCAGAGCTCCCGCTAGCTGGTATAGGCCTGCTGCTCTGCTTACTCTCTCCTGCCAATCGGACAACATCATATTATATCCATCAAACAGCTGAGCCATGACAATCACTGGGAAGCAGGCACTGGGTCATCCGGATGTGAGGACAAGGGAAGGGCAGGTCATGTGCACCTGGCCATCGGAGGTACCTTCTGCTATGATATCCATCCTGCCCGCTTACGGCAAACTGTAAAGGAGGATTGAATGGAGACCTATAAAAAGGAGGAGACTAAACACTTACTTACTTGACGTTCCATGCGGATATCTAGTCACTCTTGGGAGCGCCTATACTTTCTTAGATAGTGTTCATGCACTTATGGGTGAAAGGGGGTGGTGTCGGAGTACCTGAATGCAACAGGAGAAGGAGACCCTTGTCTCATATCCCGGGTATGCTGAGTACAGTCTCCCTACCTAAGATGTCCCTAACCTAACTGCAACAACACTCCTTTAGTCATTTGTGCACCACCCCTGACAGCTTTCTATGCACGCAACTTAGGAATTTATTTCAGACCTGGCGATTATGCCAAGGTAAAAACTGAAGGAAGCTTCTCGGAAATTGGAGAGCTGGAGGAAGTGGAAACTTGCAAACTAACATAAACCACCTAACACACGGTGTGGCACCCAAAATTAAAAGAACATAATATTAGGGGAAATGCCCATAAAGTCCAGCAAAAGTCCATAAATACAAGGTAAAAGCACAGCATAAAATCAGAAGGGTGCTGACACCAGATAAACCAAAACAAAACAAAAATAATACATTATTTTAAACCCTATCAAACATATCAAATCCATATACCAAATTTACAAGTCAAGCAAAGAAGAAGTAACCTAAGCTTACAGACGTATGCAAAGCCATATTTGAAAAATTAGTTTTGACACAGAAATTGTAGAGTGGGCGAAGGACAGAAAGCCTTAGACAGAGAAAGCCACTGTACTGTGTGCCCATTACGGTGGCCTCAGACCCCGCCAAAGCCTGACCCAGTTTGCATTGGTCATCCGATGCCTCTCCATATTCCATATAGAAATGCGGATGAACTGTCTCAACAGGAAGAGGCGGATCCTCCAGGTCACCTCCGATAACCTCAAGAGACTGCAGGAGCGGGGACCAAATCGTGGGGAAATGGCCCACTGGTTGACTGCATGGACAAGGGGGGTGGAGTGTGGCTGGATCACTTATAAATAACTTATTGCAATAATATATTTAAATTATTAGCACAGTGTGCCAATTTATATTGTTGCAAATGTACTGATTCTTGATAATGTGTATTGGAAATGTACTTATTTTACTATATTGTTGGCACTTTGTATATGAAATGCATTAATTTCTAAGGTTTGAGTTCTGAAGCAATAGCATTTTCTGAGGAAGTCTGGTTTGGCAACTTTGCTAGAGGAAATCTCCAATTAGGCATATGAGGGGAGGGAGCCTGATAGCAGTGTTACAACCGGCAGTAACCTTGTTTGAAGTATAGGGCAAAATGTTTTGAACCTTTAATAAACAATCCACTAAGTTCCTATGCTCCTAGGCAGAGAGAGGGGCAGACTCATAGCTTCCCTCTGTCTGTCACCCTGCAGGGAGATGGACAGACTCATAGCTCCCTTTTCCGAGGGTAAGAACACATAGTTCCCTTCTTCCTATATGACCCTGCAGGACAAGGAAAAGACTCATAATTCCCTTTTGCCTTTGTCACCTATGTCACTTAGTCACCATGTAGGAGGAACAGAGCCATGACTGAACTTTTTAGTGCCCTAGGCAAGACATACAACTGGTGTTGCCCCCGTCTGTGCACGTGGAAACTCATGGCTTACAAACACAAGGCCTTTTCTCCAACACTGTGCTGTGCTCTCCTACTTGTTCTTGCAGTTTTAACTATAAGGTGCTGAGGCTGGCGTCTTGAGCTCAGTTGCTTCTTGACCCAATCTTGGAATATTATACTATTTAAAAGCCATAGTGCATCTGACATGATGTATATCAATTCCCATGAAATTTTGTATGTAGAATCCGAATACATCTTCCTAAATTTGATATTACGTACGGTTTTTGAGATATTTAGAAAAATTTAAATTCGAAAAGTAAAGTATTTAATCACAGTCTGTGCAGAGTGGAAAGAAGCAAGAAGCTCCCTGGACTGTACCATGACCATCAGTAACCGAAGGGTGCCCTCACAGAGAGCTGCTTCATGATGAGGCCTCCATCCCAGCATTCTGGCTGATGGCTGATCGCCATAGGTGACATGTGACCCTCACTTGCAATGACAAGTGTAAGTGGTGGTTTTACTTTTGTTTTCATTACTCCATTTTAAATCAGTGGTATTATATTTTTGTGTTTGTTATTTTGTTATTTCATATCTTCGCTAGTACATATTTTGCACTGTTTGTAAGTACATACAAAGTAATGCTGCTAAAATTTGTGGGTGTGTAAACCATCCTGATAACTTTTGATATGTATGCGGTAACATCACACCGAAAACTCAAAGAAAGCCTATAAGCGCCTTGATAAAGAAGGCTTATAAAATGTACTTTGTGCTCTTGTTGACCAAGATAAAATCTGGCCACTCCATATTTCTTGCATAACCTGCACAACTAATCTGACAGTATGTTTGAAAGGAAATTTCCATATGATGCCGTTCCATGTCCCAAGGACCACTGTTCTGACTGTTATTTTTAACAAGCTAGTATTGCTGGGCATTCCAGCAGAAATAAGCACACTATCAAATACCCTGAAGTATCTTCAGTGCTAAAACTAGTGCCTTATGGTGAAGGGCTGCCTGTTCTTGTACCTCCTGTTCTTGTACCTCCTGTGTGTACCAGTGAATCACATCAGAGGAAAGTGAGTCAGAAGATTCAGATTTTACAGCAGAGTATCACCCAAAACTTAAGACAAATCACCACACATCATAGAATAGGAAGAATTAAACGATTTGGTTCATGATTTGAAACTATCAAAACAAGCAGAAATTTTGGGTTCTAGGCTGCAACAGTGGAACCGTCTAGCTCAAAGTACGACAATTTCAATTTTTAGAAGAAAACTTTCTTTGGTCACGATTTTTGAAAAGAAAAATTCAAGGTGAGCGTGTACTGATGTTAACAGTTTTAAGATTGAGTCTAGCGTTCAGCACAATACTAGTGAGTGGCGACTGTTTATTGATTCCTCAAAGAGTAGTCTGAAAGCAATTTTGTTCCATAATGGGAACAAATTCCTCACAGTGCCTCTGGCCTATGCAGTGGACATGAAAGAATCGAGTATGAGGATCATGGATGGAATCTTTGTTGTGACATAAAGGTAGTTGCACTGCTGTTTGCAAGGTGGATTTACAAATTACTGCTGTTTTCTGTGTTTATGGGACAGCAGACACTAAAAATCACTATATCACAAAGAAGTGGCCAGAGAGAGAAACCTATGTTTCTGGAGAGAAAAGCGTTAAGTATCCTCCACCGGTTGAGCTGCATAAGATCATTTTACCTATGCTTCACATTATTATTATTATTATTATTATTATTATTATTATTATTAATAATAATATATTTTATTTATGAGGTGTCGCAATTGCATGTGCAATGAGCTACGTTACTTGCGTAAGCTCTATTTACTGTATTAGGTGATTCCCCCACTAGCGTGGGAAAATCACATGATACAGTAGTTATAGCTTACGCAATGAACGTAAGTTCATTGCGTACCGGACCTCCTACTTAGTAGGAGGTGTTAGCGGCGGCTCCACAGTTTTTTCATTTTTCTTCAATCAACATGAAAGTGTCGGGATCTTACAAAATATGGGGCCCCCCTGCAGGGCCATCTTAACAACATTATGGGCCCTGGGCAAAGCAGTGCACCGGGGCCCCTAGATATAGATATAGATATATAGATGTATACAGATACAGATATATAGATATACAGAGATAGAGATAGATAGATGTACTTGCTCAGTGACCCTTGAAGGTTTTTTGCAGGTTTCTTTCTTTTGCAGGATTATTTATTCTCATTAAGAGATGTGCCTATGGGGCCCCCTTGCCTGTGGGGCCCCCGGGCAGCTGCCCATTGTGCCCAATGGAAAAGATGGCCCTGCCCTCCTGGCCGAAGCAAAGAAGACTTCAATCAACAAGGGGCCCCTTCTGGGCGAAGTGAAGAAGATATTATTCAAGCCATTTTGGAAGTATAATTTAGCTGGGACTGGGGCAAGCCAAAACTTTTGGAAGTATAAATATTATGGGACTGGAGCAAGCACTGAGCTTTTGGAGAAGAAAGAAGACATCTTTGGTGACTATTTGGGGTGTTTTTATTTTTAATAAATAGATGTGGTTTAAATGAGGGTGGTTAGTGTATTTATTGTGGGTCTTTTATTTTTAATAAATAGATGTGGTGTTTACTAGGCTGCTGTTGTTTATTTAACATTTTTTTTTGTGGAACTACAGGTCACAGCAAGCCAGGGATGTCAGGGCATGTTGGCACTTGTGGTTCTCCAAGTGCCAACATGCCCTGGCTGCCGTGGGTATGCTGGTGCTTGTAGTTATACAAGCAGCAGCATGGCCACACTGTTTTTGGCAACCTGGCTGGCTGGGACTTGTAGTTCCACAAAACAAAATGGCGTGTGTTTATTTTTTTCATTCTTTATCGCCGTATTACCTTACTACCCACAGCCCAGGGGTAGTAGGAAGAGCCCTAGTGCTATCAGCACTGGGCTAGTTCTTTCTAGGGGGAGGGGCCTGCTCATTTTTTTCGGCGGACCCCACTCCCTAGGGAATCCAGCCCAGCGCTGAACAGTCTAGGGTTGGTTAGTAATTATGGCAGGGGGACCCCTGCTGCGTGTTCCCCTGCTATAGTGCCGCCAACCCTGGCTGGTTTGCCTAGTGTTGGTAAAGTGAAAATCGGGTGGACCCCACCCAAAATTTTTCCCCGATTTTCCCGGGACCAGCACTAGTCAGGCAGCACTAGGGTTAAGCTGGAATAGCGGGGGGACCTCACGCTTTTTTTTTTCAACTTTTATCTATTCTTTACAGTTTTAACACTGCCAGGACAGTGTAACAGTGATGTGTTTGTACAACACGCTGCTATCAAGCAGCGTGAGGTATATGGCGTGTTTTGAAGCAAACTCTCCTGAGTTTGCTTAATCGCAGCTTCATACATTTGAGACTTGTATAGCTGCAGTGGCAAACAGTCGGGAGTTTGATCTCTGGCGATTTTGCAAATAGCGATTTTGACAGAAGCACAACTCTGGCGATTTTGCATGAAATCTCAGCTTCATACATCGGCGAGTTTCAACTCTCCTGAGAAAATCGCTGGAGTTGCAAAATCGCACTTTGTTACATTTACCCCCTAGATTTTTTACATGACAACCTGGGTAGTATAAGTGATTAACAGGGGGAACGTTTTCAAAAGACATTCTGACAATGGACCATTGCTACCAAGGACGCTGGGACCCTGCAATTATGGGGGACTACTCCTTCAAACGGAAAGTGTCAAAATCCTATTTCCCTAAAGCAAAGTGACTTTACATTTTATCTTTTATTAACAATTACATTACGGATAATTTGGATTGTTATGAGTTTCTGAAGATTAGTTTCTGCCGTTTTTAAGTGTTTTTGTAGTTTTATTTTTATTTTCTAAATTAATACGATGAGAATATTTCAATTCTATAGAGATTAATTAAAATGTTCATGTATCTTACTTTTTTCAGATAGAGATATTGCCATTTTTGTTATTTGTGTGTATTTAATTATGTGATGCTATTGAGTTAATCTGATTTTTCGACTGAATTCGGCATCCCTAAATTAGGCAAAAACACATATTCACATGTCAGATGCGTTATTATTCACTTACTGTAAAGCTGAGCAGTGAATAAACAATATATGCCTTATCCTCAACCAGCCAAACATTAAATGTTTGTTTAATAAACAGGCCTCCTTCCACTCAATCAGCCCCAGAATTTAGTTAACAGCATTCACATGTTACAAATATGTCTAGTTCCCGCATATAGCCTTGAATCATCCTTTTAATAGCATTTCCCATCTTCAAAGAAAAATGTTGTGAAAAAGTTTTCATCAATTTAGAGTATAAGATACTATTTATTCTTTGAAAAGACCTGCAGAAAAAAAAACTGGTCTGTTCCTTGCAAAATACTTTGGCAGTCAACACAAACCTCTCCATCTAGCTGAAGGTTACCATCCAGGTGCACTTTAACGAAGCTGGACCATTATAGAACAGAAGCTGGACCATTATAGAAACTATACATACAATACTCTATCCGCCCCTCTATCGTAAGTGCAATTGCTATGAGAAGCTCCACCATTTTTCATGGTATGCCCTGGCCTGCCTTCAATGGTTCTCAGAGCTACCCTTCAAACTTGGCAGAAAACTTTTTTTTTGCCATTGTTGTGCATATAGGAATTTTGAGAATCTGTGCTCCCTATTGGTGAATATGTTGTGATGCTGCTGTGAGGGGCAAAGGAGTAAACGGAGAGGAGTTCCAACCTTCCTTTGGTTATCAATAATGTTGTATGCCCTTGGTGCAAAGATATTACACCAGAGGCAACCCTATGTCTAATAACC
Organism: Mixophyes fleayi; assembly: GCF_038048845.1. Classification (NCBI taxonomy): domain Eukaryota; kingdom Metazoa; phylum Chordata; class Amphibia; order Anura; family Limnodynastidae; genus Mixophyes; species Mixophyes fleayi. The sequence goes on along the minus strand of NC_134405.1, from coordinate 30,692,393 downwards.
ATATGACTAAGAGACATGGACCTTCTGTACAATTTAATTTGTTATAACAATGCACATGTGGTGGTGAAATGGTATATAACACGGCTATAGTAATAGCAGCCTAAATAGACATTCATAAACAATATCCCATATGTGCATATATAGCATCTTATGAAGATCTTAAATAATTCAGTATTTTATACTTGGATATATATCAGTATAGATGCAAAAAGTCTGGGTAAATAAAAAAAGACAAGTGGTGTAACATAAGCCTAAATGTCCCGCTGATAGCTCAGCAAATAGATGTTAATCGTAGATGAAAAGTCTGTATTCAGTAGTAGTCGAAATATTGAGGAATGTTCCTTATAGGGAAGAAAAGAATGGACTCCAGAAAATTGTATCAGGTGATGTTAATATGTGGGTGTCTTCCTTCCCCAGTGGGTATTAGGAATAAAAAGCGTACCTCCCGTCACTCCAATACATTGTTGGTTAATGAAAGCAGAAGGCAAGTCCACTAAGATCACACAGTAGCAGGGTAAAAGTAAACCTGACTTACCCTAATTTGGGTTTCTTTGCAGAGACGCTGTGTTTCTTTTGGAGATCCCTCCGTGTGGTCCAAAGCATATGAGTGGCCAGATGTGGAACTGTTGATTGTAGAGCAGTAATAGCCGTGGCTAGGAATAGTGTGCATGCGCATGCGGCGATGTGGAACAAGAAAAGCTGTTCACTCTGTCCGGGGTTAGGATATTTCCGTGGCAGCTGAACAGGCACTTTCAGAAAGTTGAGTTTTCTGTTTTGTCCTCCTTCAAGGCTGCTATGCGTGAATTCTTAGGTAACAAAAAAGAGGCCAACTATGTGTGCATCGTGAATGAACTACTGGACAAGAATATGGGTTGTAGAATGTCACTTAAAATTCATGTTTTACATTCCCATCTAGACTTTTTACCTGACAACCTGGGTAGTATAAGTGATGAACAGGGGGAACGTTTTCAAAAGACATTCTGACAATGGACCATTGCTACCAATGACGCTGGGACCCTGCAATTATGGGGGACTACTACTTTAAACGGAAAGTGTCAAAATCCTATTTCCCTAAAGCAAAGTGACTTTACATTTTAATTTTTATTAACAATTACATTACGGATAATTTGGATTGTTATGAGTTTCTGTAGATAAGTTTCTGCCGTTTTTAAGTGTTTTTGTAGTTTTATTTTTATTTTCTAAATTAATACGGTGAGAATATTTCAATTCTATAGAGATTAATTAAAATGTTCACGTATCTTACTTTTTTCAGATAGAGTTATTGCCATTTTTGTTATTTCTGTGTATTTAATAATGTGATGCTTTAGAGTTAATCTGATTTTTCGACTGAATTCGGCATCCCTAAATTAGGCAAAAACACATATTCACATGTCAGATGCGTTATTATTCACTTACTGTAAAGCTGAGCAGTGAGTAAACAATATATGCCTTATCCTCAACCAGTAAAACATTAAATGTTTGTTTAATAAACAGGCCTCCTTCCACTTAATCAGCCCCAGAATTTAGTTAACAGCATTCACATGTTACAAATATGTCTAGTTCCCGCATATAGCCTTGAATCATCCTTTTAATAGCATTTCCCATCTTCAAAGAAAAATGTTGTGAAAAAGTCTTCATCAATTTAGAGTATAAGATACTATTTATTATTTGAAAAGACCTGCAGAAAAAAAAACTGGTCTGTTTCTTGCAAAATACTTTGGCAGTCACCACAAACCTCTCCATCTAGCTGAAGGTTACCATCCAGGTGCACTTTAACGAAGCTGGAACATTACAGAACAGAAGCTGGACCATTACAGAAACTATACATACAATACTCTATCCGCCCCTCTATCGTAAGTGCAATTGCTATGAGAAGCTCCACAATTTTTCATGGTATGCCCTGGCCTGCCTTCAATGGTTCTCAGAGCTATCCTTCAAACTTGGTAGAAAACTTTTTTTTTGCCATTGTTGTGCATATAGGAATTTTGAGAATCTGTGCTCCCTATTGGTGAATATGTGGTGATGCTGCTGTGAGGGGCAAAGGAGTAAACGGAGAGGAGTTCCAACCTTCCTTTGGTAATCAATAATGTTGTATGCCCTTGGTGCAAAGATATAACACCAGAGGCGACCCTATGTCTAATAACCATATGACTAAGAGACATGGACCTTCTGTACAATTTAATTTGTTATAACAATGCACATGTGGTGGTGAAATGGTATATAACACAGCTATAGTAATAGCAGCCTAAATAGACATTCATAAACAATATCCCATATGTGCATATATAGCATCTTATGAAGATCTTAAATAATTCAGTACTTTATACTTGGATATATATCAGTATAGATGCAAAAAGTCTGGGTAAATAAAAAAAGACATGTGGTGTAACATAAGCCTCAATGTCCCGCTGATAGCTCAGCAAATAGATGTTAATCGTAGATGAAAAGTCTGTATTCAGTAGTAGTCGAAATATTGAGGAATGTTCCTTATAGGGAAGAAAAGAATGGACTCCAGAAAATTGTATCAGGTGATTATTATTATTATTATTATTTATTTATAAGGCGCCACAAGGTTTCCGCAGCGCCGAACACAGTACAAACAATGGACAGTACAGGGAATAACAGTACAGAACAATAAACGAGTAATACCGAGACTTCAGATGCTCCAGGAAAATCAAGAATATTGAGGTTGGAGCAGAAGAGAAGGTAGAGAGACAGGAGGGAGAAGGGCCCTGCTCATTAGAGCTTACATCCTAAAGGGAGGGCAACAGACAATAGGCACAGAGGGAGTCAGAGGAGGGGAGCAAGCGCACCCTTTTCAAAGGAGGATCTAGGAGATGAGAGCGAGCATGGAAAGAGGGTTAAGTGGAGGGCTGGTAAGCCTTGAGGAAGAGATGAGTTTTGAGTGCCCGTTTGAAGGAGCACAAGTTAGGGGATAGACGGATGGAGCGAGGGAGGTCATTCCAGTGCAAGGGGGCAGCTCGGGAGAAGTCTTGAATTCTGGAGTGGGATGAGGTTATTAGAGTGGAGGAGAGGCGACGGTCATTGGCCGAGCGCAGGGAACGGGCGGGTGTGTGGATGGAGAGGAGATTGGAGATGTAAGGTGCAGTAGACTGGGAGAGGGCCTTGTAGGTGAGGGTAAGAAGTTTGAAAAGAATTCGATAGGAGAAGGGGAGCCAGTGAAGGGCAAGGCAGAGAGGGGAGGCAGAAGAGGAGCGGCGAGAAAGGAAGATAAGCCTCGCCGCCGCATTAAGTATAGAATGAAGGGGGGCAAGGCGAGAGCGGGGGGGCCGGTGAGGAGAAGATTGCAATAGTCCAGCCGGGAAATGATGAGCGCGTGGATAATAGTTTTGGTTGCTTCATTAGATAGGAAGGGCCGGATGCGGGCAATGTTACGAAGTTGAAAGCGACAGGATTGCGCAAGAGATTGAATGTGGGGGGTAAAAGAGAGGGAGGAGTCGAGGGTAACGCCCAGGCAGCGTAGTTGGGGGACGGAGGAAATGGTGGAGTTGTTAATAGTGAGGGAGAGATCCAGATGGGATAAGGACTTGGACAGAGGGAAAACAATAAGTTCAGTTTTTTCAATGTTAATTTTGAGAAAGCGAGAGGACATACAAGAGGAGATGGCAGAGAGGCAGTCAGATACACGGGAGAGGAGGGGAGGGGAAAGATCAGGAGAAGAGATGTAAAGTTGAATATCATCGGCGTATAGGTGATACTGAAGGCCGAATGAGGTGATGAGAGCACCAAGAGAGGAAGTATAGAGTGAGAAGAGTAGAGGGCCAAGAACAGAGCCCTGAGGGACTCCTACAGGGAGGGCAGAGGGGGGGGAGGATGAACCGGACATAGATACAGAGAAAGAGCGGTTGGCGAGATAGGAGGTGAACCATGTAAGGACAGAGCCAGAGAGACCGAGAGAGTGAAGTGTCTGCAAGAGGAGGGGGTGGTCCACGGTGTCAAAGGCTGCGGATAGGTCCAGGAGGATGAGCAGGGAGAAGTGACCCCTGGATTTAGCAGAGAGGAGATCATTTGTTACATTGGTCAGGGCAGTTTCAGTAGAGTGGAGGGGGCGGAAGCCAGATTGAAGAGGGTCAAGGAGGGAATTGTCAGAGAGGTGACAGGTGAGCCGATTGCAAACAATACGCTCGAGAAGTTTAGAGGCGTAGGGGAGAAGAGAAATGGGGCGGTAGTTGGCGAGTGTGGTGGGATCAAGATTAGGTTTTTTTAGAATAGGAGAGATGAGGGCATGTTTGAAGGAAGAGGGGACAGTACCAGTGGAGAGAGACAGGTTGAAGAGGTGAGCTAAGTAAGCGCAGACGGTGGGGGAGAAGGAGTGAAGAAGGTGAGAGGGGATGGGATCCAGGTGACAGGTAGAAGGGGGAGAAGAAAGAATGAGGGAGTGGACTTCATCGCCCGTAGTAGGGCGGAAGGAGTCCCAGGGTGGGATAAGGGGAGAGGGAGGAGCAAAGAGAGGGGCCGGAGAGGAAGGGGATGAGGATATATCGAGTCGGATAGACTCAATTTTGGAGGAGAAAAATGAGGCAAAATCTGTAGCAGAGAGGGAGAGTGGGATAGGAGGAGGGGGAGGGGTGAGGAGAGAGGTGAATGTGGCAAAGAGGCGGCGGGGATTAGAGGACTGAGAAGAAATGAGGGATTTAAAGAAAGATTGTTTAGAGAGGGAGAGAGCGGAGCAGTAGGAGGAGAGGATAAACTTGAAGTGGAGGAAGTCAGCCAGGGAGCGAGATTTCCTCCAAAGGCGTTCAGCAGCACGAGTGCACTTCTGAAGGAAGCGGGTGGAATTAGAGTGCCAGGGTCGGGGAATTAAGCGGCGGCGGCGGACAGAGGTGGCAGGGGCAACAGCGTCCAAGGCAGTGGTGAGAGAGTGGTTGTAAAGAGAGGTGGCGTTATCAGGGCAGACCAGGGAGGGAAGAGGGGATAGCAGAGTTTCAAGAGAGGAGGAAAAGGAAGTAGGGTCAACAGCAGCAAGATTACGCCTAGTGAGGGTAGTTTTAGGGAGGGGGTAAGCAGGGGAAGAGGACAGATTGAAGGAGAGTAGATGGTGGTCAGAGAGTGGGAAGGGAGAGTTGGAGAAGTCAGAGAGATCACACAGATGAGAGAAAACAAGGTCAAGGGAGTGACCAAGACAGTGGGTGGGGGAAGAGGTCCACTGCGTGAGGCCAAGGGAGGAAGAAAGGGCGAGAAGTTTAATGGAGGCAGGGTCAGAGGGGAGATCAATAGGGATGTTAAAGTCTCCAAGTATGATGGAGGGGAGGTCAGAAGAGAGGTAGTGGGGAAGCCAAGCAGCAAAGTTGTCGAGAAAGAGGGAAGTGGGGCCAGGGGGGCGGTATATGACTGAGACACGGAGGTGAATGGGGCAGAAGAGGCGGATGGAATGGACTTCAAAGGAGGAGAAAGAGAGGGAAGGTTCAGAGGGAATAACCCGAAAGGTGCAGTTAGGGGAAAGGAGGATACCCACTCCCCCACCTGGACGGTCATCCGGTCTGGTGGAGTGGGTGAATGAAAGGCCACCATGGGAGAGAGCGGCGGCAGGTGATGTTAATATGTGGGTGTCTTCCTTCCCCAGTGGGTATTAGGTATAAAAAGCATACCTCCCGTCACTCCAATACATTGTTGGTTAATGAAAGCAGAAGGCAAGTCCACTAAGATCACACAGTAGCAGGGTAAAAGTAAACCAGACTTACCCTAATTTGGGCTTCTTTGCAGAGACGCTGTGTTTCTTTTGGAGATCCCTCCGTGTGGTCCAAAGCATATGAGTGGCCAGATGTGGAACTGTTGATTGTAGAGCAGTAATAGCCGTGGCTAGGACTAGTGTGCATGTGCATGCGGCGATGTAGAACAAGAAATGCTGTTCACTCTGTCCGGGGTTAGGATATTTTGGTGGCAGCTGAACAGGCACTTTCCGAAAGTGTGGGTGTTAGTATCCAACTAGTTTATCTGTGCAGCTTTGTCAGATATATGGGTGCCATATTGGATTTGGGTTCTAGCAGGGCCTCCCTTCTATTGGTTATTTGAATAATTGGCAGGTTTCCTGTCCACTAGGAGGTGTAGGCTTGTATCCGAGTATAATAAGGTTTTCTGTACCAATAAAGTGGTGGTTCCATACTGTAGATAGAAGCAAAGTGTTCCTATTAATTAGGAGGTAAAATTAGTGTTCAAACCGCTAAAATAGAAATAGTATGGATAACGGATGTTTCCATGCTGAGAAATAAGAACCTTTATTCCTGGTCATAGTTCCTTTGTTGTAGATGCCAATATGTCAGAATTTTTTTTTTTTTTAAACCATAATATAGCAAATCATATCTTAAATATATCAAACAATATATAAAAAAAATGTAATTAAAAATTAAATAAAAAACATGTAGTTAGATATAACCGAATTGCAATCACCTGTTATTATTGCAATATAATTAAAAGTCTCAAAATATCAATATGTTCCCTAGAAAACTATGCATAGGAATTTTCAATAAGACACATATCCAGTGTATCAAAAAGAAACTTATCTTCAGACGTAGAGAAAAAAAACTCCAATCTGATCGGCATATAGTTCTGTTGCTAAGTAGAATAGAATAGATTTTTTTTTATTGTCCTTTCTATATGAAACATATCAGTAGAATGTCTAGTGGAAGTTGCTAATACAGTCAGAATATATTAATTATTTCCAAATAATATTGTTTGGATTGGTACTATACAGTGCTCTTTTATCTTTATTTTTCCTTTGTTGTAGGTCTCTAATGGGTATACAGGCTCCTGGAATATTCAATGAAGGGATAGATAAGTAGTAAATGAAGTAGTAAATGAAATACTAAAGTCCATAAACAGTGGGTGTAAGTAAATAGGTTGCTAGGGATATCACAACACATGGCATAAATAAAGATGTCTGATTCAGAGAAAACTGCCTAGTTCGAAGTCAATATTAAGACCCTTAGGTACAAGGGTATTCATATTAAAAATTCATTTATATTCTTCCTCAGAGATAAGGCTGAGATAATCACCACCCCTCCAAGGCTTAGGGACTTGCTGATGCCTATGAATGTCAGTAATGAAGGATCATGTTTGTGGTGGGATGTGAAATGTTCAGATACACTGTGTTATTCCATACATTTCTTAATGTTTCTAAGGTACTTAGATATTCTCACATGGAGTTTTCTTATCGTTCTACCAATATATTGGAGCCCACAGGGGCATTCCAGGAGATATATAACCTCAGTACTATCACAGGTAAGTTTGGTATGGATATTATATGTTTCACCAATGCTATTGGATTTGAAGGTTTTTAAGGGTTTGGTGTTTCTGATATGGCATGTTTTGCACGGTTGACATCTATTACAATAATAGAACTCGCTCTCATTTTCCTTCAGCCAAGTGGTTTTATTTGTGGTCTCTTTGTGGTCTCTGGGGGAATTGTGCTATGGCTAAAAAGGAATACATTATACAAATCAGCAAGCCATTACAGACAATGAATCAGCTGTAAGATGAAGAAAGGACAAATATATGACATGCAAAAAATATGAATAGAATTAGAAATACTAGCTGAGATCTGACTGGAACTGCAACCCCTTAGTATGTTTTCTGGGATCCAAAGTTACCAGTCTGTGAAGTTTTCTTCAAATTCCATCCAGGGGAAGGCTCAAAGTTCTTCCGATCGAACACCAATGGAAGGACCACCTAGCGTTTGTGTCATCAAATCGGTGCAGGGATGCTCGAATGAATAACTGGATAGACAAACAACACAAATTCATCCAGTGGAAGGCCCAGCACAGACTTCCTGGGTCAAAGTTCTGGCCAGCTTACACTAATGGAAGGTTGGAACTGGACATCAACCCCCCAATATTTCTTCTGGGATCCAATGTTACCAGCCTGTGAAGTTTTCAATAAAAACCATCCAGTGGAAAGCTCAGAGCAGGCTCCACAGTTCAAAGTTCTTCCCAGCTTACACCAACGGGAAGCTGACTGTGACCCTAACACCCCTAAAACCTGGCCAGGATCACACTGGACCACCTTACGATGGCTTCATCAGAATGAGTGCAGGGGTGTCTGAATGCATAACCGGACGGACAAACACACCAACAAACAAACATACAGACCAATAAATTTTATATTTAAGATGTCATCTAAATCCATCCAATTGAAGGCCCAGAACAGGCTCCCCTGGTCAAATCTGGCCAGTGTACACCAATGGGAGTTCCGACCGGGAAATCCACCTCCTAGTATGTCTTCTGGGATCCAGTGTTACCAGGCTGTGTGTGTTTTCATCTAAATCCATCCAGTGGAAGGCTCATAACAGGCTCCCGGGTCAATGTTCTGCCCAGCATAAACCAACGGGAGGTCCAACCAGGACCCTAACCCCCCTTAAAACCTGCCCAGCATCCAAATGGACCACCTCACATTGGTTTCATCCCAATCAGTGCAGGGATGTCCAAATGCAAACAAACAAAATTGATCCATTGGAGGGCCCAGCACAGGCTCTCTAGGTCAAAGTTCTGGCCAGCGTCAGTAGCTGAGGGTGAGTACTGGCGCTGAATTGCTGTTTGGAGGCCTCGGGGATACCTCTTGGTAAGTTAGCTCTCAATTTAAAAACACAAATATGTATGGCCCTAATATATATGACTCTCACTGTTTAGAGTTAGGACCACCTATTAGCAAAAGCGCAGTGGAGTGGCGGGTGACTTTAACATACATTTTCAAATGTGTGCAACTAAGACTTTCGCATTTTTATCTACAGTAGAAATGGCAGGTCTTTTGCTGGCTATAGCAACGTGCTGGAGGGATTTTCTGTGTGTTTGTTTCTTTTAGGATAACCCCACCCTTTCAAGCATCTGCTATGAGCCTATAAATTGATTGAGCAACTTCCACTTCTGTACAGCGTACCCCAAAGGCAGGTCCGACTGAGACCTACATCCCCTAGTATGTCTTCTAGAATACAATGTCAAAAGTCTTTTGAAATTTTGCCCAAATCCATTCAGTGAAAGGCTAAGAATGGGCTACGCAGGTCAAAGAGACAGGTTAGACTAGTTAAAAGTGGAGGTGAATCCAGGAGTCCCAGTCACATGAGCAGATGCTAGGGACAACATCAAGGAGACATCAACCTAGAATGAGAGAGCATGGATGCCCATAATGAGGAAATGTACCAGGAATGACAAGACAACACAGCAAGATTCACACTTCAGCCAGGACTATGATTAGTAGTACCACTAAAATATCTAAAACATACTTCTACCAATGCTTCACTAATTTACTCAAGTCTGGCCAGGTGAACACTTAAAGATTATAGTCTTCAGGGACAAAAGCTACAGGACAAACTGGGCACCTAAAACCAATAACTTTACAATGGTTTTTGAGTTAAAGCACAAGATTAAAACTATACAGGACATTGAATTATGATCATTAAGCTGTATAATTAGACTATAATTAGACTGTGATCTAGAGACACCTGTAAGTCTCAATTGTCAATGCATATGCTACAATTTATTTAATCAATGGAAACAAGAATCATTTAATAAATAACAGTAATAGATTGAAATATGTACTTTATTAGTCAGTGGTATAAATCGTGTTGAATCACTGAGTTCTTGTTCTAGTGCTCACTTTGAGTTGGAGTTGGCAAGTCTCCCATGAAAGGTAAGAACCACCAAGCACTACATTATTAAGTGTAAGAACGAATAAAGATACATTGTATACATTGTTATCAAAGTTAATATGAAACTATTGATCTTAACATTAATTCTAGCATTGTGAGCACTATTTTCCATGTCACTAAATTTATGTCTTTAGAAATGTATTGTGAAAATTTTACTTTATTATTTTTGAAATTATATTAATGCAATTCTATGCATATTAAATGTTGTGTTTTTTTGAATATCATATAAATACACACCTTATTCAGTTTTCTCTCCCTAGGATCCATACACTATTGTTCACTGATGCCTAGAGTTACATTTTGTTTAATATATTTATGATATACCTGGAGCATGTACATATCACCAGGTCGTAATCTATCATCAACACTCTGTGCACTTTAAAGATGGTGACTAATTTTGCACCCAGTTTATCTGTATAAAAAATATAAACGATGTACAAAGTTGCCCCGCTGCTAACTGAAATTATTGAAATGAATTGAGCCGGACAAGCTTTCCTCACTCAGCAAATACAAACAGTTTTGCAACACAGACTGCTTTTTATTGGCTGACCAGCTAAGGCTTGTCTGGGTCAATTATATTAAATGTGATCTTCGATTATTTTGGGGAAGAATTTGATGATAATGATGACTGCTGTTTCTGTACATCCATACACATCTATAATACAATATAGTACAATATCACAGTATGTTTGCTTGACTTTAGTGTTATGCAATGTGTATGATGCATTTTCCATGCCTACTGTATCTGATAATTTATCATGTTATGTTATCTAACTATAAAAATATTTGTGTGGGAAACATATTTTAATATCAAATGGAAAACAACTTGAAAGATTTTTCTTAATTAACTATAAATAAAAAGCAAACAATCATTGAAGTTGGAAGCAAGTCTGTTTGTATAACATATGAGGTAAATGTATCAAGGTCCGATTTTGCCAGCGTGTTAAAATTGCGGCAAATCGTAGGTGTTAACCCGCGATTTTAGTTAAAAACTCATCAAATGTATCAAGGTGCAATTTTTACCCTGAACTTCAAAATCGCTGTTCATCTCCGGCGATTTGCAGCGAGTTCAAACACTCCCGTGTAAAGAATAGATTAAAGTAAAAAAAAAAAAAAACAGCGTGGGGTCCCCCCTCCATTCATGCTTAATCCTAGTGCTGCCTGACTACTGCTGGTTTCTTGAAAATCGGGGAAAATTTTTGCGTAGGGTCCCCCCGATTTTCACTTAACCAGCACTAGGTAAACCAGCCGGGGTTGGAGGCAAAATAGCAGTGGGACATGCAGCAGGGGTCCCCCTGCCATAATGACTAACCAACCCCAGGCTGTTCAGTGCTGGGCTGGATTCCCTAGGGAGTGGGGTCCACCAAAAAAAACCAGCGGGCCCCCTCTAGAGACACCCAGCCCAGTGCTGATAGCACTAGGGCTCTTCCTACTACCCCTGGGCTGTGGGTAGTAGGGTAATAACAGCGATAAATATTGAAAAAAACAAACTGACGCCATTTTATTTTGTGGATCTACAAGTCCCAGCCAGCCAGGTTGCCCAAAATCTTGTGGCCATGCTGCTGCTTGTATAACTACAAGCACCAGCATACCCACGGCAGCCAGGGCATGTTGGCACTTGGAGAACCACAAGTGCCAACATGCCCTGACATCCATGGCGGGCTGGGACCTGTAGTTCTACAAAAGAAATGTTTAAAAAAACACCACACTGTTGTAAAAACCACTAACATTTAATAAAAATTTAAAACCCACAATAAACACAGTAAGCACCCTCATGTACACCATATATTTTTATTAAAAATAATAAATTCCTTGAAACTCACCAATGAAGTCTTCTTTCTTTTGTTTGCAGCTTTCAATCCAAAAATGGCTGTCACAAATGTGCCAAATAAATTTGTAGATCCAACAGTCCGGCTTGCCCCAGTCCCCAAGTTATTTATACTTCCAAATGTCCAGGCTTGACAAAGTCCAAAAACAATTTGTAGATACAAAAGTTTGGCTTGCCCCAGTCCCCAAGTTATTTATACTTCCAAAGTCCTGGCTTCATTTCTTTGCCCAGGCCCATTGTTAATAGAAGTCTTCAGTTCTTCGGCCAGGGCCCCCCCATATTTGTACATCCCACGTAACTTTGTTCTTGGTTGAAGAAAAAAAAAATGACAGGAGCCACCACAATTTTTTATACTTGATTCCATTCTTTACCATTTTTACACTGACAGGCAGTGTAACAGTGATGTGTTTATACAACATGCTGCTAGCAAGCAGCGTGTTGTATTTGGCGTGTTTGAAAGCAAACTCTCCTGAGTTTGCTTACTCGCAGCTTCATACATTTGAGACTTGTATAGCTGCAGTGGCAAAGAGTCGGGAGATAGATCTCTGTCGATTTTGGCAATAGCGATTTTGACAGAAGCACAACTCTGGCGATTTTGCATGAAATCTCTGCTTCATACATCTGCGAGTTTCAACTCTCCCGAGAAAATCGCTGATTTTGCAAAATCGGACCATGATACATTTACCCCATGGTCTTTGATCATCAGTGTAATATGAGATTAGGGCTGTAAAGTTTAGGGTGTGATATATACTTATGACCTCAAATATTGTAGGTCTGATTTTAAAAAAACGTGTTGGGCTGCAGTGGGGTAAATGTGGCCTAAAAAATCTAATGTATTGAAGAAATTAAAATGTGCAGCTAGCTGTTCCAATGTAAATTAATCAAATTATTCAAATATGTACAAGAGTGTATTTTGTGTAGTCTAGTTGAAGTAGGGAAGGTTACTAGCAGTCATCTGTACTGAGAACACTTTTATTGATACAGAGTCTAATTTAAAAATACTGTAAATATAAATGAAGACAGAAAAATACATCTACAAACTTGTGGTTTTATGTAGGTATCTTGAGTTGCATGTTATGTAAGATACATCCAACTGAAAATAAAGTGTCGAGATAAGTCTATTGTAATGTTGGCCCACTGTCTTGATATTGCTAATTTTGAGTACCCTATATACATAATTTTGTGTGGTAGTTAGAGTTATGCTTATGCTGCAATTTTCACTAGAATGTCTCAGTGTATTACAGGGTTATGTGTTATGTATCAGACACTTTTTATGCATATCTGATAATGTGCTACAGAATTACCTCAGTTCATTATGAAAAAAAAATAGATAACTATAGCATTTATTAACTAAGAAATAAATAGCAAACAATTAACATGAACTTTAATTTTCTAAATGGTGTTATAGTCATTTATCATAACCCATTGGCTACAATCTCTGTCAAAATCACAATTTAAAATGTTAAAATGCTACACCCCAGTGCTATCAATTCTGCCTTCTAATCTTTGCCTTTGTCAAAGAACCTCTTACAGAAAAAACATCTTTGTCATCCCAATGAATTATACCCAAGAAGTATAAAGTGGCGCTTTATGCTGACAAAATCCTGCTCACCCTCATACACCCTATGATCTCTCTTCCCAACTTACTTCAGGATACCTAGACTTACAGCACACTCTCTGGATACAAAATTAATACTGTGAAGATTGAAGTTCTAGATGTGAATATATCTCCCACCATCGAGAAATGTTCCCATATTTAAGATAGCATTAAGAATTTGCTAATCATTCTTAATCAAGATCCTCACAGTAAAAGTCGAACATACAGTTTTCTCAATCCCTGTTTAAGTGGGAGAGAGCAAGGGGTTTGCCTAGGGAGGGGAATTGACTGTGGAAATTTGACCGTGGATATAAATAGCCACTGTAGGGAGGCAGGTGATGGTCATTCTGAGAATTGATGGCTGGAAGCTGCAGCATGGCTGGTATTTCAGTTGCCGTTCTGTATCAGTGGAATAGATCGGCAGATCCATGGGTCATCAAGACCGGACAGCCAGGTGACTGTAACTTCTTAAGATAGTGGTGTAAGGGACAGATAATGTGATGAACCCGCCTGGCATTTATTTACTGTGTGTATATAATATTCTTGTGATTGTTTTTGTAAAAATAAATGTATTGTTATACTTTCTAACTGCATTTGCCTGAGTGACTATACAAACCTTAGAAGTTACTGGGTAGGCTTCCCTGGCATAGTAAGGCAACCCTGGGTGGCCAACCAGCATGAAATGGTTAGAATTGGGCCAAAAAACCCGTTATCTTCACACCATATATTATACGCCTACGTGATTATGATATGTCTACATAATGTGAACTTCAAAACTGATGTCTTTGTCTAACTACATCAAAGTTCTAGCAAACAACAGACCTATGTGTTTTTTAACTCTCCGGCAGGCAGAATTAAACTGATACACCTTAAGTGATCACTGATCACTCAAGAAATATCACTACCATCTTTGGAGGCCCCAGCGACATATCCATAAAATCCGGAGGTCCTGACGCAGATCCGTTGGTCACTGGATGACAGAATCCAAAACCGCGATGAGTAGAACTTTGTCTACTCTGTACATTTTCTATGCTCCTTTATCCTGCAATCAGTCAGTACTGCAGGATCTATTGGATAATCCTGAGTTTTAGTGATTATATTTTTTTTAATGTGCTTACTATTGTTATTAGACTGTGATTGAGTGAATAACTGAACAATAAGATGAATTTTGGACTGTTACTTATTTGTTTGTCCTCATGAATTCTAGTCATTTACAGCATGTCAGACTGATTTTAAATGGGTAGAAATAGATTGTACTGAAGGATCTGTGTTATTAGTTGCCCTATTTATACTATTTGCAATATTCCTGGCATATTGGATAGGAGCAAGAGCAAGAGAGCAGAGCTCCTAGTTGATTTTGAATTTTGTACCACAGGATATAGGGAGAAGGTGAACAGATATATGGACAGAAGTCAAATTGTAAGCTCACAGTATAATTTCAGAAGACTCCTTAGACCCCGGATTTAGATATAGTCAAAGGTTATTTACTATGGGAATACAGATATCCATCTCTCAGATAAGAACTGCTGAGAGTGCCTTGCGTGCCATATATGGCGAGCGGGATCTGAAGAGAATAGACAAATTATTTAAAACGGGAGGATTCTCCTTTTTTAAGGGACAAATGGATCCAGATAAATTAAAAGATATGAGAAGGTGTCACCTAAAATATATACAAGGCGAAGACCTAGATAAAACAGATGGATCAGTGCATTAAACTGCAGAAAGAGTGGTATATAAATTAGAATTAGATAAAGTAGAGAAAAGGTGCAAAAGTTTCCAAAGACAAATTGCATTGAATCCAGAGTTCCTAGTGCAATTCCTAGGACATTGCATATCTGCATAAAGATTCTGTGTAAAAAATGTGATTAAATGGGAAACATTGCAGACAGTTTCAATCGTGTGGAAATGGCACAGAACGAGATGTGGAGAATGGAATGTAACCCCCTTCCTTGTGTAAGAAAGTTTCTATGTTATAGAATGAAGGAAGGGGGATTGTGTAAGGATTTCTCCCTTGCACTGTGAAAGAAAAAAAACCTTACATTACGTAATTAAAATGACTCTGGAGTGGTAACAACACATTAAAGTTGATTAGTATTTAGTTTAATGCTGGGGTTTGTAGTACCACAGCTGTAGGCTGAAAGATATCAGTTAATTTTCTTCCTCTTTAAGTGAGGGAATGAGTTTTTCTTTGTTTGTGTGTGAATTACAAGAAGGATAACTTTTCTTATATGCTTTTTCATTTTATATATGTATAGGCAGAAAGATGTAAATGCTTGCCTTCTAAACTTGTATGAGTATAATTTTACTACATTTTACAATTTGAAGGGATTATGTGGGGAAATGTTTGTGAACACTTGAATGTGATGTAGTTTTTGACGCAGAGTGTTGCTTTCAAGATGACCGAAAGATTGAGAAGTGTGTAGGGGGGGTTGTTCGTGAAACAAATGGTTTAGAAATAGGAAGTAAAATCTAGTCTTTCAAAGGGGCTATACTAGGTGATGATGAAATAGGAGTGGCTACAAACACACACCCAGATTATGTCACTATTACACTCCCTGCTTGCAAGACTAGGAACGGCCCCTATAAGGAATTATTTTTTTCATGGCATGGAACACATAGAGTGCAGGAAATGTTCACTGGTCACATGATACTGGTGTAAAGGAGGGGAGAAAACATATTAATTCGGCACAGCATGTCACACACTATAAAGTACAATGAACATGCAATAACACACATTGATTGGGGAATTGTTTAATAACAGAGCTGACAAAGTATTAAAGTCAGCAGCACAAAAAGAAATAGAAGAACAAAATGTGAATTAATGACAGTTACTGTAATCCCTAATGAATAAATATTAATCTCTATACAAAAAGGTTTTTTTTTCACAGAAGGTCTCCAACTGGCAAGCAGGTAGGATAAGAACCAGGCCACACAGGTTTCTGGCACAGTAATGATGGTAAGCTTGTTGCACCCAAAAAAATTTGCACCCTGTTTTGGTACAGCTTAGTTGTGGTTTAATAGACTTATCCAAGACTGCTACGGCTCAATTGATTATGGCCTATTGGTATGCTCCGAGATTCTTTACACTCACTGCAAAATTCTACTAGCTCTGGTTTATCCTTTTTACAGGCAAATCCTGGTCCCAGCTACAGCAAGAGATGCTTTCAGGTAATCCAGACTGATTTCATCCAACTCTCAATGAGTAGAAGGTTGCAATATGTTTTGGGTTTTTTGAGTCCACAGCCACAGTAAACATAATTAGTCACTAGAAAGATTTAAGTCATATAGACTCTACTGAGTAATGACTACTGTGTTTTAGAAAAAAAAAGGACTTAAGACTTTAAGAGCTATTATCCGTGCTCCTGTACTAACACTCCCAGATTATATCAAGCCCAAATCAGACACCTGTCAGATGCAAGGCTTACAAAGTATGAAGTAGAGTTACTTACACCTTCCAACATCACCATCAAAGATACACAATTTTGAACATAGCAACATTGCTGTCATGGATCCAAAAGAGGGGAAAAACTGAAATAGGAGGATGGGATATTGTGAAACACAGAGAAACTGAAGAGTAGGATGTACTTTCAATTTGTCATGCAATTCTGTTCTGGCTGTCCTCATGACTGCCTTGAATTAGTTAAATCTGAATGTGATCTCCCAAAGCTGATGTCCCTCTTCAGAATGCTGATTTGCAGCTTTTGGTAGATGGTTCTCGTTATTATGTAGATGGAGTACCACACACAGGTTATTCAGTGACCACAGAAACTGACATTTTAATATAGGAAACATTACCAGCCAGTATCTCAGCGCAAGATGCCAATTTGCGAGCTCTGGCAGCAGCCTGTATATATGCTGAATGACAGACAGTTAATATTTACACAGACTCTCATTATGCATTTGATGTAGCATAATAATAATACTAAGGTATCACTGTATGTTGTGGAGGGCAAAAAGAAATATAACTTACCAAGGAATGATAGAGATGTGGAAAATATTGGTCCCCAATAATAAATGTATGTAGGTAAATGCTACAAATAATAATCTGGGAAGGCTCATTGAACAAGTAGAAGTTACGTTTCCATGGTAAAGGTAATACTAGACATGAATCTTCATGAATTTCCAGTATCAAACAAGTGTAACATATTGGGATCAATGATAAACCAGACTACTTTGAACATGGTGTAAAAACGTTACAGTGGCAGAAGCAAATAGTATAGTGGGATGGTGCCCAAGTAGGTATGTCTCAAGATTGTTGTGGTCAGTCAGTGATATTGTACAAGGGGAACAGCAAAAACTAGCTGAAGGGTACTATTATGTGTGCGGTCATCAAGCATATACATTTTTGCCAATAGGCGGTAAGGGATTTTTCAGTTTAGCTAGGTTAGATACTACAACATGGAAGGAAAAGGAAATAGTTAAAACACAGTACGTCCAATATGATGTATAAGAGAGCCTTTCCTGAAGCAACACGCACATGACTTGATATATATGAAAGTGGGACTATCCGTAAGTCTATCCTTATCCATATTTGGAGGATCAGTCCCATACGCCAATAATATAGAAGCCTTAGTCAAATTATTTTATACTGTAACTGATGAGATTTTAGAAGTCTTGGACATTCAGACTAGTACTTTGCAGTATTACACCAAAATATTGCCACAGCTCCAATTGGTATTGGATTATTTAACAGCCGCCCAGGATGGTATGTGTCAAATAGCAGGGCCTGCATGTTCTTCCTATGTAGCAGATAATTTTTCCAAACCTATATGAACATTTTTGAAAAAGGTAAAAGAAAAGAACTTAAAGAAGAATTTAGATAGAAATATAATTATTCTGAATATGATGTTGACACTTAAAGTTGGTTCTCATGGTTGAATCCAGCAACCTGGTTTAAGGGAATTGGAGGGTGGTTTTCAGGTGTCTTACAAACACTGATTCATGTACTAGTTTTAATACTTTAAAATATTATACTCTTCCTTTAAATAGCGCTTCCCACTCTATGCAGCCACAGTGAAACAATAAGAGTGCAACTTCACTCAAGATACATATTTACTCAAAAAATAAGAAATGTCCACCACAGGCGCAATGATCACTGCAAATAGAGATGACAAAAATACAATTCAAAATGTCCTTATAATATCAAAATCTGAACAGTTCAATGTAAAAGGAGAGTTTATAATCCTTCCATAACTAGCAGTCCTCCAATGTCAATGGATAATCACATTTCCAAAGAAACACACAGTTTTTTCTTGATCCCTTAGTAACAATGTTGTTTTATATTATGTAAGGGAAAAAAGGAAAATATGTAAATAAATATTATCATAAACCAATTAAAGAGCCCACTAGGTATTGCTAAACCTCACTCTTTTTAAGTGGATATTTGATATTTAAAAATTACCAACACGTGAGATTTATAATACAATCCTAATAGGAAAATGCTTACATGGTAATCTTTCAAATTCCAGCAATGTAGCTATCCTAAGAATTATGATAGTGTTTTGATAAACTCCCGATATACGATCCAAAATGTGATGCATATAAAAAACATATGAAGAGAAAAATATCTCGGGTGATACCTTTTAAAAAAACTTTAACACTTTATTATAAAAAAACATATCCAAAAATAAAAGCTTCCAACAAATCCTTAATAGAGAAGCAAGTGCACACCTACCAGAGCCTCATGAAGAACTCAGCGAGTAGTAGATGACACAATCTGGGTCGCTTGAGAGCTTGAATCAGCTGTGGCAGGGTCCCCTGTTTCAATACCAGTCTCTCACCGACGCGCGTTTCGAACCGCCCCCTGGAGTATTTTTCAAGGTGTGCATGATCCTGGTAATGCTAGTCCATATATATATATCGTCTATTTGAGTGCAATTGGTCCATTCTGATAATACATTCTGTTGTAAATATTCAAAAAAAATGCCATAACATCCCAGAATATCACATATAAAATCATCAAAATATTTGATGAAATATAATCAAATTGCAGCAATGTAGCAATCCTAAGAATTGTACACTTGCTTCTCTATTAAGGATTTGTTTGAAGCTTTTATGTTTGGATATGTTTTTTTTAATAAAGTGTTAAAGTTTTTCAATTCTTAGGATAGCTACATTGCTGCAATTTGAAAGATTACCATGTAAGCATTTTCCTATTAGGATTGTATTATAAATCTCACGTGGTGGTAATTTTTAAATATCAAATATCCACTTAAAAAGAGTGAGGTTTAGCAATACCCAGTGGGCTCTTTAATTGGTTTATGATAATATTTATTTACATATTTTCCTTTCTTCCCTTATGCAATATGAAACAACTTTGTTGCTGAGGGATCAAGAAAAAACTGTGTGTTTCTTTGGAAAAGTGATCATCCATTGACATTGGAGGACTGCTAGTTATGGAAGGATTAAAAACTCTCCTTTTACATTGAACTGTTCAAATTTTGATATTATAAGGACATTTTGAATAGTATTTTTGTCATCTCTATTTGCTGCGATCATTACGCCTGGGGTGGACATTTCTTCTTTTTTGAGTAACTAGTCATTATCCTTGTCTGTTTCACTGTAGTAAAATTGGGAATCTATCTGATAAAGAAAATGCTAACAACAAAATGCTGTACTCATCAAAAGAAAGCAACTGAAGCCTCGGCTGACTCCATCATAGCAATCATGACAGAAAATCTATGAACTGGCCCCAGGTCAGACGCTATTAGGGCCGGGGGGTAGGCCGGCCGGCCGCCCCCCGGATGCAAAAAGCATAGTTTTTCCCCCCGCGGCCGCATCTGATGACATCAGATGCGGCCTTGTCAGCCCACAGGCGGCCGCATCACATGACAGGGGATGCGGCCGCGTCATGACGCGGCCGCATCCCCTGTCATATGATGCGGCCGCCTGTGTGCCCCCCGGCCATCCCTCTCCAAGCCCGCGCCTGGCGCCAGCACCACCCATTTTCCTAATTGCCATCACTCTCAGCATGGAGGATTACATATCTGTCTGTACTGTGACACGAACTTATGAACTGTATTATAAAAGACTGCTGAGATATAAGACTTATTACACTTTTTACTGAACTTTTTTTTTGTCATTATTTTCTGTGCTTCTCCCAAGCAAAATACTGATAAAATAAAGTGATAATCAAATCACGATTAAAAGAAGGGGGGAATAAATAATTTCATAGGTCATCAAAACCTATAGACATTCATTCAGAATATATCTTAAAATCTGGTTTAATAATAACCCTAATTGTAATAATATGTTTCCATAAGTTATTTAAAAAAAACAAGAATATTGAACATAGTGCATACATAAGATATTTCTGTTACATATTGATCTACAGACTTAGTTAATATTAATATAATAAGGAAGTTTATATCATATCACTGACTGATCATTTATTGCTATGACAGTTATTAGTTAAGCAGCCTTCAACCTTTTCCACCTTTTGTTTTCCTTGTAAATGACTGTGACTCTGAGATCTTTTAACAACATCATATGCAAATAACCAATGCAATAGACCTGTTCAAATTATATTGCTTTATGCAAATCAAATCCAAAGATACTCCATAGTAGATAAAAGGAGATAATTTTTCATCTACCTTTCATATTGAGCTTTAACTTTCTTCATGTGAGAAGATCACAGGAACACCATATACGATCATCATTAATGTAGGATAACATAGAATAGGGAGTTTCAAGATGAGATCCCAGGTAGTCTCTGTGTTGGCCGGGATTCTGGTACTGGCAGCAGGTGAGTGTTTATGCTCTTTATAGTCCATCCTTAAATCTGGAGCAGCTTTTGGAATGCCGCAATGAATGGATAATAGATTGTAAGCTTGCAGATAAGGCCTTCTTACCTGTCTGTGTTTCCCCGTATTGTTTTCTTACTGTGTTTGTGCTCATTTGCAAACTGCTATGGAATTTGCTTGCGCTATTTAAATAAATGATGATGATGATACTCTCTTCAAGCACACTTTTGCGTCAGTGGTGTTATTATTATTAATATTATTATAATTGTTATCATTTATGTGTTAGGAGCCACAAGATTTTCGCAGCGCCGTACACCGTACAAACAGTAGACTATACAGGGTGAAACAGTACAGTACAATAAACAAAAAACACCAATACTTCAGAAACTCCAGGCAGGCTAATGCAATAAAGACGGAGCAGAAGATCAGGTATGGAAACAGGAGGGAAGAGGACCCTGCTCATGCGAGCTTACATCCCAAGGGAGGGTAAGCAGAACAGGCACAAGGGGAGCCAGTTGAGGCATGGGGGAGAGAAGAGGGGGGGCCGGGAGGAGAGAGGGGAGAACGAGCGAAGGAGGGGTTTAAGTGAATTGTTTGTAGGCTTTGAGGAAGAGGTGAGTTTTGAGTGCCCGTTTAAAGGAGCACAGATTAGGAGAGAGACGGATGGAACGAGGGAGGTCATTCCAGTGAAGGGGGCCGCATGGGAAAAGTCTTGGATTCTGGAGTGGGAAAAGGTGATAAGAGTGGAGGATAGGCAGCGATCATTGCCCGAGCGCAGAGAGCGGACAGGAGTGTGAATGGAGAGGAGGTTAGAGATATAAGGGACAGTGGAGTGGGAGAGAGCCTTGTAAGTGGTGGGGCATCCCTGAGACATCCTCTTAAGCCACACTGCTTCTCCTGTGTCCAGTGTCTGTCCTATTTTAATGAATAATCTTGCAGTTTTAGTTCTTTCTGAGACAGACCATGAAAAATTGGAAAACAAATTAAAATTCGCTGCTGAATTCTGCTCAGTATACAAAGAAGCTGCCTCATCTACCATCCAGCTGTTTCAGTACTCTGTCCAGCTAACTCTGCTCAATCTGCTATATCTTGCATTATAGTTACCCTTATACTGGAACATATCTCTTTCAGTCCAACGAAATTGAAACACATGAAAGTAAAGCAAGTTTAACAGAGCTTTTAACAAACTGTAAAATAAAGTCTGTAAAAAGCAAGTGATTTAATATTAAACTAAAAGTAGATGCTTTCAAGAAACATTAAACAAACTGCATTGTTACATTTGAGCATTTTCCTTTCAATGCCCCTTCTTCAATGCTTGGTATTGTTTAGGTGTAGATGGCATGATATGGTCATTGGAAAGCCAAAACTGCATTTCCCAAAATCTTGACGAAGAGCTGAAATGCAATGTGGGGCATAATATTGAATTTTCTCATCTAGTGTATTGGATGGTTGTAGCATTAACAGACCCACATCCTGAAAATAGCTTATCAGGGTATTTTTGAGTGATCTTGTACAGCTGTAATAGAATAGAAATAAAACACCTGAATCACTGGCAGCTCTTCCAGTGATTTACCATTTCCAATGAAAAATACCATTGTTGTTCTTAGGTGAATTGATTAAAAAATGCCGGTATGTCTTATTCATTTCAACAGTACTTATCAATACATATTTTTCATTTTAACATGCTGGAAGGTTTCAAAGAGATCAAGTACCACAGATAATGCACAAATTGTAGTTTCATCAAACACAGCAGAAATGAAATGATTTAACATGAGTACAATTAGTTTTGTCACTGTGGGGTGTAAAATATAATTGTAAGATGTTAAAGTATATTGGTGTTAATTGCAATGCAAAATTCATTTACCCAGATACATTTTTCCCAATTGTGTTCAGATGCCTATTGAATGTTGTTTACACGGATCAGAAATATAATAATTTCAGATATACCATTAGCACCTATGTAATGACAATTGGGAAAAAGATCATAAAACACATAGAGGTATTACCATTTTTGTAAATATAACGTCTGCGGCCTATTTCGCCACATGCTCATCTGAATAGATATATAATAGATACATAGGGATCAATGATATGAGTCTTCTTCTGTATTTGATCTATGAGTGCCCCAGGCAGAATGCAAGGGACTTCCCAACGGAGAAACATGTTAGTGTTAATGTATGTTGGTTGTGGTAAACATAGGTCTGCATGGTATAATTACCATTCACCTTGTTTGCAATATATTCACTCCTTATAGGTAGTATAGAAAATAAGGATGTGTACAATCTAGATATATCATTATAATTAATTATAATTATTTCTAAACAAAATATAATAATAAAATTACCATTCCTCTTTTTGAACTATATTCATTCCTTATAGGGGGAATAGAAGAATAGAAAGTAAGGGTGTTCATAATGAAATTATATCATTATAATTGTTAATATTTTAGTGTTTTAACCCTCTATTATGCATCAACATTATACTGTCTTCCTTTTAACACCCATTACTTGTGAGAGCTAAAGAAAAAATATATTATACAATTCTTAAAATGTATAATCAGACTAAGGGGTAATGAGTTAGAGAGTATTTACTCTCACAATTTATAGGAACTATATTTTTAGATCTCTAAATACTTCCAAACAAAATAAAAGCTTAGAATTGATTTTGCAAATGTGATTTATTTTAGCGTAAAAGTTAACCTCATGAAATCCATATTTAAATTTCTGCCTGCATACAAGCAGCATTTTCATAGCTTATCCTCAGGACATAACCAATGAATAAATGTAACAATATTATCATTGTCTAGTGATGTGGTAGATAGAACAGGGTCTGTTGGTAAATAGAAGAAATTGTACCTAGTCCCCACCCTGCTGAAATATTCACCTTACTGAGTTTCCCAAAGGCGCTACACCACCATCTCTCTTAGAGCTGTTTCTGGGAGCTCCAGTCTCACCTATTGTTGGCACAAGCAGTATAGCGCAGCAATGGAATTAATTAACAGTAAAGAGCGTACTGTTTATGATTACTGATCATGCAATTAATTTTACATGTATTTGTCACATTAAATAAGCAAAATATAATTAATTATTTTAAAATGTAACCTTTATCTCCTTAGTATTGGAAGCATCTCAGAACAGTTTACAGTCCGGAAACTTGTCCCAGTATATTACAAAGCATGCTATTTTCCCTTGGCCACAGAAAGAAAAAGAAAACTATATTAAAAGCAGCAAAAGAAGAGAAAGTATTATTATTTTGGAGGAGAGAAATGTTGCCTTCAGCAGAGAGGAGCAAAAAAATTACAGAGCAAAGAGATCTGCAGAATTGTTTGAAGAAACAGAAACTGGGGACATTTTTACACCAGAACAGGCTACAAAAACAAGTCTATCAACAAAACAAACTTCTCTTTCTGGATCTAAATCTGCTACAACTTCACCAACCAAACCAAGTAAGTGCCTGTTAAGTTATTTCTTTATCCTCATAAAAATATATCTGGCCTAAGCTGAATTTAAAGCACATGTTAGAGTTTAATAAGTTAAATGAAAAGAGCAATACACAAAATGACACTTTATATGTAACTCTATACTCTGTATGCTCTCGACAGATCAGGGGGTAAAATTATTATGCTCCGATTTTTCATCTCGCTGGAAATCGGCGACTTTGCAGCTAAAATTTAAAGCGGCGATGGCTTGTAAAGGCAAACTTTTAGCTGATTTCCGGCGAGATGAAAAAAACCGACTTTCATACATTTACCCCCAGCTGTGGTCCCAGCTGCCTGTAAAAGGTGCCTCTGCTCACCTGTTTCATTAAGACAAAGTGGGTATTGATAACTTTAACCCATTAGCATTATTTGGCAGGCAGTATACAGAGATTCGGAACATAGGACCGACATCTGAGACTTCAGTGAATCTGGCAAACATATAAGTTATGCATAATACACTTTTATTTTAAAGTTAAGTTGTTGTGTTTAAAAAAATAATAATTCTTAATACCTTGTGCATTATATTAGTGTAAACATGAGTTGGTCAATAGGATGCCCTGTATGCCAGTGGTGTGATTTGTCTATAATCAGACAAAATACTGATTTATGCTCACTTTCCAGTGGCTCTCTTATTTTGTTCCTCTCTACATCACAACTCTGTAGATTGCTGGTATATCATTATTTGGCCCAGTAATCATTGGCTGTTTTCCTATTTCTCCCCCAAGTTTCAAGATCTTTAACACATACACAGTATACAAGTAACTATGTAAAAATGAATTTAATAAAAACCTAACAAGTTCTCCTTAACCTTTTGAACCACATCCAATACTACATTTCATTTAAAGGGACCAACTTTTGGAAAATAATTTCTCAAAGAAAAAGAGATTCCTCCCTTCAGATAAATAAGGGTGTCTCTGCTCCCAGAGCCCCCCAGGTACTGTAAGCCATGAATCTTACTACACCTGTTGCTGGTCATTTTCCTGCAATATCACACTGAGTGCATTACGTGACATTCATAGGTCTATATTAAATCTCAATGGAAGCACATTTATAGATCCCTATTTAGAGCTTTAAATGGACCTAAACCATCAGTGCCAAAAGCTACGGAGAGATCTAAATCTCAGCTCATGTAACAAGCAGGTTTCAGTGGGACAGAATAACCCATTTGATGCACAGTCTGAGCCTTTTGAAAAGGGGTTGTCCACTTTAGTACATATTAATACACTTCACTGTATGAAAACAGCTGTTCTGAGCAGAGGGAGTACATGTTAAGAGCTCACTATTTGGTGCTGTGTCCAACTGCTGTCCCAAGGTTATCAATTACAGCTCAGCTCTGCAGTCATTTGATTTAGAAACACCCATTCACTGAATGCGCCAATAGTACATTTGATTTATCACCACCCAATAACTGAATGCGCCAATAATATTTAGAGTTTATTAGGGTTGAAAACAGGGAAAACAGATCAAACTATCTTATAATTCAACAGCAACTTTTGTTTAATTCTGCTCTTTAATGATTTGAATGTATATGTATGTAGATAAAAAAGAAGGGGGAACAGAAAGGGAGGACCAATATATCATACAATAATAAATGTAACTTTTTGTTTATTAAGCACCCTGATGTTCCAGTATTTTATCACGTCCAATAATTACACAAAGCACTGCACAAACCACAGGGACATCCTATAATTTCAGGAATGGATTCACTTATGTTAAAATTGTTATTTATTTTGTGAATCATTATTTACAGAGTAGAATCCCCAGTCTGAAATCTCAGATTTGTGATACCACACGTGCTAAATGTTACCAATACTATAAAAATCTAGTTCAGAGTATGTTGATTCTTGATTTAGACATCCAGTTCCTGTATACACATATTCCTCATTGGGAAGGAGTAGAGGCAGTTCATACGTTCCTCTTTACTGATGAGACTATGACAGAAGGGAATTTATTTTGGAAGCCGTCATGTTTATGCTAACACATAATTATTATTTTTTTTGGCACAGATTATCTTCTTCAGACATTTTTAAAATGGTTTTTAAAATATAAAGGATGTTTTTAAAATGTATTTTGCCATAACTGAAACAAGAGATTACTTGCATTATCTAACAAAATAATTATATTATACCATTCTTAATATGTGTAATCAGACTAAGCGGTAATGAGTTAGAGAGTATTTAGTCTCACAATTTATAGGAACTATATTTTTAGATCTCTAATTATTTCCAAACAAAATAGAAGCTTAGAATTAATTTTGCAAATGTCATTTATTTTAGCATAAAAGTTAACTTCATTAAATCCATATATATTTAAATTTCTGCCGGCAAACTAGCAGCATTTTCATAGCTTATCCTCATGACATAACCAATGAATAAATGTAACAAAATTATCATTGATTTTTGTGGAGCAACACCAGTGATGTGGTAGATGGAACAGGATCTGTTGGGCAATAGAACTAGGTGTACTTTATCCCCACCCTGCTCAATTATTCACCTTGCTAAGCGACCCAAAGGCACTAAACCAACATCTCTCTTTAGAGCTGTTAGTGGGAGCTCCCATCTCACCTATTGTTGGCACTAGCAGTATAGCGCAGCAATGGAATTAATTAACAGTGCAGAGCGTACTTTTTATTATTACTGATCATGCAATTAATTTTACATGCATTTGTTACATTAAATATGCAATCTGAAATATTGTGAAAGTTCTAAGTAAAATATAATTAATTATTTTAAAATGTAATCTTTATATTCTTAGCATTGGATGCATCTCAGAACAGTTTACAGTACAGAAACTTGTCCTGGTACATTACAAAGCATGCCATTTACACTTGGCCACAGAAAGAAAAAGAAAACTATATTAAAATTAGTAAAGGGAGAGACAATATTATTATTTTGGAGGAGAGAAATGTTGCCTCCAGCAGAGAGGAGAGAAAAACCTACAGAGAAAAAGAATCTATAGAATTGTATGAAGAAAGTGGATCAGGGGAAATTTCAACAACACCAGAACAGTCTACAGAAACAACTCTATCAGCAAAACAAACTTCTCTTTCTGGATCCAAACCTGCCACAACTTCACCAACGCAACCAAGTAAGTGCCTATTAAGTTATTTCTTTATCCTCATAAAAATATATCTGCCCTAAGCTGAAATGATAGAAAATGATAGCACAGGTTAGAGTTTAATAAGTTCAAAGAAAATAGCAATACACAAAATGATCCTTTATATGCACTTCTTTACTCTGTATGCTCTCGACAGATCAGCTGAGGTCCCAGTTGCCTGTAAAAGGTGCCTCTGCTCACCTGTTTCATTAGGACAAAGTGGGTATTGATAACTTTAACCCATTAGCATTATTTGGCAGGCAGTATACAGAGATGAGGAAAAGAGGACCAACATCTGAGTCTTCAGTGAATCTAACAGACATACAAGCTATGTATAATACACTTTTATTTTAAAGTGCAGTTGTCGTGTTAAAAAAAGTTTTTTTCTTAATACCTTGTGCATTATATTAGTGCATTTTTTCAATAGGATGCACTGTATGCAAGTGGTGTGATTTGTCTGTAATCAGACCGTATATTGATTTATGCTCACTCTCTAGTGGCTACCTTATTTAGTTCCTACCTACATCACGACCCCCCAGACTGTGGGGGAGTATGTTGTATGACCTACTAATCATGAGCTGTTTTTTCTATATATTTTTTTAATACATACACAGTGTACAATTAACTATTTAAAAATTAAGTTACTAAAAACCTAACAAATCCTCCTTAATGTTTTGATCCATACCCAGTACTAAATTTCTTTTAAAGGGGTCAACTTTTGGAAAATAATTGCTTAAATTAAAAAGATCCCTTCATTGAGAAGAATAAGGGTGTCTCTGTTCCCAGAACCCCACATTTACCTTAAGTCAGGAATCTTACTACACCTTTTGCTGGTCATTTTCCCTGCAATATCACACTGAGTGCATTACGTGGTATTCATAGTTCTACAATAAATCACAATGGAAGCACATGTATAGATCCTTATTTTGTGCTATAGGTGGGCTTATCCCATCAGTGCCAAAAATTACAGAGAGTTAAAAATCTCAGGTAGCAAGCAGGTTTCAGTGGGACAGAATATCCCATCTGATGCACAGTCTAGGCCTTTAAAAAGGGGTTGTCCACTTTAGTACAAGGTAATACACTTCACTGTATGAATACAGATGCTCAGAACAGGTGGAGTATATGTACAGCGTTCACTATTTGGTGTTGTGTCCAACTGCTGTCCCAAGGATGTCAATTCCAGCTCGGCTCTGCAGTCATTTGATTTAGAAACACCCATTCACTGAATGAGCCAATAATACTCAGAGTCTATTAGTGCTGAAAACAGGGAAAACATATCAGACTGTCTTATAATTCAACAGCAACCTTTGTTTTATTCTGTTCTTTAATGATTTGAAAGTATGTGTGTAGATATAAAAAGAGGGGGAAGAGAAATGGAAAACCAATATATCATACAATAATAAATGTAACGTTTTGTTTATTAAGCACCCTGTTGCTCCAGTGTTTTTATCACCTTCTTTAATTGCACAAAAGCACTGCACAAACCATAGGGACATCCTATAATTTCTGGAATGGATTCAGATATGTAAAATTGTTATTTTCTTGTGAATCATTATTTACAGAGTCACATCCCCAGTCTAAAATCTCAGATTTGTGATACCACACGTGCTAAATTTTGCTAATTCTATAAAAATGTTGTACAGAGTATGTTGAGTCTTACTTTAGACATCGAGTTCCTGTATACACATATTCCTCATTGGGAAGGATTAGAGGCAGGTCATACATTCCTGTTTACTGAACGGACTATGACAGAAGGGAATTTATTTTGGAAGCTATCATGTTTATGCTAACATGTAATTATTTTCTTTCTGCCACATGTTTTCTTCAGACATTTGGAACAGCTATATGAACCAGACTCACTCCCAGCTTTGCCAACTTATATATATATATATATATATATATATATATATATACTTATCTATATATATATAAAAGAAGAAGTTTGTTTGTTTATCTCTTTGTTTGTTTGTAGGTGAATATCGTCCACACCCCTGCACTGATTCAGATGAAACCAACGCAAGGTGTTTCAGTTGAAGTTAGGGCAGATATTAAGGTATTTAGAGACCCAGTCGGACCTACTTTTGGTGTGCACTGGCCAAAAATTTGAGCCGCAGAGCTTGTTCTGAGCATTCCACTGGATGGATTAGGTTTCTTTGTCCGAATATAAATTCGGACACCCCTGCACTGTCTGGGATGAAATTAACACAAGGTGGTCCAGATGGATCCTGGGCAAGTTTTAAGGGGGTTAGGGTCCAGGTCAGACATCCTGTTGGTGTATGTTCGGCAGATCTTTGACCCGGGGAGACTATTCTGAGCCTTCCACTGGATGGATTTGAACAAAAATTTCACAGACAGGTAACATTAGCTCCCTGGGTCAAACTTCTGTTCAGAGCACAACAACGGGAGGTCCGACCAGGACCTTATTCCCCTGATATGTCTTCTGGGATCTAATGTTACCTGTCTGTGAAGTTTTTGTCCAAATCTATCCAGTGGAGGGCCCAGAACAGGCACCTCAGGTCAAAGGTCTGGCCAGAATACACCAACAGGAAGTTTGACTGAGACCTACATCCCATAATATGTCTTCTGTGATCCATTGTTAAAAGTATTTTGAATTTTTCCTCCAAAATGCATTCAGTGGAAGGCTCAAAAAAAGCTCCATGGGTCCAATTTCTGGCCAGTGTACACCAACGGAAGGTCCGACCAGGCTCCTAAATGCCTTAATATCTGCCCAGGATCCCACTAGACCACCTTGTGTTGGTTTCATATTTCATATATATAGATTTGGAGAGGGCTATATGGACTGAATTTGGTGTTCTATGCCCGTTTTTTGTCTCCATGTAAGCCCTTTCTATGATTTTGTTGTCATAGTTTCTTTCTGTAAATCTTTCCTTGTTACCATCAGTTCCTCCCTTTGTGGAAATGATTATACTTTAGGGCATTTTCCTTTTAGACAAAAGAAACCAGTGACCGAATGGGTTTTTGCGTCCCTTCTGACTCTTATTGCTATATAAATATTATCATATTTATGGCTATGAATTGTTTTGTTTATGGTTTCGATATGTTGCATTAGCAATAAGTGACTATTTAATTCAATCTATGGAGGGGTTACACCTTTGCAAGAGCGAACCATAGTGCGTGCTAATGGGATGGATTTCCAGAGTTACATCAGTATATAAAATGTGCACTGGCATCCTCACTAATGATATTATCCCTGAGGAAGCCCCGTAGTTATAGGGATGAAACGTGTTGGTTTGTATACCTACATCTATTTACCGCACCTTAATGCACTTTTTACACAAGCGACTCTACCCTATATAGTGCATACTTGACAGCTTTATATTGGAGTTCCTGGAGGGCAGGAAAGGTGTATGGGTGGAGGGGGTGGGGCTTCGCAAATGGCATCATTTTGGCCCTGACCCCTGTGACGCATTGCCTGTTTTGGTTTTTTTTACAGTGATAAAAAGACCCAAAACAGGCAATACGTCACTGGCGTCAGGGCCAAAATGACACAATTCATAAAGCCCTGCCTCCTCCGTTCATACATGCTGGCTCTAATCTGCAGATGCTGGAGAATTGCCAGCTCTCCCAGGATTCCAGGAGAACTACCTAATATTTATTTTTATTGAAGTTTTTAAGGCAGTTTCAACAGAAATTCACGAGAACAGATAAGTGGATAACAAAACCACCTCATTAATACAAAATGCCATAATAACACATTCAAATAAATGTTATAATAGAAGAAGAAGGAAAAGAGAAAAAGAGATGGAGATAAAGGAAGTTAAGGTAAGGGGGGGCAATGTTTCCTAGTACAGATTGTGTAAATAAACAATTCAAGTAATAGCAAGGAGAGTAGGTGAGAGAACTGGTTTGTTTAAATGATTAAATTCATCTTGGAATTCGAGCCATGGGCTTCGATAACGTAAAATGTTTTTTTAAAACCTGGAAATTGGGACGTAGATCTTGTTGAGAAGCCAGAAGGCGGGACTATCATGAACCACAACTCCTAATAGTTAAGCAGAGACTTCCATGACCTTGGACCAGAAAGGTCTGAGTATCTCACAATCTCACAGGATATGCATAGTTGTGCCCCGGGCATTCTGGCATCTCCAACAGGAGTCAGAAACACCCTGGCAAAAGTTTGCTAGTTGGGCTGGGCACCTATACCTTCTTGTTAGAACCTTGTAATGAGTTTCTGTTATAGAGACACTAGCAGAACAAGCATGTGTGGTCTCAAAAATAGCTAACCTGTCTGCTTCATGGACCTGCTCTCCCAGATATTGCTGCCAAGCAGTGGTGAATTTGGGTAAGGATCTAAAAAGTATTTCTATAAGTAGTTTGTAAATTTTGGAGAGCAGGTGGGGAAGACAGTTATCTGCTAAACACCGCGTTTAAAACGTTGTGAGGGCTCTAGTTATATCATTACAAGGTAATCCCGAGGTCAGGAAGTGCTTGATCTGGAGGCATCTCCAAATCTCCAATTCCGGAAGCTCCCACTTGGCCTGGATCTCAAGAAAGGAGAACACCCCTGTGGAATTTATCAGCTGGCCGACACGTGTAATCCAAGCACACACCAATGTCTTAGAGGGCCAGTTTGTACGCCCGGGGGAAAAAGAGGATTATCGAATAAGGGGGTCAGTGCTGAAATAATAGAGGAGAGCTGTGGAAGGATCCGAAGTCTGGACCATACTAAAATGGCAGGAACAATTATGGGGTGTCTGATGATAGGTAGTTTGCTTAAACATGGAGTAAATAGAGGTGAGGAAGGAAGGTATGATCCTTCAATAATGATCCACTGCTTCTCACTATTAGCGTTTGACCACTCCAGGATCCTTCCCAACATCACCGCATTATGGTATGAGGGGAAGTGTGGAAGTTGGAGTCCCCCTATGTGTCTACGTCGATATAAAATATCATGTTTGAAACGGGGCCTCTTTCCCTTCCAAACAAAGTCTCTCAGCAAGGTCATGAAACCATTTATTGGGTATGTGAATTGGAAGAGTCTGGAGGAGGTAAAGGATACATGGGAGAATGTTCATTTTAATATTATTGATACGACCTATCCAGGAAAAGGCCTTGTTCTGCCACTCTCTCAGATCCTTGCGAAGTTTAGCCATGAGAGGACTAAAGTTAAGGTCGAACAGTTGCGTCAGATCTTTAGAAATAAGTATTCCCATATATTTTATATGTGATGGGTGCCACTGGAATGCAAAAGCCTGCTGGAGCCCTTCAACCACACGAGGAGCTAAAGATAAGTTCAAAGCCACCGATTTTGAATAATTGATTTTGAAATTGGATAGAGAACCAATCGTTGGAATTCTTTAACCAGATTGGGAATTGAAATGATTGGGTTGGTAACCATGGCTAGGAGATCATCTGCAAAAAGCGGTAATTTATATTCCACTTTACCCACTACCA
The DNA here is from genome assembly GCF_038048845.1 of Mixophyes fleayi. Lineage (NCBI taxonomy): Eukaryota > Metazoa > Chordata > Amphibia > Anura > Limnodynastidae > Mixophyes > Mixophyes fleayi. The sequence goes on along the minus strand of NC_134405.1, from coordinate 30,659,579 downwards.
CTCCTGAAATGTTAGGGTTGGCTCTAATGATCAGGTCAATAATCTTAGTTGTGTTATCTCTTGCTTCACGACCAGGAATGAATCCCACTTGGTCAGAGTGGACTATTCCCGGCAGGATGGGCTTCAAACGGTTAGCTATAAGTTTTGCGTATAGTTTAATGTCCACGTTAAGTAGGGAAATTGGCCGATAACTCGTGCACAGAGAGGGGTTCTTGCCATCTTTAGGAATTACTGTGATGTGGGCTTCTAGGGATTGTGTGGAGAAAGGGGTGCTCTCTGAAACAACGTTGAAGGCTGGCACCATCAAGGGTAGTAGCATATGTTTGAAAGTCTTGTAGTAAGATATTAAAACACCATCGGGGCCTGGACTTTTACCTGAAGGTGTAAATTTTATTGCTTCAGCCAGTTCGTCGTGGGTAAATGGCTATTCCAGCAAGGCTATGTCAACATCTGAGAGAGTGGGAAAGGCGATCTCCTGTAAGTAAGAAAGTATCTAGGGACTTCTATTGGGAAAGTCTGTCCTAAACGTCTTGTCTGATATGTTGCAAAGTTGGGAGAATAACAAGTGGAAAGCTGCCGCTATGTCTGATGTAAGTTGGAATTCTTTGCCTTTGTCATTTTTAACCATGGCTTTGAATGATTTGGCCCTCTGGGCCGGTAAGGCCCTTGCTAACATTGAGCCGAGTTTGTTACCCCATTGGAAGTATCGATTGCATTATTTTCGAAAATCTAGTTTTATACTATCATATAGGAGTGTATTCAAGGCAGTCCTGGCTTTGGTAAATTCCACAAGTACCTCGGAGGACAAAGCAGCTTTGTGTCTGGCCTCTAAAGTGATTTTTTTTTTGGAGAAGCTGGTCTTTTAAAGCTTCTTTCTGTTTTTTCAAAAATGAGCCTAGTTGGATCATTTTACCATGAAGGACACACTTATGTGAATCCCAGATTGATACTGCAGAGACCTCCAGAGTTTTATTGAATTCTATGTAGTCGTCAAGGGCTTGTTCGATTTGTGCTTTACAGTAGGAGTCTTGTAGAAGGAGCTCATTAAGTCTCCACGAACAACCTTTAACCCTTGGTTGAGCTAAGTGTAGGGACAAAGAGATAGGAGCATGACCTCCATGTGTCAATTAGCTGAGAACCATGTAAAGTGTGCCTTACCTTCCCATGCAGAGATCCACGAAACCTGGGTGCACTATTGGATGTATCAAGATCAGGATGCAGAGACCAGTTGAGATCACCTCCCACCACCAAGAAACCCTCTGCCAATTCAGCCGCCTTCTACAAAACCTTTTCCAGAAACATAGGTTGACTCTGGTTTGGTGAATATAAATAGACAAAGGTATAAATAGTGTCTTGGATATTACACTTTATTATAAGGGATTTCACTTCTACAAGCCTAATTTTCTGCAAGACCTTAAATGCGAGTCTTTTAGAAAACAGAATGGCCACACCAAAAGTTTTGCCTGCGCTGTTGTTGCTAAAGTACGTATTTGACTAATAGCGGTCCCGGAAGACCGGTGAGGACCCCTGTTTAAAATGTGTTTCCTGCACAAAAACAACATCAGCGCCTACCGTACGAAACTCACATAAAGCGCGAAAATGTTTCTCTGGAACATTTAGGCCTTTGGCGTTAACCGAAACTATTTTAAGGACGTCAGTCATGTGGGAAAGCTAAATTTAAAGGCTCCCAATCTGGACCAAATGAGAAACAATCCCAGGAAACACTGATAGGGGGTTGGGGTGACAAAGAATGGAAAGGGATAAAAGTTAGGAAAGGAAAAGAAGGCATATAGCAAAGAACTAACAAAACGTAAACCAAGAATATTGAAAAAACCTCTCCAGTAAGATGAGGGGAAAAAATCCACTCCCATCCTCTGGAATAAACTGTACAGCGGTGGGGATCAACGGGGTAAAGTGACCAAGGTAACTGCTAGTATTCTAAGGGTCATTGAAATAACTAGGGAAGACTAGCTTCCGAACTTTAAAGGGCTTTTTAACTCTTAACCGAATATGGTAAAGTAAACATGGAGAAATATATGTATGGGGGGGATAGGGGTCTACGGCACTGGGATCAACTGTAGAAACCCAGGAAGCCTAAAACAGGTGAAGTGTTGATTGTAACTCGGGTGTGGTTAGGATTCAGTTATCGAAAACTACACAATGGGGGGAATGAGTGGAGTGATCTAGGATACCATTGAGTGAAAAGGATGTACTGAGTTAAACATATTCTAATGAGATTAAACGCAGTTTATAGGGATTGTCAATCTCAGATAACTGTCTTAAAACTAGTGAGAGGTTTTCTTTGGTTAGCCTGTAATTCAGAAAAAAGAACAACACAACCTGACTGTTACAATTTAAATGCCTTAGTCAGTATTTGCACATGCTTACCTAGGGCGCGGAGTCTAACGGCCTTCCGGTCTTCACCAAGAACCACCGCAAGGTAATGTGGTCTTTGCTGCCGAAGAACCGTAGGTCGCGGCCCCCAGGTTAGCCTACTGACGTAAGGGAGAAGGTTCTAAGTGATGGATAGTCAGACAGGCAATATGACAAGTGATTTAAGTACAGGCACTAACCGTGAATTCCAGGGTTTGAAGGTCTGGAGCAGTAAGCGGTAGATGCACAGAGTTAATGAGTGTGTAGCAGGAGATGGGTCCAGGAACACAGCCGGGTCGGTACACAGGAGATATCAGGCATACGGTGCCAGAGGGAAATCCAGAGAGTAGTTGATAACACAGCCGGGTCGGTACACAGGAGATATCAGGAGATATCAGGTATACGGTGCCAGAGGGAAATCCAGAGAGTAGTACATAACACAGCCGGGTCGGTACACAGGGAAGACAGTCCAATACGTGGTGCCAGGAATAAGCCAAAGAATAGTCAGGTCAGAGCCAGGTTGGTACACAGGAGTAGGAGGAATAAAGGAATACACAGGGAGCAGGTTCACAGGAGTCAGGAACACAGGAACTGTTAGCCAGGAACAGGAAACACATTGCTCTGACACAGGCAGCGTGTCAGAGCAGAGAAGATATAGTATTTGAATTCCCCGCCCAGGAGTCACATTACTAGCTGCAGGAAGAACCCGGAAGTGCGGGGATGCCATCAGGAGAAGCGCTGCACAGAGCGGATACAGCTGCTAGACCTCGCTGACAGCGCAGCGGAACGGGGATCAGGTAAGTTCATAACACTGCCAACATGACAAAGCTTTTCAACATCCGATATGGAAAGAGAGAAAGATGCTAGTCAGAAGAGCAGGGAATCAAGAGATAATCAGATAACAATGAAATAAGAATTCTCAGTATCACTGTCCACTTGAATCAGGTTTCGGGGTCATCCTGCGGAATCTGTTGTCACTTTGCTGATTTCCCTGGATTTCCGGGTTTCTGCCAAGGTTCAGATGTCGCAGGATAAAGTCTAGCATTGTAATCTAGCTACTCCGCGAGATGTACATTTTGAATGTCTAGAGCAGAGCAAAAGGGGGCCAAATCTGATGGAGAGCGCACGGATTCTGTTCGTTCATTGAGTGTGACTTGGAGGCCAAACGGAAAGCTCCATCTCTATTTAATGCTCCGATTGCGAAGTGCATCTGTCAATGGCTTGAACATTGGAGGGTGTTCTAGGAGAGATCTTGGAAGATTTGTATTTTTTGACCATTATAATCGATTCTATCCAGGCCCCTTTCTTTTTGAATGATCGCTTCCTTTTGTGTGTAGTAATGAAGACGACATATGACATCTCTCAGACTTTCCAACTGACCACCCCTTGGTTTTCAAACCCCATGTGCTCTATCGAAGTGGATGTGTTCAACTGGGTCATGGCCTAGAATCTTATTGAAGATCTTTGTGATGAACGGGACCAGGTCTTGGAGGGATATGACCTCTGAGACACCACGGATCCTCAAATTGTTTCTGCGACCCCTGTTATCAAGGTCGGCTATTCTGGTATTGGGAGTTGAAATTCCTGGGCTTGTCGCTCCAAGAATTCCTGGAATCTGTCCTGACGTATTTCTGATTGCACCTCTGTGGCTTTCCAGTATAGACAATCTGGAAGCTAGTTGAGCAAAGTCAGATTGAAGGTGAGCTACCTGTTTGCGGATTGTTTGGTGTAATCTATTTTCTAATATCTGAAAGTCCTATTTTGTCTGGAGTTCCTCTCTTGTGGGAAGTTATTTTATTAGTTGAAGACTGGTGGCTAGGTCCTGGCCGATCTGAGCGGCCTTTTTTTAGCTGACGTCGTGTCAGCTGTAGAAAATGAAGAATCTGAAGCCGGTGAGTTCGAGGAGGAAGTCACTGGAGGAACAGTCGAGGCAATTATGGGTACTGAGGTTTTCAAGAATCTAATATCAGAGCATTGTGGTGTCTCAGCAGGTTTCTCAGAATTTTATTTTGGACCCTTCTTGCCTTTACCCATGTGTAGAACGTGGGGTGCCATAGACAAACTGGAGATAACAGGCTTACTTTACATGAATGAAGCGGATTGTGGAGTCACCTGTGGTCATATCCCCCGCAGAGAGGCCTAGGTAGCCACCAGGCCGGTACCGGAACTCATCATGTCAATCACATAGTGGAAAATCAGAGGATTTATCATTTATTTGTTAGGTTCCACAAGGTTTCCGCAGCACGTTACATAGTACAAACAGTAGACCATACAGGGTAAAACATTACAGAACAATAAACACAATGTACCAATTCTTCAGAAACTCCAGGCAGACATATGGAGTGAGGGCGGAGCAGAAGAGTAGGTATGGAGACAGGAGGGGAGAGGGGCCCTGCTCATGCGAGCTTACATCCTAAGGGAGGGTGGACAAAACAGGCACAAAGGGAGGCAGTGATGCCAGGGAGAATAAGAGACTAGGGGAGAGAGTGGAGAACAAGCAGAGTGGATGAGGGGTTAAGTGAATTGTTGGTAGGATTTTAGGAACAGGTAAGTTTTGAGTGCCCGTTTGAAGGAGCACATATTGGGAGCGAGACGGATGGAGCAAGGGAGGTCATTCCTGTGCAGGGGGGCAGCTCGGGAGAAGTCTTGGACTCTGGAGTGGGAAGAGGTAATAAGAGTGGAGGAGATGCGGCGGTCATTTGCTGAGCGCAGGGAGCGGGCAGGAGTGTGAATGGTGAGGAGGTTAGAGATATAGGGGGCAGTAAACTGGGAAAGAGCTTTGTAAGCGGTAGTAAGGAGTTTAAATAGGATTCTGTAGGGGAAAGGGAGCCAGTATAAGACCTGGTAGAGAGGGGAGGCAGAGGAGGAGCGGCGTGAGAGAAAGATGAGTCTAGCAGCCACATTAAGTACAGATCGGAGAGGGCGAGATGGGAGAGGGGGAGGCCAGTGAGGAGAAGGTTGCAGTAGTCAAGGCGGGAGATGATGAGTGCAAGGATGATGGTTTTGGTGGCTTCTTGTGAGAGGAAGGGTCGGATGCGAGCGATGTTGCGCAGTTGGAAGCGACAGGCATGTGCAAGGTATTGGACGTGGGGGGCAAAAGAGAGAGAGGAGTCAAGGGTGACACCCAGGCAATGGAGTTAAGTGACAGAGGAGATGGTTGTGTTGTTAACAACGATAGAGCGGTTGTGGTGGGAGGGGAGTCTGGAGGGAGGAAAGACAATGAGTTCAGTCTTAGAGATGTTAATTTTGAGAAAGTGTGAGGACATCCAGAAGGAGATGGCAGAGAGACAGTCAGATACAAGAGAGAGGAGGGTGGAAGAGAGATCAGGAGAGGAGATGTAGAGTTGAATGTTGTCAGCATAAAGGTGATACTGAAGAAGAAAGGAGGAGATGAGCGCACCAAGCGAGGAAGTGTAGAGCGAAAAGAGAAGGGGGTCGAGGACGGAGCCCTGGGGGACACCTACTTGGAGAGGGGAGGGGGTGGAGGAATGTGGAGACAGAGAAGGTGCGATTGGCAAGGTAAGAGCAGAACCAGGCGTGGACAGAACCAGAGAGGCCGAGAGAGAAGAGTTTGCTGAAGGAGGGGCTGGTCCACGGTGTCAAGGGCTGCGGAGAGGTCAAGGAGGATAAGTAAGGAGAAGTCACCCCTGGATTTGGTTGATAGGAGGTCATTGGTGACTTTGGCCAGGGCAGTTTCAGTGGAGTGGTGGGGGCGATAACCAGTTTGGTAGGGTCAAGGAGTGAATTGTGCGAGAGGTATCTGGTGAGGCGACAGCAAACTAACCGCTCAAGAAGTTTGGAGGCATAGGGGAGAAGAGAGATGGGGTGATAATTGGCGACGGAGGTGGGGTCGAGATTGGGTTTTTTTAGGATAGGAGAGATTAGAGCGTATTTGAATGAGGAGGGTACAACACCAGAGGAGAGTGATAGGTTGAAGAGGTGTGCCAGGTAGGAGCAGACAGTGGGAGAGAGAGAGAGAAGGAGGTTAGAGGGGATGGGATCAAGAGGACAAGTGGGGGGAGGGAGGAAAGAATAAGGGAGCTAACTTCTTCGCCTGATGTGGGGCAGAAGGAGCACCAGAGTTGTTTGTTAGAGGGGGCTGGAGCAATAATGGCAGCGGGTGAGGGGCTGGAGGAGGAGATGTTAAGTCTGATGGCTTCAATTTTGGATGAGAAAAAAGTGGAGAAGTCAGCAGCTGAGAGGGAAAGAGGGACCGGAGGGTGGGGGGAGAAAGAAGGGAGTTAAAGGTGTTGAAAAGATGGTGGGAATTTGAGGACTGAGAAGAAATGAGGGATTTAAAGAAGGTTTGTTTAGCAAGGGAGAGGGCAGAGGAGAATGAGGAGAGGATAAATTTAAAGTGAAAGCAGTCAACCAGGGAGCGAGATTTCCTCTAGAGACGTTCCGCAGTGCGAGAGCACTTTTTGAGGAAGCGGGTGAGTTTGGAGTGCCATGGTTAGGGGATGAGACGGCGTTGGCAGTTGGGAGAGGCAGGGGTGTGAGCGTCAAGGGCAGTAGTGACGGAGTGGTTGTAGAGACAGGACGCCTGGTCAGGGCAGGCCAGGGAGGGAAAGGGAGAAAGGAGAGAATCAAGAGAGGAGGAGAAAGAGATGGGGTCGATCGCTTCAAGGTTGCGTCTGGTGAGGGTGGCTTTAGGAAGGGGAGGAGCAGGGGAGGAGGACATAGTGAAAGAGAGCAGATGGTGGTCAGAGAGTGGGAAGGGAGAGTTGGAGATCTCGGAGAGATCGCAGAGATGCGAGAAAACAAGGTTGAGGGAGTGACCAAGATGGTGGGTGGGGGAGGAGGTCCACTGGGTGAGGCCTAAGGAGGAGGAGAGGGAGAGAAGTCTGATGGTGGCAGTGTCTGAGCAGTTGTCAATGGGGATGCTGAAGTTGCCGAGTATGACGGAGGGAAGGTCGGAGGAAAGGTAGTGAGGGAGCCAGGCAGCGAAGTTATCCAGGAAAAGGGAGGTAGGGCCAGGGGGGTGGTAGATGATGGAGACCCGGAGGTGGATGGTGGAGAAAAGACGGATGGAGTGAACTTCAAAGGAGGAGAAAGAGAGGGAATGTACTGTGGGAATGACCCGAAAAGTAAGGCAGTTACTTAATTTTTTTCACCACCAGGAGGAGCCGTTGATACAGACAGGGCCTTGCTACAGAATGACGGTTCCCTCTATCACCAGTAGGTGGAGTTATTCACTCCTGAGAACAATAAGTGGCACCAATTGCAAGGGATAAAACTTTGACCAGATTTATATCAAATAAAGCTCTGTGTCATATGTCATCAGCATACAAAAGTGTCCCAGAGTATATCTACTATGCAATATCTATTTTACTGCCACAGAAAGAGCTGAACGAGTCGGCGGCACTGGAAAATTAAATGCAGCAAATAGCTGAGGAGCAAAATGATACAATGTTCTGGGTAAAAACAGGACCAATAGATTCTTCAAGTTGATCTCCTGAAAGTTATACAATTTTGCCGTGTTGTGCCAAAGCCAATACTAACGCTGAATAGAAAGACATAGCAAGGTATTCTGTCAACTATAATGAGATTTCATGAACGGACTGTGTACAAAGTCACTCAGTTAATATGTATCAAGAGAATATTAAAATGTATCAACTTTTGATATAATTTGTTCACACTTGAAATGGAGCTGTTTGCTGGCACCTTCTCTCTGCTGGAGCCGGGACCTTCACTTTCACTATCAACGCCAGAGAAGAAGTTGAAACTCCTCATATGTCCAGGATCCCACTGAGGCTGCGCTGCTTATGATGACACTTCCAATAGTGTTTGAAACTGGCAGTTGGTACTGTGAGCATCTCAGTGATGTCAAATAGGGCTCTGGGGTAAGAGCAGGCCCTTGGAAGCAAGGACTCAATTTAGGGTCTTAAGTAAATATATATGGCTCATATATATATGTATATTTATATATATATATATATATATTTTCACTAAAACCACTCTGTATTCAGCTTGATTTATTTACACTTAGTGCATGAATAGAAACAGGGCCTGTGGAACGTGATAAGTGGGGTAAGCAAGACAAGGGCCGACATTCCTGTATGCACTCCGCACCACCTGCTTCCCCACTTGTCCACCGGCACTGGCCCAGTAACAGAATTTAAGTGACTCCACCTTGCTCCGGGATCCCTTCTCACTGACAGTCGGGCGTGATGACATCACTTCCTGAAACTGTCAGTGAGGAGCGGCAAATTAGAATAAAACATCAATACATAATAAAAGAACAATGTGCATCCCCCAAACATCTTAACCTTCGTGCTGTCAGCCTAGGCTGGTACTAGCAAAATCAGGAGAATTAAAAGCATGGGGTGCTCCCAATTTTACTATTACCAGCACTAGGATGTGCCATGCAGGGCTTGTGACACTATAACAGGGAAACCCGCAGCATAGGGTCCCCCTGACATAATGACAACCACACCAAGGTGGTTACCACAGGACTGGATTCCCTAGAAAATCCAGCCCACACCCTGGGTGGAGTATTAAAAAATATTTCATGGTAAAAAAAACATTTTGGGCATGGTGCACTACAGGTCCCATCAATCCCAGACTGCCATTAACAGTTTGGGCATGCTGGTGCATGCTGGTGCATGTAGTCCTGCAAGCAACATCATACCCATGGCTGCCAGGGCATGCTGGCACTTGGGAAACCACAAGTGAAAACATGCCCTGGTACCCATTGGGCGCTAGGTGCTGTGGTGCACCAAGTCAAATTGCAAATAAAACACACACCCCCTAATTAAAAAAAACTTAATTTGAAATAAATAAAATAAAAAACCGCAGTACTCATCAACATCCATGTAATCCATGCTTGCCCATAAAACAAAATTAAATGATATCCTGGCATCTTGCAGCTTGAAACCTAAAATAAACCATGTCCCTACAATAAAATGATATCCTTGCGAGAGGGGAAGATAAGTCTAGCTGAAGCATTAAATATAGATCGAATAGGAGCGAGATGGGAGAGGGGGAGGCCAGTAAGGAGAAGGTTACAGTAGTCAAGATGTGAAATGATCAGTGAGTCCATAAGAATTTTGCTAGCATCCTTGGAGATGAATAATCTGATATGGGTGATGTTGCGAAGCTGAAAGCGACAGGATTATGCAAGAGATTGAATGTGAAGGGTGAAAGAGAGGGAAGAGTCAAGATGGACAGCTAGGCAGTGGAGTTGAGGAACAGAGGAGATAGTGGTGCTGTCAACAGTGATAAAGAGGACAGGAGGGGAGGAGGCACTTGATGAAGAAAATGAGTTTAATTTTGACAATATTGAGTTTGAGAAAATGTAAGGAATGCAGGAGGAGATGTTGTAGAGGCAACTAGACACCCAAGAGATGAGGGAAGGGAAGAGATCAGGAGATGAGATGTAGAGTTGATTGTTGTTGGCATGGAGCTGGTATTGTAGGCCAAGGGAACTGATGAGATCACCCAGGGAGGAGATGTATAGAGAAAAGAGGAGAAGGCCAAATCCTACGGAGTTATGTACATGATATATCCTCTGTGGCATTAACACCTGCAAAGCAGGTATACTTGTCCTAAAGAAAACTCACACTTATTGGTATTGACCAAGTTTTCTTTTTTTACATTGCAAGAACTCCGGTTACCTCAGACCATGACTTTTCAAACCCGTGCCACATGTTACTATATATTTTCCGTCTATATATATTCAGTCCTTGCTTGACCACAGTGAATAGGGGTTTCACATAAATATGAGACTTGAGTTTGGCTTTGGTTTTTTAATGCAGCTTAAACTAACTAGCAAGCAAGAGGCTGCGTTACTGTGTTGAATGGTGAGAAACTGTGCACATTCATGAGGGTATACACATCATTGGTGAGAAAGATAGAAATTGATACAAACAGATACAGTATTATCTGTTGGGTTCAATTTATAAAAAAAAAAGTATTCACAGATTTGTTTACTGTTTCATTTCACTTCCTGAGACACAAATGAGGTTAATAATGTTGGCAATCCATGTTGGCCTGTGCTCAATGGTATTGACAAAAGGTACATATCCTTTAAAATTAAGCCCACCCAGAACCTGCAGGTAATACCTTTTAGAATTATTTCCTATGAGGCTAGACTTTGGACCGCAAATTGTTGATATCTCCAACCTCTATAATATAAAGGTGTCTAGTAGATTTTCTGCCTCAAGGTAATCAGTGTACATTACTAGTAGCCATAAATGTTACAGCTCTTACAATCAGAATGTGCACACATGGGATGTATATATGTAATTGAATGACATATTTGGATATTGAGATAACATAATATTGTTATTATCTTACACAAACAGGTATTGAATCAATCACAACACCAAAAGACTCAGGAGACACGGAAACAACACAGAAAACAGCAACTGAATTATTAACAACAGAAGAAGGCTCTGGAGACATAGAGACAACACAAAACAAAGTAACTGATATATACACAAGATCAGAAAGCTCTGAACTCAATTATACATCTCTCCAACCTTTTACTGAAATAGACACAACAACAGGGGACTCTGGAGACATGAAAACAACACAACGAACTGTAACTAAAATATTAACAACAGCAGAAGACTCTGTAGACATAGAGACAACATCACAAACACTTACTGATGGAGTTACAACAGAAAAAGGCACTAGAGACATAGATGCAACAACCTACATAATAACTGAAATATTAACAACAGAAGAAGGCTCTGGAGACATAGAGACAACACAAAACAAAGTAACTGATACATACACAACATCAGAAGGTTCTGAAGACAGTTATACATCTCTCCAACCTTTTACTGAAATAGACACAACAACAGGGGGCTCTGTAGACATGGAAACAACAGAACAAACTGTAACTAAAATATTAACAACAGCAGAAGACTCTGTAGACATAGAGACAACATCACAAACACTTACTGATGGAGTTACAACAGAAAAAGGCACTAGAGACATAGATGCAACAACCTACATAATAACTGAAATATTAACAACAGAAGAAGGCTCTGGAGACATAGAGACAACAGAAAACAAAGTAACTGATACATACACAACATCAGAAGGTTCTGAAGACAGTTATACATCTCTCCAACCTTTTACTGAAATAGACACAACAACAGGGGGCTCTGTAGACATGGAAACAACAGAACAAACTGTAACTAAAATATTAACAACAGCAGAAGACTCTGTAGACATAGAGACAACATCACAAACACTTACTGATGGAGTTACAACAGAAAAAGGCACTAGAGACATAGATGCAACAACCTACATAATAACTGAAATATTAACAACAGAAGAAGGCTCTGGAGACATAGAGACAACAGAAAACAAAGTAACTGATACATACACAACATCAGAAGGTTCTGAAGACAGTTATACATCTCTCCAACCTTTTACTGAAATAGACACAACAACAGGGGGCTCTGTAGACATGGAAACAACAGAACAAACTGTAACTAAAATATTAACAACAGCAGAAGACTCTGTAGACATAGAGACAACATCACAAACACTTACTGACGTTATTACAACAGAAATAGGCACTGGAGACATAGAGGAAACAACTTACATAATAACTGAAATATTAACAACAGCAGATGGAGCTGGAGATGTTGAGACAGCACAAAACACAATGACTAAAGTATACACAACACCAGAAGATTCTGAAGACAGTTTTTCATCTCTCAAACCTCTTACTGAAAAAGACACAACAACAGGAGACTCTGTAGACATGGAAACAACAGAACAAACTGTAACTAAAATATTAACAACAGCAGAAGACTCTGTAGACATAGAGACAACATCACAAACACTTATTGATGTAATTACAACAGAAAAAGGCTTTGGAGACATAGAGACAACATCCTACATTGTAACTGAACTATTGACAACAGTAGATGGAGCAGGAGATATTGAGACAGCACAAAACACAATAACTAAAGTATACACAACTCCAGAAGATTCTGAAGACAGTTTTTCATCTCTCAAACCTCTTACAGAAATAGACACAACAACAGGGGACTCTGTAGACATGGAAACAACAGAACAAACTGTAACTAAAATATTAACAACAGCAGAAGGCTCTGTAGACATAGAGACAACATCACAAACACTGACTTAGTTACAACAGAAAAAGGCACTGGAGACATAGAGGCAACAAGTTACATAATAACTGATATATTAACAACAGCAGAGGGTGCAGGAGATGTTGAGACAGCACAAAACACAATAACTAAAGTATACACAACACCAGAAGATTCTGAAGACAGTTTTTCATCACTCAAACCTCTTACTGAAATAGACACAACAGCAGGAGACTCTGGAGACATAAAAACAACACAACAAACTGTAACTAAAATATTAACAACAGCAGAAAGCTCTGTAGCAATAGAGACAACACCACAAACACTTACTGAAGTAATGACAACAGACAAAGGCTTTGGAGACATAGAGACAACATCCTACATTGTAACTGAATTATTGACAACAGTAGATGGTGCAGGAGATATTGAGACAGCACAAAACACAGTGACTAAACTATACACAACACCAGAACATTCTGAAGACAGTTTTTCATCTCTCAAACCTCTTACTGAAATAGACACAACAGCAGGGGTCTCTGTAGACATGAAAACAACACAACAAACTGTAACTAAAATATTAACAACAGCAGAAGGTTCTGTAGCAATAGAGACAACACCACAAACACTTACTGAAGTAATCACAACAGACAAAGGCTTTGGAGACATAGAGACAACATACTACATTGTAACTGAATTATTGACAACAGTAGATGGTGCAGGAGATATTGAGACAGCACAAAACACAGTGACTAAAGTATACACAACACCAGAACATTCTGAAGACAGTTTTTCATCTCTCAAACCTCTTACTGAAATAGACACAACAGCAGGGGTCTCTGTAGACATGAAAACAACACAACAAACTGTAACTAAAATATTAACAACAGCAGAAGGCTCTGTAGCAATAGAGACAACACCAAAAACACTTACTGAAGTAATCACAACAGAAGAAGACTCTGGAGACAAACAGACAACATCCTCCTTAGTAACTGAATTATTGACAGTTACATCCCTATTAACAGAGATGCTTTCAGAAACATCTACTATAACTGAACCAACAAAAGCAGAATCACCCTCAGCAGCCTCTTTAACGTCAAAAATAACTGGTACAACAAGAGCAGGAACATTCCCTTCTACTGCTTCAGCAAGATTAGAAACATCACCAGTATCTTCTACAATGCAAGATGAACCATCTGTAACTCATGAACCAGTGGTAGAAACAACTGAAGCTCGTGATGAAACTGTAACTGTGAGAATAGGTTCAGAAACAACGCCTGGAATTGGCACAACAAAGGCAGAATCATCTTCTGGTACTCAAACTAGAAGAGAAACATCTCCTGTGATTGCTTCAACAACTACAGAGTCATCTTATGTAACTCTTGTAACAAAAGCAGAATCATCATCTGTAACATTTTCAAAAACAGCAGAAACATCACTAGTAACTGGTATTACTAGAGAAGAAACATCTCCTGTAATTGTTTCAACAATAGGAATAACATCACCAACAACTTCTAGCACAAAAGCTGAATTATCTTCTGTAACAACCAGAGTGGAAACAACTGTTGTCAAAGGTGAGACAACTGTAGCTGCATCTCCAGTGACTTCGACATCACAAATAACAACAGCAGTTGCATCTCCCATGACTGTGACAAGTTCAGAGACATCTCCAGTATTTGGTACAATAAACACAGAATCATCTCCAGCAACCTCTTCATATAAAATACAATCAACTTCAGTAACTAGAGCAGAAACACAGCCTGCAAGTGACGTAACAAAATTAGAAACAACGGTTGCAACTGATTTCACTAGAGCAGAAACGTCCCCTTTAACGGTTATGACAACAGCAGAAGTGCTGCCGTCTGCGAAAACAACAACTGTAAAAACATATCCAGTAATCATTACGACAAGATCAGAAACATCTGTAGGGAATATTATAACCAGCGAAAAATCATCTTCGGTAACTAATTCTAAAACAGAAGAAACATCACGAATAACTGGTACAACAAAAGAAGAAACATCACCAATAACATCTACAATAATACCAGAATTATCTTCTGTAACTCATGCAACAAGAGCAGAAACATCTCCTGTTACTAAAAGATCAACTGCTGCTGCTTTGCCAACAACAGTGACTACATCTATAACTCAAACAACTGCACCTGTAACATATACAACAGCTGGAAGTCAAACACCTCAAAGTGCTGATATAACATTAAAAACCGCAGCAACATCACAAATAACAACAGCAGTTGCATCTCCAGTGACTGTGACAAGTTCAGAGACATCTTCAGTATTTGGTACAACAGAAACTGAATCATCTCCAGAAACTTCTTCATATAAAACACATTCAACTTCAGTAACTAGAGCAGAAACACAGCCTGCAAGTGACGTAACAAAATTAGAAACAATGGTTGCAACCGATTTCACTAGAGCAGAAACGTCCCCTTTAACGGTTATGACAACAGCAGAAGTGCTGCCGTCTGCGAAAACAACAACTGTAAAAACATATCCAGTAATCATTACGACAAGATCAGAAACATCTGTAGGGAATATTATAACCAGCGGAGAATCATCTTCGGTAACTAATTCTAAAACAGAAGAAACATCACGAATAACTGGTACAACAAAAGAAGAAACATCACCAATAACATCTACAATAATACCAGAATTATCTTCTGTAACTCATGCAACAAGAGCAGAAACATCTCCTGTTACTAAAAGATCAACTGCTGCTGCTTTGCCAACAACAGTGACTACATCTATAACTCAAACAACTGCACCTGTAACATATACAACAGCTGGAAGTCAAACACCTCAAAGTGCTGATATAACATTAAAAACCGCAGCAACATCACAAATAACAACAGCAGTTGCATCTCCAGTGACTGTGACAAGTTCAGAGACATCTTCAGTATTTGGTACAACAGAAACTGAATCATTTCCAGAAACTTCTTCATATAAAACACATTCAACTTCAGTAACTAGAGCAGAAACACAGCCTGCAAGTGACGTAACAAAATTAGAAACAATGGTTGCAACCGATTTCACTAGAGCAGAAACGTCCCCTTTAACGGTTATGACAACAGCAGAAGTGCTGCCGTCTGCGAAAACAACAACTGTAAAAACATATCCAGTAATCATTACAACAAGATCAGAAACATCTGTAGGAAATATTATAACCAGCGGAGAATCATCTTCAGTAACTAATTCTAAAACAGCAGAAACATCACGAATAACTGGTTCAGCAAAAGAAGAAACATCACCAATAACATCTACAATAATATCAGAATTATCTTCTGTAACTCATGCAACAAGAGCAGAAACACCTCCTGTTACTAAAAGAACAACTGCTGCTGCTTTGCCAACAACAGTGACTACATCTATAACTGGTACAACTGCACTTGTAACATATACAACAGCTGGGAGTGAAACACCTCAAAGTGCTGATATAACATTAAAAACCGCAGCAACATCACAAATAACAACAGCAGTTGCATCTCCAGTGACTGTGACAAGTTCAGAGACATCTCCAGTATTTGGTACAACAAAAACAGAATCATCTCCAGCAACTTCTTCATATAAAACACAATCAACTTCAGTAACTAGAGCAGAAACACAGCCTGCAAGTGACGTAACAAAATTAGAAACAATGGTTGCAACCGATTTCACAAGAGCAGAAACGTCCCCTTTAACGGTTATGACAACAGCAGAAGTGCTGCCATCTGCGAAAACAACAACTGTAAAAACATATCCAGTAATCATTACGACAAGATCAGAAACATCTTCAGGAAATATTATAACCAGCGGAGAATCATCTTCGGTAACTTATTCTAAAACAGCAGAAACATCACGAATAACTGGTACAACAAAACGAGAAACATCACCAATAACCTCTACAACATTATCGGAATTATCTTCTGTAACTCATGCAACAAGAGCAGAATCATCTCCTGTTACTAAAATAACAACTGCTGCTGCTTTGCCAATAACAGTGACTACATCTATAACTCAAACAACTGCACCTGTAACATATACAACAGCTGGGAGTCAAACACCTCAAAGCGCTGATAGAACATTAAAAACAGCAGCAACATCACAAATAACAACTGCAATTGCATCTCCAGTGACTGTGACAAGTTCAGAGACATCTCCAGTATTTGGTACAACAAAAACAGAATCATCTCCAGCAACTTCTTCATATAAAACACAATCAACTTCAGTAACTAGAGAAGAAACACTGCCTGCAAGTGACGTTCCAAAATTAGAAACAACGGTTGCAACTGATTTTACAAGAGCAGAAACGTCCCCTTTAACGGTTTTGACAACAGCAGAAGTTCTGCCGTCTGCGAAAACAACAACTGTAAAAACATATCCAGTAGTCATTACGACAAGATCAGAAACATCTTCAGGAAATATTATAACCAGCGAAAAATCATCTTCGGTAACTAATTCTAAAACAGCAGAAACATCACGAATAACTGGTACAACAAAAGGAGAAACATCACCAATAACTTCTACAACAATATTGGAATTATCTTCTGTAACTTATGCAACAAGAGCAGAATCATCTCCTGTTACTAAAAGAACTGTTGCTGCTTTGCCAACAACAGTGAATATATCTATAACTGGTACAACTGCTCTTGTAACATATACAACAGCTGGGAGTCAAACACCTCAAAGCGCTGATATAACATTAAAGACAGCAGCAACATCACAATTAACAACAGAAGTTGTATCTCCAGTGACTGTGACAAGTTCAGAGACATCTCCAGTATTTGGTACAACAAAAACTGAATCATCTCCAGCAACTTCTTCATATAAAACACAATCAACTTCAGTAACTAGAGAAGAAACACTGCCTGCAAGTGACGTAACAAAATTAGAAACAATGGTTGCAACCGATTTCACTAGAGCAGAAACGTCCCCTTTAACGGTTATGACAACAGCAGAAGTGCTGCCGTCTGCGAAAACAACAACTGTAAAAACATATCCAGTAATCATTACGACAAGATCAGAAACATCTGTAGGGAATATTATAACCAGCGGAGAATCATCTTCGGTAACTAATTCTAAAACAGAAGAAACATCACGAATAACTGGTACAACAAAAGAAGAAACATCACCAATAACATCTACAATAATACCAGAATTATCTTCTGTAACTCATGCAACAAGAGCAGAAACATCTCCTGTTACTAAAAGATCAACTGCTGCTGCTTTGCCAACAACAGTGACTACATCTATAACTCAAACAACTGCACCTGTAACATATACAACAGCTGGAAGTCAAACACCTCAAAGTGCTGATATAACATTAAAAACCGCAGCAACATCACAAATAACAACAGCAGTTGCATCTCCAGTGACTGTGACAAGTTCAGAGACATCTTCAGTATTTGGTACAACAGAAACTGAATCATCTCCAGAAACTTCTTCATATAAAACACATTCAACTTCAGTAACTAGAGCAGAAACACAGCCTGCAAGTGACGTAACAAAATTAGAAACAATGGTTGCAACCGATTTCACTAGAGCAGAAACGTCCCCTTTAACGGTTATGACAACAGCAGAAGTGCTGCCGTCTGCGAAAACAACAACTGTAAAAACATATCCAGTAATCATTACGACAAGATCAGAAACATCTTCAGGAAATATTATAACCAGCGGAGAATCATCTTCGGTAACTTATTCTAAAACAGCAGAAACATCACGAATAACTGGTACAACAAAACGAGAAACATCACCAATAACCTCTACAACATTATCGGAATTATCTTCTGTAACTCATGCAACAAGAGCAGAATCATCTCCTGTTACTAAAATAACAACTGCTGCTGCTTTGCCAATAACAGTGACTACATCTATAACTCAAACAACTGCACCTGTAACATATACAACAGCTGGGAGTCAAACACCTCAAAGTGCTGATAGAACATTAAAAACAGCAGCAACATCACAAATAACAACTGCAATTGCATCTCCAGTGACTGTGACAAGTTCAGAGACATCTCCAGTATTTGGTACAACAAAAACAGAATCATCTCCAGCAACTTCTTCATATAAAACACAATCAACTTCAGTAACTAGAGAAGAAACACTGCCTGCAAGTGACGTTCCAAAATTAGAAACAACGGTTGCAACTGATTTTACAAGAGCAGAAACGTCCCCTTTAACGGTTTTGACAACAGCAGAAGTTCTGCCGTCTGCGAAAACAACAACTGTAAAAACATATCCAGTAGTCATTACGACAAGATCAGAAACATCTTCAGGAAATATTATAACCAGCAAAAAATCATCTACGGTAACTAATTCTAAAACAGCAGAAACATCACGAATAACTGGTACAACAAAAGGAGAAACATCACCAATAACCTCTAAAACAATATTGGAATTATCTTCTGTAACTCATGCAACAAGAGCAGAAACACCTCCTGTTACTAAAAGGACAACAGCTGCTTTGCCAACAACAGTGAATATATCTATAACTGGTACAACTGCTTCTGTAACATACACAGCAGCTGGGAATCAAACACCTCAAAGCACTGAAATAACTTTAAAAACAGCAGCAACATCACAAATAACTGGTACAACAAGAGGAGAAACCTCACCAGTAACCTCTACAACAGTACCTGAATTAACTTATGTAACTCATGCAACAAGAACAGAAACATCTCCTGCTTCTAAAAGGACAACTGCTGCTGCTTTGCCAACAACAGTGACTACATCTACAACTGCTCCTGTAACATATACAGCAGCTGGGAGTCAAACACCTCAAAGCACTGATATAACATTAACAACAGCAATAACAGTGAGAAGTACAGGAAAAATATTAACAACAATGGTTTTAGCAGGAACAAAAACAACTCAAATAACTGAGAGAACTGTACAAGGAACAGATCCAGCAACAGTAACAACACCTAAAATTTCTAGTGAAAAAATTACTGCTACCCCAACAACTTCAAATACTGATATTCTAACAATTACTGCTCCTACTACAGCTACAATTATAACTACTTCAACACCTATTGCTACTTACACAGCAGTAACTCTAACAACTAGTGCTGCCACCCAAACTCCAACTACAACTACTCCGACAACTACTACTACCACAACCATAACTACAACTGCTCCAACAACTACTACTACCACAACCATAACTACAGCTGCTCCAACAACTACTACTGCCTCAACCATAACTACAGCTGTTCCAACAACTACTACTTCCACAACCATAGCTTTAACTACTCCGACAACTACTACTACCACAACCATAACTACAACAAGAATTACTGCTGGCTCTTCCACACAAATTCGTAAGTATTTGTAAGTAATTGTAGCTCTATGTCTTTTTTCTGTTGTACTCTATTAAGAGTTAGAGCAGAATAAAGTTTTTTTATCATAAATAATACATAATAAAACTTGAGATCAAACATCATTAATTCTACCTAATTTTTCTTACATTATTAAATTGTAAGTTACAATTTGTTAATATCAGACTATAAACTATAACAAAATAATGGTTACAGATATAACTATCTGGGATTTCCTGAGAAATCAATTTAACATAAGTG
Organism: Mixophyes fleayi; assembly: GCF_038048845.1. Taxonomy (NCBI): domain Eukaryota; kingdom Metazoa; phylum Chordata; class Amphibia; order Anura; family Limnodynastidae; genus Mixophyes; species Mixophyes fleayi. The sequence goes on along the minus strand of NC_134405.1, from coordinate 30,639,559 downwards.
TTACTATTGTACATCAGTTTAGAGATGCATAACTATTAACAGTACCTTGACACCTGATAACTCTAAAACACCCAGTGAGTCCCATGGGTCACCAAGTCCCAACCAATGATGCTAATCTCATGTGATTACTATGAGCCAATGTGCTTAAAGATGGCAGACTTTCCAGTTTAATGCCATCACAGAAAATATATTTGGACAAGTATTGTTTGGGATGTTCATTCTCTCATTAATACTCATTAATCTTTATACCTGCCCAGAGGTGGGTTAGCTTCAGGAAAATTTTTAGAAGAAAGATGACATCATCACTTCCCTTCTTTGATTTCCTTGCCAGACGCCCTGCTAAGAAAGCTCAACAACTATGTTCTGCTTTTAATACTTTTTGCAACAAAGGGCCACATTTATTTAAATCAGTGGTTTTGAATTAGTTAGAACTTTTATGTGTAATTACTAATTACCCCATTTGTTTTACAATTATCTTTAACAGAATGTCAGAACGGAGGCACCTATAATGGATATAAGTGTAATTGTATAGTCCATTTCTATGGGCCCTTATGTGAGGACATCTTAGACAGACTTCCACCTGGTGAGTGTCTGAATATTATTGTAGTTCTAGGACAGTATCTACTATGTAATGCCATTTGTTAATAAGTGTAGACAGCAGTGTCATGCCCCCTGTCTCACACAGTGCAGTGAGGATGGCTGGGCTTGATACTGTGATTGCCACATCTACTCTTTGCAGCGAACTGCGTCATCAAGTCCTGCTCACCTCATCTTTTCATACCTTCAATCTGGATCTCCCGGAATGCAAGGAAACTCATGCTTCATTTCTGAGACTTTTGCTATCTAGACATACAACAATATAGTATATATGTCCCTAAATATAATGTAGCTGTGCATTATATGTAATTCAGATGTGTCAGGTGCTAAAAGTTCAACAAAAGCTTATTATTGATACTATATATGATAACCTCATACAGTGCAGCTACTTAGCTATTTCATGTCTGTTTGCCATTAACCATGTAAATCCTGATACACATGAACTGCACAGGCTGCATAGTTGCCCTGCAGCTGGTCTACACCATAGTTGATTAATTTCTTGGAATTTGTGGGAGACTGAAGGATTAGTGAAATAACTCCCAGACTCCTGAGAAAGCAGGTCACTCTCCCGCAGGAGTTCTTAACTGCCTGCAAAATAGACAGGCACTAGCCTTGATGATGTAATTTGTGGCAACACGCAACGACCGTCCACCTCAGTGAATACTGAGTGGATAGGGGTGAGAGGACGCTATGCTATGAATCGTTATACTATTTAATACTACAAACAAAGGTGGGCTGTAGAAACAGACAAATTGGTATCTGGAAAATACTATAGAAATTATATAAAAATAGGATATATTAACTGCTTCAAGTACTGTACAATATGTGCAACTCACGCAGTCTCGGCTTAGCAGGTACAAAGGTTGAGCTTCCTGGGGCATCTGAAGGATACTTATTTTTGGTTGCTAATTGATTTTTATACATAATTAAAGCTTTTCTTTTCTGTTCAGGTGTTTCTCTTCTAAATAGTACACTAAATAGTACACTTGGATTTTTGTGTACAATTGCCATCAGATTCTATCATGACTTTTATATAATTAATTAGCTATGTGTTTTGCATCCTAATGATTACCGCACAAGGGACAAAGCGTCAGACAGGTCAAGAGATAGATGGGGGGATAATGAGACAAGAGGGGACAGACAAGTGACAATGGGGCAAAGCTTTAGAAGGATGGTGCAGACAACAGAGAGTGGAGTGGGTGTGAGGGAAGACAGGCAAGACACAGGGGGAATTTGCAGGATAGAGTAGAGATGGGTTGGTAGAGGCAAGGGGAACAGACAAACAACAATTATTATTATTATTATTATTAATTTTTATTTATAGGGTGCCACAAAGTGTCCGTTGCGCCGTACAGGGACAAACAAGTACAATACAAGGTGGGACAGCACGGTACAGTAAACAATAAGCACAGTAACTCAGTAAGCTCAAAGCACAGCTAGAGAGAGGGGGAGGGAAGACCAGCAAGCGCTGGAGCCCAAGAGGAAGGGCACGGATGATGGGGAGACCCCCAGAGGGGTGGGGGAAAGGTAGCTGGAGAGCAGAGTTAGAAGTGAAGGAAACAGGAGGAGAGATGGCCCTGCTCAAGGGAGCGTACAATCTAAGGGGAGGGGTAGACAGACAGAGAGACACAGGGATTAAAGGGAGAGAAGGGGGAATGGGGCAGAGTCAGGGGAGGGGGAAGAGGCAGAAAATTGTAGGAAGTTAAGTGGGAGACTGGAAGGCTTTGAGAAAGAGGTGGGTTTTTAGAGCCCGTTTGAAACTGGACAGATTAGGGGATGTTCTGATGGAGGGAGGGAGCTTGTTCCAGTGGAGGGGGGCAGCGCGGGAGAAGTCTTGGACACGCGCATGGGAGGAGGTGATCAGAGGGGAGGAGAGGCGACGGTCATTGGCAGATCGGAGAGGGCGGGATGGAGCGTGAATAGAGATGAGGTTGGAGATGTAGGGAGCAGTGGAGTTGGCGAGGGCCTTGTATGTGAGAGAGAGGAGCTTGAACAGGATTCTGTAGGGGAAGGGGAGCCAGTGAAGGGCTAGGTAGAGGGGGGAGACAGAAGAGGAGCGACGAGAAAGGAGGATAAGCCTAGCGGCTGCGTTAAGAACAGAACGAAGGGGAGCGAGATGAGAGTGGGGGAGGCCAGTGAGAAGAAGGTTGCAGTAGTCCAAGCGGGAGATGATCAGAGAGTGGATAAGACATTTGGTGGCATCTTGGGAGAGGAAGGGCCGAATGCGTGCGATGTTACGCAGCTGGAAGCGGCAGGATTTAGCAAGAGAGAGAATGTGGCAGACTTAGGAAAGGTGGTGCAGACAAGAGACAAAGAGAAATGCAGAAGATTTAGAGTGCAAATGAGAGAAAATACAAAAACAACCTGTTGTGATAATGGAGGGCAGACAAGAGTCAAGAGAGAATGGGGGGATGAGGGAGGACAGAGAATAGGCAAGGACAGATTTAGGAGAGACCCCAGACAGACAGACAGCTGTGTGAAAAATCTTCTGTTAATGTGTCATGTGTGTTCTATTATGGATGAAGTTTAGAAAGTGGTTTTGGAGTAGATTGGAAATAAGGTCCAACTATTCAGACATCAACCAACGTGGGTCACCTAAGGAACTAAGGAAGGGGGTCAGGCCAACAAGAGTCAGACCTCTACTAGGACCTTTCAGGAAGTATGGCCTCTTCTAGGTTCAGTTTCTTGAATAGGGTTTCTTATATGTCCTGTAAATAGTCAATATCATAATAATCCTTTTACTGTCTCCTGTAGTCAAAGAAGTTAACACCACTGTGACTGTGACACTGAGAATCACTAACTATGAATATACAGAGGAGCTAAAGAACTTCACATCTCCGGAATATAAGACATTTGAAAGTAGATTTAAAAACGAGGTGAGCGAGTAAATGATTTATGTTTGTCTGATTCATTCTCTCTCTGTTTCAGTGCAATCTAAAACATTTGTTCTTTTTTTCTCTCTGCAAAGATGAAAGTAATCTATAACGACGTTCCTGGCTACAAAGATGTCCAAATCACGAAAATCACGTGAGCATCTTCTTTGTCTATAGTGGGATATTATTGGAAAATCAAAAAGGTTTAGTTTTTTTTACCATTTATGTCTATCACGATAAGCAGTTATTTGTGCTGCTACAAAAATATAAGAATATATCTCAGCTTCCCAAAGAGCTAATGTGTAAACCAATTGACCCACATACTTTTTATGCCTTTTCATGGAACTACCTGCACACAATAAAGGCAGCCACTTTGTGACATGACTGAATATTCAGCATATCAGTGACTCATGATGTACAGCCTATCATCATCATCATTTATTTATATAGCGCCTCTGATTCCACAGCACTGTACAGAGAACTTATTCACATCAGTCCCTGCCCCATTGGAGCTTACAGTCTAAATACCCTAATACACACACACACACACACACACACACACATACAGACTAGGGTTAATTTTGATGGCAGCGAATTAACCTACCAGTATGTTTTCGGAGTGTGGGAGGAAACTGGAGCACCCGGAGGAAACCCACGCAAACACGGTGAGAACATACAAACTCCACACAGATAAGGCCATGAAAAATAGAGAGGGTGCAAAAAAATACAGTTTTATTGATGTCTTAGGAGTAATGTCTATAACTCTTGTCTTGATGCTGTAGCGCTACTTTGTGGCAATTCACAGGTAGCGATATAATAGATTACTCCACACACTGATGAATAAAAGGAATCTTACCCTATAATGCCCTATTATGAGTTCCCGGGACTCAGTCCGTTAGTGATCCTCCATGAAGAGCTCTGTACTGACCCTCTACAGCCACCATAGCTGTGATCACATTACACTGCTTCCGCACTGAATGTGCGGCAACACGCTGAAGACGGAAATTACTGGAGTGTTTATACTTTACTAAATATGGCCATCATGCTCTCTGCCACTCCTCTGGAGCAGGATACCATATTAGCAGGAAGGGATTTTGAAACTTCTTCCTCCCACCTTCACCTACACTTCCTGGCCTTTTTACATTATATTCAGACTAAACAGGCAGATAAAGACCAACAGCAAAGTAAACTTGCTAAACGGAAGTGCACGGTGTGGATTAGTGGATTCCTATAATACACAGTGGTTGAGACTGATGTCACAGCAGCTGAAATTACTGCATTCTCAGCATTTTTAACTGTATCAGATCTCATCAGGACACTGTCCTAAGGATCTGGAAGGAGCTTCAGTTGTCTGTAATGGAATGGGGAACTAGTACTGTTCTTTTTTTGTTGAAGGAGAATGCACTGAGCATTGCATTTTGAATTCATACACCACCCAACATTTAGACATGTACAACTGGGACAAAAATAGCCCCACCCACAATCACAGACTGACTCCCTGTTCATTCTGTGGCAGCATAAATAGACAGAAGAGATGTTCTTACAGTAATTAAGTTCTACACCTAATCTCCTAAATCCCATGACAAGGTTTTTCCTCAGCACACTGTATGAGGACCATTTTAATAAATTGACTTGTCCATTAGACCACCTGAGTAGGGGTCCCACAATTAGACTTCCTAGTAATTAATTTTAAGAGTCCTAAGAGAACTCACATATCAGACTCCCTGGCACACTGAAAGATAAGATACCTCTTTCAGGTGTATAATTCAATCCTGGGTCATTCCATGTCAGTTCAACCAGGGTTGTCCACCACCCATCTCAGATTTCTACGAAATTTTTTTAGTTAAAAGAGGATGTCAAAACAACTATTTCTGCCAAATATCTCAACTATCTGACAATTAGTTGATTATATATTGATTTTTCAATTTATTAAATAATTTAGAAATTGCGGCTTCTTTATCCAGTTTATTTGAAGTATTACGTGTGTTTATTATGGAATCGACACAAAATTTGGACCCCTAAGGTAACTCTTCCTCCCGAATCAAAAAATCCAAACCAAATTATTGTATCTGCCTCATGTTTTGCGTTACAGCAAAAACGCACGTTTTTCAAATATCATTAAAAACGCTAGATTCAATTGACATTAGGGGGGGTATTCAATTGTTTCTTTTAATGCGCTAAAACAAAAAAAAATGAGCGCTCGAAAAAAACTTCATATTATACGGTAATTTTGCGCGCGTAAACAGTTAATACGGTACTTACTCGCTGCCAGCGGGCTGAATTTCAGCTCGCTGCTCAGGGAGCTGCGAGATGAAACTTAGCGAGTAATTACCGTATTAACGGTAATATTTTTAGAGCGCTCGTTTTTTTTTGTTTTAGCGCGTTAAAAGAAACAATTGAATACCCCCCTAGGGATCCCATTTTTTTGGGGGTGTTTAAAAAAGTATAAGTTATACCACAAAAAAAATCAGCCGGGTACTCTGTTTCATAGTGGAGAAAAAAATAATGAAGTTGATGCTCGATTACTGCTGTACAGCATACATAATTTACACATTGTTAACAACCATACCAAAAAAAGTGAACTAAACTGAGGCAATGGGATAAACCTCCCATACAAGAAATGAAACAAACAAACTGATGGGAAGGGGATTCCCTTTGGAGAGACCAAAACTGAAACTTTCCAGAGAAATGAGCAGCTGCCATGATTGACTCTTTCTGTGTCTCTCAGAAAGAGTCAATCATGGCAGCTGCTCATTTCTCTGGAAAGTTTCAGTTTTGGTCTCTCTAAAGGGAATCCCCTTCCCATCAGTTTCTGTTTGTTTCATTTCCTTGTATGGGAGTTTTATCCCATTGCCTCAGTTTAGTTCACTTTTTTGGTATGGTTTTTAACAATGTGTAAATTATGTATGCTGTACAGCAGTAATCGAGCATCAACTTCATTATTTTTTTTCTCCACTATGAAACAGAGTACCTGGCTGATTTTTATTATGGTAGTAACTTATACCTTTTTTAAACACCCCCAAAAAAATGGGATCCCTAATGTCAATTAAATCTAGCGTTTTTAATGATATTCAAAAAATGTGCGTTTTTGCCGTAACGCTAAACATGAGGCAGGTACAGTAATTCGGTTTGGATTTTTGGATTCGGGAGGAAGAGTTACCTTAGGAGTTCAAATTTTGTGTCGATTCCTTAATAAACACCTGTAATACTTCAAATAAACTGGAAAAAGAAGCCGCGATTAGTAAATTATTTAATAAATTGAAAAATCAATATATAATCGACTAATTGTCAGACAGTCGAGATATTTGGCAGAAATTGTTATTTTGACACCCTCTCTTAACTAAAAAATTTTCAAAAAAATCTGAGACGGGTGGTGGACAAATCATGTTTTTTTGGGTGATCTGATGTGGAATGACCCTCCTAAAAAAAAGATAATGTTTAAAAAATAATTCCAACTATGTTTTAGTAGTCTTAATTCAAATCTTTACATACCCTTGCACAGGACCAAGTTGTAAATGTCAGACACACAGGGGAGGTCTGGCAAATATTATTCCAAGGGGTAAGGCTCGACTTAGCAGCCTATTAGGGACATTTTAAAGGGGAAAAAATGCAGATGGCCCAGTGACCCAGCCCAAGGTAGCCCACTATGGAACCGGCCCTGGGGGCATATACCTACCTGCCCCCAGCCCAGCCTGCCCCTGCCCTCACACAGTACACATTGCAGAGAATACTTTTCTTTGTACTGCACTTGTGAGAAAACTTCATGCATGCTACCGATGAGATACAGAAAAAACCTTATTGTGTTTATAATATGGTTTGGGACCCATTAAGGTTGCCCTAAAAGGTTTTTATTATACCTATGCATAATAAAATCTGTCATACTTTTAGCATACAAATTAAACAGTAAGGTAAAATGAGACACAAACTATACTTTAAGTCACCTAAGACTTTCTATTCAAACCATAAAATTCATACAAGTACTATACAGTGATACACTCCTGGTTGTCAAAATGGAATATTGTTGGAAGTGTTGTGCAATAAATAATGACTACCTAGTCTGTCATTGCCATAATAGCCTATTGTGTGTGTCTTTTTCAGGGAAGGCAGTGTCGTTGTGGATCATGAAGTGATTCTGGAGATAGAATATAAAGGGAGTTTGAACATTACCGGAGAGTACTTAGAGATATTTGAAATGGTGAATGAAAGTATTCGCAAAGCCGCAGAGCGGAACTGCACTGAATCTTGTAAGTTTGCTGGGACGTTCTCACCTCTTCTGCCCTTAATCTCTCACAGTTTGGCACTTTATATTTCTAGCATGTAAAGTTGACCGATTATTAAACACAATGGGCTGAACCTGTATGTAGCCTTTTGGTTTGCAAGGTGCTAGTAGTCCCACTCAGGTACTGGCTGATTTTTATGATATTTACATGCGGTATTTGATCCTTGTGAGCTGCTAAGCTACATTTATTAAGCACATAAATTGATTTCCTCCATTTTGTGTAGTTGACAGGTTCATACTAAATTAACTCGCCAAACAAACTAAACTAATTTCCTACTATCCCAATCAGAAAACATCTCATGAATTGACTATTATTGCATTTGAAAATAAACATAACTCCAAACCAAAAACCTTATCTATGTAAATCACTGGTAAACTGCCTGTCGGTATAGTGTAACTACATCTATTTTGAAATAATTTTTCCACATATTTTTCCCATCCGTACGTTCTGGTCTATTTATATTATAATCAGAGTTTTCCTAGGACAATGGTCTCCTGTGTAACAGGTAAGTCATGATTGGCTGACAAAAATCCTGAAAGGTCTAGCAGCTGTTTTTAATGGCTCGCTTGTCAGCCAGTGGAACATTGCTATAGAGCAAAATTAAGTTTTTGGGAGGAGATTAGTGAGAAATAACAAGAACAACTAATTGTGTCCTTGCAGAGGTCTGATGACAGGAGGCACGTTTGTGTTCTGAGCCGTTTCACAAAAGTATTTTCAATGTTTGATTTTACATGGTATTTAACATCCCAATTGTGCATCCAGTTGGCACATGGGATCAGATCTACTCAATGTATTCCCCTTTACTTGTTTTTACAGCCACAGAAGCGTTATGCTTTGATAAAGATATCAAAGTGGAAAAAAATATACCACCTATTAAAGGTAGGAAAAACACATATCTCTTGACAGAAAGTATTTGCTATGTTTGCTGTATTTACAGAGCTCATTACATTTATTTCATCATGTCTCAACAGGTTTCTGTAAAGTTGCAGAAGGTTTTGAAAATTATTACACAGATCTGATGACTTCTGAGGGCCTGATCTGCATGTCGTTCTGTGATACAATATCCCCCAAATATCAGAATTGTAATGAGGGTAGATGTGTGCTACAGAAAGACATAGGGTCACAGTGTTTGTGAGTGTACTGCTGCTTTACCGGTCATTTTCTGGAAAGTGAGGCTCATTGTAATGTAGTTGTTAGTTCTGGATCTAGTTACTGTTGTACATAGAAGTCCTTTCCTGTTTCTAGCCTTGGGCAAGTTATCATTTATGAAGGTCTTTTTAAAGGTTGTGATCAGGTTTACTGGCAACCGTGAAGTATTAGAAGACCAGTTACAGAGAGCAAATAAATACTACTTGAGGACAATGTAGGTTGAGGTCCAGATGAAAGAGAAGTAAAGCAAAACACAAAACTAAGGGCAAAATATTAGGTTGGACAAGACAATTGCTCGACAGGACCAAGAAAAGTGAAACGCATCAGTTAATAATTTACAACAAATTGCCCTTGTGGCTTTTTGTCCGCTTGAATCATGCCTTATTTTTTTTCAGTTACCATACATATGAGAAGAAATCCCCCCTGCTTTCTGCTAAGACCTCTTTGTCCCACATGCTGGGAGTCTACAGACTTCGACAATGTGACATGTGACGTGACTGCACACAGTAGTACGTAGACACTACAGAAAGAGGTGTTCATCTTGCTAGGACGAGGTCTTAGGGAATGTACCTCACAACATTCTCACATGTTAAATTGGGAAATATTGGGTTATACAGGCAACACACATTTCCCACTACACCACAGGTCTTCTCCAATAGGTTACATCCACTTAGGACACCAGAAAGTGGGACTGTTGTAATGTATGATTCTATGGAATTACATAGCCATTAAATGCCATCATCTAAATGTTGTTAGTTTATAAAGTAATCATTCATCTTCCAACTGTAAATTAAGCTATACATAGTAATTGTACTTTTTTGCATGCACAATCGCAATGGCTAGTGTGCTTAATTTAATCACAAGGTCTAATTGTCAGTTTAATTAATTCCTACATTAAAGAATGTAGCTATCATTCTGCAATTATAAGAAGTGTAATATATATTTTTTTACATTTGTAATGTGTTAGTACAAGTAGAAATATGATGAATAACATGAGCTACTGTGTCTCCATGCAGCTGTTCGTCGACAAATGAATACATGTATACAGGTCCACACTGCACAGGCAAAATATGGAAATCAGGTGTATATGGAGGCATCTCAGCAGCCATTGTTATCCTGATCATTTCTATTGCCACCGTGGTATATTTCCTGATAAAGGCATACCAGAATGAAAAAGGGTGAGTATTGCAAGCAGGGAGTGTATTTGGTGTTTAAGTGGATGTGCTATGTAATATCTTCATATTTGCCATGTTGTTAATGTATACCAAGAGCAATTATATTAGTAGTAATTGTCTCACTGATAAAATGATTAAGTAGAATTTTAAGGTTCCCCTTAAAATGTACACATCAGCCCTTTGTTTCAAGGCTTTGCTCAGTGGGTGGTGAGTGCATGTCTTGGCTATTTAAAGACTAATTCAACAGGCAGAATTTCACAATTATTTTGTGATGGGACAAGGGATTGGAAGAGGGTGCTCATCAGTGTAGGATAGGGGTGTTCTATTGATCTTGTTAAGTGCATATAGGCATGTAAAAAAGCGTCCATTTTCAGTGCAGCGTGCAATATTTAATACCAGCATATAAATTAAACATTATAAAGTCTATTGGTAACATTACGGTCTCTTTAACATTAGGTGCAATTCCTTGGGCATGTGTCAGAGTTTACATTTAAACGTTCAACAGTGGCCTATGTGGTATTGACTGCAAGAGTAACTAGAGATAAAATGTGATGTACCATAGATCTCTGGGAACTTTTATAGGAATGATTTCAAGGCACAGACACTGTGTATACCACATCCCCGACATCAATGTCTCCATTTTTTCTCTTGCAGTTAGGGGTGGGTGATGTGAGATGAAAGAGCAGGTCTGATGCTATAGTCTGCCTGTCCTGAGAATTTCCTATGAATTGTTTTCTTTGACTGAGCATCATTCAATTTGTTCTTCTGATTTGTGACTGTTCATGTATTGCATCTCTAGGGATCCATTTGCCATGGATGAGGACGATAAATGGTATCAGATTAATGAAGATGAAAGTTATGTCCGCCCTGGCTTCTCCAATCTCCAAGAATTTGGAGAAGGTGTGTATAATATGTCTCCATCCAATAACATTATAATGATATAAAAGTAGAGATTGAATTATACTTTCAAGCTCTGTCACTGTTGTAGGGTCACTGTGTCACCCTGCAGATGGAGGGAAAGGCTCATAGTTAAATGCTGTCTATGTCACCCTGAAGGGGGAGGGACAGAGTCATAGGTCCCTTTCGTCTATGTCACTGTGTCACTCTGCAGAAGGAAGGAAAGGCACATAGCTCCCTTCTGTCTGTGTCACTGTGTCACCCTGCTTGAGGAGGGACAGACGCATAGGTCCCTTCTGTCTGTGTCACCCTGCAGGAAGAGGGACAGACTCATAGGTCCCTTCTGTCTGTGTCACTGTGTCACCCTGCTGGAGGAGGGACAGACGCATAGCTTCCTTCTGTCTGTGTCACTGTGTGACCCTGTAGGAGGAGAGACAGACTCATAGCTCATTTCTATCTTTGTCACCCTGCAGGAGGAGGTAGAGACTCATAGGTCCCTTTTATTTTGTATCTCTGTGTCACCCTGCGGGGCAGACTGGGCAGGGGAGGGAGACTCATTGACCTTTCTTTCTGTGTTTAACTGTTTGTTATTTTATACAGGCTCCTTTGTAAGCAGTGATATCAGTAAAGAAAAGTTCACACCCAATCTGGATGCAGTAGACACAACAATTCAGGTATGTGATCATTCTTTATTTTTCTTTTACTCTTACACACTGTGGTATCATTTTCTTTTTATTCCTTACAACAAAAAAATAGCAAGATGAAAACTTCCATATTTTCTCTGCCACTACCATGTTTTACTGTGGTTTCCACTTGCCTTACTCACATGCTTAATCTTTTTTTTCTTTCTCAGATTAAGATACAGAGACCCCAAGTCTCCTTTGCATGAGCAGCCAGAACTCAACATTGAAAGGTTCTACCAGCCAAATAACTCATCTGGAACAGTTCTGTAAAAAAAATTAAAAAAGTATTAGCGCAGATCTAAGGAAAAATAAAGCTAGAAAAAGCACTTATAATGCTTAGTACTGGGACCTCAGCATTACGCTCTCTTGTTGAGAATAGAGAGACACATTATGAGTAAAATGTTTGTTGGTACGAGAGAGTCAACTCTACTGTCTGCTGTAGAGAGATGCAATGGCAGAAAAATATATGAGTTGAAAAGCCCTAGATCTCCAAAATCTCATTCTAGTCCCTACATCTCCAACATTTTTATCTTCTCTAATTTATATATCATTCATGTATTACCTCACTGATGGATGGACCAACCAACCACAGTCATCTACTTTCCTAAGACTTTGTGGTTGGACTGCAGGTTACATGTACGTTTCATTTGCCATATTAAGTCAAACAAACTGTGAACAGTTTAATATCTCCATTTCATAAAAACAGATCCAGGGCAACATATTGTCTTTTTGGAGGCGATGATAATGCTTTTTTTTATTAAAATAAAAAACTGCCACCAATTCTCTGTGTGAAGTTTAATGGCAAAAGTGAACCTGGGAGGTCCAGGAAGCATACTATCAGAGCATAACACTGCACAGTACTTGTATTACTATAGACAGATTATTATTGCTTTAACTATCTCATTTGCAAGATCAAGTGCTAATTTTTGTTTTTGATACAGATAAATGTCATATGTGCATAAGACTGTGATAACAGGCAGCGGTTAATGATTAGAGCCGACAGTGTGCCTTACATTTCATTGATCCCTTTAATAACGAGTGAGATTTCCATATCCATATACCGGTCCGGTTTGCCTTCACTGGTTGCTAGTTACTGGATCCAGATACATGCTATTTGATTGCAATCTGTTTAAGTAACTCTTTGTCGCTATATAGACCTTTCAAATTCAATTTTAATTAAGTATATTAAAGGTGAATCATGAGATTTCTATTCAAAGACAATGTGCTAATTGTAATGGAGCAGATATCTCCGAGAACGACAATATTGCCTAACAAGGTATATTACCGGAACCTGCATTGTGATACAGATTATTCTTTTTAAATATATTATCAACATTAATGTTGCCTTCTATATCTATTTGTGTGAATTTGAGATCTATTGATCTGTTTTTTGCATTTTTTTATTTAGAAATTATGTAAAATAAATATTAGATATATAATTTTTGTTACAATTGGCTTCCTTTTCTTGTCCTTGCTGGATTAGGGTATTTTATTTTTATGTTACAAAACTATCTCCTGGTGGAGCACTATTCCTTTTTTTGTGTGCGTTTTCTTCCAACTGTGTTACATTCATCATATCTCTATTTTTAACCTTTGATATTTTTCACCATACTACATTATGCAACTTCACAAAATCACTCCTTCCTACATATAGACATAGACACCTTCTCCACTTCTCTCAGAGCTGTCTCTACCTCGGATCTTTTCTGTCTGACGACTTTGTCTCTCACTGCTTCCTACCTCTGGAATTTTCATCCACTGAAGAATTCACAGAGAGAGTCCCAAGACAGCTTTCAAGTCTTGGCTGAAGGTTCATCTAATCTTAAAATCACAGATTACATCTGCTGCACTGGATGATCCCCTGTACGCACTTATTTTCAAATTGTATTTAAAATTGGCGCTACTGTTCCTGTATTTTTCCCTATATACCATTTGAATGGAAAGCTCTTTGGGAGAAGCAGTACCTCTATTTCCTCTTGCTGCTGTCAAACAATTTTTTTTGCATTATGTACATTTTCACTTGTCTATAACTAGTAATCTTCTATGGTGCTGCATACATTGATGATGATTTTTAAATAAACTATAGATACAATAATAATTATTAATAATATGTGATTCTCCTGCATAACAGAGTCTGATGATATCTTTCCAAGTTCCAGAAGATTAGGAATTCCAACCTTCCATAACTGAGCTGTTCTCATGTAGCCACTAACTTTTTATTATTATTATTATTATTATTATTATTATTATTATTATTATTATTATTATTATTATTTTTATTATCGTAGATTTGCAAGGGGCCACAGTGCTCAACAGCGCAGTACAGTAGGGAAAACAGTACATACATAAAACAGGGACATATAAGGTAGACAAAATAAACACAGACATCAAAACAAAAGGTATGAAGGACCCTGCTCATCAGACATCTTACATTTTAATTGGAAGAGGGCACAGCTGAAACAAGAAGAGCAAATGTGGTTCATAGTGGATATTGGAACAGTTGTGAGGGTGCATTAGTGTGAATAGTGTTATCAGGGATAAAGTCACCTCTAAAAAAGAGTTTTCAAAGAGCGTCTAAAGATTTGAAGGCTGTGGGAAAGTCTGATTGAGCGTGGTAGGGAATTCCATAGTTGGGGAGCAGCACGGGAGAAGTCTTGTAGGTGGGAGTGAGAGGTGGTTACCAGAGAGGAGACAAGGAGCAGGTCAGAGGTAAATCTAAGAGGGCGGGAGGGAGAGTATTTTGATATGAGATTTGAGATGTATGCATTTTGAATCGATCTTGCTAGATGCTATCTATCTTGCTATTGAGGGTCAGCAACCTCAGATGACCAGTTCCTCTATCAATTTTCCTGACACTTGTGGATTCACATGCACACCACCATAACTTTGCTGGACTCTGGGTAAACACAGAAAGATGTACTATTAGCAACATTTTTTTGTTGCAATATTTTTTGAAACTTGCTATATGTAAAATCATAGGGAAAAAATACCTGTTTTACCAATATATCTATGTCTAACCAAAAAGTAAATAAACTATGTTTATTTTAATGGATTACTAAGGAAAGTTCTGTTTATCTTGATAAAAATAGACATCTAATTAATGGAAGTGTGTAATCACCAGCTCTCTGCTCAATTACATGTTGCAGAAGTGTCTCATTTAAGCTCTTTGGGCCTGAGTCATTAAGGAGAGCAAAGCATAAAAAAGGAGTAATATTTGCACCTGGGCAGAATCATGTTGCATTGGAGGGGGAGGTAAATTTAAAATGTGGGGACAGATTTATAGTTTGTGTAGGGCATGTCGTAGACCAACTTTAATTTTCAGTGTAATAATAAAGCTATTAAGTATTTGTGTGTTAGATGAAAAAACAGCCAGTATTTAACTCAATGTGCAAAATAATAAACTAATCTGCACCCCTTGCATTGTAACATGGTTTGTCCCAGAGAACATTTACTCATTTTTTGCCTTAATGACTCAGGCCCTTTGTGTGTCAGTTTTCAGAATTGTGTTTTAAGATAATTATAATAGTTTTATTATTATTTGGTATTTATAAGGTGCCACAAATGGTCTGTCATACATAGGGGGTGAACAGACAAGACCTTTACAGTAATACAAAATGCACAGACAGCAATACAAACAGATATAGATATACAAACACCAGCAAGATATGAATTAACAGAGTGCAATCAGAGAACATAGTATTGCAGATCAAGCTAATGACCTGTGCCAGGAGTGTGGGCTCAAGGAACTGGGCTGGGGTAGCAAGTCTAGAGGTTCAGAAGTGCAGACAGAAGGTGTAATGGTTGAAGGACAGCCAAAGGAAAGATGGCCCTGCTGGTGAGAGCTTACATCCTATAGGGAAGGCATAGATACAAATAGAGTTCCACAGGTGGGAAACAGCATAAACAAAATTCTAGAAGTGTGAGTGAGAAGAGTTAATCAGTATGGCAGTAAGATGGCAGTCATTGGCAGGGCAGCTGGGGGAATGAGCGAGTGTGGGTAAAAATAAAGTTGGAGATGTAAAGGGGGAGGAGTGACTGAGGGTTTTCTAGGTGAGGGTGAGAAGTTTGAATTGTTTTCTTTACAGGGAACCAGTGAAGTAACTGACAGTGTTGGCCAGCTGTGGTAGATAGGCAAGATAGAAAAATAAGGTGGGCAATGACATTGGTAATAGACTAAAGAGAAGCTAGGTTGGAGTAAAGTAGGCCAGAGAGGAGTAAGAGTTTATAGTAATCTAGGAGTGTTTTGACTCGCCACGCTCTCTGTCAGAGTAACTAGATAGATTCCTGGTCCACTGGAAAGGTTTTGGCCCAGAGGAAAGATCATGGGTTCCTAGTGCTGATATCCATGCGGATAGGATCAAGTTTGACTTTTTTAAAGAGTCTCCCAAGTAACCAGGCTTTAGGGGTTTCCTAACCCCTCGTCAAGGGGGGAGGGGGGGGTACTGTTATGACTCGCCGGGCTCTCTGTCAGAGTAACTAGATAGATAGATAGTTAGGGATAGGTAGGTAGGTAGTTAGGTAGGAAGTTAGATAGCCACAAATGGTATTTAGATAGGTAGTTAGTTTGGTTCTTATATAGATTAGATAGATTAGTTTATGTAGATTAGATAGGCAGATAGATTAGCTAGATAGATTAGATAGGTACTTAGATAGGGTCAGTTAGGTCTGTTCTCTGTCAGAATCTGCCCTCAATCATGCTGTCATTCCTATGTAGCGCCTTACCTGGCCAGCCTGTTTCTCTGAGCCTACTCACCTGGCTTCCTCATTATCACTTGCAGTCTATTGGTTCTGGTCTCCTTAAATAGCTGGCTAATCCTCTGCAGGATTGCCGGTAATACGTTTACCATAGTGTAATACTCCCTTGTGTTTTACCCATTACCTGCTCCTGTTGTTTCCTGCCGGCTTGTGTTATCCCCGTATACCAGACCGTTTCTGTTCCTGTCTACTCTTAATTGGATTTCCCTGTGTACCGACCCGGCTCTGCTTTGACTCTTCTCCAGTGTTGATATCCCGTGTACCAGACCTGATTCTGTTCTGGCGATTCTACTATCTACTCACCAGTTCTAGTCAGCTATCTCCTGGACCCTGGTAAAGTCGTGCTCCCAGGCATGGCTCTAGTGTGATCTGCAGCTCCTCTGCTTATCCTAACCTTATAAGGAGACGTAGCCCCTGCAGCATCTCTGCGCTCAGATTTCAACAATCTTCCTCTGGCTCCGGACTCCACCCTGCCACAGATACTATTAACTGTTTACATATATCACCATGTGCCTATACTTGTAGTTACTCCTGGCAACTGCCCATGAACTGTTTTCCTCCAATCTCCGGACTCTCACCGGTTCAGTGATTTGTAGTTGCCCCTGGCAACTGCCTAAGAACTATATCGCTAAATCTCCGGACTCTTACCGGTACTGTGTTTTGCAATTACCCCTGGCAAACGCCTAAGTCCTGTTTCCCTAAAATTTCCAGACTCTCACCTGTACTGTGGGTTGTAGTTACCCTTGGCAACTGCCTGTGATCAGTTTCATTATCGTTACCTATCACTGCAAGTTCTGTTCCTTTCCCGACAAGCACCGGTACAAAAGTCGCTGTGTATCAGGGGACTTTATCAACT
This sequence comes from Mixophyes fleayi, assembly GCF_038048845.1. Lineage (NCBI taxonomy): Eukaryota > Metazoa > Chordata > Amphibia > Anura > Limnodynastidae > Mixophyes > Mixophyes fleayi. Next base: position 30,622,294 of record NC_134405.1, on the reverse strand, counting down.
GTTCCTTATTTATTCCAGTGGCCACGAGTGATATATCAGTCTTGACACCATCCACTCGGTGTCTCACCTGACTCTCTACTCCACTTCCTACTCTTCAGCCTCGGTAACTCTATTCCTGGGTTCTCCCCAACCAGTGCACATCTCACGACCCTCTGTCTGTCTGCAGCCAAGTCTGTCCCAACCACTAGGGGCAACAGTGAACACCAGACTTTCGGAGCAGACTCCGGGTTTTGCTGTACTGGTTGGATGGGTTCCTAACAAGGAAAGGGATTCTGATGGAGTGAATGAGAGTTTTAGTTGCTTCCATGGTGAGAAAGGGCCGGATCTTGCATATGTTCCGAAAGTGGATGCAGCAGGATTTGGAGAGGGACTAAATATTTCAAGTGAAGGATAAAGAGGAGTCCAGGATGACTCTCCGGCAGTGCAATTGAGAGATAGAAGGGAGTGTAGTGTTTTCAACAGATAGGGTAAGGGTGGGAGGTGAGGGGATCCTGGAGGTATGGAAGACAATTATTTCAGTTTTAGGCAAATGGAGTCTCATAAAGCACAGGAGCATCCAAGATGAGATGGCTAAAAGACAAAAGGAGACATGATGGAGGAGGGAAGGGCAGAGTTCAGGGGATAATAGATACATTTGGGTGTCATCAGTGTAATGGTGATATTGGAGGCAGTAGGATGCTGATGAGATTGTTAAGGGAGGAGGTGTGCAGGGAGTAAAGCAGGAGGCCAACAACGGATTTTTGGGGGACTATGAAAGGTAAGGGAAGGTGTTGTCGGGTGTGGAGACATAAAAGTGTGGTTGGTAAGGGAGGAGGTAAACCAGGAGATGACATTTTGATGGAGGCCGATTGATTGGAGAGCTTGCAAGAAGATTTAACAGTGAGAAGATTGTTAGTGACGTAGGCGAGGGCTATTTACATGGAGTGGAAGGAGTGAAGCCAGATTGCAGAGATTGAAGAGGGAGTGAGAGGAGAAAAATGTGGTAAGGCAGTTGTAAACAACCCGGTCAAGAAGCTTGGAAGCAAATGGAAGGATGGAGGAGTAGAGCAGTAATTAGAAAGCGAGAGAAAGGGTCCTGGGAGTTTTTAGTATAGGGAGACAAAGGCATGTTTGAAGGAGGAGGGGAATGTACTAGAGTATAGTGATAGATTGAGGGGGTGGCAAGGTGGGAGCAGTCCTCAGGAGAGAGGGAATAAAGTTGATTACATGGGATGGGTTTGAGTGGCAGAAGAAGGGGTGAGCGGAGACATGAAACTTGTTAACATATAATGTGGTGAAGGAGCAGAGGGTGGGTAGGCTAGCCATGGAGAATGTCAATGAGAAGCGGAGGATGGAAACATCATTCCTAATGGTAGGGGGAGTCGGGAACTAGGTGGGCAAAGTGGAGGGAAAGGGTGTAGCGGGTAACTCTGAAATTAATGGTTGAGACAAAGACCATCAAGTGCTGATGGGTGGTGTACGTTTTTCCGATGAAGATAATTCTGACACTAGGTATAGTTACAAAAAAATGACACTTACATAGAGGAAATACAGATTTACCATAAAAGGCAAACACCAAATGTCCGACACGCTTGATATAAATTCCGACTAGAAAAAAATACCGCCAGTGGGATTGACGTCACTTAAAATGGCGACAGTCGCTTTTAAGGGAACAATGCCAGGACCTGTCACCTGTATAATCTGGAACAGTAATCTTAACTCTAACCCTAACCTTAAACATTAGATTAGATTATAAAGGCAGTGGGTCCTGGCATTGCCCCCTTAATACCGGCAATCTGACTATCGCAATTTTCAGTGACTTTAAACCCACATGTTGTGTGTGTCTTTTTTGGTTAGTCTGTAAGAGGTGCATGAAAATAGACCAATGGAGGAGGAGAGGGAGAAAAGTTTGGAGGTGGCACGATTTAAAGGATTGCTGATAGGAACATTAAAATTCCCCAGGTTTAGGAAGGTAAGATTGGAAAAGAAGTAGTGAGGAAACCAAACAAAAGGGTGACAGGAACAGGCTGACAGTAGATGACAGCCATAAAGAGGTGAACCGTGTGAAAGAGGTGGATGTAGTGTACCTCAAAGGAGTAAAAGTGATGCGAGGTTGAGGGGAAATAACTTGGAATGTGCAATGGGATGAAAAAAGGATTCCCATGCTGCCACCTTGCCAGCACTCAGGTCTGGGGGTGTGGGAAGACAGGCCTCCCAAAAAAGAGGTGGAAGATGTGGTGTTGGTTGGTAATGTCCAGGTTTTTTTGATAGCATTAAGGTTAAAAGTGCTAGAGATGAAGAAATCATGACCAGATAATTCCACAGAGCACAGGATAGAGGAAAGGAAGATGAACTATGTTGCTGAGTATTTTGGGGTTGCTGGTTTGAACTGGAAGGCAAAGTTTAAAGTGAGGAGGGTAACAGGGAGAGAGGGTGAGGTGGGACGAGAAACAAAATGAAGAGGGAGGCCCTCAAGATCCAAGAGTGTGAGGGGCGGAGTTAGAGAGGGAAGGGTTGATGAGAATGAAGCAAGGGCAAGGTGGAAGAAAGCTATTTGCATTCAGGCAAACACAGAATTATCACTTCAAAACAAAAGCTTATCTGTAATGATTCCTAGTAAATTCAGGACACGGCAATAGCAGTAAAAAAAAACAAGTGTCTTTATTTAGGCTAAATATGTGGAGAAGGTAGCAGAATAAACAGGTATACTCCAATACATAAATATGAACAAATGTGATGAATGGCAGAAATAGTCCACAGAAGCAACAGGTTCCAAGCATTGACAAATACAGTTTAAATGCAGGAATAAACATATTGAGTTACTCAATTGCCAGGAGGCACGAGGCTCCAAACTATGGAGGCAGGTGTCAGGATTCCAGACTGCCAGAGGCACGAGGCAGTCCAGGGCAGCAGACAGACTAGCTGAGTCCAGTGACCAGGCAGAGGTCAGGGCAACAAGAGTCCAAGAAGAATCCAGTAGCCAGACAGAGGTCAGGTTCACAAGCAAACAAGCAGGGTCCGGTAATCAGGCAGAGGGTCACAATAGGAGATAAGACAGCAGCAAAACAAAACTGGAAGAGGGATAAACAGGAGACAAGCAGAAGCCAACTATAAACAATGTTTTGCCCAGAGCACAGATTGAGGCAAGTATTTGAAGCTGTGAGACAGGTGCAGTTCTAATCAGGTAAGGAGATTAACTCCTACAGGCATGGTGTAAAGTGGTGCAGAACAGCAGCACCTCTGGTGGATTTGAGGTACTGCTGCCACATACAAATTATAGGCAGAGTCGTAAAATTATCTACCATAGTAGCAGAGAGTGTAGTTGCTATGGGGCCCACAGCTTGTGGGGCACACTTCAATGCCAAAGCACCATGTCTATATGTACTTTTTTCACCCTTGGGCAGTATATATGGGGCTCTACAAAATGCTGCTATGGGGCCCACAAATGTCTAGAGATGTCCCTACTTTAAAACTTGCTTAGTAGCAATTAATTACAAGTCTCTAATTTCCTTCTAAAATAATGCTTAATGGAGCTTCATTCATGTAATGAGGAGGAGGGGACATCAGAAATTGTGCATCTTATAAGTCACATTCTTGTCATATTTCTTGGTATTTTTTACCCTATCATCATCATCATCAACATTTATTTATATAGCACCAACAAATTCCATAGCACTTCATTATTGGGGACAAACACAATAATATACAATACTGGGTAATACAGACTAAAAGGTAAGAAGAGGTAAGAACTTTATTCGTGCTAACTCATGCACAAATGTATTCATGTATAAAGTTCACCTGGCTGGTACCAAAAGAGTGTTATTAAAAACAATGGCTGGCACTCAGTCTTTGCATCTCATGTAAATATGTTTTCCCACAACAAGCAGCTTAATTTTTTGTGGCCACAGTATGCTGTGCATTTACAAATACAACCAGGTGCAAATGTGCAAAAATATTGTAACACATATATATGGCCTCATGTAGAGTTGGACACAATTTCCGCAGAAAACACAGGTGTAAAATGTGAAATAAAGACACATGCTACATAGTCAAACTCATTTTGTTGAGAAATTGGGTTTATCCACATTAGAGAAAGAAAGGATTGTTCACACGTCATATATTAGGTTTATGCATAATTTATATATATTATTACATTTCATTTTGATCACTTGTTATGATGATCATCATCATCATTTATTTATATAGCTCTGTAAACATTAGCTAGACGTTAATCATCAACTAAAAGACCAGAATGTTGCACAAAACAGACACTCCTAATCCACTTGCACATACTATAATTATTTAAATGCTAACTCTTTATTAAATCACTGAAAAAGTATATTTATAATTAATGATTTCATGCCAACAGATGACCCTATTTTTAATTTTCTTAAAAGATATATGTAATATATCGGTCTAAGTGATATTGTGAAAAAAGGTGAATATATTAGTGTAAATAGTGATATTAAAATTTAATGAAACTATAGCTCATGAAGTGAAGTACTGTTTATCAATTCATTGGTGTATTTTCCAATATATGGTTTCATTCACACATCCTAGATTCTCTGGAATCCTATCTTTCTTATATGTACAGGTATAGTTCTAATTTTTATATATCAATGCACATAAAAGAAAGAAATATCAAAATATCTAGACCGACTAGTAATCGTTCACAAGAGAGAATGTGCTTCTTATTGTTGTGTCGTGGTTGATTAACATCTATCACTTCGGATTCACCACTTTCACAATCATCAAATATTTCTGGACCAAAGTCATTGTTAATCTATAGGAGATAAAGGTTGTTTTGCGCAGCAATTACCATGTCTCCTCTAAAATGTTCTATAATGTACCTCAAATTGGTGCTATATGTCAATTTGGTTATTTCTATATGCACTTGTAATTAGAGATGCTCGGGCTCAATTTTCGGAAAACCGAGCCCACCCGGTGCGAGTACCGAGGTGCTTGGTACTTTCACGCGCTCTCGTAAACTGAAAATGAGGCAAATCATCATTCTTTAAGTACCGCCCTCCATGGAGATCCAGCGCCATTTCACAGAGAGACACAGAAGGGACAGCAGGGTTCTTGGCAGTCTCCAGTGCAGTTGGGCAGGGTGATTAATGAAAGAGAAAAAGTCTCCAGTGATATTGTTCTATGCCATAGCTCGCACAAAAAAGTATAGGTGGCAGTGTTCAGTGCTGAAATAGAAATAATAGGGCTGGCAGAGTTCTAAAAAGTCTCCAGTCACATTGTACTGTTACATAGCTCATCAAGAAACAGGAGAGATGGCAGTGTTCAGTGCTGAAACTGAAATAATAAGGCTGGCAGTGTTCACCCAAAAACAGAGGAGGTGGCAGTGTTCAAAGCTGAAACAGAAATAAAAGAGCTGGCAGTGTTCTTAAAAGTCTCAAGTCACATTGTACTGTACCATAGCTCACACAGAAACAGGAGAGTTGGCAGTGTTCAATGCTGAAACAAAATTAATAGGGCAGGCAGTGTTCTTAAAAGTTTCCAGTCACATTCTACTTTGCCATAGCTCACCCAGTAACAGGAGAGGTAGCAGTGTTCAATGCTAAAACAGAAATGATGGGGCTGGCAGTGTTCTTAAACATCTCCAGTCACATTCAACTGTGCCATAGCTCACACAGAAACAGGAGTGGTAGCAGTGTCCTTGGCAGTCTACACTGTCAGTGTCATTGCTCAGCAGCATTGCTGAAACAAAAGCAATAGTGTTCTTAAAAGTCTCCAGTCACATTGTACTGTGCCATAGTGCTCATCCAGAAACAGTAGAGGTGGCAGTGTTCTTGCCAGTCTCCAGTCTATGTGCCATTGCTCATTGTAAGTGCTTAAACAGAAATAATAGGGCTGGCAGTGTTCTTATAAGTCTCCAGTGACATTGCTCTGTACCATTGCTGATACAGAAACAGGATGGGTGGAAGTCTTCTTGTAACTTTTCAGTCTCCAGTCACATTGTTCTTGTCACTCTCCAATCTCTGTTGCATTGGTCACACAGAAACAGTGGAACCACTATTCTTGTCACTCTCCAGTCTCTAGTCACAATGTTCTTATCACTCTCTAATCTCAGTGTCGTTGGTTACACAGAAACAGGGGTACCACTATTCTTGTCACTCTCCAGTCTCCAGTCTCATTGCTCTCTGCCATCGATATGGATTCACATAAGTCCACAGAAGACCAGGAGCACCAAGTAGCTTCTGGCACCAGTCATGATGAAACTAATCCCTATATGTCATCTGCTATTAGCCTATGTTCAAGAGTATAGTGGCTTATAGTCAGGGAAACAAAAAGGAAAATAAAAACTTTTTTTTTAAAGAAAAAAACACCTCCCTAATAAAGATAAAACCTTACTATAGATAAACATAAAGCTGCCAACATGCCATTCTACCCAAAATTTTGACAGGCATACCAACATCAGCTAGCTAGATCCCAGCACCTGCAAGCTACACTGTCATCATGCTCACCCTCATCCTCACTCTCACCAGTGTGTACATCATTCTCACACAATAGTAATTCATTGATGTAATTGCTGGTACATGGCTTTCTTCGTGGAATCTGTAGTTCATTTTACAAACAGAGCTGTCACGATTTTTGGGCAGTTCTTTTACACCAGACCAAATGTAAAAATGTTGTGCTGACTCATCAGCATCACCACTTGGTGTCTTGGGAAAGATAAGTTTTTTCCTAGCAGCAGTTGCCAAAGAAACTAAGGGAAGAGACTTTGTCGTGTCATGTACCACTTCAGCTGTCAACTTGCTGACCAGGGGCTCACTGCATCTCTTGAGATCTGGGTCAGTTAGAGAGAAAGAGAAGATATAGCTCTTAAACCTAGGATCATGCACAGTTGCCAAAATGTAGTGATCTGATTTCAAGATGTTGATAAATCTCGGATCCAGGCAAGTAGAAGAAAGTACTTGATCTACAAGTCATACTTAGTTAAAGGAATGGCTTAGTTTCATCTCCTCCTTCAATTTCTCTAGCTGCTTTTACAAACATCTTATTAGGGGAATTACTTGACTCAAACTAACAGCTTCTGAACTCACTTCACAGATGACTTCTTAGAGTGGTGTCAGCACCTTGCACAACACGGAAATTATTCTACGTTGCGCTGGATTAAAGTATATTTCCTCTCAAATTCTATTCTTCTTGCAGCAGCTGCAATCTCCTACATGCTGTTGCAGAATGCTGAAAATGACCCAAATTATTTCGGGACACAGGCAGCATCTCCTGCATGTCACTGTCATTTTTGAAAAAAACTCTATACCACCAAGTTGATTGTATGAGCAAAACAGGAAAAGTGATGGAATTCTCCCTGCTGTAATACTCTCACAATATTGGTGGTATTATCAGAAATGACATATCCTCAGGAGAGTATAGCAGGATAAGCCATGTTGTAACTTGCAAAGACAACCCTTAGTTTTTCAAACAGGTTGTCAGCAGTATTCCTTTTAGTGTAGCCGGTGATACACAAATGTAGGATACCACTTTGTATTTGCAAGAGGATGAGTGGGATATTTGTGTAGCTGACAATGGCGCTAATAGGGATGTTGATGAGAATGTTGATAAGGATGATGTTGTTTGTGTAAGTCCTGTACCAGTGGAAGCAGTTCTTGCCAGTGATAAGAAGAAGGCCATTGTTATGCCTGGGCATAAGACCAAAAAATCTACCTCTTATGTGTATAATATTTTTTACCCAATCCCAACAACAGTTGTTTAGCCATTTGTAGCATTTGTAAAGCCACACCGACAACACCTTCCTCATCAATATCCTCGATAGTTAAACAATCCATTGCAAGAGGAAGCAAGTATGAAAGCTGTCACCCATGAGCAAAGCGGATCACAGACGCCATGGCGACTATGCTAGTATTAGATCTGCGTCCAATATCCAGAATTTATGCAGCTGATTTTAGACAGTTGATTGAGCTCCTGTGTCCCTGTTACAAAATTCCATCACAACACCATTTTACTAGAAAAGCAATTCCTCACCTCCACCAGAGGGTTCGATATAATGTAATTATTGGGCTACAAAATGCCATTCTACCAACCGTACACTTAACCCAACAACGCCAGATTTTTTAGAGGCAGGCTACTCTGTGTATCACCACCTTCACTAAGGGGCATACTGCTGTTTGAAAAACAAAGGGATGTCATTGCAACATAGCTTATACCCTTTGGAGTCTCCTGAGGATATGTGATTTCTGATAATGCCACCAATATTGTGTGAGCATTACAGTGCCATGACATTGGGAAAGAAGGGGGAATGTATTTTAGTGCAGTGGAGAATTATTTCTGTGTTGTGCAAGGTGCTGAAATGACTCAAATAGTCACCTGTGATGTGAATTTAGACACTGCTTGCTTGATCAAAGTGATTCCCTTAATTAGACTTTTAGAAAAGCAGCTTGAGAAATTGAAGGAGGAGATGAAACAAAGCAATTGCGCTAAGTATGTCAGACTTGTAGATGAAGTACTTTAATTGCTTCGCCAGGATCAAAGAGATATCAACATCTTGAAATCGGATCTCTACATTTTGGCAACTATGATGATCCTAGGTTTAAGAGCTATGTATTCTTTTTATTTCCAACTGTCTCAGATCACAGGAGATGCAATGAGCTCCTGGTGAGCAAGGTGACAGCGGAAGTGGTACGTGACTCGACAGCGTCCCCTCCTTCAGTTTCTCAAACTACTGCTTCTAGGAAAAAGTAAGCTTTTCAGAGAGACCCAGGGATGATGCAGATGATTCAGCAGAACATTTTGGTATCTGGGAGTAAATGTATCAAGTTGAGAGTTTTCCAGCGGGTTTGAAAAGTGTAGATGTTCCCTATAGCAACCAATCAGATTCTTGCTATCATTTTGTAGAATGTTCTAAAAAAATGATAGCTAGAATCTAACTCCACCTGAGCCTACTACCAACATGGGAGGGAAAAAAATGCAATTTCGAGTCCCATGTACCAACTAACTTTGCAATACCTAAGCTGCCCATCCTCCAGTGTGTACTCAGAAGGAGTTTGCAGCACAGCCGGGAACCTTGTCAGCGATCAGCGTAGGAGGCTACTTCCTAAAAATGAGGAAAAGATTATGTTCATCAAAATGAACTCCAAATTCAATGAATAAAGCCTTTGCCGACAATTACATGAAAGTACAGAGACTTCTGTAATGGTAGATTCCAGCGGGGATGAATTAGTATTGTGTGAGGATGATGTACACCAGGGGTCCTCAAACTAAGGCCCGCGGGCCACATGCGGCCCGCTGAGGCCATTTATCTGGCCCGCAGAGCATAGCCGGATTAAGGGGCTTTTTTTTTTCTTTTATTCTTATTTATTTATTTATTTTAATGGCGGTGGCGGCGTCGGCGGGGTGGGGGGTTTCAGGGCTCCCTACAATGGTGGGGGGAGCCGGGTAGAAAAAAAAAAAAAGATACACTACTCACCTCACTGCGGCGCTGGCGTCCTCCCTCCTCCTTCCTCTCTGTACTGTTTATACTGAATGACAGGCGTGACGTCATCAAGTCACGCCTGTCATTCAGTGAGGAGCAGCGCAGAGAGGAAGCAAGAAGACAGAAGAGAGGAGAAGAAAAGAAAAGCTAATAGAAAGGTAAGTAAAAAAAAAAGAGAATAACGCAAAAAGGCACAGTATGGAGGAAAAGGGATAGAAGAGGCACAGTATGTAGGAAAAGGGGTAGAAGAGGCACAGTATGGAGGAAAAGGGGTAGAAGAGGCACAGTATGGAGGAAAAAGGGGTAGAAGATGCACAGTATGGAGGAAAAAGGGGGAGAAAAGAGGCACAGTAAGGAAAAAGGGGGAGAAGAGAGGCACAGTAAGGAAAAAGGGGGAGAAAAGAGACACAGTAAGGAAAAAGAAGAGAGGAGAAGAAAAGAAAAGCTAATAGAAAGGTAAGTAAAAAAAAAAAAGGGAATAACGCAAAAAGGCACAGTATGGAGGAAACGGGGTAGAAGAGGCACAGTATGGAGGAAAAAGGGTAGAAGAGGCACAGTATGGAGGAAAAGGGGTAGAAGAGGCACAGTATGGAGGAAAAGAGGCAGAAGAGGCACAGTATGGAGGAAAAAGGGGGAGAAGAGAGGCACACTATGGAGGAAAAAGGGGGTGAAGAGATGCACAGTAAGGAAAAAGGGGGCGAGGCACAGCATGGGAAAAAAGGGGGGAGATAGGCACAGTATAAGAAAAAAAGGGTGTGAGAAACAGCATGAGGAAAAAGGGGGGGAGAGAGACACAATAGTGGGGTCAATTAATTAATTTAAGATGGGGTGGTTTGGGGAGAATAAGGTCCCTTTATTAAATGTGCCTATGAATTATTTAATGGCAGTAAATACTATTAATTTATTGCTGGGGCTGTTTGTAGGGAGGGAAATAGGTTTATTTATTAAATGTGAATACTATTATTTTAATGTCGGGGCTGGAGGAAGGCTTAATTATTAATCATGGGTGGTACTGATTTAACGCCGGCGGTGGCTGTAATTTTCTAAATGTACCCATTTTTTTTCCAAATAGGGCCCCTAACATTCCAGGATCCAGACAAGCCGCAACTAAAGAAAACAGCAGCACAGGTGGTTAAAGTGAGAAGAACAGGTAGGAGAGAGCAGCAAAGTCTGTGAAATGTTGTGATTCTAGTGGGATAATCCCAATTTTTGGTTACCGTTCAATGGTGTACACAACAATGCAGTTTTTTTGTCTGTAGGAGGGTGGCCTGGCCATGCCCAATGATGCATTATCAATGGTATTTTAATTTGCGGTATCATTGCTAGTTTTAATGTGCATTATGAATTTTATTTTTAAAGTGCGGTATCAATGGTATTTTTAATGTGTGATATCATTGCTAGTTTTAATGTGTGGTGTCAATACCCATTTTAATGTGGTGTTTTGATGATTGTTTTAATGTACAGTATTTTAGTTTGTGGAAACAATGATTTTTCTTATCCAGACAACCTAAGCGAGCCCTCTGGGAGAGCTGTAAGTGTCATACTGTGGGCTGTAGGTGATGTAATGCAGGATGTGTCACTATGCCCTTAGTTTTAGATTTTAGGGGCCCCCCTGTCTTAAGTGCCCCGGGCCCCCCGAAGCCTTAATCCAGCTCTGCCGTCGAGTGTTTATGCCGCCACTGCCTGTCTGTCATTTTTTTTACATGAGAAGGACTGAAGCGCTGGATCATAGTTTTTGTTTTTACTATAGTCCGGCCCTCCAACGGTCTGAGAGACAGTGAACTGGCCCCCTGTTTAAAAAGTTTGAGGACCCCTGATGTACACACTGATGAGGGTGAGGATGAGGGTGAGGATGATGACATTGTAGATTGCAGGTGCTGGGATCTAGCTGAGAGAAGGAAGCTAGCTGATGCTGGAATGCTTAATAATGTTTTGAGTTTAGTGGCATATTGGAAATTTTATGTTTTTTCTACACTAAAGGTTCACCTTTATTAAAGATGTGTTTTTTCTTTAAAAAGTTAAAAGTTTTTTTTACATTTTTGTTTATTACATTTATGTTGCAGAAACGTCTGTAATTGTGGAATCCTGCAGGGAGGAATTAATATTGTTTGAGGAGAATGTACACACTGATGACGGTGAGGATGAGGCTGAATATGATAATAACAACAACATCTTGCCATTGTAGAGTTCATTGACAGCCTTGTTAGCTTAGATGCCGTAAGCCCATTGTAAGTTTTTGTTGTTGGTGGGGGCAAACAAACCGAGCACTTCAGCCACAAAAGTGGCAGTCCTTGTTGCTGAATTGCTTGGTTTGTTAAACTCTGCATTTCCTTTTTAAAGACAATTCCATCTTTCACTACCTTTGTTTTCTGACACTGGCAATGTTTACTAGATGTGATATAAACTGCTGTGTGTTTGTGCCATTTCTCTAACCAGCCTCTCGCTGTATTCTTATAGTTCATTGACAGCACTGTTAGCTTAGCTGCCTTACGCCCTTTGTTATCTTGTTTTGTGGGGGCCCAATAACCAAGCACTTTAGACACAAAAGTGGCACTCTTTGTTGCTGAAGTGCTTTCTTTGTTATACTGTACCTGCTACCCTTCCTGTTTATGTGTGAGTTTGTTAAAGCTTTTTAGCATATGTGTGGGTGGGTGGGAGGTCCCAAGGACAATTCCATCTTGCACCACTTTTCTTTTCTGCCTCTGCCGTGTGGTGATGTTTCCTAGATGTGCTATGAACTGCCGCATGTTTGCGTTTGTGTCGTTGCTCTGTCACTTAGCATCCAGCCTGCTCGCTGCAGTCTTTGTCCGACAGTGGAAGAAAATAATATTGTGACTTGTAAGTGGGTCAAAATTGACTGGAAATGGCTGGAAATTAGTGTTATTAAGGTTATTAACAATGTAGGAACAAAAGCACAAAATTATTAATTTTAGCATATGTGAGCAATTTTTCAAAAAATTACAGATTCAAAACCAAAATGTGGGGGTCAGTGAACATCTCAACTTGTAATTTGTTAGGATCACCTCCATTTGAACATATATAAATATGTAAGTATGTTCAACACTCCGCTGGTAGTATTGTAATTTTCTACACTATATATACTCAGTACAGCTATGAATTACTCTTATCTCCCTCGCTAGTACAATTGACATTGTAGTACGTTCCTACAGACATCATCTGTCATTTGGAAATTTTGTTAATTTAAAGAGACCTCAAGTGCTTTTATTTCAAATCCTGAGAAAGATCATTGTCACTATGACATGTGAATTGGCCTCATATCTTTAGAATACATCACATTATGATTTCTCCCACTATTTGTGCAAACATCAGGGTATCCATGCAGGAGTTTAAATCAGCATTGACACAGAGATCTCTATCCCATTCATACCTTTAGATTAAGCAAAACTGCTAACTTTCTGTCTGCGGAACCAGCATTCATCCACTGCTCTCACAGAAAGCTCAGGATCTATCTGTGTATCAATATAAGATAAATATCAGAGTGAAGATATTTTTGTATTTCACTTTCAGCTCCACTTGAATAGACTAAATCTAGCTATAAATTACTGACATCCTCTATATCTATGCAGAGCTATGCAGGTATAGTATATTAATTGCTAGAGTACAGTATTGACAGATATAATTTATTACCCTGGGATTTAGGCTGGGTACACACTACAATGTTTTCAACCGATTATCGGGCCAATCAGACGATAAATGAATGGTTGACCCGAAATCACATTATTGTGTATGCTGCAACAATGAACAATTATTGTTCCTAAGTCCATCATATGGTTTCATTTAATTTTTAAACCAGACTAAAACCAGACTAAAAATGTTGTTCAGCGATGTAACAATGTTGTTCCAATCCTGCAGTGTGTACGTCCCCATGACCATCTGTCCGACAACCTGACGATAGTTCCTCCAATAGCGACGCCTTTCAGGGTGTTTATATTTAAATTTAGGATGTTGTCTCTACGTCTGTCACATGGTGCGCTGTCAGAACATCAAGCAAATAGGAATGGTGTTCTTTTAATGGCGAAGCAATAGTAAACATGCTTTACTGTTTTCCCTTTGTCATTTATGTGCTCCTGTATGCAAGTGTATACAACATGCCTTGTGAAAATACACATTCTCATTAAAGTCTCATTTATTCACTGATGTGATATGTGTTAATCTCTTAATTTCTGTATTATTATAGAAACATTATTAAATGTTTTTCCTATACAATACAGAACAAGTACAAGTAGAAAGAGCAGCTCCTTTGCTGGTTATAGCGGTGTGCTGGGGGATTTTTCTCCGTGTTTCTCCTATACCCCTGTGTATTTTTTTGTACAATGGCAGAGTACAAATATCAATATATAATTAGAATTGCATCTCTTACGGCCATCAATACCTCTATGTGTATTTAATTTTCTTAGCATAATGGCATAGTAGGAAAAAATATATACATATATATATATATCCATAATATAAATGCTTAGTGGCGTGTGTTAGTCTGTCTGTGTGTGGAAAAAATAAAACCAAGCTGCAGCGCCACCTGCTGGGCGGAATTATACACTGACCTACTAAATTCTTAGTGTGTGTGTAAAAAAAAATTCAGAAAGGACTGAAATTTGGTATACTAATATGTTTTTAATTTGTTAATTTAATTTGTTAATTGTTAAAAGTGTTTATAAAGATTTAAAAAATATATATATATATATTCCTTGAAGGAGAAGTGACAGTTGGGAGTGGTTGGTGGTTGCCGGGGGCGACAGTTGGGAGTGGTTGGTGGTTGCCGGGGGTGACAGTGGGGAGTGGTTGGTGGTTGCCGGGGGTGACAGAGTGAGAGGAGTGTGATACTCAGGACCGCTGAGAGAGATCCCTGTGTCTGGATAGACATCTGGATAGATGTGGCGATGAAAATGAAGGATGAGGTGATGGAGAAGAATGATGAGGTGGTGACGTGGACAAAACCACGTTAAAAAAGGGTGCTTACGTCAGGAAGTAACGCTCTTCCCCTGAGGAGGCCTGGGCTATGGCCCAAATGCATGACAAGAACCTTTTTAACACCTAAAGTAGCTTAATTTGACTAGAATGCATGAGTATCATGCACGGGTTAACTTGTATGTATATATATATATATATATATATATATATATATATATATATATATTTATATATATTGTAACAAAAGAGGGCATTTAGCTGGCAATATACAGAGAAAGCAGGGAAGTAGAGTAAAACATGTGTGCAGTAATGCACCTAGAGTGAAGACTTATGTATGAAAAGCAATAGTTTAAATTTGGTTAAACTTACATGATCTGAAATCCTTCCTCTCAGCAAACAGACAGGGCGTGTCTGGTTGTACAAACAGAGGCAGGGATGGGTGTTTTCTTTTAAAGAGAAGGTGGGTGTGTCACCTGTCCATCAAGCTAAGGCTGGGGGAGGAGCATCATGTATAAAAGCTTGTTTGTTTCATTTGTTCAGAAAGACCAATGCTGGGTGAGCTGGCTGGTCCTGAGAGAGAGCTGGACTATGTATAGCTAGTGTTTAGGGTCTCCATGATTGCTGTACAAGTATACGGTGTCAAACATTTACCATCCTGACAATAAAGCACCATGAAAAGGAAGTTGTTGTTCGCGTGTGCTTCTGCAGTAGTGGGCTCTTGCCACAATATATATGTATAGTGTATAATATATATATATATATATATATATATATATATATATATATATAGATAAACCAGACTAAAAATGTAGTTCAGCAATGTAACAATGTTGTTCCAATCCTGCAGTGTGTATGTACCCATGACCATAGATAGATAGATAGATAGATAGATAAATATGTATGTATTCCATAGACAAAAAACGTTACGGTTTAACATGTCCGATTAAGGTTCCTTACACACCATCTAAAACATAAAAAAAAGTATTCAAACTCTTTCACTCAAACTCCAAAAAGCAATGAAATTACCACGATTACGGCAGAAGCCTTAATGGACGTATTCCTTGAGCAATACAGACATGGTGCCATCACATCCTGCGGTTAGCTGCATATTCATCTCACTATCATGTAGTGAGATTGCTGTCACTCGCAAAATGGTGGATCTGCTAATTCACAGATTTGTGTGTTCACTGGAATACACACATACAGTATTATTACATTTTCTTAGTTTAGCTTTATCATAGTTTAGGGCCTGGGTGTCTTAGAAAGATACAGTAAAGCAACGTCATAAAAAATTACAACTACAAAATCCCTACAGAGCATTTCTCCCTCCAAGACTGTGCCTGCTCATTAAAGATACCTGCAGAACATAGCTCATCACCAAACAGTATCTGCTCCCGAAAAATCCCTGCAGAGCATTCCTCCACCCAAAACACTTCTTAATCCTAACATCTTAACCCTAGTGCTATCAGTCTAGGCTGGTACTAGCAAAATCAGGGGGAATAAAAGCATGGGGTGCTCCCAATTTTACTATTACCAGCACTAGGCTTTGTCATGCAGGGCTTGTGAAACTATAACAGGGAAACCCGCAGTATAGGGTCCCCCTGTCATAATGACAACCACACCAAGGCAGAATATATGGATACAAAATAAAAAATACATATATATATATATATTATGGTGTATGTGACCATCTTTTGGAAGACTATTGATAAAGATTCTTTAAGATGTTTAGATCAGAAAATACTCATGGTATTTTTAATCTATCCGATCATAAACTCACAAATCGTGAAATGTGATTACTTAGTCGGGGACTATCTTTTGCTCTTACTAACAAATCTAAAGATTTTCAACTTATTATTGATCTGAATACATATATAAGGAGATTACTGTTAAAACATCATTTTTTGAAAAATCAAAATACTGGTGAGAATATTGAGCTTAAAATGTCTAAATCAGGCTTGAAGTTCTTTCCCTTACAATTTAGGAGTGCTAACCTTGAAGTTTTTTATCAATTGGTAAAAAAACAACTTTGTGAACAGAAAATATAATTAGATATAAGAAAATATATCAGCACATGAGAAATTAGCACTTGATTCCCTTATGGAAAATAGGGCAATTGGTATTAAACAAGCAGACAAGGTGGGGAGGGATCGTTATTTTAAATAGAACTGACTATGTTCTTGAGGCTGAAATATTAATGAGTGGTAGTCCTATAACTTCCTAGAAGAAGATCCCACAACATCCTTTTTTTCTTGATTTGAAAATTATTTTACACAGAGCTTCAAAGGATGATGTGATTAATTCAGATAAGTATATATAATTATTAAAGAAACCCCCTGGTAGGCCTATAATAGCAGGGATAGATTCATTAACATCACGAGCTTCACAATATGTTGAGATTTTTCTCAAAAAATATGTTGGAACTTTACCTGCATTTCTGAAGATTACCACTGCTGTGTTACAGTTATTAGAGAAGGTCGAGTGGAAAGAAGGTTACATATGGGTTACAATTAGAGATGCTCAGGCTTGGTTCCCCGAGATCTGAACACACCCGAACTTAGCAGTTACGAGTACCGAACTTTCGCACACCCTCGGAATTGGAAACGAGGCAAAAAGTTATTGTCCCGTCATCGTATCTCATGAGTTTTGGGTTCTATAAGTACTGCCCTCCACGGTGATCCAGCGCCATTTCACAGAGGGACACAGAAGGGGTAGCTCAGTCTCTAGTGCAGTTGGGCAGTATCATAGGTAGAAAAGAAAGAGGAGGGGTAGAAGTGTTCTTCAAAGTCTTCAGTGACAAATTAAGGAGAGCTCCATTGCTAATTGTCATTGCTGAAATAGAAATAATAGGACTGGAAGGCTTGG
The DNA here is from genome assembly GCF_038048845.1 of Mixophyes fleayi. Lineage (NCBI taxonomy): Eukaryota > Metazoa > Chordata > Amphibia > Anura > Limnodynastidae > Mixophyes > Mixophyes fleayi. The sequence continues at coordinate 30,605,076 of NC_134405.1, read as the reverse complement.
TTTTCTAAATCTGCAGTTACATTTTACTGTATCATAGCTCATTCAGAAAAAGAGGAGGTAGCAGGATTCAGTGCTGAAACATAAATTGTAATAAAAGGGCTTTCAGTGTTCTTAAAAGTCTCCAGTGACATTCTACTGTGCCACAGCTCATAAAGAAACAGGAGAGATGGCATTGTTCTTGTCACTCCCCAGTCTCAGTCATGATGATACTAATCCCTGTTCCTCATGTGTTAAAGCCTTTGTTCAAGTACATAGTAGTTTTAAGTCAGGAAAACAAAAATGTAAATAAAAAGCTTGTTCCTTTTTTTAAAAAAAATACACCTCTCCAATAGAGGTGAAAGTTTACTGTAGAAAAACATAAAATTGCCAACATGCCATTATACCCAAAATATTACCAAGCATACCAGCATCGGCTAGCTCCCTTCTTTCAGCAAGATCTCAGCACCTGCAATCTACACTGTCATCATATTCACCCTCATCAGTGTGTACATCATCCTCAAACAATACTAATTCATCCCCGCTGGAATCCACCATCACAGAAGTCTGTGTACTTTGATGTAGTTGCTGGTAATTGCCTTCCTCAAGGAATTTGTAGTTCATTTTACGGAAGAGCTGTCACCATTTTTGGGCACTTCCTTTAGACCAGCACAAATGTCAAAATGTTGTGCAGACTCATCTGCATCACCACTGAGTGTCTTGGGAAAGCTAAGTTTTTCCTAGCAGCAATTTCCAGAGAAACTGATGGAGCAGATGTCATTTACCACTTGAGCTGTCAGCTTGCTGACCAGGAGCTCACTGCATCTGGGTCAGTTGGAGAGAAAGAGAAGACATAGCTTTTAAACCTAGGATCAAGCACAGTTGCCAAAATGTAATGATCCGATTTCAAGATGTTGATAACTCTTGGATCTTCGCGAAGCGAATAAAGTACTCAATCTACTTCCTTCAATTTCTCTTGCTGCTTTTCAAAAAGTCTAATTAGGGGAATTGCTTGACTCAAGTTAACAGTGTCTGTACTCTCTTCACAGGTGACTACTATGAGTGGTTTCAACACCTTTCACAACAAGGAAAGTATTCTCCACTGCGCTGGGCTAAAGTAAATTCCCCCTAAATTCTATTCTTCTTGCAGCTGCTGCACTCTCCTACATGCTGTTGCATAATGCCGAAAATGACCCTAAATATTTTGGGACAGAGACAGCATCTCCTGCATGTCATTGTCATTTTTTAAAAAGTTCTGTACTACCAAGTTGATTGTGTGAGCAAAACAGGGAATGTGATGGATTGCCCCCCGCTGTAATGCGCTAACAATATTGGTGTCATTATCAGAAATGACATATCCTCAGGAGAGTCAAAGCAGGATACACCATGTTGCAATGACATCCCTTAGCTTTTCAATCAGGTGGTCGGCGGTATTACCTCTGACCTGCGCCTTGTCTTGTCTCTGATAACCACCTCTCACTACCTCCTTCAAGACTTCTCCCGTGCTGCTCCCCACTTAATGAGTTCACTACCATGCTCAATCAAACTTTCCTACAGCCTTCAAATCTTTAGATGCTCTTTGAAACCCAATCTCTTTCTTAGAGGTGACCTTATCCTCGATAATACTATTCACACTAATGAACCCTCAAAACTATCCCAATTTCCTCTCTGAACCACAATTGCTCCCCTTGTTTCAGCTGTGCCCTCTTCCCTTTAGAATGTAAGCTCTGCAATGAGCAGGTTCCTCCATACTGTTTGTTTTCATGTCTGCTATTCATTTTGTCTGCCTTGTCTGTTCTTGTTTTACGTATGTCTTATTTTATGTATGTCCTTGTCTTCCATACTGTTCAGCGCTGTGGAGCACTGGGTTGCCTTGCAAATCTATGATAATAGCAATAATAATAATAATAATAATAATATGCCTCTTAGTGAAGCAGATGATACACATAGTAGCCTGCCTCTGAAAAATGTGATGTTCTTTGGTACATGCTGCTGCTATCCTGCTGGTGAAAGTGAATGACCAACCCAGTGGGCTGTCACAATCATATAATCTTTAGTTTGCCCAGTTCTGCTTGTCCACATATCTGTGGTTAAGTGTACATTGGGTGGAATGGTTTTGCAGCAAAATAATTACCTTTTTACGAACCTTCTGGTAGAGGTGAGAAATAGCTTTTCTAATAAAATGGTGTTAAGATGAGATTTGGAAACAGGGACAGAAGACCGCAAGTAACTGTATAAAACCAGTCGATTAATAGTGGATATTGGACGCAGATGGCGTCTGTTATCCGCTTTGTGACAGAGTGACAGCTTTCATACTTGCTTCCTCAAAGGATTGTTTTACAGTCAATTGCTGTAAACTACTACTAGTCTTCTTCTTGGTCTGCTTCTGGGTTGTAGATCCATCCCCAGCAGTAGGAGCAGCAGTAGTGGGCCTAACGCTCACGAATTCTTCTCAGGTGTCCTGGATAGGGGATTAGTCATCTCGCCTTACAAACTTGAATGCAGGACTAACTCCAATCACTTCTGAAGATATTGATGATGAAGGTGTTGGGGGTGTAGATTGCAGGTGCTGGTATCTAGCTGAGAGAAGGGAGGTAGCTGATGCTGGACTACTTGTTGTTATTTTTTAGCATAAGTTTCTGATTTTCACAAAAGCATTTCATGAACTCGCCTCAAATGGCATAACATGGATGAAGTTCCAAGATGGTAAATGTCCCTAACGCTACTGACTGTGGCTTTACAATGCTACAAATGGCTAGACAACTGTTGTCAGGATTTGTGTAAAAATAATTCCACACATAAGAGGTGGATTTTTTTGGTCTTATGCCTAGGCATGACAATGGCCTTCTTCTTATCACTGACAAGAACTGCTGCAGTCTTTGTTTGAAAGTTTATGAACATATTATTGTACCTGTGAGGTGGTCAAAATTGACTGCAAATGACTTTAAATTAGTATTATTGAGGTTAATATAGTGTAGGGAGGGGAAAAAGCAAACTTATGTGATTCTAGCAATAAAAATAGGGATTTTAGAAAAAAATAAGGATCCAAAATCAAAACCAAATCACGCAAGGGTGGTTTTGCCAAACCAAAACCAAAACATGAAGTTAATCCAGATGCAAAACCAAAACCAGAACACAGGGGTCAGTGAACATCTCTATTACAATAGATGTACAAGCACTTTATACCACTATAAATCATGATAAGGGTTTGGAAGTAGTTAAACATTTTTTAGAATCAGATGATGGTATAGGTGCCGATCATAAAATGTTTATTTGTGATTTGGTTTTATTTATACTTTCACACAATTATTTAAAATTTTTACATGTATTTTTTTTATTTATCTCCAAATTTGGGGGATAGCAATGGGTACTATTTTTGTGCCATCCTATGCTAATCTATATATGGGCAAGTGGGAAGTAGATAATATTTTTAATAATAACCCTTTCTTAGAATATGTCATTTTATATCTAAAATTTATAGACGATATGCTAATTATTTGGAATGGGTCAATTGATATGTTTAATAATTTTCTTAATTTTATAGGAGATAAGGAATATAATTTTAGGTTTACTTCCAATATGGGGGAGAATAGTGTTGAATTTTTAGATTTGGTCCTGGAAATAAAGAAAGGTAAAATTAAGATGAAAACATTCATCAAAAATGTGCATACTAATAGCTATTTACACTATGGTAGTAACCATTAAGCTAAATGGAAAAATAATATTCCCTTTTTGCAATTTGGTAAAATAAAACGTAATTGTTCTAATCCTAGTACATGCAGTAAACAACTTGAAGTATTTGTGGATAGATTTAAAGAGCGGAAGTATCCTGAACCTGTTATTTTTGAAGCTTTGAAGAAAACAAATGATTTTGAGAGGAAAGATCTCTTGACTTATACGAATAAGGATCACAAGAGAGACATGAATCTGTTCATCACTGAGTTTAGTAAAGATGAAAAAAGAATTAAAGATATCCTTAAAATACACTGAAATCCAAAAGCATTTCCCACAACTCGCCGTGCTCTTGACAATCGATAATTAAAGATATTCATTTCTGGAGTGAGATTTTTGGGGTATAAGGTTTTAATATATTGTTGTCTAGCGCAAATCATCATCAGCAACAAAAACAGAATTGAGTCTAAATTATGTTTTGGTTCATCGCAGCAAATTCAGTGAATTGTTTTTAAGTTTGTCATGGAAAGGAGTCTGCTCCAATGCCTCACCATCTGACACTTTTCAATTTTTACCAATGTCACAAATAGAAATTCGTAATTGGTATCCAGTATGGTCATCAGGGGAATGCTGAAGAATCCTTTGTAGTTGTAGTAATAGGATCCACTTTTTGAGGGTGGCATAATTCTCACAAGTTTGCCATCTATGGAGCCGACACAATATGGAAAATTACAAAATGTTACAAAATCTTGCGCAATAAGTTGTCATTCCTCAACCATTGCAGGAAACGGTAAGAGAAAGATTGTCGCAATGTTAAATCAATTTTTGTTCCCATTGGAAATTGCAGATTTGGGTTACAGTGGTTTAATAACATGTGACACTAAAGCTGTAACAAAGTGTATTGTTTATTTTGTGACGAATATAGTAGAAAAAAAGTGATACTTAGCCAATAAATGTTCCAGTAAATTTGTTCAGACACTGATTGTCATGAACGCCCAGCCTGTCCCAGATACTGCAATCTGAACAGCTGGCCATTGAGTACACCTTTTAACCCCCACCTTAGGAATCTTCACTTTCAATTAAGTCAAATTGATTCCCAAAAGGGACACTGAATTTTCGTAGTAAATTATCTATCACTAAGATAAATGTTTGGACCTCTCAGAGGATCTCTCATCTCTGTTCTGTTTGAGTGGACACAGGGTTTACAACTTTGGGCCTCAAAAGTTCCCCGAGACCCTTACCTATCTGGATAGTTTCAAAAGACTCTTAATTGCACAGGTCACCTAGGTCAGTCAGCAGAACATACTTGGAGAGGATGCATACAACATACATTGTCATACATGAATTCAACAGAATATAACAATCAGTCCTTAGATATACTACATAATCATCTCACTGATCCTTCTAGGACCCCGTATTTCTAATTTCAAAAGCTAGAAGTAATAAACTGGAAACAACAAAAGAAGGTGCACGGCACTCCTGCAGTAGTCTGAGCTGAAACAAGGTTATGTCGCAGTTCCTTAGCTTTTGTTAACCAGAAAACAAAGGGTCCCAGAAAACACTTGCATATAAGGTATAAACATGATTTCCAGACTTACTTTTGATTCTCTACTGATAAGAAGTTTGCACATGTGCAGTAAGCACAAGGACACCCCCCTAGCAAAATATGTGGTATGTGGAGATGTCCATGGTTATATAAGCATTGCAATAGTTTGGCTATATAAGCATTTAAAGTAATACACACATGAAAGTACAAATGTCAAAATGAGGTTTCAGCAGTCATTCTGTTAGACCTGACACAATTATCATACTAACTACTTTTTATTCCCAATTTATTACACAGCCAGCTCTTTTATATGAAACCCGATTTTGTGATGTGGCAGAGCAATGTGGGACAACGCTACATGTCACCCAAGTGACAGAAGACAGCCAGGAAAGCACAGACATACCCACACAGCTTACCACAGATGGATCCATACAGGACACTGTTAAAGCCACCCAGCCACAAGGGGATCAAACTGGCAGGAGGGGAATAAAACATGAGCAAAGCAATGCGCTTAGTACAAAAATGATAGAATCTGCCAACTAGTTAATGACAAAGGAACCAGACGAATTTGACCTGCTTGGAGCAACACTGGCAAAGAAATTAGAATGTTGCCAGTTAAAATGCGAATGAAGATGGAATGTTTGGTTAATTATATGATTTATAAGGCACAGAGGGGGGATCTTTCACAAGAAACTATATAGACAAACTCCCAACACACAGAGGAGCATGGGCATTTCTGGCTATTCTAATCTCAACCGTTCCATCCATTACCACTACACAGGCAACGTCCAATCATGGTAAGCCAAGCATGCACCCCTCCTGCCTACAGGACTCCTATGAGAAGCACAAGTATGGTACAGTATACAGGGAGTACGTCACCCTTGGAAAATAGTGAACATTATCTTTATGAACAGCTGTGACAACTGTGATGGGGTTTTTTTCATCTTAAAGTATCCCATCTTCAATCCATCCCTGATGTGCAGAGCTGGGTTCCATATCCCATCCGCCTTTAGACACAAATCAGCACTTCTACACTTCTACTGTATGCTGGCAATGTAAATGTTTCATTTGTGTGGCTTTTAATATGCTGATATGTTTAGTTTCTATTTTATTTATGCAAGTTTGTTTTAAATCAGAAAGTTTCTTTCACCAACCTTCATATAAAAAATTGGTAAATGTGAAGTGAAAACATAACAAATTGAAAATGTGCAACATGTATGAATTAGTGACAAAAAGGTACAGTGGTAAGAATATGTAATTTTGAAAGAAAGGTTGTCTTTCATTATAGTTCTTGGTAATTAACTTATGATAATAATTTTATATCTACATGTGTGTGTATAAACATACTCATATGCACTTCTCTCGGATATGTATCTTATATGTGAGAGATTTGTATAGTTTAATTTGTTATCACCATATATTGTTCATTTTCATTTTTTTTTATTTCATTTTCTTTCTTTCTACAGATGCAGAAAACCGCCTAAAACAAGACAGAGAGGTAAGTTAGATAGAATTTTTGATATTATTACTCCCTTCACATTTTTGCCATTTTTCTGGTAGATATTATTTCTTAATATGTCTTTTTCCCTAAATGTCATATGTGATTATAATCCAACGTTTTTTGTTAATCTCACAAAAGGGGGGAAGAGAAAGACTTATTCTTGACAATTCTTATTATTCATACTTATACTCGGAAGCTTGCATAGTTAACTCTCTCATTTAGACCATGTGGATGGAGGGAATTTAAAAGAAAGATCTATTTGCTCTCTTTTTTTAGGAGCTTTTTCGTAAGATCTCCACCTCAAACACCCAATTTCATCTTCTCAGTTCAAATGCTTTCTTCTCCATCATGTTTCTCCAAATAATGCCTAGCAACTGAAGTTAGTTTTTACATTTCTTTTTATCTGACTTGGCATTTCTAATCCTCCCATAGCCGTTGTTTAAGAGGTCTTGTAGGCATGTCCACATACAGTTTCTCACAAGGGCATTTAAGACCATAAACCACTCCCTTAGTATCACAGTTAATGAATTCCATAATTTTATTGACTTCATTGTATCTGTCAGGGATTTCTAAAACTTTGGTCATGCGAGGGCATGCTTACACCTTCCACAGGCATGTAAGCCCATTATTCCGTATGGAACATATTAAGTCTTTCTAGCAACAAAATGGCTTCTTACCATCCTATTCTGGAGATTGGTTGCTCTCCTCTAACTCAAGTATATTCTAGATTCAAGATTTTTGGCTAAATGTCTGTCAGATAAAAGTATTCCTGTCACGGGCACTAGGAGTCTTGCCCAGGAATTCACCAGATGACTGGGCTTACCAGAGTAGTGAAGTTAACACAACGGTCCTCTGGTAGCAGGGTGACTAGTGGAACATATATCACAGCAGATGGAGAGAGAATGCCAATAAAGAATAGGAAAGTCAGTGACTTGCAGCAATCTTGGTCAGTGAATCAGCGACTAGCTGATATTGTGGAAAGGCAGATTTGAACACGGAGATCAGGATGGACGTGAGCAGATGCGTGGAGGTAGTAGGGAAGTCAGTGGTCTGCGTACAGCAAGTTGTACCACTGCTATGGTGAGAAGACTTGTCCAGATGCAGGTAGGTAGCGGGGAAGTCAGTGGTCTGCGTATAGCAAGTTGTACCACTGCTTATGGTGAGAAGACTTGTCCAGATGCAGGTAGGTAGCGGGGAAGTCAGTGGTCTGCGTACAGCAAGTTGTACCACTGCTTATGGTGAGAAGACTTGTCCAGGTACAGGTAGGTAGCGGGGAAGTCAGTGGTCTGCGTACAGCAAGTTGTACCACTGCTTAATAGGTGAGGATGTGTACAGGTGTCGATGAGTGGAGGCATACAAAGGATAATAGGATGCAGACACTGAGAGCACAGAGGAACTTGCTCCCAATAGATATGCAGCGTATCCAGCAAAGTCTATAACGGTATGTGTGGCGCTGCTTGGTAGAGACTTGCTCAGCACAGATATGCAGGCCAATAAAGGATAGTCAATCACAATTATGCATATAACGACTGAGTAGAACGGTTAATTCCACATGGATATGCAGCGTAACAATAACAGTCTATAGCGGGTATGGATACCGCTGCTGAGAGTGGAAACTTGTCCTAGCGGATATGCAGAGTAAACGTAGAAAGTCAATAACAGATAGGCATACCGCTATTCAGTAGAACAGTCTGTCCACAGGAAGATGCAGGAACTGCAGAGACGCTGAACGGCAGAGACGAGTGTAGAAACCACAGGTGAGTAGATCCAGTAATCAGAGTCCAGCTGAGGACACAGGCAGGAAACAGGAGACTGTAGCAGGTATGGAAACCAGCGATGAGTAGCACAGGGAATCCACAGGAACTGAAGACACTAGTAGTACACAGGAGACAGTAGCGGGTATGGAGACCAGCGATGAGTAGAACAGGAATCAGCAGGAAACTGTAGACACTAGTAGAACACAGGAGACACCTTCAGAGACTCACAGGAAATGAGACTCAAGATCAGGCAATGAGGTAATGAGCACAGGTGCCTTAAATAGGGAGAGTTGCCTGATCAACCAATTATATTAAAAGCAACAGTCACAAGAGTTTTTGGTTGCTGCGCATGCGCAGTCCATCAGGATGGCGGACGGCTGCGGTTCAAGATAGGTGCCGGCAGGAAGGCTAGGGAGCCACGCACCAGCGTAGTGGCACTCACGGTCCGGTGAGTGACAATTCCCAAATGTCTTTGTAGGATATATCTGATGTCTTTCCAGTTGTTACTAAAATCTCAAATAAACTGAATTTTATTTGACTTTTCTGTTCTGGGTTTAGATTAAAAATGTTGATTGCGATCTATAATTTTTACTTTGTTTAAGCCTTGTTTTATGGATTTGCTGTAAACTCGTTCCATTAGCCTTCCACTCAATTCAATTTTTTAAAATCTTCTGAACTGGAACAATTTCTTTTTAACCTAAGGAACTCTCCCTTAGGAATATTTATTAAAATGGGGGAAAATGAAAGCTATTATTATGTAGAATGATATTTCTGGCAACATGGACCTATATAGCTTCATTCTTATTGTTCCATCTTTGTTTTTGTGGCTAGTGATATCCAAAAAACTGACGGTGTTCTTAAGTATCTCTTAAGTATCTCTTAAGTCATTTTTAAATTATTATTATTTGAATTCAGAATGTTGATAGTTACCAACATTTCTACAAGCTGCTTAATATTGGCACGACTGTGATTATGGTGTAAATTCATTGTTGATTTATATTTTTCACATTGTGTGTGAGTACATTGTGGGAGAGTTTGGGAGCCAGCGAATGCACCTGTGGTCGCCCTCTTGTTCTTTATTACTGTACTGTTACCTTTGATTATTATCTTAACTGTTGTCCTACTTATCCCATTCAGAATCTCCCCATATTTAAATCTGCCTTACCCATTTACTTTCCCCAAAATATACACCCATTTGCTTGTTTGTAACCATAGTGTGAGACACCATTTCCCCACCTCTTTCAGAGTGCTAGGGAAAGGGTATTACATTTAACTGCATCAAATTGCCCTCCTGTTCATTTAATTTCATGACCACTATCTGGTCCTTGGAACTGCTAACATAATAACATTACATTGCTCATACAAGGTCCTTTTTTTCAAGAAAAAAAGTATGCACTCAACTGTAAAAGGTTTAGTCACATTACATTATGTTGCTTTTTTTCTTATACAGAGACCCTGGGCCTGATTCATTAAGGAAAAGTAAAGTAAAAAAAAAATTGTAACTTTGAACCTTGGTAAAACCATGTTGCATTGGAGGGGGTTGGTAAATTTAAAATGTGAAGGCAGATTTGTATTTGGGGTAAGGCATGTTCTAGATCAACTTCAAAATTTCAGTGTACAAATAAAGCTATCAAGTATTTGTGTGCTACATGAAAAAACAGCTAGTATATATCTTATGTGCAAAACAGTAAACTAATGTGCACACCTTGCATTTTAACATGGTTTTGTCCAGAAGAAAACTTACTAATTTTTTGACCTTTCTTTACTTAATGAATCAGGCCCCCAGTGTTTTGTGGCCAATGTAACAAAAGTTAAAAACTCTACACCTGACACCACAGGTATGATAATGAGCCAGTATTATTTGAATCTATAGATATAAAATATTTGTGTTAAGAAGATTCAGAGGATCAAAAATAGAATATAAAGTTTTACTTAGAGGTGCTCGTTGGATGTAGAGTTTCAGTGGGTCCACTAATGCATGTAATGGACAAAGGAGTAGATCCGCTTTCTTTCTCTAAAAAGCTTCAGATTGTCAAAACCCCTTCTACAAGAGCTTACCATTCATGGGAATTAGAAGGAAACACAGCCAATTGTAATGGGAATTCAGCAACCTCTTCTGCTTAAGCTACACCTAGCAAAACAGTATAACAAATATAATGAGATGAATACAGTATTGTACTAATACTAGACCTTATTAACAGGGGGATGTCTAAAGGTTGAATCTCTTTAATAATTCCAGCAAAATGTGTGAATGAGCTTCTTGTGGTTAGCTAAAAAGTCCACGAAGAGCCACAAGGAGGCAGAATAAGCAATTGCATCGCAACTCCATACTTGTTGTGTTCAAATGTTGTTCATAGGTAATATCTTTTTATTGTTATATGGCCCTTGCAATTACAAATAAGAGTTCAGAAGCAGGATCCACACCCAGTTAACCCAGATAGTGTTACATTCCCAGTTCAGTATTAGTATTATTGATAGTCACATGGAGGTGATGCTAGAATTTGAACAAACATTTGCAGCATTGCTATCTTACAGCTTGAACTCTGAACTCTATCATTCATCAGTTTCAGGTAAAGTAGAAAAAATGCAATCATGTTGAGATTTACTTTCTGTAGCATAGTATATTTTCAAATGAGTGTGGATAAATTTTAGTTGTTTTTTTTTAAAATCTAACTCTATAAATCATAAAACATAAGATTAAAAAAGTAGAAGGAAAACAATAGCAAACATAAGTTTAGAAATATATAAAACAACAACAGATAAGATCTAATACCCACAGTTTTCATTTATGTTAGGATATTGATAGCTCCTGACAACAAAATGCAATATGATAAAGTTTAGGTGTGAGTAAAAATTTGTTAGGGTTTATTGTGAGTTTATTTAATTATTATTGCCATAAGTCACAGTTTAATTTTGAAGAGTATAACCATTTCTAACCAGGGAAGACTAGTGGAAAGAAGAAAGAAATGTATCTTAATAATTACTTAACATTCTTTCAATGTTAATGCAGGTTAGTGGACAATGAGAGACAATGGTATGAAGATGGATGGGAGGAGGATAATCGGGAACCATTAAAACTTTGCAGTTCTTAAAGCAAAATTAATGGAAAGTAACCTGCAGAACATTCATCCTCTAAATGTACCAATGATAGAGATCTGCAGAGCATTGCACGCCTAATTATAGAGCTCTGCCGAAAATTGAGCTACTAGGCAACTACATGATTGATTGCATTTCATATTATTATTTTTATTATTATTATTAATTTTTATTTATAGGGCGCCACAAGGTGTCCGTGGCGCCGTACAGGGACAAAAATGAATTACAATACAAGGTGAGACAGCACAGTACAGTAAACATAAAGCACAGTAACTCAGTAAGCTCAATGCACAGTTAGTGAGGGCGGGGGGAGTATCCGCAAATGACGGGGCCCAAAAGGAGGGCGCGGAAGACAGGGAGACCCCCAGAGGGGGGAGGAGGGCCCTCGAGAAGGAGGGCAAAGTAGCTGGAGAGCAGAGTTAGAAGTGGTGGAAACAGGGGGAGAGATGGCCCTGCTCAGAGGAGCGTACAATCTAAGGGGAGGGGTGGACAGACGGAGAAACGCAGTGGAGAGAGGGAGAGTAGAGGGACGGAGGCAGGGAAGGGGAAAGAAGGGGGAGAGGCAGAGGATAAGGTAGGTCGTTAAGTTATTTCATACATCAAAATGTCTTATGAAATACCCTTCTTCATTAATATTACTGGGAAAAATAGGTGGTTGATAAAGACCAAATGGTAAAAACAAAAATAAATTTAAATGAAAAAGTTTTAATAATATTATTATAAAACTATTTCTATTTTGCCCCCTAAAACATTGCTGCTCATGGCAAGAACACAATTTGCCTATACGGTAACCCAGCTAAAGTGGCGCGGTTGTTACCCACTGTAAAATTGTGTTTGTGTCAGATAATAATAAGGTTACAAACATTAAAAATGGGAATGCCAAGTCGTTAGATAACTATGCACAGGATGGACACCATAATTAGAATGTTGCTATATGGTTACTGGTTATTCTAATCCAAACACAGACAGGCAGAAGATATGCCACTCACCCAACATCTCCATATATTTCTCTAGATCCACGTTGTTCTGACTCCAACATAAAATATTTTTAACAATAGCTTTGATTATTCCAAGTTCTGAAGGTTCCAACTTCCAGCCAAACCTGGATAAAGTGAACACAAATGTAAAGGTGAGAACATGAAGGATAAAAATGGGAAAACATTTCAAATATTAGTAGAGCATTAGAGAAGAGAGTTAGGGACAGAACTGTTTGTATGTGAAATGTATGCAATATAATTGGTTACTAGGTCCAGGGAATAGAAAATAAGTGCTGATCTTTGGAAGTGAGAATTTAGACTTCCTGTATGATTTCATAGTAAGGGTCATCAAACAAAGCGCAAAAGGTGCAGTAATTCTGAGACAAAATACATATGATACTGCTCACTGCGAGAAACAGGTAGACACAGGGCTGTTTCTAGACAGCAGTCAGCATTGGAATAGCACCAAATGCTATCCCTAGGATTAGCCATAATGCACCGTCCCTAAGTCAACACTGTAACACTCTGGACATGCCATATCCTTGCATTTATTAAGTCTAGGCATAAAGTGTTTAGAACTGGCAGTCAGCATCAAAAGGTCTAGAATTGATACAGATATTTAAGAGGTTTTACTGTTCTATCTAATAAAACCTTTTTTATTTTCAACAGATGACTGTTCCCAGACCTATTATTAATCCAAACACTTTGCTCTGGGAGTCAACCAACTAAGGACAATATTGTACTGAGTGCATCAAGTCATTATGAAGAGATGCTCTTTTCTCCTGCTGTCCATTTGCATAGTTTTATGACATAACTATCTGAACTAGGAGAGAAGATCTTTCACAATTGTCTTGGGAAATTAAAGACTGAGTCAGTCAATACTCTTCAATCAGGACATGTTGTAGACAAAGGTAGCTTCACTCCTCTTACAGCTGTTCCTCAAAGGTCATGGCGTTTATCTTCTCAGCTTCTACTGCTCCTCAAGGGTTCTGGACTTGTTCATTATAAGACATACAGTGCCATGGACCTATTGTGATCTTCCATAAGTTGCACAATGAAACTTAGTTTTTACTTAATGTAAATTGCACATGTTACACAAGAATGACTACTTACTGTAGCCACACACATAAAACATGGTTGTTATTAAATTATATTATGTAGCACATACAATGTGATAATAATCACTATTACAGTATTATTGAATTAATATACATAAGTTTGTAGCACTTTCTCAAATCAAACTGCATAGCAAGAAACATAAAACACATTGCTTTTCTTTCAATATGAAGTCACAGTGTAACTCAGCCATAATCAGTACTTCTTTGGGCGCAAATCCATGGTAACATGGTGAGAATATACGAACTCCACACAGACGTCATCCCGGATGGAATCGAACCCACGGCTACAGGGCAATGTGGAATGTTTAACACTGTGCGATCATGCAGTGTCAGAGAATTAAAAGTTACTTGATGGAGAAGTTTTCAGTCTATTTAGACTGTGGTCATTTGTACACAAACTTTTAGCAAAACTCCGGAGGATTCCCTGAATGACCTATATGTAACCAGATGAATCTATTGTTTGTCTATGAAAAAGTATTTGATTGAAACAATATTTGACTATTTATGCACCATATATGTAGACTAGTAGCTGTATGTACTAATAGCTATAACAAATATAATTTATTTAGAGTCTATATTTTAACTATATATATATAAAACACTAATGCTGCACCTCACCTTTATAAATACACACAAAAAACACACACACAAATTTAGTAAAACATTGGCTAATCACTCTTTGGTATACTTGACTATTCCTACCTACTAGGTTTTCTGCATTTCTTGGGATTACTTTATTTGGGTTATTTAGGTTTTTTGTGTGCTACTTACCCTTTGTAGTGACCTTTGCTCTTCCAAAATGTCTCGATTCTCTATCCATTCGTTTGATTTGTGCTTAGGGCTAAATTAATAGGAATATACTAATTGATTTAAGCAACAAAGTGTAACTGTAATCACACCGAAAAGTGGTATCACGGTTACACTTTGCCCCTGTTATTGAGCACAGAAGAGTGTGGCGAGCTGCCGACGGGAAAATCAAAATTATTGGTGTCATTGAACAGGGGAAATTGGTAAAAGACTCTGAGAAAATTTACACAAAAACTTGTTAAATAAAGATATATTTGTGAAATAGGAATTGTATTAAGTTCTTTTTTTTTGTCGGTAGTTGATTCCACATTCGTGGAATAAATGATTCGCAAAACGTAACCATCACCACAAAAGGGTCCAACGTGATTTTATTCTTATTTTTTTTTGTCATTTTGACGGGCTTTTTAGTATTAGTTATATAATTATATTATTTAACGAGATTTACTGTGTTTATTTTGTATATTACTAGTCTGGTAAAAAAGAGTAAATATGATAAATACCTTGCTATTGCAAACTGTCCATGTGCTTTTTTAAAGGATGCTTAAATTGATATTATATTGAAATAATGATAATAATAATAATAATAATAATAATAATAATAATAGTATTTCACTTATTTTGAATGCCAAACACATATGAGTAAATCATAATTAACTATTTTTTTTTAACTTGTAAGGAATGTGGGGCCCTTGTAACTCAGACTCTATTTACAGTTATAGAGAATAATAATATTGTATAATCAATTATAATTATAAGCTCACTGTATAGCAGTTGAGATCCTACACACTTGTTTGAGTAAATATTATCAATTAACTTTGACTATATTATTTTCCCCAGTTTACGCCATGTCTGCTTAGGTGAGTAACCGGCTTTAGTTGAAACATGTTTATGAACTCTGTAAAATATAAAATGTTACTGATAGTGGTACCACTTATCTGCTGATACCGATAAAGTGGAAAAACGTCATTGGCCTTTGGCATCCTGGTGCAGGTGTCTGTCAGCACTAACAAACGGTAATAATGCAGGATTCCTATCTTAGTAATAGGATGATGTAGATGTAATCTATCAGCAGTCCTTTTACCTCTCTTAGTTGTCACAGTCTCAGTTGCCTGCCTCTTTCACTGTTTTCTATCGTCATTGTCTATCTCTACTCTACTTTCCCTGTCTCTGATGTTTATCTCAGGAGTTGTTCCCTTTAAACTGCCTCGATCTATTACTTCACTTTTTTTGCCTATGCTCCCTCTCTCAGCTTCCTCCTCTATCAGTATGTCTGGATCTGTCTACAGTGACCATTTTAAGTGCTCCTTTTTTCTTTTAAGTAGGAATTGTTACGTTCTCAGTGTTTTATGGTGTTTACAGTCACTTTAAAACGTCCCTTTGCCGAGCTCCCACCCACCACTGTGCCGTACCCCCTGGATCTACTGCCACTGCTTCCCCTACACTTTCACTTTCAGAGATTCAAAATTGTTCTGCGGAAAAATTGCCTTGCCTTCTGTATCTCACACGTAACTCCTCCTGTAGCTTTTGTTTCACTGGAATTTTACTGTAATTCTTGTTCTAACCGGAATTTCCCCATTGTTTTTGTTCCACCCACACCACTCCCATTATTATAGCCTAACCACACCATAGAGTACAGTGAATTGAGGCCATTATTGTTACAGCACTATTTAACTGATTGTTGATTAAAATGAACACTAGTGTATGTGTGTGTTAGAGACTTTAGACTCTAAGCTCCAATGGGGCAAGGACTAATGTGAATGGCATATAGTCTCTGTACAACGCTGCATAATATGGTGGTGCTATCAAAATAAATGATACTAAAAATGTATAGACTAAAAATTTTGCTGAAGGGTCAGGTGGCTCAATCCGGTCACATGGACATTTAAGCAGCTTTAACACATACCACTTGAACACATTCCAGTTTAAAACATACCAGAATCTAAATATACACAGGTTAAAATATATACATATATATAGTGCAATAAACTCGCTGAACATTAATGATCATTGACGGAATTTACAGTTTCTTATCATGCATGTTTGTGAGTGTGTATATAAACCCAATCTATTCCTTAGTTGTGACACAGGAGCAAAGTTTAAACAAGGTCAAGTTACACTTGCAAACAATTCTGAAGCTAAGACATAGGATGGGTACACATAACAGGTTTATCACCCAATTATCAGGCCAATCACAGGATAAATTATTTTAGGTCCGATATGGTATTAGTGTGTATGATCCAATGATCATATTTTATCGTACATGATATCATTCGATTTGGTTGTTTAAACAGACTAAAAATCTCTATAAATGATGGAAATTTGTTGTGCCGATTCTGCAGTGTGTATACACTCACGACCAGCAGTGTAAGGAGAACTAGTTTACAGAGTCACAATCATTTCAGCCGATCATTATGAGAGATGACCTGAAGGTAAATCCTGTAAAATATGTATAGTTTGTACACATGAATCGACATGCTGATCGGGACCTTCAGTAAAATCGTAACAGATATCTCATTGGAAGAAATTTTCTGTAGTGTGCACCGAGCCTAATGCCCGGCTCACATGGCAATTTTGTGCATATCAGACACACAATTATTCTGCTCATGCTCAGAACAGGCTAATACGCCAGTGAAACGCAGCCAAGTCAGATTTATCTTCGAGCAAAAATGACACTTATGACAGCTTTCGATTTTGTGGAGGGAATGGAGTAATGTGTACACGTAGGCAATGTACAGCAAAAGCGTTCCCCTGCACATAATATATAAAATGCATATGGAGGGAGATTATTATGGTGCTATGTTGTTTGAATTTCTTTACAGAGAGACCAGAGAAAGGTTGTGTGAATTCAAAAAAATTACTGCAGCTTAGAAAGAGGTATTTTTTTTTACTTTTCTTTTTTGGTGAGAAGTACTGCATGTGAATGTTTTATTTCCTAATTTTTTTTTCATTTGTGTTTATAAATTTAAATCATTTTAATGTCACACGTTGGTTTAAAAATGATGTGTGCCTTTTGCCTAGTTTCTTACACACTTGCATACATTTACATTGCACATGTTATTTTTGGAATGTTATTACAATTCAATTTCATGTCTTGCTATTTTTTCTTTTTCAAAACTATTTGAGCCTTGCAAGACCATTTATATGTGTAAGTATGTTTAGAATGTATAATGTACAAGGAGATTACAAAGGTTGCAAGGCAGGAGGTAAATATTTTTTTTCCTTTTCATCCATTTTCATCCATGCTACTCACATATAGCCAGGCATGGGCATTAAATCAGGAGTGGGGTTTCATTGGTTGACGCAGCTAAGGTTGCTGCCCAGGAGGTGAATGACATTGATCCGAGCCCTTCTAATTTCCAAAACTATTCTGCATTTAAATAATATGTGATTTTATTCCACTTTTCATGTAAGGACCTTTTTTATTTTGTTTCAAATGTAATGCTTAAATTGACAAAAACACAAACAAACTTTTTTATGTTTTTGTGCATTAATGAAAACACAAACCACTTGTGAAAAAACATAAATACAAAAAACATTTGTCATTTTCTATTAGACAGTTTGTCCCTTGGTTGTAAATTTGAGTGAGTTATTTCGCAGAACTGACTGGTTACACATTATGTGTTTCTGGTTACCCGTGATGTAAAAAGCAATAGTGGGGAAGAAGCAGAGGGCAGTGGGACAGCAGAGAGTGGAGGTGCAGCATACGGAGGAGGTGCAACAGATGACGGTTGGTCAGCAGAGGTGGTTTAGGCCAAACAGGTGTGTTTGGGGAAAGAGATGATTTGGGCCAAAGAGGTGTTTTGGGGCAAAAAGGTGGGTTGGGCCAAAGAGGAGCTTTGGGAAAAAGAGGTAGGTTGGGGCAAAAAGGAGATTTGGGAAAAAGAGGTAGATTAGAGCAAAGAGGGGGTTTGGGCAAAAGAGTTGGGTTGGGGTAAGGAGGTGGTTTGGGCAAAAGAGGAGAATTGGGCTAAAGTGGAGTGTTTGGTCAAAAAGGGGTTTTGGGGAACAGAGGACATTTGGGCTTTAAAGGGCAGTTGGGCAGTGTGGTAAAAATGATGGTGATAAGTAGTGTAAAGTTTGGGGAGGAATATTGTATCATAGGGTCTTGTGTGGCAATGCTTTCCAGAGGGCCATAAGGAATTGTGCTATTGGGAAGGAGAGAAATCGTGATATTGGAGCAGGAGGGTTGTTGGTAAAATATTGGGCAGCAAGGTTTGGTGAGATGGGTAAGGGTACTGACAATCTGAATGAAAGTGCGATTCATCTAGATGAGGGAAGTGTCCAGCTTTTGATCAATACTGGTGAGGGTAGTGCTCATTCAGTGTGATTCTGTGAGGTCATCTTTATTCAAGACTTATTTAAAAGTTAATATATCAATGTATCAACTAGCATATGTAATGTGTGTTAGGGACACTGTTACCTATGCATCCTTTAGTAATCTCAAAGTGATCTTGTCAGAAAATACTCAGTAATCTTGAAGACCGTTGCCTGATTCTACAATAGGATGACTAGGCTGCAGTATAATGGCCAAAGATTTAGCAGTTTTATTTGCATTTTATTTGCACCAACATACATCTCCTTACTTGTCTCAAAATATCTCCCAAATCGACACCTCCGTTCTGCACCTCTCATCCATTTCTTCATCGCATCCTCCCATTCCCATTTACAGCACTTTTTCGAGCTGGAATTCCAGAATGTTGCAATGTATAAAATAAAAGATATTTTCCAGTGACTTGTGCAGACATACATATAGATAGAAGTGTCTTGGCCCTTGGGGGAATGGGGGGGGGGTTAAACTACCCATCCTGAGTTTGGCCAGCAGAAATTTCCTTGACTCCTCTATCACACTTGAGGAAATTGATTAAGCTGTCTCCTTCTTGCCAAATGAGAGGGCCCAAGTCATAGACGGAATACCTATTGAGCGTTGAAAGAAGTATTTGGGATTTTTGCTCATAAACTCTTGGAAACTTATAAGCATCTACATGAGACAGACACAGTGTCTCTGACTATGTCTGAGGTGCTCATAGTGTTTATACTTAAATTAGAAAAGGACCCCTTGTGTCCGGAGTCTTAGAGACTCATATCCCGACTGACTACTGATGTTAACATTTTGGGAAAGATTCTGACGCTGCAGCTTATTAGGGTTATTTCTGAGCTTGTGCATCCTGATCAAAAGGGCTTTATGTCAGAAAGTCAACCACTATTAATTTGTGCTCCCTCTTTTGCAACTGAGACATGAGGAGACTGGCGAGGCAGTGGTGGTGTTGTTGGACGCTGTTGTTGGATGCTGCAAAGGTTGAGTGGTGGTATCTATGGGCGTTTTTTTCTAAATTTGGGTTTGGTCCTATTTATGCGAACTGGATGCGCCTCCTCTATTCCTCCCCTGTTGCTGCACTGGCCATTGAGCTGTTGGCCTGTATGATATGGACACACCCATGCATACATGGACTCCATGATTGTGATAGGGTGGATGCGCTGTACGTGGATGATATGCTGTTGTCCCTGTCTGAAACAAGCAATGTTTGCCAGCTCTCCTGTGTGTGGTGACTGTGTTTGGCTTGTTCTCGGGACTCCAGGTCAACTGGGATAAGTCTAGTATTTCTCTGTTCAGGAGACCCTGCTGGATTGATCCTGTTGCCCATCTCCCTTTGCAATGGACGTCTAAATTTAAATACCTAAGTGTTTGGATCTCAAATGACATGAGTCATTATGTGGAATTTAACATTCAGCCTCAAAATTGCTATTTAAAAAGTAGCATTCATGCCTGGAAGCAATTGCCACTTAAGTCGCAGGTTGCATAAAGCTTATTAAGATGCTCTTGCAGCCAAAGTTTTTGTATGTCCTGCAGCAGGTGCCTGTTTATGTCCCTCGAGCTGTTTTTCAGAAGATAGACCACTATATCTCGCCCTTGGTGTGGACGGATAAGAGGGCTTGTGCTAAACTCACCACCTTGGGCAGTTCTCGGAGACTGGGTGGACTTGCCATCTCAAATTTTCGCTTATATTATTATGCCTTGCAGTCAAAGCATATTAGACAGTGGGTGACGTCTAGCACTCATACTGACTTATATGATTATCTAGTTGCTGATAAGGGGTCCCCCTATTCACGGGTTAATTTACTTATGAATGGTAGGCATTCAAGATAGGTTCCCCCTTTGCTGTCCCCGGCAGCGAGAATATAGCAAATCTCGGTTAACCTTACTGATGGCTCTTCCACTCTCGTCACATCCTCCCATTCTCGGTTACAGGACTTTTTTCGGACTGCACCCACTTTGTGGAATTCCCTCCCTTGCACAGTAAGACTTTCCTCTAGTCTTCAAACCTTCAAGCGTTCTCTGAAAACCCACCTTTTCAGACAAACTTATGATATTCCTCAACCACCATCTTAATCCCCCTAGATTACCATATTACCACTCTCTACACAGCTAACACAAGACAATAACCCTCTGACCAACACTGCCACACACACAGCCCACTCTATACTTTTACCTTTACATTCTAACTGGTCCATTGTGCAATATGATGTAGCACATGCGCTTGTGTTTAAAACTCCCATTGTCCTACAGATTGTAAGCTTGTGAGCAGGATTCTCTTACCTCTCTGTCTGTATGTATTACCCAGTATTGTCTTATTAATGTTTGTTCCCAATTGTAAAGCGCTACGGATTTTGCTGGCGCTATATAATTAAATGTAGATGATGATGATGATGATGTTGTCACGCCCATTAACTGGCTGGATAAGGTTGATAATTATAATCCCTAACAGGTGAAAGTCATCCATTTTTGATATGCTATTGAAGGAATCCACATGTGACGTGCATATGCCCTTACGTGCAAGGATAACTAGTCAGTGATGAGAATGTTGAAAGGTCTCATTCACTTGCAAGCAACGTTCACCATTGATTAGCTGCGGGTACTAACTGCTGCAGTGGAAAATTTGTATTGACCCACAGATTGGTACATTACTAATGAAGATAAAAATCAGGCATACGTGGTCGTCCACAGATGCCTACGGTTATAATTTAACCGTGGGAGTACAAGTGTGCAGCTCCAGTGGAGGTGGATTGAAATGAGGAGGAGATGCAGATTTGAGATCATAGTTTGCTAGGAGCAAGATCTCTTTTAATCTTTATTGTTTTGTTTTGTTTTTAAAAGAAAAAAAATATTCCTGTTATTTCTGGCCTATTACAAATCAATATGGCTTGTAATACCCTTCATTGGACCAAATACAAGGCCTGCTAGGTAATAGTGATGTTTCTGAGTCAGTATGTGATTAATATAAACCTCCCAGGTCAAGTCCATTTGAAAGTGAAGCAGAGGTATGTTTATAGATGTGTGGTATTTTAGCTTCCACATTACAACATAACATTGTCTGGATGTCTTTTTGTATGTGTGAGACAGTGATAACATTTCTAAATAAACTAATATGTCATATTTATTCCAACAGAATTCTAAGACTGTGACACAGAGAAGAAAGATGAGGAGTGTTTAGACTGTCTGTACC
This sequence comes from Mixophyes fleayi, assembly GCF_038048845.1. Classification (NCBI taxonomy): domain Eukaryota; kingdom Metazoa; phylum Chordata; class Amphibia; order Anura; family Limnodynastidae; genus Mixophyes; species Mixophyes fleayi. The sequence continues at coordinate 30,583,124 of NC_134405.1, read as the reverse complement.
TGAGGGGTCTTGTGTAGTAGTTGCTGCCTGATGAAGGATTCAGGATTTTTAGTCCTGTAGATCAAAATGTGTTGAGGGTTTCCATGGTAATGTACAGGTTATCCTTGTAAGAATTCTTTGTATCAATCATCCTTGTAGTCGATTTCTTGCATAGGCATGCTATGCTCTTTTTTGTTGTATGTTCATGCTCTATTACAGTAAATTATAGCTCTTTTGTGGGTAGCTAGATACTTAACGTTTATAGCCTGTTGTTTATTTTTATACCTCTTTGGTTTATAGTGCACAATGTTTATAGTGGTTAAATGTTTATAGCATACAGTGTTATATATCTACTGTGCTTGTCAATAAATGTATACAATAAATGTGTCTATAGCTCGACTTATTTTTATGTCTGATTCATTGTAATAGCTCAGTGTGAAATGATTACAGTCCCCAGTTTTGGGGATAAGTTTTGTTCCCAATATGGATAATATTTATGGCTCACATTGGGCCTGCTTCAAGTCCGAACATACAACAGTGTTCATAGGGTATCTTGCCTGATTTCACACTGTGCATGCCCAGAAACCAAATTTAGGTATCTGAACACAATTTCCAAATACATATCCACACGCATCTGACCCCTTACATCTCGAGAGACGAAACAAGGGAGGATAGGATCGAACTAGCATAGGCCATGTACAGGAAATGTGTGTTCACTTATATGCATCTAAGTCTGCATTCAAGATTTTATTTTCCAAACTCATTGTTTGCATTGAAGCGCAAATTATTTTTTTAATTAGTTTAGTCTAATTAATAAAACTAAAAATGAAATGGATTAAATTTGTAAATCTTTTAAAAAAGTTATTGTATTGTTAGCAGTGATCATTTTAATTTATGATCAAATAAAAGTTATTTGCATTTTGAAATTAAATTGTTGCACATATGTATGTGTATATACTTCATTCCGTTATGTGTGTCTACGTAAGGCATGCACTGTTTAGACAGAGCATATTTACACCCCTATTCAAAACGTTACATTTCTTAAAAAGTTGACGACTTAACTTCTTAAAAGTTGCAATCCCTTTTTAAACATGTAAATTGCAGCCAATTTGTGGCCAGACTTGAATCTGGCCCACTGTGTCATGTTAAGTTGCTTAAGTAAAAAACAATTGATACACTTACCCCAGTGTGGTTGTTGATGAATGTTAAATGGTGTTATATTTTACTTGAATAATGGTGTCTCTTGAAGCAGATTGATAAGGGTAGTGATGGGAATGTGCAATGATAGTGATAGGGGGGATTAGTGCTGGCATTAAGATTCTGTATGTTGTCAGTGGGTAAAAAATTATGGATGTTGACAAATAGTTAAGGTAAGTGCTCCTATTAAAGCTATTTACAATCCTTCCTTGGACTGTATTGTGAAATGCACAGGCACTGGTGCGTTCCACTATAGCTCCTTTTTGTTATTCAGAGGTGTAGGTTAGAGATTGCTGATTAGCCAAGTGCCGGCTGCATGAATTTGTAATGTGTTTCTTCGTTTACAGTGTAGGGCTTCTTCAGGGTCAGGCCAGTGGTCATGGATTTTATAGTGTACTATCCATGTAGTGGCCAATGGGAGAGGAGGGGAGAGCTGTGCGTTGTGCACATTAATTGGAGGATGTAAAACACAGAGGGTTATGGAGGTGATTAGGAAGGTGGATGCCTTGCAGAAAAATGGTCATTACTAGGTATAAAGCTATTTTTATCTTTATGATAATAGTTCATTATTATGGGGCTGGCGTGGGTGACTTTATGGTAAAAAAAATCTAAATGAGAATACATTTTCTGGAAAGTATATGCTCTATGGAATATGTTGGTGCTACGGAAAATGTTGGCGCTATATAAATAAATGATGATCAGAGGGGTCGAAGTGTGAAGTTATCGGAGAGAGGTGAGGGTGGTTGGGGATAACGGACCAAAAGGGTGATTATGAAGCACATATGGGTAATAAATACATGTTACAATATGTGGTTGTGTCTGGGAATAGAAATTATATTAAGGGGTTAGACCTATGTTGTTGTAAGGCATGTGATATTAAGAAGGAAACACGGACAATGAGGTTTGTGCGTGATGGTATCAGAGAGATTTTAAGGTGGGTAGGAACAACGACATCACTTTGTAATAGCCAAGTATGTGTGAGTAGTAACCATACATTGTAGTCTTTGTTTTATTTCTGGAGTTGGTGGAGGGTAGGAACACTTAATGAGAGTAAATTGGGTGATAATACAAAAAATACAAATAAATAAGGCCTTGGGGAGGTGGATGTTAGATGTGCTCCTGTTAGTGAGGAAGGATTGATATAAAGGCAATCCTGGCTTGGTCTTAAGGTCACAGGGAAGTTCCCAAGTCAATGTTGAGTCCCTTAGCCAAAATCGTGAATTCATCTTGCTTCTTTCTTCGATATCTGTGTCAGAAATTCAACTCCTTTTTATGACTTATTCACATGCTTGATGCCTTGGAAAGAGATACCAGATGGGATGGTATTGTAGTGTAGTCCAAATTGGTTTTAACACACTATGTGATTGTACTTCATTCCTGAAGTTTCTGATCTGTTTGGATATTCTGATTTTCATGTGTTGTTGTTCTATGTACTGTAGGGCACAAGGTCACTGGAGGATGTAATGATTCTGATGGTTTGCTGTGTGATTCTATCTTTGATATCATAGTGTCTGTTTTTTCTGCTTAAAGTAAACTCTGTGGTAGGTTTTTTTGGTGATGCGCCTTCTGGGTTTGCACACTTTGCACTTGTTACAATGGTAGCTATGTGATTGGGATGAAGTTTGAAGTGAAATAGTTCTGTAGGTACTGTGCTTTCCTGTAGATGACAGGTTTTTCATCTTGGAGGAGGATGTGCCAATGTTTTCTTAGGATTCTTTCCCCACAGCTGTGCCTTGATGACGGTGTACACAACAATGCAGGTTTTTCTTCTGCAATGATGCATAGCCATGCCTCAATTGTATGAACACACCCACTAGCACCCACGACCACCCTTGTGCCGAAGCGCAACGGCGGTGCAATTTTTTCTCTACATTCTCAACTATGAGGGGGGTCCCATGAAATTGTTGTACCGGGATCCTGAATTCCTCTTGGCAGCCTGGTTATATGAGATCCAGGCCACAGTCATAAAATTGGTTCAATGAACATCAACTAAACACAGGTTAAACAAGTAACAAACTCCTATTGCATACTTTTTTAAAAAAAAAAAAAATACAGGCACAGTTGAAGAGATGAGAATAAGAGAGGATGAGATGAGATGTTCAGTTGCTGTACATACCTGGGGAATAGAATAAATGAACAATGGTTAGCAGTTAGCATGTTGTCTTGTTATCAGCCTTCGAGGTATGTTCTGTCTGACTAAAAAGGGCCCAACAGGTTGTGTGAGGACAGCATGTGAGGGAAGTGTAAGCAAACATTTCAAATATTTTGGAGGGCATGGGATTTGAGAAATGGGGCAATAATCTCAGAGAGAGTTTGAATCAGAAACTTTTTTTTTTAGAAAAGGGGTAATAACCGCATGTTTGAATGATGTTTGAAAGATACTAGCTGAGATATAAGGAATAAAGATTTAGTTAAGTCTGAGATGAGATAAATCTAAAGGTCATAATTCACTTCTAATTCTCCTGGATCAATCTTCTGCATGGGACACTGTTGATCACTCTCTTTTCCTACAAATGCTCCAATCCCTTGGTCTTCAGGGCACTGTCCTATCCGGGTTCTCATCCTACCTATCTAATCGCTCCGTCAGTGTTCATTTCTCTTGATTCACCTCCTCTCCACTTCCTTCATCAGTTGCCTCAATAAGCTCTTTAGATTTCAGTATCATCTCTATGCATAAGATACCAGAATTTATCTATACTCTCTAGATCTCTCACCATCTGTTTTGGCCTGTGTTACTGACAGTCTTTCTTCCATTTCATCATAGATGTCCTCTCACCAATTCAATCCTACCAGCTAACTGAAGTTACCTACACGAAATTTCTATCTCTGTTGACAAAATGACAATGCATCCTGCACCTAAAGCTTGTTGTATAACGTAGATACTTGACTCAGAACTATCCTTTATTCCCCATATCCAATCTATATGACAACATGGCAATGCAACCTACTCTCAAGCTCGCTGTTTAGGCATGATCCTTGACTTTGAACTATCCTTAGTTTCCCATATCCAATCTATATCTAAATCCTGTTACATGCATGTAAAAAACATTTTCAAAAAACACAGATCTCTCACACAAGGCACTTTACTTCATGCAGTCATCATCTTCAGCGTTGACTATTGCAATATCATCTATACTGGTCTTCCCCAAAGCATACTCTCACCCCTACAATCTATTTTTCCTGCAGCTGTTAGATTTTTCTTGCAAGCTGCTATTCCACTGCTGCTCCACTCTAACAGCCACTACTGTGCTTGCATGCTTTTTTACCAAATACAATATAAATACTTCTACTAATGTACAAGGTCGTCAACAAAACTATACCAACATAGATCTCTTCACTTGTCTCAAATTATCTCCCAACTCAATACCTCTATTTTTCACAAGATTTGCACACTTATCTTCCACACTCATTGCCTACTCTTATACCCGGTTCAAGGACTTTGTTTGGGCTGCACCCAGTTTGTGGAATTTCCTGCCTTGCACCACAAGACTTTCCTCTATTCTTGAAACCTATCTCTGAACCCACCTCTTCAGCAAATCTTATCAAATGCTTCAACCACAAACTTTATCTACTTAAGCTACGCCATTACCATCCCTCTACACAGTTCACTCAAGACTTGCATACGTTCTTTCTATGCTCAATCAACTCTCTGATCCCTGACTCCCTGAAAAACATTGCTGTTTGACTGGATCATATAGCACAATAAACATTTTCTACCTTTATTTTCTATCTGGACCAATATGCTACATGTAGCACTTAACCTCAAAACCTTTTTTGTCCCATAGACTATAAGCTTACTGACATGGCCCTCTTTCCTCTCTGTCTGTCTGTACTACCCAGACTCATTTTAATACTGTATTGTTCCCAATTATAAAGAAATACAGAATATGATAGTGTTGTATTAATAATAGTTATTAATAATAATAATAATAATAATAATAATAATAATAAACACATGAGACACGTATCTACCAATTTATGAGGGTATAGCTTCAAGTGGACAGGTAATAAAGCAGGAGGATGAGATGAGAATAGATACTTCATCTTTATTTGTGGTATAAAATGAAGATAAGATGTCAAAGGATTCAGGACTGAAATTAAGCAAGTTGTTACTCAAGGAAGAAGATACCATATCATGTCCTATCATTATAATCGTGTCATTAAAGTGGGTTACTAATATTGAGATGTGATAGCAGTTGTAGGGGTTGGCATGAAATATTTCAGGAAAAATTGAAGTGTATTAATGAACTCTTTGGGGTTAGAACCCTGAACAGAGATGAAAGAAATGAATTGACCAGAACAGTTTGGTAGAATTGGTAAATAGCAACATGTTTGAGGGAGTCGCTAGAGGTATAAGCCATTCACAAAGGCCCTTCTACTCCAGAAGAATTTTTAATTATAGATTGTTTCTTTAATGTGTGATGGCTGATACTTGGGTTAATCAGAGAAGAAAGATGAGGAATGTTTAAACCGTCTGCACTTGAGGGATCTCGTGTAGTAGTTGCTCCCTGATGAAGGGTTCAGGATTTTGAGTCTTGTAGATCAAAATGTGTTGAGGGTTTCCATCGTAATGTACATGTTATCCTTGTAAGAAGTCTTTGTATCAATCATCCTTGTAGTCGACTTCTTGCATAGGCATGCTATGTTCTTTTTTTTGTATGTTCATGCTCTATTACAGTGAATTATAGCTCTTTTGTGGGTAGTGATTGATTCATGTTAGATGCTTGACATTTCCAATCCTGTAGATCAAAATGTGTTGGGGATGATAATGTATCAGTTGTCCTTGTAGAAAGCCTTTGTATCAATCATCCTTGTAATCGATTTCTTCCTTAGGCATGTTAAGCTTCTTGTTGTATGTTTATTCTCTACTACATTGAGTTTCAGCTCTTTTGTGGGTGGGATTAAATCATGTTAGATGCCTACTGTTTACAAGCTGTTGTTTATTTTTGTAACTGTGGGTTTATAGCGCACAATGTTTATAGTGCTTGAATATTTATAGCATACAGTGTTGCATAGCTACTGTGTTTATCTATAAATGTATATAATAAATGTGTCTATAGCTCGATTTATTTGTAGTAATAAATCAGTGCAAAATGATTACAGCCCACAGTTTCGGGAATATAGTTTGTTGGATAATGTTTATGGCTCATATTGGACCTGCTTCCTGTCTGAACGTATAAAGGTTTGGGGAGGGTATCTTGCATGATTTCACACTGTGCATGCCCAGAAACCAAACTTAGATATTTGAATATAATTACATGAAATATATATCCACATGCATCTGACACTTATGATCCCTTAAGATTTGAGAGATGGAACAAGGGAGGGAAGGGGTGGACTAACGTAGTCCATGTATAGTAAATGTGTGTTGACACAGAGTTGTCTAATTCAAATCAAGTGTTTATCAAAAAGTGCTCTTATTTTCAGCCATGTCTTTTACACCTCCTACAGACAGGTCTAAATGCCTGATGATGGTGATGATCAACTTGGCATAGTCAATGTTTAATAAATTACACATATGCATCTCAGTAGCTATCACAGAACAACTCTATGAATTTAAGACTTTCTTTTCCAAACTCATTGTATGCACTGTAGGCATTAAAGCATTATTTTTTTTTTTGGTTAAAGTCTAAGGGCCTGATTCATTAAGGAACTTAAATGAAGAGGTATCTTATTTCAGTCTCCTGGACAAAACCATGTTATACTGCAAGGGGTGCAAATCTCTTAATTTAAGATCCTTAATGAATCATGCCCTAAATTATGAAAATAAAAGTTATATGAATTTTATTTGAAAACATTTTTAAAACGTTATTATATTGTTAGCAGTTATTGTTTTAATTTATAATCAATTAAAAGTTGTAAGCATTTTTAAATTAAATTGTTGCACAGATGCATTTGCATATGCTTCCTTCTGTTATGTGTGTCTACCTATAGCAAGAACTGTTTCTACAGAGCATACTTCCACCCCTATTCAAATTGTAACATATCTTAAGAAAAGCTTTGATTATAATATGTGCGGAGCTACTTAAAAAGTTGTCTACTTAAAAGTTGCACACTCTTTCTAAAAACGTAAATTACAATTTACTGCCGGAGTTGAGTTTGGGCTTAACTACATGGGACATGCAGATCATGGCCCTCAATGCCAGTTACTGGTAAGGCGATAGGCGCGCAGAATGTTCAGACAAGTTAGGTCGGTAAAAAGTGGGCAAGCAGGAGCAGGATCAGAATCCAGAATGGTAGTCAGAAAGAGCACAGTCAGAGCCAAATTGTATACAAGCAGGATACTCAGGAGTAGCGAAAGTTAGACCAGGTCATTAGAAGAGCCAAAATCGTAATCCAAAAAAGGCAGGGACAGCAGCAGAGGTCAAACCAGAGATCAAACAAGTAGTAGGAATAACGCTGGACCCGTACATTAGAACCAATATTCTGGCAGCCAAGGACTGCCAGAGTCAGCTATAAATAGGGGGGCTAATTGGTGTTTAGTGACGCAACTGACCGCTGTCAGACAAGCAAAAGAATGTCCCGTTGCCTAGTAATGGCCGTGCATGTGCAGTAGACCACCCCAGCCAGAAAAGAAGAAAGAGATTGCATTCCATTGCCAGGCATTACTTCAAGGACACACATACATTTGAGTAGGCTATGCATTTGTATTGCTAGCCTATTACAAATTGATGCTTGAGCTCACATTTTGCATCGTCTACCAGGGCTTTGTTTTTCATAGAATCTCTGAATGTATTACAGATGATAGACCCTTGATGTAGGAGATGTATTTGTGGGTTGTGTAGGGATGTTTTTATCATACTTACCTACTTTGGGCAAGTTTTTTCCGAAAGAGGGGCAAGGGGACGGGGCACGGCCAAACGCGTAATTTTGTAAAAGTTCATGTTATTCTTAGCACAGTAGTAGCCAAAGAAGTATGAGCTTTTTGAGGCACATGCTATATATATAAATTGTAGGGGAGTTTTTGTTTCTCCAAAATGTATTATGCCCATGATGCCAGACACCTCTGGAAAGGAAAACTTTGACTAGGTCTAGGGTAAATCACATTTTGATAAGAAAGTACTTTAGAAGACCACACTATTATGACAGCAAAACAAAATTAAAGAGTTATACTACATTTAAATATTTCTGCTTATGTGGCGTAAACAGAAATAGGGATAAAGAATATATATAGGTCTCCTCCTCATGGCCCTCCTCCTGGGCCTCCTCCTTATGGTCCTTCTTCTGGGCCTCCTCCTGATGGCGGTGGTGTCTGCTGCAGCATTCTGTTGCCATAAATATGAGCTATTAGTTTATTTATAAATATTATCTCTGTCTACAACATACATATAGACAACCAAATAATGTTAGTTTACTTTGTGAAATATCCAATACCACACATGGGCCATCATTGGACAAAGAAACACACCTGTACATCACTTTCATATGGACTTGTTGCCAAATGACATTTATTAGAAGCCATCTTGCCGTGTAATAGCGCAAATCTATCAGTAATTTAATTTTTGAAAATAAAAATGCACAATTAATATAAAACTTATGCCTAGCAATCTCAGTCCTCAGATTTGGGATTAACTCAGGCTGCCTCTCTTCAAATTGACGCTGCAGCTGGTCGATGGTGCATTTAGAACCTAATCTGCCACCTGAAGAATGCCCTGTAACCATTCAACTTCTGTTCATTGGTCACCTGAGCTGTGGGTCATCTTCACATTTTGCCATAAAAAGGTTAGCATAGCTCAGTGAGAATGTTGTCCCTATAGCTGTGCCTTTGATTTGTTTGTAGAAAGAGAAGAAAGAGTAGCTGGAGGCACTTGATCAAGGGCTGTTGCTTAGGTGTGATTAAGATGTGCTACTATCAGAGCATAGAGGGCAATGTAGAAATTGGAGAGATAAGTTGCTACATGAAGGTGGAAAGATGCTGAAAAATAATAAAACTCATATTTCTGCAGGTATGAATTCAAGTAGGTTAATGTGGTGGTAGAGGAGAAATTGCAGTTGATCAAGTTAGGGTATGAGAGAGGGGAAATAATGTTTTTAATGATAGTAGAAACTGAAAAAAACTTGAGAATCCAAGAGTAAGCCAGTGCTTATCACAATGAGATTCAATCCAGTGGGTGAGGTCAGGAGAGCATTTTAGAGATAGTAGTTTGGAGATAACCACATAAATGTTCAAGGAATTGTTGGGGTGGTCCTAAGGAACATTCATTACTGCAACAGAAAGAGGTGAAAATATGGATAGAAAGCATGTCAAAAGATTGGAATATGAATTTGAGAACAGTTGCTAAAACTGTGAATGTGCAGCGTTGTAAAAGAAAGAGTCTAACACCACCACCTTGTCTGCTTCCACTGGAAGTAAGAGTGAAGAGGAGATCACAGTATGAAAGACTGCATTGTTTGGTTGGGTTGGCTACTAAATTGTGATACTGAAAATGTCGGCATCGCCTGCATTGGTCTTTTAATGTCAGCATTGCGATTGTTGACATTATGAATGTTGACAATCACAGGATTGACATTTTCAAGCTCTCCCCACAATGTATGTGTCGACATTTAACCTGTTGACATTTCCAGTGATGCAATTGTGACCATATCTGGTCGGGTTGTATGAGCTATGCCCATAGATTATAAGCCTGCGAGCAGGGCCTTCTCACCTCCTTGTCCGTTTTACCAAGTTTGTTTATTAGTTTACTATGTTTGTCCCCAATTGTAAAGCGCTACGGAATATGTTGGCGCTATATAAATAAATGATGATGATGATGTTATTGCCAGTGTTCAGATTGTTCAAAAATAAGAGGTCATAGTTGGAGGTTAGATTTTAAAGACAGAATGTGCATTCAGTAGCACACTTAAAGGATTTTGAAACTGACGGAAGACAGGTGATATGTTTGAGGTTTGATGGATTTCAATAATGAACATATTCAGAATGAAGTGTATGGAAATGTGGGGGGATCTGAATTTGGATTTGGTGATGTAATATCTGCTAGAAGCAGGATTTAGAGGTACAAAAAGCTGACTACAAGGATTTATGCTGACAGATTGAGTATATTACAGTTATGGAAAGAAGCCCATTATTGTTAATTATAAAGGAGTGGAGTAGTGAGTGGTGAGGGGGCAATATAGATAAATGGGTGCAGGATGGGTGAAATCTTTTATAATTATAATGCCAATGCAATGGAAGGATAGTAAGAAAAACAGTTTGGTAAACATTGTGAAACTTCATAGGGATCTTAGAATAAATGGCATGGGAGTAAGGCTTAAAAGGGAAAGAGAGAAAAATATAAACGGACGGACCTTAGATGGACCCTTAAAAGATAATGAAGCTCATATACAAACCAATGCATATGTCACCAGGTTAACCAGCTGAGAAAAAGAAGGGACCAAAGTGCTGTTAAGGTTGATAACAATTTAGAACCTAACAATCTAGATAGTACAAAGTCATAAAATATACTTCACTGAGTTTAACACAGGTAATAAAAGTTACTGACAAACTGCAGATCCATACATGATAAATATAGATTATAGTCAAATGAGTTTAAGGCAGAGATAGTAGAAGTTCATGGTGCATATAAATAGAAATCAGGTGATGTTTAAGCAGAGATAAAAAAAAGTTATTACTGGATGTAATAATGGATAGATATAGGGATAAAACAGACTGTCATTTACTAGACATTTGTTCTTAAAATCCTTATTTATTTGTTTACCCCATTATTAATAATGTCAGTGGTATTTTTTAAGATTACCTTTGTCTCTCTGTTCCTAATCCCTAATTGATACATTGTGTATGCGTTATTCTCATAAATATTCATTCAGGCCACACAATGGCTGCTTCCACTGGAGGTTATTTATGAAGGTCAAAACACCACTCCACAGTGCAAATACAGCCTTTGGACTGCATTGTGCACCTACATTTATGCTGGAACGTATTGTTCTGCACATCAACATGGCCACATTCTGCAGAGGAGCTGAAGTTTGCAAAGACAAGAGGGTGCTCCTAATGATGTACAGAGCAGGTACACTACCTACTCTATCTCCCCCCCCCCTCCTCCCTTCCAGTAGGGGTCCCCCAAGGCTCTGTTCTCGGACCCCTACTGTTCTCTCTTTACACCTCTTCCCTGGGTGAACTCATCAGCACGTTTGGTCTCAAGTACCACCTTTATGCGGATGACACCCACTCTACCTTTCCTCTCCTGATCTCTCTCCCTCCCTCCTCTCCAGGGTGTCCGCCTGCCTCTCCGCCATCTCCTCTTAGATGTCCTCTAGATTCCTCAAACTTAATCTCGCTAAACCGAACTTATTGTCTTTCCCCCCGCTCATTCCCCCTCCCCTTCTGACCTTTCAATCACCGTTCTCAACTCCTCTATTTCCCCTGTTCCTCAACTTCGCTGCCTCGGAGTCACCCTGGACTCCTCTCTCTCCTTTGCCTCTTGTATTCTCTCTCTCGCTAAATCCTGCCGCTTCCAGCTGCGCAACATCGCACGCATTCGGCCCTTCCTCTCCCAAGATGCCACTAAATCTCTTGTCCACTCTCTTATTATCTCCCGCTTGGACTACTGTAACCTCCTCCTTACTGGCCTCCCCGCTCTCATCTCGCTCCCCTTCACTCCGTACTCAATGCTGCCGCTCGGTTCATTTTCCTTTCTCGCCGCTCCTCTTCTGTCTCCCCCCTCTACCAATCCCTCCACTGGCTCCCCATCTCCTACAGAATCGTGTTCAAGCTCCTTACTCTTACTTTCAAGGCCCTCTCCAACTCCACTGCTCCCTACATCTCCAACCTAATCTCCATTCATGCTCCATCCCGCCCTTTGCGCTCGGCTAACGACCGCCGCCTCTCTCCCTCCCTGGTTACCTCCTCCCATGCTCGCATCCAAGACTTCTCCCATGCTGCCCCCTCCACTGGAAGCAGCTCCCCCGCTCCATCAGAACTTCCCCCAACCTGTCCAGCTTCAAATGGGCCTTAAAAACCCACCTCTTCCTTATAGCCCTCTAGTCCCCCACCTAATTGACCTCCTCCCAGTCTCCCCCTACCCCCCTCCCAATCTTGCCCTCCCTCCTGTCCCCCTCTTACCTCCCTCCTTTTCATTCTCCTCTCCCCCCCTCTCCGTCTCTGCCTCTGTTCTCCCCATTCCCTCCTCCTACCATTGCAACTCTGTCCGTCCTACCCTCCCCTTAGATTGTATGCTCCTTTGAGCAGGGCCTCCTCTCCTTCTGTTCTCCACCACCTTAACTCTGCTCTTCAGCTCCTTGTCTCTTCCACGAGGTCCTCCTGCCCTTCTACCCCTCTCTCTACCCCACTGGGGGCTCTCACCTCTCATCTAGCTGTACATTGAGCTTTGGAGTTACTGTGCTTTTTGTTAACTGTACAATGCTGTCTCACCCTGTATCGTGTTTCTGTCTGTCCCTGTACGGCGCTTCGGATACCTAGTGGCGCCCTATAAATAAAAAATAATAATAATAATAATAATTCTCTGCTCCTTGTTTAGCAATATGCAGAAACAAGATTTAATTTAGAATATAATTGAGATAAGAACAATTGGTCAAGGAATGCATTTTCATGTTCTCACCTTGCCATGAACACTATTCCTACCCGGCAATGGACTTGAATTCTGAATCAACTCAGAGCTGGCAGAGATTAGATAATCTATCAGGGATTGGTTGATTGGTAGAGGAGACCAGTCTCGATTGGTTGGCCAGCTATTAGCTAGCTGGGCTCATCGTAGATTGATTCATTTTGCATTGTATGCACCATGGGAGAAGTCTGCTTGTTACATTGGGTTTTTTGTTTTATGGATTCCAAGATTCCCAATTGATAACAGCAGACTATAAAAGAAACAAGATTTTAGATAAGTATTTATTATGGCGGAAAACTATAATTTTTAATTATGGGGACAATAATAATTTATTATGTATGGTAGCAAGAATAAGTTATTAACTAGGGGTATTTATTATGGAGGCAAGTCATTAATTGTGTGGACAAGAGTTCATAATTTACAACATGACACCATTTATAGTGCAGACTTATGGCTCTACAAGTACAAGTATGCACTTTCGCCAATGTGCATGCTGGTGCTTGTAGTTCTAACACCTGCATGCAAATACTGTTGTGGACTGTTAGTGCATGCTGGCACATGTAGTGTAGTTGCTCTGTATTTTGACATTTCAATCCTGTTACCCAACTGCTACATGCACCAAGAGTGATTCTGTGCTATCAAGCACTGGCCCAGTACGGGGCCCGATAATATCCCCCCCCCCTATTCCCTAAAGTCTGAGTCCAAGGCCTGTTACAGAATGTAAAGTGGGGGACTTTTTTTTTAAAATAACCCCAAAAACTTTATTCATTTATTTGTTTTAGCCATTTGCGGCAAGAGAGGTAGCTAAAACAGAACGCAGCTTGAGCAATCTCACCTGTCACAATTTCCTCTTTTATTTTGCTTTAGCAAACCAAAGCTTTATAACTGGTGCACTTTGTATACTAGCAGGGATTTCAAAGTAAAAATATAGTTTGAGACCCTGCGGTTTTGTTTCATGCAATTTCATGTGCGGTTTGGCCTTGCGTAAATTGCACAGTTTACAAACTGCACATTGAATCACTTTGCTCAATCAGCACTTTATTATATTTCCCTCTCAGACTTAAGTTAGTTGTATGAGTGGAAAAATATAATAAAAGCATAGTTCAGTGGCTGTAAAAAATAGATTATCCATAATTCAGCATTATGCCCTTTTACTTATTGACGGTAGCAGAACAGAAAACATAATTCAATTCTTATCTGTAGAAGTGATTGAAGAACAACTGCCTCTATATTACTGACACTTTTACGTAATGTTATAACAAATGTAAAGAAAAACACATTCCTTAAGATAAAGGGTCTGATTCAAGTTCGGACTTAAGTCAGTCTGCGTAGCATTTGTTGCGTGAGATAGTTCTGTGCATGGCCATAAATGAACATTACGTCAATGAATGCATTTGCATGAAATTCATGTATGCTCATAACTGGCATTTACGACTGCCTACAACTTGAGAAACACAGAACGGGGGAGGTAATGAGTGTGTGACTGTAGACCATGTACAGTAAGGTCATTGCCGACACAAATGCAGCCTATTCAGGTCCTGGGTTTCTTGCAAGTACATCTGGTCTCAGCCATATCATTTGTACCAGCTATAGAGCAGGTGTAAGTGTCAATTGATAGTGATGACTGACACAACATAGAATTTGTAAAAAAACTACACATATGCGTGTCACTAGCTAGCACAGTGTATGTATAAGCAAGGAAGATATATAGTATATATATATATATATATATATATTTGATTAAAATCCATATTTTTTAATGATTGTACTGTTAAGAGTTGTTCCTTCACTTTATAATATCATTTTTTTAAAAAAATTACTTTTCTGATGTGACCTTTTAGTGAACAGACGCTTGTGCTTGTACTGTAGTCTGTTGTGTGTATCTACGTACGGCAAGAAACGTTTAGGCAGAGCGTATGTACACCTAGATATAATGTAATCTTGAAATGTGTTTGGATTTGAATGTGGCCGGAACTGCGCACAATTTCTGTGCTTGTTTTTAAGAAACAACTTGAGTGCAATTTGTGTGTGAACATAAATTATGCCCAAAGGTACAGCACTGTACTGTACAATATATGTGTGTCGTGAACATAGAGAGCTTACAGTTATTTATAAGGGATAAATCATAACAGCAGGGTAAGTAGGTTATATCAAATGAATCCATGGATAAATAGAGCTGTTAAAGTGTAAAATGTAAAGACAGAGAGTCTGATGTAAATGTTTTTGATGGCTTTGCACATCCCAGTGTGAAAACATAATAGTGTCACATGTGACAGCTTCAAAGGGCTCCTGCTGCAAGACAGCCTGGCCTGGGATGGCGTTTTGGACACTTGAATAGACTTGGTGGGGCTGATTACAGCTGGAGATCTTTGTAGACAGCATGTGAAAGCCTATACAGGTATATAGAAATATGAGCTTCAAAGGAAAATGTCATCATAGTTCATATTTTGGGAAATCTGGGTGTCACTCCATACTAAGGAACAGAAATCACACCAGGGTTGTGAATTACAGGTACTGGCATTATCTGGAAACAGCTATACTCACATTTCTTTTCCAAAGATATGTCACATTGTCATAATTCCATCATGTTTGGTATTTAAATGTGCGGGAGATTATGACCGGATTATTGAAGGGGGAGTTATGTTTCTGGGATATATCTGTGAAGAATTAACCACAGGTCTAAACTTTGGGAAGATTTGTGAGCAAATTATAGTGAAACCCAGGGGACATCCCTGCCCCCTATTAGCATTAAACACTGTCCCTATGAAAACCATTTCATTTTGCTTAAAAATACTGTGTTGGGAAGGGGCAAGGGCCAGACTTTTTTGGGGAAATCAATTCACATTGATAAGTTGTCCATCTTCCTAGTCAATTCCCTATGACACAGATTATGCAATTTAAGTAATTGCTTTTCTGAATGTAACCCCTTTTATTTTAAACTGTTTTGCTTGTTATGTCAATCTATTAGTTGTTATTCATTATTTTTTATATCTGTATGCCCTGTACTTTTGTATATTAAACATATAATTTAATATGTGGCGTCTTTGATACTCTAACAAATCCATTAGCCTGTTAAGAAGAAATAGCTCGACCAAGTTAACCCTTGGAATGCCAGTGTGTGATTTGTTGATACATTTAATTAACAAGCTGTGTGGGCTTGCATTTACATTTGTGTAACAGTCTGGAGGTGTGAAGAGGTAACCCTTTGCTTGCTGGTTAGGTACTGGACCATGCCAATATACACTTAAGGGTGAGTACAACTTGCTCTAGCTTCTATGCCTCATATACAACTCATGCTTCGATCTCAGTAATTCTATACTCCATCCAGCTTGAGGGTCTGTCTACCTGGTGAGCCAAATGGAGTAGGGAGACTGGGATTCAGATCCCTTCTTCATTGGTAGACAGCATATTGCCAGAGCAGCCAGGACCCTGATGACTCGGGAGAAGAAATAGCTACCTGGCTAGAACATGATATGGGGTGGAAATTTACAACTAACATCTTGGCTGGGGAGTGAATTTGGAAAGATCCAAGATATATTAAGGCAGTGTTGTTCTGGCCACTGTCTCAGCACCAAAAACTTTGGCAACAGCTTGGCCAGGTAAAATCTATAACTTGGCCAGACACTCCACAACCCAATACATGGATCTGAAACAACAGCTGTCTATACATTATATAAGTTGTATGAAACAGGAGCAATACAATCTTATCCAGTCATCAAGTTACATGTTATGTTTCAAAGTGGCAAAAGTTAAGTTAAGATAATGTACTTTCGTACTGTAATATGATGAGTTTTGTTGTAAGCATTCACAAGCAGCGTCCTCTCTACTTTTTGTCTCACGTATTTCTACTGTCTGTTTTCCTTATATGTCTCTGTTATGTCTTTTGTGGCATTCTGTGTCAGTCCTACAGTTTGTTTCTTCACACTCACTTATGTTATTACCATAATATCATGTATTTCTGATTATGCCTATTGTTTTACTTATGTCTTATCTGTATCACGATTGTCGGGTGGTACAGAATCTGTGGCTCGTTAGCAATAAATAAATAAATAAATAAATAAATAAAACATTAAGACTATGGTTTGTGATGATGATTTTGTACAGGTACAATTGTCTCATGTGGTATTATAAGGAACGTGCCCAACATAACTAAACTTTTGAGTATCAATGGATTGGTATAAAACTATAAAATAAAGATTAAGATCTACCAGAAAACAAAATAATGATTCAAACTATTTCTCTAGTGATACAAGAAGAAATTTACTTAACATAATGTTTAGAGAAGGGCTCAGGGCAATCTGTAAATTGTTCACAAAATGTTTTGATTACTTTTATTCCTCTCTGTGATCTTCTCCCCATCTCACCAGCATTTATAGGAATTTGTGGTCTTAGTCCACAGTGTGGAAGAAGGTAATAGCTATTGAGGAATAATTGGAACATTTGTGTTTATTATTGATGCACTACAACTTTTAGGAGCATTGGCGGGTATTGTCCTAACATGGAGCAAAAGATGAGATAACACAAGCAAAAATCTAATATTTGCTTATATTGCCATGTCATTTGTACTAGACTGACCGAAATAAATTAGAAAATGTGAGTAACAAATCATAGAGCTACAGTATGTTTATTTCTTATTGCTGTATGTAGAAAAATCACTGGACAAGCAGAGAAATCAATGATGTACCTTTATAAGTAATAACGTCAATGTTAGAGTGTACTCATTATCTAAACTGTAGAAGCAGCAATTCTGTGGCTGAATCAGAATTCATGAGACTGTAGTCTATTTAGTAAAACTAGGTACACACTGAAGAATTTTCCGACCGACGTGTTATCTACAAGGACTTTCCCTTCGACCGAAGGTCTGATCGCTCAGATTAGTCACGTTTTAGATGATTAGCAAAAGACCACCGTCCGAGAAGCGACTTTTCACTGCAATATTGCTGTGAGCAAAGATTAGAAATTTGCACACACTTAAACAACTATGTAACGATATCCCCAATAACTTTAAATAAAGGGGCGGAGCATGTTAAATAGTAACCACCCCAAATCTCATAAAAAGTAAAAAATTTACAGTAATAATAAAAATATGTTGAAACATTTTATTTTTTTTTATTTTTTATTTTTCACATGTTATTTTCGGAAGCATAATTAAACAACAAATCTGTTGGATGTACAATGTGTGGTTTATTCTGTGTATTTTACAAATATATGCACTAACAAGTAAATAAAGGTTTGAATATAAAACATCTTAAATGTACATGTAAAGGGCTTTACAGAACACATGTGCAAGTTGCAGAACAATTTACACAGGTGCACTAATATGCAACCAGACATATATAAAATACACATCTATACACATCTATAGGAAACACAAAAACAAATGTTATATGCAAAAATCTATTTAATTATGCAGGCAGACAAATGCAATACATATATTTAAACTTTTTATTAATGTATATTGAGTGTACAATCATCATCATCATCATCATCATCATTTATTTATATAGCACCACTAATTCCGCAGCGCTGTACAGAGAACTCACTCACATCAGTCCCTGCCCCATTGGAGCTTACAGTCTAAATTCCCTAACATACACACATACACAGACGGAGACAGACACATAGCTATAATTAAGGAGGCAGACATAAGCAATGCACATATAAATAAAACTTTGTTTTATTGGATACCAGACTTTGACTACACTGACAAAGGTTTATAATTAAACTGGCAGACATATGCTATACACATTAATGCAATAGACACCTGCTATTGCTTTACCGCTAGAAGCACCTAATTACAAAATGAGTGACGTGCGGACACCACACCATGTGGGACTGGTACAGGCATCAGAAATTAACATACACACGCCCCAAAAGGAGTCGCAGCTCGAGGAACTATCGACACTTGATCGTGGATCTATCGGAAAATTATACACACTACATGATCGTTAGGTGGATTGGTCGAAGAATATTAAACAGTGCGACCAACCAAATGAGCCGACGTGGTCAACTTTGGCACGACTTTCGACCATTGTGTCACTATTCACACTAACCCGACTTCCGACTGAACGGTTGTATGTTGGCTGATTTGCCCGATTATTTAATGAAAATGCTCCAGTGTGTACCTAGCCTGAGCACTAGTAGCATAAATGCTGAAATGGGTTTAAAAAAGATCAACCAAAAGATGCCATGTTCTTGTTCTGTATCAAGATTTGTCTAGTTCAATTTACCCTAGTGTTGTGTCTTTAACACATTCACTGATTCATTTTGGTCCGAGAGAGACCATTTTTTGTGACTTCCAGTTTAGAGTTAACTTTTCACAACAGAAAATCCTTATGATGGTAGAATCATTGGCTCTCCAAAACTTCTGTGAGCATCTCAATTTATCCAATTTGGACTTGGTGGAAATCTCCATGTTCAATCTGTCAAATGTAAAAACCTTCTATGCCCTTACAATCTGGCAGACCATTCAGCCATAAAATTGCATAATTTCCAGACATTCTCTATCATCTGCAATCTTCAACATTACAGGTATATGTTCTGAAAGATATGTTTATACTAACTGAATTACTCGGCATTGCCCGTGGCTTAATTTTCATGCTATTACGTTATCAATAAGTTGCCCAGTATCATTTTTGTTTTTATATTAAATGTTATCCAAATCCATCCAGTGAAAGGCCCAGACCAGGCTTCCCAGGTCAAAGTTCTGCCCAGTCTACACCAAAGGGAGGTCTGACCTGGACCTTAAACCCCTCAAAATCTGGCCAGACCCCAACTGGACTACCTCAATTTGGTTTCATCCCAATCGGAGCAGAGATTTCTGAATGCAGACAAACCAAATCCAGGCAGTGGAGGGCCCAAAACAGGCTCCTTGGGTCAAAGTTCTAGCCAACGTAAATCAACAAGAGGTCTGACCGGGACCTTAACCCCCTAATATGTCTTCTGGGATGTTACCAGTCTGTTAAGGTTTTTTTTTTACGGTGAAATTTAAAGTTGATCTAAGACATTTCCTACCCAACAATAAATCTGTCTCGACATTTTAAACTTATTTCCCCTTCCAATGCAACATGATTTTGCCAAGGTGTAAATTTACTCCTTTTTTGCATTACTTTCCTTAATTACTCACGCCCATATTGTGTTTGGACATGATTCAGACCCAGAGTGTCTAGCTGCTGTCTCAGTTATATG
This sequence comes from Mixophyes fleayi, assembly GCF_038048845.1. Taxonomy (NCBI): domain Eukaryota; kingdom Metazoa; phylum Chordata; class Amphibia; order Anura; family Limnodynastidae; genus Mixophyes; species Mixophyes fleayi. The sequence goes on along the minus strand of NC_134405.1, from coordinate 30,563,199 downwards.
TGCTATACCTTCCTGACTGCTGCATTGAAGTTCTGATTCTGATCTCAGCTTGGTTTGTGTCTATTCTTTGTCTCCTGATTTGACATTTGCAGTCCACTTGTTTACTGGTACCCAGTTGCTACCCTTTACAGCTCCATATTGTTCTCTATTTCCAGGCATTACTAAACTCATCATTCCAGTACCAGTTCATAGGACTGCCGATCTCAAATTCCCATCAAGAAGCCCACAACTCCTTGTGGGGCTTCCAGGTGAAGAATGGGGTAGGGGGCTTGATAGACTCTGCGCCTCTACTAGTGCAAGTTTTGGCTGACTAAAGGAGTCTGTCTTCATTGGGGCAAGTTGTAACAGAAACAATATCTCACCCTTACTTTTTTATCCAGCTATTACCTCGTTTTTGTGTTCTCCTTTGATTCCAAAGTACTTGAGCGGCTTGTGTTTTAACTTCCCTGTTGGCATATTTGAAGGTTTGAAGGTTGAAGGTTGACAAGCTGGTGTCAAGCAGAGAAGAAGAGTGGTCAATTAGCTGTAACTGGTACTCGGTCCTCTGCCTAGTGCCAAACTTATGATCAGAAAGGAACATCAGGAAAAGCTGCATCAGCAGCACAATAAGAATATGAAGGAATAACAAAATGACAGACAGGAGAAGGTCAACTAATGTTCTGGGTCAGTAATGCTGAAAACAGCTACAGGAGTTTACACAGGAATGCTGAAGCCGAACAGTGCAAAGAGTAAGTTTAAGTAGACTGTGCAATTTGGAATTGGGCTGGCTTGTAATATCAGTGGTCACAACAATAACAGAATGAGGCAGCAGGGGAGGAGTGGGGACATAGGAGCCGTGCTGGGAGTGGAAAAAAGAGCAGAGGAAGTGCGCCAGACAAGAGTCGGGTAAGTGACAGCCAGGCTGCAGTACCGGCACTTGACAGGCACTCCTCCTCCTTAATCTTTCTGTCACCTTTTCTATACAACTGTTTTTAACAGCATCAAATAAATGCAAACAATAAAAAAACAGATAAGAATACCACCAAGAGTATAAATGCAGGGTCTTTATTTTAATTGAAAATAAAAGGGAGAAAAGGAAATGAGGAGGGAAAACTGGAATGGAGAGAAGGGAGGGGGTTATCTCTTGGACAATGAATTTGTGTTCAGGATGAGCTTCCTCACACTGGGCTAATGCTATTAAAAGCGGTGGCAGTGTATTATTACATTGAATTCGAATTGGCCAGGATTTTTAAAAGGAGACAGATGAGTTCCTCAAAATACTAGTCATAAGCTCCATTTCATAAATGTACCATACTCATTTTTCCAAAAGTTGACAATGAGACAGTTGGCTATAATGAAGATATTATCTCACATAAAGATTCTTTATTCGCTCAAAGATCAGACCACCCTTACTATATTTACATTTATTTGTGTTCTCTTGAGGGGGTGCTCTGACAACGTGTTAAATAATGTTTACACGAAAAAGAAAAAAAGAGTTGAAAATAGGTGCACTGCTGTATGTTATTCATATTATATGTTTGTTACGATTAAAAATACATTCCTATTAATAATAACTTAAGAGTTTTATTGTTTTTTTGTTAAACCAGGTCTTAGCAAGGTGAATTGATTAAAATGAAGAAAGAAAGTGAAATAAAGAAAGAAAATTGTGTTAATAAAATTAGTTTATTACAGACCCTTAAGTAGTGCAGGTAATGAGATGTTTATATACAGTAAATCTTATCATTTCATGTCTTACACATACATTGTTTTATTGTTTGTGATTAAAACATTTTTTTACTGTTATTATTCATTTTTGTTTCTTCTTTTTACCAGACCTTAGTGTTTAACAATGACACACGAGTTGTTTTAGCTATAGATTCCAATATAGCTTTAAGTCTGTAACAGGGATATAATAGAGAAAGTAGAAACTGTGGACAGAAATTGTTACAGAGAGGTAGAAATTATGTGGGTATGAGGTGGCTTAGTAGAGTTCAATAGCATTGAGGTTAAAGTAATGCCAGAGAACTTGCAGGTGATAGGCTGATTATCTGAGATGTGGAAAAGAGTGTGAATATATCTAGATATATTCCATATATCAGTTGGGACTCAAAGAGTAATCCCAGTAACTATGGGTAAGAGGATCACACGGGCAAGTAGAAGTATACAATAATACATTTATTACAAAGTGAAAATTTACTCTAATAGAGTAACTATTCATATAAACTGTTAAACATTTAGCCAGGTAGGCCACTAATATATATAAAGTCCCCACAAAAGCCCACAGTCTAATTATTCAATGTGACAGGATGGACCTCCTATTCCACCCTCTCCGTGTATTGCTGGGGACTGGCTGGGCTTTCCTTGCCATTGTCCCTTTTTCTTTATCCCAAATGCGCCCTCTAACCATAGTGAGCAGGGCTGTTGCTGCTGCTGCCACCACTAGGCTCCTTCACCGGCACCTAGGACTGCTCTCTTCTGAGTAACTCTCACTGTTTGGGTACCCCTTGCTGGGCACCTAGGCTGGTACCCCTGATCTCTTGACTGCAGATCAGGGTTGCTGTGGATGGTTCCCCCTGGCCTATCACACTGGTCAGAGCTGCAGGTAGAGGGCATATCATTGATAATGGATGCAGAGTTCCAACCTCAGAGCAGTCGGATAACGGATTAGATTGGTCTAATCTGTAGGTCACAGGAATTACAGCACAGGTGAGTAGTAGGCAAAGCAGAATCTTGAAGCAGTGATGTTTTTTTAGCTCATGTAGACATAATAAGGACAGTTACACACACTAGTTATGGTACAAGTGATCTCCAGAAGTACTGATAGAATAATAATACATTACATGATCAAACAGTCTGCTTTTTATACAGATTTACCCAGAAACACTGGCAGGAGGTAATCCAGCCTTCAACCCCTCTAACCAATCCAATGGCTTCATGCTGCCTGCACATAGCTCAGCCTGGAGGGGTTTAACACCTTTTTACATTGCTGCTAGCAACACCACAGTGCTTGAGGTTTTATATTGAATGTTTACCATCAGAATATATAACGTTTTCTCTAATCTTGTGTTTAACGCAATTTAACTTGCAAAATTCACATTAATCTGAGATTACTTGCATCCTGAGTCTTACACACACAGGAAGTCTACCAGTCAGTCTAATTACTTCCCTTGTGGTTAATCAGAAATGAAAATGTCTAATTAACATGAGATAACCTGTCTCCAGACAGTTTCAAAAACAAATCCCCTCCACTCATATGCATACTTAGAGCTTCCTATAGAAAGGTTACAAAACCCAAACATGACATACTGTTTCTGAAATCAATACATTTACATACAAGGCATATACCAACATAAAAAAGTACAATTGCAATGATGTAAATTGGTTCCTGCACCACTAATTGAATTACATCACTACAATAAATTATTTCTACGTGATCCTCCCCCTTGTACATGCAGGCGACCAGCAGGCCATATCCCCGCGATTTGTCTCAAGTCTCTTCGGGTTACCGGAGGTGACCCGGGGCATTCAGCTCTTCCTGCGAGACATTCAGTTTGCATTGCTGTGGGCCTCTCCTTGCTTGTGAATGATGGGAAAGTGAAAAACTTGAAGTGCAAGACTTCACCTCAAAAGCCTGCCATTCTCCCCTGAGGTGTGTTGTAGCCACTTTAAAGGATTATGGTTGGTCACCACAGTAAAATGTCATCCGTACAAATAAGGTTGAAGTTTCTTTACTGACCAAACAATTGCCAAACATTCCTTTTCAATTGTGGCATACCCCACCTCCCGGTTTAGCAGTTTTCTGCTCAAATAGGCTACAGGGTGTTCCTGCCCACCTTGTCCCACCTGGCTTAGTACCCGCTCCCAACCTGTACTGTGACGCATCAGTTTTCACAATAAGGTCATTGTCATAATTGGGCACCAATAGTACTGGAGCACGAAACAATTGAAATGCAAGCTCACAAATGAGTCACCTACCTTAGGGAGTTTCTACTTAGAGATATCTGTCGGGGGCTTCTCTGCAGTACTAAATTCTGGGACAAAAGGTCTGTAGTGACCTGCAGTCTTAACAAATGCCAGTACTTGTTTCTGGGTTGTGAACAGGGTCCAGTCAAGTATTTCTTCTACCTTTGCTGGTTCTGACCTAACCCTTCCTGCCCCCACATGATATCCCCATGTGGCACTTGTCTTCCCTAACAGTCAGACCTAATGACCCAATCTTCCCTAACACCAGCCCTATTTGCTCCAGATTATCCTCCCAAATCTTACTGAAAATGAAAATGTCTTCTAGGCAAACCTGAGCTCTGTCCAGCAAGTCTACCAAAGGGTTAATACAGGGCAAGGGGTGAGTGTCAAACATGGTCACATTATTCAACCGGCGTTAGTATACACAAAACCGTGTTCCCTTGTCATTCTTGGGATCCAATACAATGGAGGAAGAGGATGGACTGCGCAATGGCTGGATCACACCTAGCTCAAGCATCTCCCACACCTCTCTGCATATGCACTCATTGGCCTCTGGTGAGACCCAATAAGTGGATTGCCTATGCTCACCAGTGTCCACATGGGGCATCACCAAGGAAGACCGGCCAGGATTCCTACTGAACTGAGTCGCAAATGGCCACAGCACTGCCTCAAGCTGCTCCCTCTTATGGTCACTCAGCTGCTTATCTCAGCCCCCTTCCTCTACACCACCTTCACCTCTAGAATCCGCAAGGAGGTCAGGTAGTGGTTCACTTCCTGGTTCCTCAGTTGGTAAGCGGCAAACCGTAGCTACTGACTCCACATGCTCATGGAATGCCTTCAACATATTCACATGGTAGATCTGCTGCCACCTACCGTCAAATGGCACAACATAGGTGATATTACTCAAGAATTTTGAGACCATGTACAGTCCAGTCTGAAGCATGATCTGAAGTGTGGGCAACAGCACAAGGACCTTCTGCCCTACTTCAAATACTCTGGTGCGAGATCTGAACACATCAAGTCTTCTGCTTGTTCTGTGCTTCTGCTAGGTTAGCCTGCACGAGCCACATGATATTCTCTAACTGATCTCTGATCTTTAACACATATTCCAGCACAGAGACATCCTGAGTGGGTAGCTTACTCATGAACTGTAGCCCTTGATCGTTTAGGATCTCTCCAGGGAACCCTACTCTACTAAATACTCCAAGTAGCGCGTCCGCTACCTTTTTCACAGTGATGGTGGACAGAGCCACAGGCTCTGGATACCGAGTAACATAGTCCACCATGGTGAGGATGTACCTCTACCCCAATCTACTGGGCAAAGGCAGAGGACCTACAATGTCCACAACCACTCAGTGGAAAGATTCCCCAAATATTGGCAAGGACCTGACGGGAGCATGAGCACTGTGGAACCCAAGCTGCTGACACACATCACAGGACTTACAGTAGGTCCAGACTTTTCCAGGAAGAAAAAGTTCTTTGTCAGGTGCTTCAGTGCTCAGTCTCTTCCTTGGCCAGCCATAGGGATTTCACGGGCAAATTACATCAGTTGCTTGTGAAAGCTCAGTGGTATCACCAGTTGAACTCCTTCCTGGACTGGTCTATCCCTATCTACCTTTCTAGTTGCACAGTACAACAACCCTTTATGCCAGGTCACATTCCCCACATCCATTCCTAGAAGGCTGATGTAATCTTGGCATCTCATGCTTTCCAGTGAGGAATCAGAGAGCTGGGCTGTGGCCATCATTATCATCTAAGTCAAGACATTCTGCAAGGGGGTGTCACGGCTAAGGATAATTATGGATCCCCAGCCTCTACTTAGATGGTGATAGTAGAGGGTGGTGGAGACAGGACACAGTGGAATTGAAGTTCTTAACTTGAGAGCATCACAAGGAACAATAACACAAACGATGGTAGTGTGTTGCAACTTGATTTATTGATAGAAGATACAACAGCAGTTATAATAAAAAACAATCGTAATCACAGATGCACTTCAGTTGGTAACCAATGGCAACAGCATGCGAAATAGAGAATATAACAGTTCAACGCTAGATGGTAATAGAACACTTGGATCCCACACAAAACACACAGCAGATGAAGGTGAACCACTGACACAGCTAAAAGTCCGATGAGAATAGTATGTAGACTTGGCTGATCCAAACATATAATATGATTCACATTAGCAGGTGGTTATAGGTATTACAATAGTTCATATAGCGGAACAAAGAACTTATATGCTATCCAGAAACTTGGATATAACTGGTAACAAGCAGGAAGGTGTTGCCTAGAAGTACAGCGTGATAACGAAATCCAAACTGAGCGTAGAACTACAGGTCACAGGAGATCCGGATAACAAGTAAGCAAGAGTTCATCACAATTAGACGACAGCTGGTAATGCACACAACTTGTTTTGAAGTAGAGGCTCCCGGCTTAGCAGTATATTCATATTAACAGTCCAGCAATAATAATAAGCAGAATAATAATAGCCGTGCCAGACATAGAACCACAGATGACAAGAGAACTTGATTGTAGTTCAACATAGCATACCGCAACATAGACAGCCGAGTAGAATAGTACTGGAGGTAATCAACATGAGCGCAGGTGTAGTAGACAACTCACGAATAGTTCTGTGTGCAGATGAATGACACCACGTAACTTCAGCTTGTATATGAATCACGAACTGGCATACAGCGGAGCCGATGGAGAGCAATGATGACAGGTAACTTCGGCAACCGATAGTATCCAGCGGATAGGCAAAAGATCTGATATGCAGCCAGAACCCACAGCAGTGTGACTAATACGAAGATCAGACAATGAGTCCATGATTACGGGAACTTGAAATAGTCCTCTAGGACCAATAGGCTTCAGAAGGAGGTCCCAATTAATATAACGAGAAACACCTATGGACAGGTAGAGACTCTGAAGCGAAAGCAAGCACCAACATAGTTCTTAATGGGCAAGTCACAACGCCAGTACCTAGCTATGGGACCGGCGTGTGACAGGGGGTCGATCCTGAGGTGTCACGATACTGTTGAACATGTACTTTTTATCCCCATGTCACCCTAGGGTGTGTGCCCTAGCACACATTATGACTGTGTATTCAGTATGTGTGTTTTATTCCCATAGCATGTCTGTGTTCACCCTCATACTGCGTTTGAATATCAGTGTAAAGATTGATAATATATGAGATTGTGTCATATTATCTATTACACTGTAGGTGAAGTATTCATGCTATTCCTAGGGCTTCCTATTGTTTACTTATGCCAAAGAGTAAGTCTATGTGTATCCTTGGTCTTCAGAAACAATACATCAATAATTATATTATCAGGTAGACCAGACTATTGTTTAACAGTGGCTATCTTTGTTTACCTAAACAACAGGAGATCTAGCTAGGGGGAGTGTCTCCTCCTCTATTAAAATCTAGTCAGCCAATGTTTATAACACAATGGAGTGAATAGTCACCATTACATTATGCTGCAACCATTTGTATAGTGTATATTAGGCCCTGCTATTTACATTGCTAGTTAACCACACGTTACAGGCTAAAAATGAAAAACTGTAATATTGTGCTTTTAGCTACATCTGTAAGCAAACGAGATAATGTTAAGTAGTGTATTCACAAGCCAGACATGGTGGCTTTCTGTGTCTGATTTAAGCACCTTAATTAGGAAAAGTGTATTGTATTCCTATGCCTTAATATCCTAAGACACAGCAGTCAACACACCCCTACAGCCTGAGGCTATTTTGTGGGTATAAGAAAGAGCAGTGGAGTGTCAGGGTGGTTGATGGAAGAAAGATCAGGCTAGTGTAGGAGGTATGGTTCCTGCCAGCTGACGGAGGATGGAGATCTGGATAAAGACTGCGAGGACCCTTGTTCCTCTTCCTTTGGATATGTTACCCCAGGTCTTGTGAATCTGAATGATTTGACAGTGCGGCCGGAACACTGTCCTGCTGGCATTCACTGGGGCTTCGTACTCCCAGGAAAGCGCAAGCCTATAGTCGGATTTCCCAAGATGGTGATAATAAGACCAATATTGTATTGTATGTACTACTCTCATGTCCATTGTGCATACCTAACATAATTGTTACGCCTGTACGTTTGTTGGTTTGTGCCCGTTGTTGCTGCCAGGGTGTAAGTATTTACCCACGTACAGGGGAACTCAGTAGGGTGTTCAGCCTTGGTAGACACTGTTCCCTCACATTTGATAGCAGCAGTGGGATCACCTAGTCCCGGGCAGGGAAGCCGCAGGGAAATGTACACAAGGTGATGTCCGGGGCTCTGCAGATATCCAGAACAGGAACAGGCACATCACAGTTGGGCGAGTATTACAAAGTCACGAGTACGAGGTGGTGGCAATTGGGCATAATCAAGGGCGAGAAAGTACTGGCACGGTGAGGGTGTGAATGCCTACTGGCAGAACTGAGTGTGGGACCGTGTGCCCAGGTAAAAGACACGGTGCCTAGAGTGGTAAACGGTGACCCATCTAGGTGCAGGCTTGGCGAGGGTTGGTACACCCTGCAAGTTGGAGTGAGGAGAGTGCTCCTGTAAGAAAAGGACTGAGTAAAGTGCCGGCCAGGTGTTCTCTGGGTAGTAACAGTGGCCCCCGGGAACTACCAAGTATATCCTAAATGAGGAGACCGGGAGCGCACAGCAAAGTTACCCTTGCAGGGAGAGCGAGAAAGAACCCCACAGTGGAGAACCCAACACCAGAGCTCCAAGGAGGCACAAGTGAAGGCTATTGTACTGGCTAGAGAAGGGTCCGCATTCCCTCTCAGAGGTGCTTAGTGAAGTGAGAGCACGACAAATCTCTGCTGGAGATACTGTTCAGGGCCCGGAAACCATTACAGCAGAGAACGTAGTAGTGGGTCCCAGCCCCACCATATATGAGAGTGGGTAGAAGCCCCACTGAGGAAGTGTGATGCTTGCAGTAGGTTTGAGTTACGGTCCACCTACAGACCAGCTGGCAGCAGGTTTGTGCACCTAGCCGGCAGTGTGAGATTTGGGTCAAGGCCATGAGATCTGAGAGATTTCACAGTGGTGGGGTCGTAACCCTATAGTAAGTAGAGTGAATCTCAGCCCCACAGAGTATGCTGTAGTGGGTTTTAGCCCAACTGCGAGAAGAGTGGGTCCCAGCCCCACAGCGAGTAGAGGGGTCCCACCCCCACCATATAGATGGCCCCAAAAGATCATTTGGAGGGATGGACCGGATGGCATTAGTAGCTGAATGTCAACTGCATGGTGTTACCTATTTTTATCAGGATAAAAGGAAAATCATCCAGGACCTCAAATGTGATCAAGCAAACCCAGTCAAGGCTTTCAGCAACTACCGATGGTGGATTCTTAAGCTGGGTCCCAAGATGAGTCTCCTGGAGCACCTGGATTGCTTAGACGAGTGTTTTGAACTGGCACAAGAAGAGGCATCAGATTGTGGGCAGCTCAATAGCCCAATCTGGGAAGACCAGTGCCGATGGGTGGTTGCCGAAAGGCACCGCCTGCAGTAGCTTCTTCCACTAGCTGAAGAAGCGGTCACCCAGTCTATGGAGGTCATCCCCATGGAAAAGAAGCCCCATCCAGTTGCTGATGTTATGGGGTCAGCTACAGTGAGATAACTTGCTCCCCAGCCAACCCGAATGGGAAGGACCGTGTCAAAGTGGATGCTGGGAAGGACGCAGCTAAGGAGGAGAGCTAAACCGCTAGCTATGTTGGGGAATGCAGACCTCAAACAGATGGATCATCATCATTATTATCATCATTTATTTATATACCGCCACTGATTCCGCAGCGCTGTACAGAGAACTCATTCACATCAGTCCCTGCCCCATTGGAGCTTACAGTCTAAATTCCCTAACATACACACACACAGAGACTAGGGTAAAAAAATAATAATTTTATAACAGCCAATTAACCTACCAGTATGTTTTTGGAGTGTGGGAGGAAAACGGAACACTCGGAGGAAACCCTCGCAAACACAGGGAGAATATACAAACTCCACACAGATAAGGCCATGGTCAGGAATTGAACTCATGACCCCAGCGCTGTGAGACAGAAGTGCTAACCACTTCGCCACCGTGCATGGATGCTAGGAAGCACCGCTTGCAACCCCTTCTCTACATAGTTGGGGAAGGTCACAGCAAAACTATCAGTGACCAGCCTGAGCTGTGTTATAACTGACCATTTGCGGGCTTGGAGGATGAGGACTTGGTAACTGATTTCCAGACTGCTGTGAACCTGGGTACGGCACCTATGTTCCCAACTCTTGTTCCAGATTATTTTGGATATTTTGGGATGAAGAGCTCAGGCCCAGATTTCTGGGATGGCAGACTGCTGTAACCGCTTAATGTTTTAACTTTAAACAGTGGAGACCTGGCTTTTGAGGGGGAGAGCTGACCTTTAGGTCTGTTCACTTCTCTGGAGCCAGTGATCAAAGCCCCTGAGTCTCTAAGTCTTTCTCCCTGCAGGAGCACCACTTGGACAGGCTGCAGATTTCTCCACATGTTTTTGGTGGGGTATTTTGGACAAACAAGTGACTCTTTTATCCTGGGTACAGCATGTAGTCTGCAGGCCCTTAAAAATACCTTCAGGTGCTCATCAATATTCCCAACAATGTTCACAAATTTAGAGCAATGTAAGGATAACAGCTCTGATCCCCTAGGGGGTGCCTGCCCGCTGGGCTGCATGGATTGAGCAATTCCCTCTTAATGCTATGTTGCCTTGTCTACTAAGGCTGCCAGCTGGATCCTTAGCCTGGCTGCTCTGCACTCATCATAGGACAGTGGTATTGGTTCTGCAGGTACAGTCTGTTGAGAAGAGGTCTCTGCTGTCAGGTGGTCTGATTCACCTAGTTCCCGTTTTCAACTGGGCCGCTGCCTTGGCCACTGCTGCCATCAGTTTCCTCCACCAGGGTACCATGCTGTAGGTGCCATTCTCTCACTGTCACTCTCTTCTCTGCCCTGTTTGATGAATGGCTTTTATCAATACCCTTGGCACTGCACAGAGTCTCAATGTCTTCCCTGGACATGTTGGCGTATTCAGACAACCTGTGCATTCTCCTAGCTGCAGTTATTCGCCTCCTGAATAACTTGGCTCTTCTGACTGGTGCATAAAAAAACCATCTGGGGTTATCCCACTGCTTGCCACCAAAAATCTGTGACATTTCTGGTGGCATAGGTTGGACCTCCTATGCCACCCTGTCCGTGTGTTGCTGGGGACCAACAGAGCTTGCCTTTCCACGTCCCCTTTAATTTATCCCAAATGCACCCTTTAACCGCAGTAGGAGGGTCTATTGCTGCTGCCACCACTAGGCTCCTTTACTGGCACCTAGGTCCGCTTCCTTCTGGGTAACTCTCACTGCCAGGTTACCTCAAGTAGAAAGTTACATAAACTTCATCTTCAACCCCATCCTTAGATTTAGCCATTTGATAACCATCTCGTCCCATATTGTAGAAAGTCATGTTAACATCTTCTTCTAGAAAAATAAAAACTATGGTTAAAATGTGCCTCTTTTTCTGCCAGTAAAAGAGACAGAATATCAATAGAATGTCCATAAATCTTTTATGTCCATAGAAAAAAATTAAAAAGCCCTCTATATATATATATATATATATATATATATATATTTATTTTTTATATATATAATATATATTTATATAAGTAAGTAAGCATGATTCAGTGCAGCAACAGCACTCCATAATATATCCTATCCTCGAATATCACAACAATCAAGCCACTAATATATCTAAAACTAATTCCTTACAGTACGTTCTTTCACCTTTAACACACTACCTTAGGTGAATTATCTCCTGTCCTTGTTAGTTATCTGATATAATTGATTTGTTAATGTTATAAGCTTAAATATTTCATGGCGTTGTAATATCTTAGAAACCACTGTAGAAAATATTTGTGTTTCGCATATTTGCATGACTGACAGTCACCTTGCTTTTTAGAACATTAATGGGATGGATTTATAAATCTTTCCTTTTGCAACACTCAAGATCCAATCAACACCCCAGATAAAATTACCCTGCATCAAGGAAAACATGAGCATTTAGGTAGATACATCACTATAAATTGTGCTATCAAAACGAATGGAATCCCCCAAACGGCATTGCAATATTTTCTAGGAGTCTTGGCAGCAGTGGGGTATTCCTGATATTGGTGTATTGGCACAGTTTTCCTTTCATTATTAATTCCCAAATGCAAGGAAAATTGATATTCCTGCTACAAATGGAACACATTTTTTTATATATGGCTCAAACCAGTATTTTCTGTGCTATGGAAAACATGCCAGATTGTAACATACTACGCTATTAAATCTAAATAAACATTATTCTGCTGTGAGCTTAGGGGTGAAAAGAGTAATTAGATATTTAACCGCTGTTTAAGTAGGATTGTGGAAAAGCTACATATTTGTATTATGGCTGTGCCAACTTGTGGCAAGAGCAAGGGTGCAATTCACATCCCTACTTGTCAGTACGGCATCAACTAAGTTTGTATATAATTATATGTATTATATTTATTATTACAATATGTATTAATTGTCATGTATTGTGGAACTGCACGTGTGTGTATATATATATATATATATATATATATATATTAGGATGCATGGTGCTATACTAGTTCTTAAAATTCCTTAGATACTGTTTGGTTCCCCAATATGTCCCCTAAGAGCCTTTTTACCCTGTGGTTACCAAGACAGTCATCTGGAAGCACACTGACCAATTGCATCGGCAACTAGTTAAAGACCTATAATGCTTGGTAGAAAAGGGTTCCATGGCTGATGCAGCACTCCAAAGGAGTTGTTAATGTAGCCCCTGCAGTGGTCCACCCCAGGTGATGTCCTGTTTTCGCTGGGAACACACAAGTGTAAATGCTGACGGTATCTTGAGATCTGCAATTTCTCCTCCCTGTAACTCGAGACAGTGGACAGTAATCCCCAGCCAGTTTTGACTCCAACAATTCCAGAAACCATGAACTGATCTTCTACTAAAAATGCCTATAGATCCCTGGGATTGTACTTTTATACATTTACATTTTACCACTCTCTATTTCCATATCAAATGGTAATGCCTGGGGCTGTGGGACTGCCACTTGAGGAAGGCTAGGACTCACAAACAGACCACTTACCTGATCCTTCAAGGTCACTGCGAATCCGGCCATTGCTGCTTTCCCATGTGGTCAGGCCTTGCAGTTTTCTTCCTTCGCTTCCTCTTCTTTTGTCTCCATTGCTGCCTTCTCTTCATTTGCTTCTTCGCTTTGCAGCAGCGGTACATGTAGCCACTGATGAGGGTGGAGTTATCCCTAGACGGTGCATGATTGGTGCATCACCATTTGTCGTCAGCCATATGCCGCCTAATGGATGTGGGCGGGACCTAACACCGCTGGCCCCAGCTCTCACATTCTCCCCTGCTTTGACCTTTGTAGAGTGGGCAAGACCACCCATAATCTGTATATTGCTGGGGCAACCCAAGTTTGTACTCTTGGTCATCTGGGCAGGGGGCCTGTGAGGCTATCTTCTACTGGCACTGGAAGAGGGGTCTGGGTGAACGCAAGTGTAGGAATTGCTATATCCCTGATGGGTAGGGAAATGAACCAGAAGTCCACCATCTCAACTGGTCGGTCGGCACGAGTCTGATTCCTCGAATAAACAGGGTTGCAGCATATTCCTATGTATGACCCTCAATCGTCCATCTCCATTTTCAGGAAACCACGTGGAGTGATCCTGCCGTGGCTGGCGCCAATCCTTAGTGCACCCATGACTGCATTTTTTTCTAACCACATTGTGCGCTACCTCCAATCGCTGTCGCTGCTCTTCCACCCAGCTGGCTGTGTTCCATTCTTCATCATATTCTGGGGTAGTGAGTGACAGGTCTTGCATCTCCTTTCCCGGATGGCCAAGTAGTAAAAGTACCGGGGCATGGTGCACACGCTTGTTATAAATCCACACAACTTCTTGCACAAAGTCTGGCCACTGGTGCCATTGATCAGCCTTAAAATTCTACAATGTCTGAAGCAGCATCCGGTTAAGTCTCTTGCTTGCTCCATTACCTTGGGGATAGTATGAGGTAGTCCGGGACTGTTTGATGTCATTATTCTGGCATAGCTCTTTTTTCAACCGCACTTGGAAGCTGGCGCTTTGATCAGAGTGTATGTGCTCTGGACACCCATACTGCCTGATGAACTGCTCCATGATGGTTTTGGCAGCAAACTCCGCAGTCTGATTGTGTGTGGGGACTACCAAGTGAACCTTGTAAAGTTGTCTGCCTTCACCAGAGTGTGTTGATGGTAGCTGACAGACTAAGCAATCAATACACAATCTATCATCAGGACCTCCAGTAGTCGGCCGGACACAATGGTCTGTACAGGCGCTCATTGTTCCGGGGGCTTCGCCAGGCCACAGGGCCGACACTGCCTGCAAACCTCTTCCGCTACATAATGAAATCCAGACATAAAGAATTGCCTCTGGAGTTAGTGATACATCTTGCTTAGACCCAGATGTACTCCTTACATGTGAGCATCCACAACCAACTGTTTTGCAATTCCCTTTGGACCAATATTTGACACACCTTCTTTTGTTCCTTAGCCTAATCCAGGACCATGTTCCTCACTGTGATGGAATGTACAATGCGGGCATCCTCCTCTGGATGGGTTTGAGGCAGGGTTCTCAATTGGCTGAGATCTGGGATCTCAATTTATTCCCATTCTTATCCCCATAACACACTGGGGCCTCCACTGGGAAATTGGAAAGGGCATCAGCACTTCCATTCTGCTTACCAGGACAGAATCTTACTGGTACTGGTACTTGAACAATGTCACCACCCACCATTGCTCCAAAGCTCTTAGATTTGCTGTTGCCAGGTAGGTCAGAGGGTTGTTGTCATAGATAATTTCAAACATCACTCCATGAGGTATTTTGCAGATTTATCTGTCATGGCCCAGACTACTACCAACAGCTCCAACTTCAAAGAATTGTAGTTATCTGGGTTCCGTTCAGACTGATGCTAGCTTCTGCTGGCATATACAATCATCTTCTTCTTCCCGTTTTATACTTGGGTGAGGATAGCCCCCAATTCATGGAGGCATTTTGTTGGTGTAGAGAACAAACAGTCTCTCAAAGTCCGCATAAGCCAACACTGGAGCTTTTACCAACTTCTCTTTGAATTGGTTGAATGCTACCTCCTGTGCGGCACCCCATAAGACCATCTGGTTCTTTGCTCTCACCGTGGCTCCTATGAGTAGTTCTGTAGTGGTCCAACTATTGTGGCAATATTTTTGATGAAACGCAGATAGTAGCTTGCTAGTCCAAGGAAGGCCTGTACCTCTGTGATTGTGATGAGCATTTTCCAGTCTTAGACTGCGAGTACCTTGCTTGCTGTAGGCCTCACTCTTTCCCCGGACACGAGGTGCCCCAAGTACTCTAAGCTGGAATTCAGGAGATGTCACTTCCTTGGCTTCAGTTTCAGACCAAACTCCTCTAGTCACTGTAAAACTAGTTCCAGACATGCCAGGTGCTCTTTCAGATCAGTGCAAACTCAATGATGTTGTTGAAATTAATGAAGATGGCATCAAACATAAGATCACCCAAGCATAGCTCCATTGGAAATTGGTAGGTGCATTGGTGAGTCTGAAGGGCTTCAAAGGAATTCAATCAGACTCATGGGCATCACAAATGCGATATTCTCCCATTCTTTTCCTGCCACTGGGATTTGCCAATACCCACTCACCAAATCTAAAATAATACGGTGAAGGGCAGCCAGAGAATCCTTGATGTGGGTACACACTCCATACTATACAGCTGTTGAGGAGGTGACAATCCACACAGATGGGCAATGCTCCCATCTTTCTGGCATACTAGAAAGATGGTGATGGTCCATAGGCTCTTACTCTCAATAGCAACATGGTTGCTCAACATTTGTTTCAACATGTTCTTCAGCTCCTGAAAGAGTTTAAGTGAAATTTACCTGTACTGCTCCCAAATTGGCAGGTGTCTCCCATGAATCTCATGTTCTAGGCTGGTGGTGCATCCACACAACAGCTGTTTCACCTTTGCAACATCCATGGTACTGAGCCCATCCAATGCTAGCTGCATTTTGTGCTGTATCACCTGACCACACTCTCCTGTGGGCAGCTCTTCCTCTTCCACCATAATCGACAGAGACAAAGGTGCTTTGAGATCTGGTTGGGGCAATATATGCTGCTTCACCCCGAGGGCATTGACCCTCACTGAGACAACTTGTGCGAAAAACAACTTTGGCGGACACTGTCTGAGGCTGGTCCCCCGCATTGCACACTTGATCAGAGTGGCACCCAAATATTAGGGAAAACTGCCAATGTGTAAGGTACCAGTGGCACACCGTCACCATCTACTGGATAAGTGGACTCCACCATCACTTCTATCCCTTCCAATTTTCGGGTGGTGCAGACCTCCAGATGCAGTATAACCTCTTGCTGGGGGGGCTACCTTCAAGGTCTACTTGTTGTTGGTCCTAGGGGTCCTAGCACCATGGTGGGTTCTGGTCCACAATGCTGAACCACACGCTAAAGCACCTGTTGTTCTGGCTTCCTAACCACCAATTGCCAACAGAAGTGAGGGCCTTTCTCCTGGGTCTACACTCTGTTCAGGCTGTGCAGGATGTTTAACCCCACAATGACCGGTGCTGCCCCACGTGGTCAGGCTTTGCCGTCTTCTCACTTCTTCTTCGATCTCCTCCTCTCCACTGTCCGCTGAACACTTCAATTGTCCGCCTTCAGCGGTTGAACATGTAGCCGCTCATGGGTGGCGAAGTAATCCCTAGGTGGCGAGTGCTTGATGTGTTTCTGGAAAACACCTCCCACTTGCTGCCTGAAGGACTAGGATGTAGCTGGGACTTAACACCGCAGGTCCAGACCCTCACACTATTTTACTCCACTCTCACCAACTCAGTTTCCATGATGGTCACATTCACTACACTTTGAAAAAGCATTGATGTATGCTTTATCTAATGCTGTTGCTGTCAATTTGCCATTTGGTAAGATTTCTTCCACACAGCTCTGTGGCCAGCAGTTTATTCAGACAAGTGTGCTATAAATTTGGAGTTTCTATGTTCTCTTATTGTACATATGGGTTAATTATTGTGCTCAGGTTTCCATACAGAATCCAAAGACATGATAATAGGCTCCTGATTAAGCAATTTGCTGTGTGTTTCAGTGCCGGTGGTATGGATATTACATTATCAGCAAAATACTGATAATACAAGGCAGTGTGATGGTGTCTATAACTAAATAGAGGATAATTATAATCCTGGCTAGATTGAAATATTTTCTGTTTACTTTTGACGTTTGGTATGATTTTTATTTGTTTCAATTTGTTTGGTCTTCCAATTATATGCTATCTATTTTGAATAAACAATTTTAATTTGTAAAAAGTGCAATAGTGACTGCACATTGGAATGAGTAATTAAATATATAGCTTCTTGTCCCCTCCCCAAGTACTTAGTTAATCAGTACTGTGATAAACCTAATTGTATAGACGTCACACACTTGTGGTATTTACAACTATGAGTGTAACATAAGGTAAAATACTGCTTTATGAACTCAGTTTGGTCTTTGAGGCTGAAATGAATGAGTGGCATATGTTCTGGGACATTACAAGCACCTTACTGTAAACATGAAGACTGCACTGATCACCCTGCTGATGGGATCAATGCTTCTAAAAACAGGTGAGAGGCCACTTGGGATGTTCTGTGGGATTTTCATTAGTGAACTCAAAACAGCTCAGCCTCTGCTAAAAATATAATCTTTTTTTTCTTTTAAACATAGGCTTACGTGTATGTTTCATAGGTGTAGACATTAATATTGACATTATTGTAAAGCAAAAATGGTATCAGAGACTTTGCAAAGATTAAACTTATGAAAAGATATGTTTAATAATATGGGTTTAAGATGACCTGGTTTTACCAGGGACAGTTAACGGCAAACAAAATCACTATCATGAGATTGACCAAAGACGCTTACCAAGAGTATCAGGTTAAGTACAGTTTAGAGCATCTTGAAAGTAGCAGGGCGACGATCTATGATTAGACATGTTTTTTCATTACTTTGCTAACAGGTCATTTAATTACATTAAGATGCTATTCCAATGGTATATGGAAAGTACATCATAGCTTTAGAATTGATAGACCTTTATTAAAACAACCTAACTCTCAATAAAAAGCTTACAATTAGCAGTATTATCTATATAATATTTATTGTAGGAATAGCAATTATTGCATTGCCGGAGTCCAAAAGAGCCAACCAGTGTGTGGTGAATATTTGAGCATTCAAGGTGTGGTTAAGGAAATATTTTATTTCATTCCAAAAATTCTAATATCACAAAACATATCCAAGGTTCCAACTTCATTGTCACTGGTGAACATTCACCAGCACCTGTGATGGAACCTTTCACTTTCTTTATTTAATATCATATGTTCCAAAACTCCTTAATGATATAATAGAGATGATTTGCTATGGGAGCAAAACTCTGTCAGTTTTATTTTAAATCCTAAACATATAATATTCCAAATGCAATATGCCTTGTGAAATTGAAAATGATGATTTCAGAGGATCTTCAACTGTCTTATTTAAGGTATTAGGGCACACACACACACACACACACACACTCACATACACACATACACATCCAAAAACATACTGGTAGGTTAATTGACTGCTATCAAAAATTTACCCTAGTCTGAGTCTGTCTGTGTTTATATTAGGGAATTTAGACTGTAAGCTCCTATGGGGCAGGGACTGATGTGAATGAGTTCTCTGTACAGCGCTGCGGAATTAGTCGCGCTATATAAATAAATGATGATGATGATGATATTGACTTCTAATGGGAGAAACACTGATTGTGAAGATAATTTCTCCAAAATTGAATAAGCCCTTTAAGGTGCACAACACTGTTTCACATACTGAATGTAAACAACATTAAGCTGTTGATGTAAAGATATCTACAACTTATTTCAACTGTTTCGTACTGTAGTTGCTGTTTTGACCACACTGGTTGTATCGTTGATATTATTCTATACTTTGGACCTTTTAAAAGAACAATAATCATTAACTGCATTTTGAAAGAGCTACTATTTTTTACTGCTGCATTTTGTTTCCTATAGGGACAAACAGTGCTTTCTTAAAATACTTTTACACTGTAATTAATGGGTTTTGCACAGACGGTGTCACACAAGCAGATTTGTTTTCCTTCTGATAACTTTTAAAAAGCTAATTGCATTATTTAGGGTAAACAAGAAAACAGCTGTGTGAAATCAGGGTTTCCTAGACATCTATGTTTTTTCTCTGTCACAGCAGGAAATAAAATGCTACTCAGACATTGCTTAGATATCATGTAGAACTTTTCAGTTGTCAATTTCCATGCAAACAAAATGCTGTGTGATATTAAAGAGCTTTTTTTTATGTAACTGAGGAAAAACAGGTATCCGTTTAATGTTACAAAACTGAAGCAGCTTTTGGGACACCACAATGCATGGAGAACAATGTGTAGCAAAAAAAATATTTTAAAAAATGAATATAGCAGTACCGTGTTAGCCAAAAAAATCGAACTGATGTTAAATACTTTTGTGTTAAAAAAGACAAAAGTATTATAGGAGTGATACCTTTATTGGTTAAAAAACAAAAAAAAATGTATTTGCTAAAAATCTTTGAATTTAAGCTGATAAAAACATTCCACTCACTAACACAAAGGCTCAATCTAACACCTGTATTTATGACGCATTACTTGGACACACTTCACACCCCACAACAAAGTGACTCCAGGCGGTAAATGTCTCAAGGTCCGATTTTCCAAATCCAGCGATTTCCTCGGGAGAATTAAAACTCGCAGATGTATGAAGCTGAGATTCCATGTGAAATCGCGAGAGTTGGGCTTCTGTTAAAATCGCTATTTACAAAATTGCTAGAGATCAAACTCTCGACTGTTTGTCACTCTTTGTCACTATATCTACAAGCACCAGCAAACTCATGGCAGCCAGGGCATGTTGGCACTTGGAGAACCACAAGTCGCAACATGCCTTGACACCCACGGCTGGCTGGGACCTACAAAATCACAACACCCTCATTTAAACCACTAACATTTAATAAAATTAATAAACCCCCAATAAAGACAGTAAACACCCTCATGTATACCATATATTTTTATTAAAATTAATAAACACCCTATACTTACCACAGATGTTTTCATCTGTCATCAGCAGTTTTTAATCCAAAAATGTCTGTCACCCAAGTCCACAATAAATTTGTATGACAGGCAGTGTAACAGTGATGGGTTTATACAACAGGCTGCTATAACATAGGAGAGTTAGCTAACACGGGTGTGTTTTACATCGCAGCAAATCACCAGAGATGTCCAGCGATTTTGAAGATCAGGGTAAAAATCGCAGCTTGATACATTTGAAAAATTTTGGACTAAAATTGCGAGGGCCACGATTTCAACACGCTGAAAAAAATCGGACCTTGATACATTTACCCCCAGATCTCTGAACTCATAGGACTTTACGCTTCCATCCATAGCGAAAACCTTAGTTTTATTACTTTAGATTATCTTAATGATATATACCCCCACTTTTTGTCTTTTTTGACACAAAAATATTTAACATCACATGGAGAATAATTTAAGCTTTAATCGAGAAAGCCTCTTTAAGCACAATCTTGTGCCAATGGTGTTGTGTGGTATCCTCTGATGCCACACTGCTTCTCCTTTGTCCAGTTCTGTCCTACTAGATATATTACATATATTAGATATTAGATTTATTAATCTCGCAATTTGCAAGACAATATTTCTGAGACAAACAATGAAAAATTAGAAAGAGTTCTGTTCAGTATACAAAGAAGCTGTCTCATCTACCATACCGTTGTTTTATCCCTCTGTATGGTTAACGCCTAACGGATTTGTTATTTATTTTATTATATTTACCCTTTTACTGCAACATATTTCTACCTATGCAAGGAATCTCTAGCACAAGAAAGCAAAAAAGGTTTTTACAGAGCTTTTTATAAATTTTAGCTTAATATATTCCATTTTGGGATTATATTAAATGAAATGTAAAACAAATGTCTGTATAAAACAAGTGATATCATTTTAAAGTTGAAGTGGCTATTTTCAAGAAATTTTAAACAGACAGATTTCTTACATTTGTGCGATTTATTTTCTATATCGCTTTTTCAGCCTACCTGGTATTGTTGTAGAGATTGTACATATATAGATGGTATTACATGGTCACTCGAAAGACAAAAATATGTTTTCCAAAATCCTGACGATAAGCTGAGATGTGATGTGGGACGAAATAAAGAATATTCTCACCTATTGTATTGGCTGGTTCTACCAAAAACAGATCCACAACCTAAAATATGCTTTATCTGGTGTTTTCTAAACCTTGTACAACTTGAATAGAATAAGTTTAAAGCAACTGAATCACTAGCAGCTCTTGCAGTGATATAAAAAAATATAAATGAAGAATCGATGTTGTTATGTGAAGTGATTAAAAAAATCTCTATGTTGTTTGTGTGTCTCATTAATTTCTATAGTAATTATTAATAAATGTATACAAGTAGCCTATTCACTGTATGGTATAAAGTATAATTGTAGAACATTAAAATATATTAATGTATAATGCATTGTAGGACCTATGTACCTAGATACATTTCTTCTGTGTGTGTTCAGTTACCTTCTGTATGTTGTACACAGGTTTCAGACATGTAATAAAATTCAGCATGCATAATACCATTGGCCCCTATGTAATAGGTTTTGAGAAAGATCACAAAACACAATGAGGTATTACAATGTTTTGAAATGTAACCTCTGTGGCCCAGTTCCCCATATGCTCACCTGTATAGATATATACAAAGGGATCAATGATGTGAGTTTTATTCTGTGTCTGATAAGTGAGCAAACCAAGCACAATGCAAGAGATTTCTCAAGGTAGAAATACATTTGGGTTAATACATGCTGGTCGTGACAAACATATGTTACTTATTTTGGTCTGTATGGTATAATTACCAGTCACCTTTTTTGATTTATTGTTCACTCCTTATAGTGAATATAGAAAGTAAGGGGAGGTAATTTTGTTATATAATTATAATTAATGTTACTTTAGTGTTAAAACACTCCTTAATGCATCTACATTATTTTTTCTTCTTTTTAATATCCATTTTTAAGATGTATTTCTCAAAATTGAAAAAAAGAATTCTGAATATTTTTTTTTAGACAAAGGGGTGATGAGTTAGAGCAGTGGTCAGGGAACAGGGGTAAATTACCCCAAATGGGGTAAAAATGAAATTCCTGGGGGTAATGCTGCCGATTCACATGCTGTCAGTTGGATTGTAGACCCCTTTAAATGTGAAATTGCTGTTGTACCAGAAGAGCCTCAAGGGTTGGCTGAGGCACTTCTTGAGCTTTGATGCAATAATGAAGCACGTATTGCATTTGAAAACAAAGCAGATCTGTCATATTTTTGGATGTCAACAGCTATAAAGGCATTCAAAATTGCACATGAGGAGGCAGTCAAAAAGTTCCTGCATTATGCAACAACCTATGTTTGCGAACAAGGATTTTCCACTCTAATGAACATAAAAACAAAGCAGAGAAATCGATTGAACGCTGAAGACTGTATACAAATTGCTCTGACATCAAAATTCCCCAATATTGATGCTCTCATATCAAAAATGAAGCAACATCATATCTCCAAACCCTGAAGTTTTGAAGTTGAAGCTTTCAAAGAAATTTTGAATAGATTCAATAACATTTTGACTTCCAATAATTAATAATATATGATTTTCTTACTTTCAAATCTAGGTGGTAACGTTGGCGTATCTAAATATATTTGGGGGTAAAAGGTAAAAAAGTTCCCTGACCCCTGAGTTAGAGAGTTGTTTATGTCGATTACAATTTACAAGAATAATATTTTAGATATCTATTTGTTTCCAAATAAAATATGAGCTTAGAAATAATCTTTCAAATGTCAGATATTGTAAGACATATGACTCATGTTAGCATGAGCAGTCACTTTCCATGAATTCAACATTTCTTTCTGCATATTAGCATCTTTGAAATTATTTCTCCCCTTTACATAATCAATGAATAATTGTAGCGCCAGTGCAGTGCACATGGGTGTTCTACTAAAACAGTGGATGGAACTATGTTTAAGGGGTAGTAGAACAAGCTGTACCTTCTCAGTCAATTCTTTGTTATTCACCATGCTGAGAAATCCAAGGGCACTGTAACAACGTATCTGTTCAGAGTTCTCTGTGGGTGTGAGCTCCTGTCTCTCTTGCTTTTGGCTATCAAAATCAGTATAGATTAGTGATAGAACTAATTAAGTACACAGAGTCTAACTTTTATG
Organism: Mixophyes fleayi; assembly: GCF_038048845.1. NCBI lineage: Eukaryota > Metazoa > Chordata > Amphibia > Anura > Limnodynastidae > Mixophyes > Mixophyes fleayi. The sequence goes on along the minus strand of NC_134405.1, from coordinate 30,539,886 downwards.
ATTAATGACCATGCAGTTAATTTCCCATGCATCTGTCACATTAAATTGGAAATTGTGAATTGAATTTAACTTCAAAGATTTTAAAACATGACCTTTATATCTCCTTTTTATTGGAAGGTTTTCCCATGGGACAAAGTACAGATTATACAACACCAGAAACAAATACAGAAATACAAACATCTCCGGAATCCTCAACAAGTAAGTGCCTAGTAAATTATTTTTTTTAGAAATATATCTGTCTGCCCTTACCTAAAATTATATCCCTGGTTAGAGTTTAATAAATTACATGAAGAAAGGAATCGACAAAATTAGACTTTCAATGATATGAGTTTTATGCTGTGTCTGATAAGTGAGCACCCCATGCACAATGCAAGAGACTTCCCAAAGTAGAAATACATTTGTGTTAATGCATGCTGGTTGTGACACCTTTCTGAGATGTCCAAGGACATCCTTACTCACCTCTCAACAGATGGGCTGGGGTCCCAGGAGGTGCTGTAAAAGTCCCACCTAGCTCTACTCTACTCTAACCAATCACTTGTTTCAGTGAGGCAGATTATCATGATAAATGTATAAATAATGTTTTAGTGGTTAGCACTTCTGCCTCACAGCACTGAGGTCATGAGTTTGATTCCTAAACATGGCCTTATCTGTGTGGAGTTTATATGTTCTCCCTGTGCTTGTGTGGTTTTTCTCTGGGTGCACACTCTAAAAACATACTGGTAGTTTAATTGACTATTATCAAAAATGACCTCTGTGTGTGATTGGGAATTTAGACTTTAAGCGGCATTGGGGCAGGGACTGATGTGAGTGAGTTCTCTGTACAGCGCTGCGGAATTAGTAGTGCTATATAAATAAATAAATGATGATGAGGAGAATGATGGTAAAGCTATTATAAAAGTATGAAATGTGGTGTCATTTAGACATCGCTGTCTCTGTATTCCCTATTTAAGGATTGACAGGTAGTTTGAGTCTGAAACAAAAGACTTTATAAATTTTCTGCCCCAGCTCACTACAGTGAATAAATTAAGTGAGGTCATGGAGGGGGCGGGAAACGTAAATTGCATTCACTAACAGCTTCCCCTGGCACCACACGGACAGATTGAACTTTATCGTGAGAGTGCCAGGGCTAAAAGAGGTACAATGTGCATCGCTCCAGCCCCAAAACCCAAACCTACATCCCTGTAACCAGCAAATACGGAAAACTCCTCTGCAGCTCACAGAAGAAAATATTTATACTGGGAAAAATCAGCCCTATTTTTCCTCTCATGTAAATTCACCCAGCACAATCCCAGCACCACCTGCAAAGCAGGTTGCAAATTCCTTGATATTCGTGTATGATTATGATAGAAACTTTAAGCCTGTGAAAACACCAAAACAATGTCTTCTGATTGCTTCAGTATATGCAACTTTTGTAGCCCAAAAAACTGTTTAAATGTCAGGACCAATGCACCCCCCATCCAAGTCCATTTCATCAGGAAATGATACATCTGTAAGCTGTACAGTGTTACAAGGAATCAGGAAAGGCAAAGATGCCACAATTATCTTTAAAAGGGTTCATTCACCATTGCTGAAACCTTCCTGGAAAGAGATTTCCCAGAACAATGAACACAGTTCTGATATCCCAGCGACATCAACTATATTTCAGAGCCAAGTCACTGTTCCTCAAATAAGTACATCCCACCAAAATAACTCTGTCACTCTAGAGAATCTAATGTCTTCATGTATGGTGATTACCTCCAAATCCAATACTCTTAAAAATAAGTTAACAGGAAACTCAAATACCAGCTGACCAGTATCAAACGATGGTGTCTAGTAACAAAGAAAAAGAAGAGAAGTGAAGGGAAGTTTGTGAGCTGTGAAAATATTATCAATAAAATATCCCTATACTTAACGTTTGAGGAAATGCGTGTTTCTATTGACAATTTCATGTTTAAAGTACAGTTAATGAAAAAAATTAAAGAAATGAAAGACATTTTCATCATTCTTCTCATTAAATAAAAAGGACAGAGATGCAAGGATCCAATATTTCAAAAAGTTATGTAATTAGGCAAAAGAAGACTTTCTAGAAATGTGTGAACATATAACAAATACTACAGAAGGATTGAAATCAATTAGAAATTACAAAAGAAGGAAAGCAGACTGAAATGTCTTTATCTCCTGATAAAAGTCCACCAACTTGTCCTCAGGTAGCTATTTCTGTGTCTGTTAGTACACTAGGCTGTACTACTAATGGAAACCTTCAAAACAAAAGCCAGTTGATTTCTTCATGGATTTATAAGCTGACAAGATGAAGATAGTCAGAAGAGCTGAAGTTTTGGCCACTCGGAGAAAACACAAGTTGCTTGGTGCCACTGCTGCACATTTGATGCAAGTATGAGTGGGGTGTGGCTGCACAAGTGTTCAAGACGGCTCTAACTGTTTCATTGTGGGCTGTGTAAGAGATCTTTTCCATCTTGCACATTTTTCATGCTATATTATTATAGGGGATATTATTATAGTATGTAGATGTTCTTACTCAAAAAAAATATTTTAAGGAATACTTATTAACATTAAAGTTTAGAATTATACCCAAGTGCACCACAATAGAGTTATAGCTTCTTTCTATACAAAACTCTCACACTCTGCCACCCCATAGGCCAGCAGTATTTCTCAATTATACCACCCAAATTGACCACCAGCTTCTCTCACATGCCGCCCCATATGCCCAGCAGCTTCTCTCACATACCAACCAATATGCCAACCAGTTTTTCTCTCATGTGCCAACCAGTTTTTCTCTCATGTGCCACCCCATATGCCCAACAGCTTTTCCCTCACATGTCATGCAATATGCCTACCATTTTTCTCTCATGTGCCACACAATATGCACAAAAGCTTTACTGTCATGTGCCATCCCACATGCCTGCCAGCTTATCGCATGCCATTGGCATTCTCACATGCCCACCAGGTTTTCAAGTGTCATTTCATATGTACCTCGGCATTCCTATCATGTGCCACCCAATATACCCTTTAGCTCTCTCTCAAGTAGCACCCCATGTGCCAACCAACCTTTCTCATATGCCTCCCCATATCACATACAGGATTTCTCACATGCCACCGAATATGAGCACCACTTTTTCTCTCACATGCCATACCATATCCCCACCAGCTTTTCCCTCACATTATCACTCCCTTCTCACCTCTTCACTCATGTCCACCACATTTCTCACATGCTACCCATATGCCCAACAACTTTTTTCTCACATGTCATCCACTACTCACCTGCATGACACATGCCCACCAGGTTTTCTCTCACATGCCATCCACTGACCACCATATTTTCTGTCACATCTCACACCACTTGCACTTCACTCATATGCCACCCCATATGCCCTCTAACATTTCTCCCATATGTCAAAGCTTCAACCAGCTTTTCTTTCACATACCACCTCATATGCAAAACAACTTTTCCGTCACATGCCACCCCATATGCAGATCACTTTTTCTATTACAGGTCACCCATGTAACCACCAGTTTTTCTCTCACATGTCACCAATGCCCACCATCATTTTGTTCAAAATCCACCCCATATGCCCTTCAGCTTGTCTCAAATGCCACTTTAAGAGTATGTATAATGTAATTGTATAATTCCCATTTTAATTAATTACGATTTACTGTTAAAACTATCTTTAATACGTTTCCATTATTCTTTCTCCGCTTTAACACCCATTTTTTAATGTAGTTAGCAAAACTTAAAACAAGAGCTTATTAGTTGTGTTAATTAACAACATAATTATCTTAAAATATATGTAAAATGTGTAATTAGAAACAGGGGTAATTAGTTAGTTAGAGAGTAGTGTGTGCCACTTACAATTTACTGGAATTATATTTTCAGATCTCTACATGTTTCCAAACAAAATATAATGAAACATTTACCATTCTTCTTTTTGAATTATATCAATAACATTAATTATAATTTAGGGTTATTATTATTATTATACTTTATTTGTTAGGCACCACAAGATTTTTGCAGCGTCATACACAGTACATTCAGTAGACTATATAGGGTGAAACAGTACTGAACAATAAACTAATAATACCAAGACTTCAGAAACTCCAGATAGGCTACTGTAGTAAAGATAAAGCAGAAGAACAAGTATAGAGACAGAAGGGAAGAGGGCCCTGCTCATAAGAACCTACATCCTAAGGGAGGGTAAACAGATATCAGGCATAGAAGGGAGTCAGTTAAGGGGATATAGCAAGGAAGGACTGAAGATAGGGGCCGGGAGGAGAGAGGAGATAACGAGTGGAGAAGATAAGAAAGGGTTAGGTGGATAGCTGGTAGGCTTTAGGAACAAGTGAGGTTTAAGTGCCCGTTTGAAGGAGCACAGGTTAGGGGACAGACGGATGGAGCAAGGGAGGTTGTTCCAGTGAAGGGGGCAACACAGGAGAAATCCTAGATTCTGGAGTGAGATTAGATGATCAGAGTGAAGGAGAAGCGACGGTCATTGCTCGAGCACAGGGAGCGGGCGAGAGTGTGAATGGAGTGGAGGTTAGAGATACAGGGGGCAGTAGAGTGGGAGAGAGCCTTGTAGGTGATGGTGAGGAGTTTGAAAATAATTCTGTAGGGGAAGGGGAGCCATTGTAAGGCGAGGCAGAAGAGGAACAGCGTGAAAGGAAGATGAGTCTGGCAGCCGCGTTGAGTATAGAACAAAGGGGGGCGAGATGGCAGTGAGGGAGGCCGGTAAGGAGAAGTTGTAGTAATCAAGATAGGAGATAATGAGTTTATAGTTGATAGTTTTGGTGGCATCATGAGAGAGGAAGGGCCGGATATGGGCAATGATGTGCAGTTGGAAGCAATAGGTTTGGGCAAGGGATTGAATGAGGGGGACAAAATAGAGGGGGAGTCGAGGATGACGCACAGGCAGTCGAGTTGGGTGACAGAGGAGATGGTGTTTTTGTTTACAGTGATAGAGAGATCAGGGTGGGAGGAGAATCTAGAAGGAGGAAAGACAATGCGTTCAGTTTTAGAAATGTTAATTTTGAGAAAGCGTAAGGACATCAAAGAGGAGATGGTGGAGAGGCAGTCAGATACACTAGAGGGGAGGGTGGAGAAAAGATCAGGAGAAGAGATGTAGAGTTGAATGTCATCAGCATACAGGTGATACTGAAGACTGAAGGAGGAGATAAGCGCACCAAGGGAGGTACTATATAGCGAACAGAGTAGAGGGCCAAAAACAGAGCTCTGAGGGACTCCTACAGGGAGAGGTGAGGCGTGGAAAAAGAGCCAAATGTGGAGACAGAGAAGGAATGGTTAGCAAGGTTCGAGTGGAATCAAGCGAGGACAAAGCCAAAGAGGCAGAGAGAGAAGAGTTTGCAACAGGAGGGGGTGGTCCACAGTGTCAAAGGCCGCAAAGAGGTCGAGTAGGATAAATAGGGAGAAGTGACCCCTGGATTTAACTGATACAAGATCATTAGTAACTTTGGCCAAGCTGGTTTCCGTGGAGTACAGGGGACGGAATTGTCATGGAGGTGTCTGGTGAGGCAGCTGCAGACAATACGCATCAAGTAATTTAGAGGCATAGGGCAGAAGTGAGACGGTGCGATAATTAGCAAGTGAGTTGAGATCGAGATTTGGTTTTTTGAGGATAGGAGAGATAAGGGCATGTTTAAATGAGGACGGGACGATGCTGGAGGAGAGTGAAAGATTGAAGAGGTGTGCTAGGTATGAGCAGGCAGTGGGAGAGAGAATGCAAAGGAGGTGAGAAGGGATGGGATCAAGACTTTTAAAATGTTTTTAGCAGAATGTAAAACAAGAACTTACTTGTGTTAACTAACAAAATAATTATGTTAAACAATTCCTAAAATGTGTAAGTAGACAAACGGGTAATGAGTTAAAAAAAAAAGTATTTTGTGTCACTTACATTTTGCAGTATTTAGATTTTTAGATTTCTAGTTGTGTTCAAATAAAATATAAGTTAAGACATAATCTTTCAAATGTCAGATATTTTATGACTTATTATTCAAGTTAGGTAAGCGTTCACTTTCCATGGATTCCATATGTATTTACATTTCTGTCTGCAAATTATCAGCTTTCTAATAGCTTCTCCATATTACATAACTCATGAATAAATGTAACACCAATGCATTGCACATGGGTGTCTTCTAAAGTGGTAGATGGAACAGGGTCTCAGGGGAAATAGAACAAGGTATACCTTCACCAACCCTGCTCTGTCATCCACCTTGCTCAGTGACCTGAGGAAGGTGGATGACAGTGACAGATATTCACTTCTACTAATTTGAGTATGGTTTTGAGGTTTCTAGCTCTAGATTCTTGATAAAATTAGTGATCACTTTTACATATGGAGCTTATTTAAAATGATTGCACAATTGCAACCCTCCTGTACTTGGTATAGGATGGGGAAAATTGAGGGCTTGATTAATTAAGGAAAGTTAAGCAAGAAATTGAGTAAGTTTTCTTACTTAACTTTTCTGGACAAAACCATTTAGCTATGCAAGGGGTACAAATTAGATTATTATTTTGCACATAAGGAAAATACTGGCTTTTTTATCATGTAGCACACAAATACTTGATAGCTTATATATACATTGACATATAAAGATGATCAATAGGAAAAAAAGCCAGTATTTTCCTTATGTGCAAAATAATAAACTAATATGCACCCCTTGCATTGTAACATGGTTTTGTCCAGGAGAAAACAAAATGAATACTTTCCTTAATGAATCAAGCTCTGATTGACTATATTAAAACATACCAAGGAATAATCGCAGAAAACAACAATACACAGTAAACCAATATCAAAAAATATTATAAAGTCAAATAGATGGAAGAAGCTAAAAATAGATCAGTCCGGTTGTTTTCCAACCATGAAGAGGTCATATAATCCAACAGGAACATTACTCTAATCTATCTTAAACAGTGTAAGAGTGTTGTTATGTGAATTGATTAAAAAAATCTCTATATTATTAATAAATGTATACTTTAAAATGTATAAAGGTTTAAAAAAGATCAAGTACCACAGTTAATGTAGAAATTATAGTTTCATCAAACACAGGAGAAACAAATGATTTAACATGAATACAAGTAGCCTATTCACTTTATGGTGTAAAGTATAATTGTAGAACATTAAAGTATATTAATGTATAATGCATTGTAGGACCGATGTACCTAAATACATTTCTTCTGTGTGTGTTCAGTTACCTTCTGTATGTTGTACACAGGTTTCAGATATGTAATAAAATTCAGCATGCATAATACCATTGGCCCCTATGTAATAGGTTTTGAGAAAGATCAGAAAACACAATGAGGTATTACAATTTTTTGAAATGTAACCTCTGTGGCCCATTTCCCCATATGCTAACCTGTATAGATATATACAAAGGGATCAATGATGTGAATTTTATTCTGTGTCTGATAAGTGAGCAAACCAAGCACAATGCAAGAGATTTCTCAAGGTAGAAATACATTTGTGTTAATGCATGCTGGTTGTGACAAACATATGTTACTTATTTTGGTCTGCATGGTATAATTACCAGTCACCTTTTTTGAATTATTGTTCACTCCTTATAGTGAATATAGAAAGTAAGGGGAGGTAATTTTGTTATATAATTATAATCAATGCTAATTTAGTGTGTGAACGCTCTTTAATGCATCTACATTATTCTTACTTCTTTTTAACGTCCATTTTTAAAATGTATTTCGCAAAATTTTAAAAAATAATTCTTAATAATTTTATTTAGACAAAGCGGTGATGAGTTAGTGAGTTGCTTATGTCGATTACAATTTACAACATTAATATTTTAGATCTCTATTTCTTTCCAAACAAAATATAAGCTTAGAAATAATCTTGCAAATGTCAGATATTGTAAGACATATGACTCATGTTAGCATGAGCAGTCACTTTCCATGAATTCAACATTTCTTTCTGCATATTAGCATCTTTGAAATAATTTCTCTCCATTACATAATCAATGAATAAATGTAGCGCCAGTGCAGTGCACATGGGTGTTTTACTAAAACAGTGGATGGAACTATGTTTAAGGGGTAGTAGAACAAGATGTACCTTCTCAGTCAATTCTTTGTTATTCACCTTGCTAAGTTATCCAAGGGCACTGTAACAACATATCTGTTTAGAGTTCTCTGTGGGTGGGTGCTCCTGTCTCTCTTGCTTTTGGCTATCAAAATCAGTATAGATTAGTGATAGAACTAATTAAGTACACAGAGTCTAACTTTTATGATTAATGACCATGCAGTTAATTTCCCATGCATCTGTCACATTAAATTGGAAATTGTGAATTGAATTTAACTTCAAAGATTTTAAAACATGACCTTTATATCTCCTTTTTATTGGAAGGTTTTCCCATGGGACAAAGTACAGATTATACAACACCAGAAACAAATACAGAAATACAGACATCTCCGGAATCCTCAACAAGTAAGTGCCTAGTAAATTATTTTTTTTAGAAATATATCTGTCTGCCCTTACCTAAAATTATATCCCTGGTTAGAGTTTAATAAATTACATGAAGAAAGGAATCGACAAAATTAGACTTTCAATGATATGAGTTTTATGCTGTGTCTGATAAGTGAGCACCCCATGCACAATGCAAGAGACTTCCCAAAGTAGAAATACATTTGTGTTAATGCATGCTGGTTGTGACACCTTTCTGAGATGTCCAAGGACATCCTTACTCACCTCTCAACAGATGGGCTGGGGTCCCAGGAGGTGCTGTAAAAGTCCCACCTAGCTCTACTCTACTCTAACCAATCACTTGTTTCAGTGAGGCAGATTATCATGATAAATGTATAAATAATGTTTTAGTGGTTAGCACTTCTGCCTCACAGCACTGAGGTCATGAGTTTGATTCCTAAACATGGCCTTATCTGTGTGGAGTTTATATGTTCTCCCTGTGCTTGTGTGGTTTTTCTCTGGGTGCACACTCTAAAAACATACTGGTAGTTTAATTGACTATTATCAAAAATGACCTCTGTGTGTGATTGGGAATTTAGACTTTAAGCGGCATTGGGGCAGGGACTGATGTGAGTGAGTTCTCTGTACAGCGCTGCGGAATTAGTAGTGCTATATAAATAAATAAATGATGATGAGGAGAATGATGGTAAAGCTATTATAAAAGTATGAAATGTGGTGTCATTTAGACATCGCTGTCTCTGTATTCCCTATTTAAGGATTGACAGGTAGTTTGAGTCTGAAACAAAAGACTTTATAAATTTTCTGCCCCAGCTCACTACAGTGAATAAATTAAGTGAGGTCATGGAGGGGGCGGGAAACGTAAATTGCATTCACTAACAGCTTCCCCTGGCACCACACGGACAGATTGAACTTTATCGTGAGAGTGCCAGGGCTAAAAGAGGTACAATGTGCATCGCTCCAGCCCCAAAACCCAAACCTACATCCCTGTAACCAGCAAATACGGAAAACTCCTCTGCAGCTCACAGAAGAAAATATTTATACTGGGAAAAATCAGCCCTATTTTTCCTCTCATGTAAATTCACCCAGCACAATCCCAGCACCACCTGCAAAGCAGGTTGCAAATTCCTTGATATTCGTGTATGATTATGATAGAAACTTTAAGCCTGTGAAAACACCAAAACAATGTCTTCTGATTGCTTCAGTATATGCAACTTTTGTAGCCCAAAAAACTGTTTAAATGTCAGGACCAATGCACCCCCCATCCAAGTCCATTTCATCAGGAAATGATACATCTGTAAGCTGTACAGTGTTACAAGGAATCAGGAAAGGCAAAGATGCCACAATTATCTTTAAAAGGGTTCATTCACCATTGCTGAAACCTTCCTGGAAAGAGATTTCCCAGAACAATGAACACAGTTCTGATATCCCAGCGACATCAACTATATTTCAGAGCCAAGTCACTGTTCCTCAAATAAGTACATCCCACCAAAATAACTCTGTCACTCTAGAGAATCTAATGTCTTCATGTATGGTGATTACCTCCAAATCCAATACTCTTAAAAATAAGTTAACAGGAAACTCAAATACCAGCTGACCAGTATCAAACGATGGTGTCTAGTAACAAAGAAAAAGAAGAGAAGTGAAGGGAAGTTTGTGAGCTGTGAAAATATTATCAATAAAATATCCCTATACTTAACGTTTGAGGAAATGCGTGTTTCTATTGACAATTTCATGTTTAAAGTACAGTTAATGAAAAAAATTAAAGAAATGAAAGACATTTTCATCATTCTTCTCATTAAATAAAAAGGACAGAGATGCAAGGATCCAATATTTCAAAAAGTTATGTAATTAGGCAAAAGAAGACTTTCTAGAAATGTGTGAACATATAACAAATACTACAGAAGGATTGAAATCAATTAGAAATTACAAAAGAAGGAAAGCAGACTGAAATGTCTTTATCTCCTGATAAAAGTCCACCAACTTGTCCTCAGGTAGCTATTTCTGTGTCTGTTAGTACACTAGGCTGTACTACTAATGGAAACCTTCAAAACAAAAGCCAGTTGATTTCTTCATGGATTTATAAGCTGACAAGATGAAGATAGTCAGAAGAGCTGAAGTTTTGGCCACTCGGAGAAAACACAAGTTGCTTGGTGCCACTGCTGCACATTTGATGCAAGTATGAGTGGGGTGTGGCTGCACAAGTGTTCAAGACGGCTCTAACTGTTTCATTGTGGGCTGTGTAAGAGATCTTTTCCATCTTGCACATTTTTCATGCTATATTATTATAGGGGATATTATTATAGTATGTAGATGTTCTTACTCAAAAAAAATATTTTAAGGAATACTTATTAACATTAAAGTTTAGAATTATACCCAAGTGCACCACAATAGAGTTATAGCTTCTTTCTATACAAAACTCTCACACTCTGCCACCCCATAGGCCAGCAGTATTTCTCAATTATACCACCCAAATTGACCACCAGCTTCTCTCACATGCCGCCCCATATGCCCAGCAGCTTCTCTCACATACCAACCAATATGCCAACCAGTTTTTCTCTCATGTGCCAACCAGTTTTTCTCTCATGTGCCACCCCATATGCCCAACAGCTTTTCCCTCACATGTCATGCAATATGCCTACCATTTTTCTCTCATGTGCCACACAATATGCACAAAGCTTTACTGTCATGTGCCATCCCACATGCCTGCCAGCTTATCGCATGCCATTGGCATTCTCACATGCCCACCAGGTTTTCAAGTGTCATTTCATATGTACCTCGGCATTCCTATCATGTGCCACCCATTATACCCTTTAGCTCTCTCTCAAGTAGCACCCCATGTGCCAACCAACCTTTCTCACATGCCTCCCCATATCACATACAGGATTTCTCACATGCCACCGAATATGAGCACCACTTTTTCTCTCACATGCCATACCATATCCCCACCAGCTTTTCCCTCACATTATCACTCCCTTCTCACCTCTTCACTCATGTCCACCACATTTCTCACATGCTACCCATATGCCCAACAACTTTTTTCTCACATGTCATCCACTACTCACCTGCATGACACATGCCCACCAGGTTTTCTCTCACATGCCATCCACTGACCACCATATTTTCTGTCACATCTCACACCACTTGCACTTCACTCATATGCCACCCCATATGCCCTCTAACATTTCTCCCATATGTCAAAGCTTCAACCAGCTTTTCTTTCACATACCACCTCATATGCAAAACAACTTTTCCGTCACATGCCACCCCATATGCAGATCACTTTTTCTATTACAGGTCACCCATGTAACCACCAGTTTTTCTCTCACATGTCACCAATGCCCACCATCATTTTGTTCAAAATCCACCCCATATGCCCTTCAGCTTGTCTCAAATGCCACTTTAAGAGTATGTATAATGTAATTGTATAATTCCCATTTTAATTAATTACGATTTACTGTTAAAACTATCTTTAATACGTTTCCATTATTCTTTCTCCGCTTTAACACCCATTTTTTAATGTAGTTAGCAAAACTTAAAACAAGAGCTTATTAGTTGTGTTAATTAACAACATAATTATCTTAAAATATATGTAAAATGTGTAATTAGAAACAGGGGTAATTAGTTAGTTAGAGAGTAGTGTGTGCCACTTACAATTTACTGGAATTATATTTTCAGATCTCTACATGTTTCCAAACAAAATATAATGAAACATTTACCATTCTTCTTTTTGAATTATATCAATAACATTAATTATAATTTAGGGTTATTATTATTATTATACTTTATTTGTTAGGCACCACAAGATTTTTGCAGCGTCATACACAGTACATTCAGTAGACTATATAGGGTGAAACAGTACTGAACAATAAACTAATAATACCAAGACTTCAGAAACTCCAGATAGGCTACTGTAGTAAAGATAAAGCAGAAGAACAAGTATAGAGACAGAAGGGAAGAGGGCCCTGCTCATAAGAACCTACATCCTAAGGGAGGGTAAACAGATATCAGGCATAGAAGGGAGTCAGTTAAGGGGATATAGCAAGGAAGGACTGAAGATAGGGGCCGGGAGGAGAGAGGAGATAACGAGTGGAGAAGATAAGAAAGGGTTAGGTGGATAGCTGGTAGGCTTTAGGAACAAGTGAGGTTTAAGTGCCCGTTTGAAGGAGCACAGGTTAGGGGACAGACGGATGGAGCAAGGGAGGTTGTTCCAGTGAAGGGGGCAACACAGGAGAAATCCTAGATTCTGGAGTGAGATTAGATGATCAGAGTGAAGGAGAAGCGACGGTCATTGCTCGAGCACAGGGAGCGGGCGAGAGTGTGAATGGAGTGGAGGTTAGAGATACAGGGGGCAGTAGAGTGGGAGAGAGCCTTGTAGGTGATGGTGAGGAGTTTGAAAATAATTCTGTAGGGGAAGGGGAGCCATTGTAAGGCGAGGCAGAAGAGGAACAGCGTGAAAGGAAGATGAGTCTGGCAGCCGCGTTGAGTATAGAACAAAGGGGGGCGAGATGGCAGTGAGGGAGGCCGGTAAGGAGAAGTTGTAGTAATCAAGATAGGAGATAATGAGTTTATAGTTGATAGTTTTGGTGGCATCATGAGAGAGGAAGGGCCGGATATGGGCAATGATGTGCAGTTGGAAGCAATAGGTTTGGGCAAGGGATTGAATGAGGGGGACAAAATAGAGGGGGAGTCGAGGATGACGCACAGGCAGTCGAGTTGGGTGACAGAGGAGATGGTGTTTTTGTTTACAGTGATAGAGAGATCAGGGTGGGAGGAGAATCTAGAAGGAGGAAAGACAATGCGTTCAGTTTTAGAAATGTTAATTTTGAGAAAGCGTAAGGACATCAAAGAGGAGATGGTGGAGAGGCAGTCAGATACACTAGAGGGGAGGGTGGAGAAAAGATCAGGAGAAGAGATGTAGAGTTGAATGTCATCAGCATACAGGTGATACTGAAGACTGAAGGAGGAGATAAGCGCACCAAGGGAGGTACTATATAGCGAACAGAGTAGAGGGCCAAAAACAGAGCTCTGAGGGACTCCTACAGGGAGAGGTGAGGCGTGGAAAAAGAGCCAAATGTGGAGACAGAGAAGGAATGGTTAGCAAGGTTCGAGTGGAATCAAGCGAGGACAAAGCCAAAGAGGCAGAGAGAGAAGAGTTTGCAACAGGAGGGGGTGGTCCACAGTGTCAAAGGCCGCAAAGAGGTCGAGTAGGATAAATAGGGAGAAGTGACCCCTGGATTTAACTGATACAAGATCATTAGTAACTTTGGCCAAGCTGGTTTCCGTGGAGTACAGGGGACGGAATTGTCATGGAGGTGTCTGGTGAGGCAGCTGCAGACAATACGCATCAAGTAATTTAGAGGCATAGGGCAGAAGTGAGACGGTGCGATAATTAGCAAGTGAGTTGAGATCGAGATTTGGTTTTTTGAGGATAGGAGAGATAAGGGCATGTTTAAATGAGGACGGGACGATGCTGGAGGAGAGTGAAAGATTGAAGAGGTGTGCTAGGTATGAGCAGGCAGTGGGAGAGAGAATGCAAAGGAGGTGAGAAGGGATGGGATCAAGACTTTTAAAATGTTTTTAGCAGAATGTAAAACAAGAACTTACTTGTGTTAACTAACAAAATAATTATGTTAAACAATTCCTAAAATGTGTAAGTAGACAAACGGGTAATGAGTTAAAAAAAAAAGTATTTTGTGTCACTTACATTTTGCAGTATTTAGATTTTTAGATTTCTAGTTGTGTTCAAATAAAATATAAGTTAAGACATAATCTTTCAAATGTCAGATATTTTATGACTTATTATTCAAGTTAGGTAAGCGTTCACTTTCCATGGATTCCATATGTATTTACATTTCTGTCTGCAAATTATCAGCTTTCTAATAGCTTCTCCATATTACATAACTCATGAATAAATGTAACACCAATGCATTGCACATGGGTGTCTTCTAAAGTGGTAGATGGAACAGGGTCTCAGGGGAAATAGAACAAGGTATACCTTCACCAACCCTGCTCTGTCATCCACCTTGCTCAGTGACCTGAGGAAGGTGGATGACAGTGACAGATATTCACTTCTACTAATTTGAGTATGGTTTTGAGGTTTCTAGCTCTAGATTCTTGATAAAATTAGTGATCACTTTTACATATGGAGCTTATTTAAAATGATTGCACAATTGCAACCCTCCTGTACTTGGTATAGGATGGGGAAAATTGAGGGCTTGATTAATTAAGGAAAGTTAAGCAAGAAATTGAGTAAGTTTTCTTACTTAACTTTTCTGGACAAAACCATTTAGCTATGCAAGGGGTACAAATTAGATTATTATTTTGCACATAAGGAAAATACTGGCTTTTTTATCATGTAGCACACAAATACTTGATAGCTTATATATACATTGACATATAAAGATGATCAATAGGAAAAAAAGCCAGTATTTTCCTTATGTGCAAAATAATAAACTAATATGCACCCCTTGCATTGTAACATGGTTTTGTCCAGGAGAAAACAAAATGAATACTTTCCTTAATGAATCAGGCTCTGATTGACTATATTAAAACATACCAAGGAATAATCGCAGAAAACAACAATACACAGTAAACCAATATCAAAAAATATTATAAAGTCAAATAGATGGAAGAAGCTAAAAATAGATCAGTCCGGTTGTTTTCCAACCATGAAGAGGTCATATAATCCAACAGGAACATTACTCTAATCTATCTTAAACAGTGTAAGAGTGTTGTTATGTGAATTGATTAAAAAAATCTCTATATTATTAATAAATGTATACTTTAAAATGTATAAAGGTTTGAAAAAGATCAAGTACCACAGTTAATGTAGAAATTATAGTTTCATCAAACACAGGAGAAACAAATGATTTAACATGAATACAAGTAGCCTATTCACTTTATGGTGTAAAGTATAATTGTAGAACATTAAAGTATATTAATGTATAATGCATTGTAGGACCGATGTACCTAAATACATTTCTTCTGTGTGTGTTCAGTTACCTTCTGTATGTTGTACACAGGTTTCAGATATGTAATAAAATTCAGCATGCATAATACCATTGGCCCCTATGTAATAGGTTTTGAGAAAGATCAGAAAACACAATGAGGTATTACAATTTTTTGAAATGTAACCTCTGTGGCCCATTTCCCCATATGCTAACCTGTATAGATATATACAAAGGGATCAATGATGTGAATTTTATTCTGTGTCTGATAAGTGAGCAAACCAAGCACAATGCAAGAGATTTCTCAAGGTAGAAATACATTTGTGTTAATGCATGCTGGTTGTGACAAACATATGTTACTTATTTTGGTCTGCATGGTATAATTACCAGTCACCTTTTTTGAATTATTGTTCACTCCTTATAGTGAATATAGAAAGTAAGGGGAGGTAATTTTGTTATATAATTATAATCAATGCTAATTTAGTGTGTGAACGCTCTTTAATGCATCTACATTATTCTTACTTCTTTTTAACGTCCATTTTTAAAATGTATTTCGCAAAATTTTAAAAAATAATTCTTAATAATTTTATTTAGACAAAGCGGTGATGAGTTAGTGAGTTGCTTATGTCGATTACAATTTACAACATTAATATTTTAGATCTCTATTTCTTTCCAAACAAAATATAAGCTTAGAAATAATCTTGCAAATGTCAGATATTGTAAGACATATGACTCATGTTAGCATGAGCAGTCACTTTCCATGAATTCAACATTTCTTTCTGCATATTAGCATCTTTGAAATAATTTCTCTCCATTACATAATCAATGAATAAATGTAGCGCCAGTGCAGTGCACATGGGTGTTTTACTAAAACAGTGGATGGAACTATGTTTAAGGGGTAGTAGAACAAGATGTACCTTCTCAGTCAATTCTTTGTTATTCACCTTGCTAAGTTATCCAAGGGCACTGTAACAACATATCTGTTTAGAGTTCTCTGTGGGTGGGTGCTCCTGTCTCTCTTGCTTTTGGCTATCAAAATCAGTATAGATTAGTGATAGAACTAATTAAGTACACAGAGTCTAACTTTTATGATTAATGACCATGCAGTTAATTTCCCATGCATCTGTCACATTAAATTGGAAATTGTGAATTGAATTTAACTTCAAAGATTTTAAAACATGACCTTTATATCTCCTTTTTATTGGAAGGTTTTCCCATGGGACAAAGTACAGATTATACAACACCAGAAACAAATACAGAAATACAGACATCTCCGGAATCCTCAACAAGTAAGTGCCTAGTAAATTATTTTTTTTAGAAATATATCTGTCTGCCCTTACCTAAAATTATATCCCTGGTTAGAGTTTAATAAATTACATGAAGAAAGGAATCGACAAAATTAGACTTTCAATGATATGAGTTTTATGCTGTGTCTGATAAGTGAGCACCCCATGCACAATGCAAGAGACTTCCCAAAGTAGAAATACATTTGTGTTAATGCATGCTGGTTGTGACACCTTTCTGAGATGTCCAAGGACATCCTTACTCACCTCTCAACAGATGGGCTGGGGTCCCAGGAGGTGCTGTAAAAGTCCCACCTAGCTCTACTCTACTCTAACCAATCACTTGTTTCAGTGAGGCAGATTATCATGATAAATGTATAAATAATGTTTTAGTGGTTAGCACTTCTGCCTCACAGCACTGAGGTCATGAGTTTGATTCCTAAACATGGCCTTATCTGTGTGGAGTTTATATGTTCTCCCTGTGCTTGTGTGGTTTTTCTCTGGGTGCACACTCTAAAAACATACTGGTAGTTTAATTGACTATTATCAAAAATGACCTCTGTGTGTGATTGGGAATTTAGACTTTAAGCGGCATTGGGGCAGGGACTGATGTGAGTGAGTTCTCTGTACAGCGCTGCGGAATTAGTTGTGCTATATAAATAAATAAATGATGATGAGGAGAATGATGGTAAAGCTATTATAAAAGTATGAAATGTGGTGTCATTTAGACATCGCTGTCTCTGTATTCCCTATTTAAGGATTGACAGGTAGTTTGAGTCTGAAACAAAAGACTTTATAAATTTTCTGCCCCAGCTCACTACAGTGAATAAATTAAGTGAGGTCATGGAGGGGGCGGGAAACGTAAATTGCATTCACTAACAGCTTCCCCTGGCACCACACGGACAGATTGAACTTTATCGTGAGAGTGCCAGGGCTAAAAGAGGTACAATGTGCATCGCTCCAGCCCCAAAACCCAAACCTACATCCCTGTAACCAGCAAATACGGAAAACTCCTCTGCAGCTCACAGAAGAAAATATTTATACTGGGAAAAATCAGCCCTATTTTTCCTCTCATGTAAATTCACCCAGCACAATCCCAGCACCACCTGCAAAGCAGGTTGCAAATTCCTTGATATTCGTGTATGATTATGATAGAAACTTTAAGCCTGTGAAAACACCAAAACAATGTCTTCTGATTGCTTCAGTATATGCAACTTTTGTAGCCCAAAAAACTGTTTAAATGTCAGGACCAATGCACCCCCCATCCAAGTCCATTTCATCAGGAAATGATACATCTGTAAGCTGTACAGTGTTACAAGGAATCAGGAAAGGCAAAGATGCCACAATTATCTTTAAAAGGGTTCATTCACCATTGCTGAAACCTTCCTGGAAAGAGACTTCCCAGAACAATGAACACAGTTCTGATATCCCAGCGACATCAACTATATTTCAGAGCCAAGTCACTGTTCCTCAAATAAGTACATCCCACCAAAATAACTCTGTCACTCTAGAGAATCTAATGTCTTCATGTATGGTGATAACCTCCAAATCCAATACTCTTAAAAATAAGTTAACAGGAAACTCAAATACCAGCTGACCAGTATCAAACGATGGTGTCTAGTAACAAAGAAAAAGAAGAGAAGTGAAGGGAAGTTTGTGAGCTGTGAAAATATTATCAATAAAATATCCCTATACTTAACGTTTGAGGAAATGCGTGTTTCTATTGACAATTTCATGTTTAAAGTACAGTTAATGAAAAAAATTAAAGAAATGAAAGACATTTTCATCATTCTTCTCATTAAATAAAAAGGACAGAGATGCAAGGATCCAATATTTCAAAAAGTTATGTAATTAGGCAAAAGAAGACTTTCTAGAAATGTGTGAACATATAACAAATACTACAGAAGGATTGAAATCAATTAGAAATTACAAAAGAAGGAAAGCAGACTGAAATGTCTTTATCTCCTGATAAAAGTCCACCAACTTGTCCTCAGGTAGCTATTTCTGTGTCTGTTAGTACACTAGGCTGTACTACTAATGGAAACCTTCAAAACAAAAGCCAGTTGATTTCTTCATGGATTTATAAGCTGACAAGATGAAGATAGTCAGAAGAGCTGAAGTTTTGGCCACTCGGAGAAAACACAAGTTGCTTGGTGCCACTGCTGCACATTTGATGCAAGTATGAGTGGGGTGTGGCTGCACAAGTGTTCAAGACGGCTCTAACTGTTTCATTGTGGGCTGTGTAAGAGATCTTTTCCATCTTGCACATTTTTCATGCTATATTATTATAGGGGATATTATTATAGTATGTAGATGTTCTTACTCAAAAAAAATATTTTAAGGAATACTTATTAACATTAAAGTTTAGAATTATACCCAAGTGCACCACAATAGAGTTATAGCTTCTTTCTATACAAAACTCTCACACTCTGCCACCCCATAGGCCAGCAGTATTTCTCAATTATACCACCCAAATTGACCACCAGCTTCTCTCACATGCCGCCCCATATGCCCAGCAGCTTCTCTCACATACCAACCAATATGCCAACCAGTTTTTCTCTCATGTGCCAACCAGTTTTTCTCTCATGTGCCACCCCATATGCCCAACAGCTTTTCCCTCACATGTCATGCAATATGCCTACCATTTTTCTCTCATGTGCCACACAATATGCACAAAAGCTTTACTGTCATGTGCCATCCCACATGCCTGCCAGCTTATCGCATGCCATTGGCATTCTCACATGCCCACCAGGTTTTCAAGTGTCATTTCATATGTACCTCGGCATTCCTATCATGTGCCACCCAATATACCCTTTAGCTCTCTCTCAAGTAGCACCCCATGTGCCAACCAACCTTTCTCATATGCCTCCCCATATCACATACAGGATTTCTCACATGCCACCGAATATGAGCACCACTTTTTCTCTCACATGCCATACCATATCCCCACCAGCTTTTCCCTCACATTATCACTCCCTTCTCACCTCTTCACTCATGTCCACCACATTTCTCACATGCTACCCATATGCCCAACAACTTTTTTCTCACATGTCATCCACTACTCACCTGCATGACACATGCCCACCAGGTTTTCTCTCACATGCCATCCACTGACCACCATATTTTCTGTCACATCTCACACCACTTGCACTTCACTCATATGCCACCCCATATGCCCTCTAACATTTCTCCCATATGTCAAAGCTTCAACCAGCTTTTCTTTCACATACCACCTCATATGCAAAACAACTTTTCCGTCACATGCCACCCCATATGCAGATCACTTTTTCTATTACAGGTCACCCATGTAACCACCAGTTTTTCTCTCACATGTCACCAATGCCCACCATCATTTTGTTCAAAATCCACCCCATATGCCCTTCAGCTTGTCTCAAATGCCACTTTAAGAGTATGTATAATGTAATTGTATAATTCCCATTTTAATTAATTACGATTTAATGTTAAAACTATCTTTAATACGTTTCCATTATTCTTTCTCCGCTTTAACACCCATTTTTTAATGTAGTTAGCAAAACTTAAAACAAGAGCTTATTAGTTGTGTTAATTAACAACATAATTATCTTAAAATATATGTAAAATGTGTAATTAGAAACAGGGGTAATTAGTTAGTTAGAGAGTAGTGTGTGCCACTTACAATTTACTGGAATTATATTTTCAGATCTCTACATGTTTCCAAACAAAATATAATGAAACATTTACCATTCTTCTTTTTGAATTATATCAATAACATTAATTATAATTTAGGGTTATTATTATTATTATACTTTATTTGTTAGGCACCACAAGATTTTTGCAGCGCCATACACAGTACATTCAGTAGACTATATAGGGTGAAACAGTACTGAACAATAAACTAATAATACCAAGACTTCAGAAACTCCAGATAGGCTACTGTAGTAAAGATAAAGCAGAAGAACAAGTATAGAGACAGAAGGGAAGAGGGCCCTGCTCATAAGAACCTACATCCTAAGGGAGGGTAAACAGATATCAGGCATAGAAGGGAGTCAGTTAAGGGGATATAGCAAGGAAGGACTGAAGATAGGGGCCGGGAGGAGAGAGGAGATAACGAGTGGAGAAGATAAGAAAGGGTTAGGTGGATAGCTGGTAGGCTTTAGGAACAAGTGAGTTTTAAGTGCCCGTTTGAAGGAGCACAGCTTAGGGGACAGACGGATGGAGCAAGGGAGGTTGTTCCAGTGAAGGGGGCAACACAGGAGAAATCCTAGATTCTGGAGTGAGATTAGATGATCAGAGTGAAGGAGAAGCGACGGTCATTGCTCGAGCACAGGGAGCGGGCGAGAGTGTGAATGGAGTGGAGGTTAGAGATACAGGGGGCAGTAGAGTGGGAGAGAGCCTTGTAGGTGATGGTGAGGAGTTTGAAAATAATTCTGTAGGGGAAGGGGAGCCATTGTAAGGCGAGGCAGAAGAGGAACAGCGTGAAAGGAAGATGAGTCTGGCAGCCGCGTTGAGTATAGAACAAAGGGGGGCGAGATGGCAGTGAGGGAGGCCGGTAAGGAGAAGTTGTAGAAATCAAGATAGGAGATAATGAGTTTATAGTTGATAGTTTTGGTGGCATCATGAGAGAGGAAGGGCCGGATATGGGCAATGATGTGCAGTTGGAAGCAATAGGTTTGGGCAAGGGATTGAATGTTGGGGACAAAATAGAGGGGGAGTCGAGGATGAAGCACAGGCAGTCGAGTTGGGTGACAGAGGAGATGGTGTTTTTGTTTACAGTGATAGAGAGATCAGGGTGGGAGGAGAATCTAGAAGGAGGAAAGACAATTGTCATGGAGGTGTCTGGTGAGGCAGCTGCAGACAATACGCATCAAGTAATTTAGAGGCATAGGGCAGAAGTGAGACGGTGCGATAATTAGCAAGTGAGTTGAGATCGAGATTTGGTTTTTTGAGGATAGGAGAGATAAGGGCATGTTTAAATGAGGACGGGACGATGCTGGAGGAGAGTGAAAGATTGAAGAGGTGTGCTAGGTATGAGCAGGCAGTGGGAGAGAGAATGCAAAGGAGGTGAGAAGGGATGGGATCAAGACTTTTAAAATGTTTTTAGCAGAATGTAAAACAAGAACTTACTTGTGTTAACTAACAAAATAATTATGTTAAACAATTCCTAAAATGTGTAAGTAGACAAACGGGTAATGAGTTAAAAAAAAAAGTATTTTGTGTCACTTACATTTTGCAGTATTTAGATTTTTAGATTTCTAGTTGTGTTCAAATAAAATATAAGTTAAGACATAATCTTTCAAATGTCAGATATTTTATGACTTATTATTCAAGTTAGGTAAGCGTTCACTTTCCATGGATTCCATATGTATTTACATTTCTGTCTGCAAATTATCAGCTTTCTAATAGCTTCTCCATATTACATAACTCATGAATAAATGTAACACCAATGCATTGCACATGGGTGTCTTCTAAAGTGGTAGATGGAACAGGGTCTCAGGGGAAATAGAACAAGGTATACCTTCACCAACCCTGCTCTGTCATCCACCTTGCTCAGTGACCTGAGGAAGGTGGATGACAGTGACAGATATTCACTTCTACTAATTTGAGTATGGTTTTGAGGTTTCTAGCTCTAGATTCTTGATAAAATTAGTGATCACTTTTACATATGGAGCTTATTTAAAATGATTGCACAATTGCAACCCTCCTGTACTTGGTATAGGATGGGGAAAATTGAGGGCTTGATTAATTAAGGAAAGTTAAGCAAGAAATTGAGTAAGTTTTCTTACTTAAATTTTCTGGACAAAACCATTTAGCTATGCAAGGGGTACAAATTAGATTATTATTTTGCACATAAGGAAAATACTGGCTTTTTTATCATGTAGCACACAAATACTTGATAGCTTATATATACATTGACATATAAAGATGATCAATAGGAAAAAAAGCCAGTATTTTCCTTATGTGCAAAATAATAAACTAATATGCACCCCTTGCATTGTAACATGGTTTTGTCCAGGAGAAAACAAAATGAATACTTTCCTTAATGAATCAGGCTCTGATTGACTATATTAAAACATACCAAGGAATAATCGCAGAAAACAACAATACACAGTAAACCAATATCAAAAAATATTATAAAGTCAAATAGATGGAAGAAGCTAAAAATAGATCAGTCCGGTTGTTTTCCAACCATGAAGAGGTCATATAATCCAACAGGAACATTACTCTAATCTATCTTAAACAGTGTAAGAGTGTTGTTATGTGAATTGATTAAAAAAATCTCTATATTATTAATAAATGTATACTTTAAAATGTATAAAGGTTTGAAAAAGATCAAGTACCACAGTTAATGTAGAAATTATAGTTTCATCAAACACAGGAGAAACAAATGATTTAACATGAATACAAGTAGCCTATTCACTTTATGGTGTAAAGTATAATTGTAGAACATTAAAGTATATTAATGTATAATGCATTGTAGGACCGATGTACCTAAATACATTTCTTCTGTGTGTGTTCAGTTACCTTCTGTATGTTGTACACAGGTTTCAGATATGTAATAAAATTCAGCATGCATAATACCATTGGCCCCTATGTAATAGGTTTTGAGAAAGATCAGAAAACACATTGAGGTATTACAATTTTTTGAAATGTAACCTCTGTGGCCCATTTCCCCATATGCTAACCTGTATAGATATATACAAAGGGATCAATGATGTGAATTTTATTCTGTGTCTGATAAGTGAGCAAACCAAGCACAATGCAAGAGATTTCTCAAGGTAGAAATACATTTGTGTTAATGCATGCTGGTTGTGACAAACATATGTTACTTATTTTGGTCTGCATGGTATAATTACCAGTCACCTTTTTTGAATTATTGTTCACTCCTTATAGTGAATATAGAAAGTAAGGGGAGGTAATTTTGTTATATAATTATAATCAATGCTAATTTAGTGTGTGAACGCTCTTTAATGCATCTACATTATTCTTACTTCTTTTTAACGTCCATTTTTAAAATGTATTTTGCAAAATTTTAAAAAATAATTCTTAATAATTTTATTTAGACAAAGGGGTGATGAGTTAGTGAGTTGCTTATGTCGATTACAATTTACAACATTAATATTTTAGATCTCTATTTGTTTCCAAACAAAATATAAGCTTAGAAATAATCTTGCAAATGTCAGATATTGTAAGACATATGACTCATGTTAGCATGAGCAGTCACTTTCCATGAATTCAACATTTCTTTCTGCATATTAGCATCTTTGAAATAATTTCTCTCCATTACATAATCAATGAATAAATGTAGCGCCAGTGCAGTGCACATGGGTGTTTTACTAAAACAGTGGATGGAACTATGTTTAAGGGGTAGTAGAACAAGATGTACCTTCTCAGTCAATTCTTTGTTATTCACCTTGCTAAGTTATCCAAGGGCACTGTAACAACATATCTGTTTAGAGTTCTCTGTGGGTGGGTGCTCCTGTCTCTCTTGCTTTTGGCTATCAAAATCAGTATAGATTAGTGATAGAACTAATTAAGTACACAGAGTCTAACTTTTATGATTAATGACCATGCAGTTAATTTCCCATGCATCTGTCACATTAAATTGGAAATTGTGAATTGAATTTAACTTCAAAGATTTTAAAACATGACCTTTATATCTCCTTTTTATTGGAAGGTTTTCCCATGGGACAAAGTACAGATTATACAACACCAGAAACAAATACAGAAATACAGACATCTCCGGAATCCTCAACAAGTAAGTGCCTAGTAAATAATTTTTTTTAGAAATATATCTGTCTGCCCTTACCTAAAATTATATCCCTGGTTAGAGTTTAATAAATTACATGAAGAAAGGAATAGACAAAATTAGACTTTCAATAATATGAGTTTTATGCTGTGTCTGATAAGTGAGCACCCCATGCACAATGCAAGAGACTTCCCAAAGTAGAAATACATTTGTGTTAATGCATGCTGGTTGTGACACCTTTCTGAGATGTCCAAGGACATCCTTACCCACCTCTCAACAGATGGGCTGGGGTCCCAGGAGGTGCTGTAAAAGTCCCACCTAGCTCTACTCTACTCTAACCAATCACTTGTTTTAGTGAGGCAGATTATCATGATAAATGTATAAATCATGTTTTAGTGGTTAGCACTTCTGCCTCACAGCACTGAGGTCATGAGTTTGATTCCTAAACATGGCCTTATCTGTGTGGAGTTTATATGTTCTCCCTGTGCTTGTGTGGTTTTTCTCTGGGTGCACACTCTAAAAACATACTGGTAGTTGAATTGACTATTATCAAAAATGACCTCTGTGTGTGATTGGGAATTTAGACTTTAAGCGGCATTGGGGCAGGGACTGATGTGAGTGAGTTCTCTGTACAGCGCTGCGGAATTAGTGGTGCTATATAAATAAATAAATGATGATGAGGAGAATGATGGTAAAGCTATTATAAAAGTATGAAATGTGGTGTCATTTAGACATCGCTGTCTCTGTATTCCCTATTTAAGGATTGACAGGTAGTTTGAGTCTGAAACAAAAGACTTTATAAATTTTCTGCCCCAGCTCACTACAGTGAATAAATTAAGTGAGGTCATGTAGGGGGCGGGAAACGTAAATTGCATTCACTAACAGCTTCCCCTGGCACCACACGGACAGATTGAACTTTATCGTGAGAGTGCCAGGGCTAAAAGAGGTACAATGTGCATCGCTCCAGCCCCAAAACCCAAACCTACATCCCTGTAACCAGCAAATACGGAAAACTCCTCTGCAGCTCACAGAAGAAAATATTTAAACTGGGAAAAATCAGCCCTATTTTTCCTCTCATGTAAATTCACCCAGCACAATCCCAGCACCACCTGCAAAGCAGGTTGCAAATTCCTTGATATTCGTGTATGATTATGATAGAAACTTTAAGCCTGTGAAAACACCAAAACAATGTCTTCTGATTGCTTCAGTATATGCAACTTTTGTAGCCCAAAAAACTGTTTAAATGTCAGGACCAATGCACCCCCCATCCAAGTCCATTTCATCAGGAAATGATACATCTGTAAGCTGCACAGTGTTACAAAGAATCAGGAAAGGCAAAGATGCCACAATTATCTTTAAAAGGGTTCATTCACCATTGCTGAAACCTTCCTGGAAAGAGACTTCCCAGAACAATGAACACAGTTCTGATATCCCAGCGACATCAACTATATTTCAGAGCCAAGTCACTGTTCCTCAAATAAGTACATCCCACCAAAATAACTCTGTCACTCTAGAGAATCTAATGTCTTCATGTATGGTGATTACCTCCAAATCCAATACTCTTAAAAATAAGTTAACAGGAAACTCAAATACCAGCTGACCAGTATCAAACGATGGTGTCTAGTAACAAAGCAAAAGAAGAGAAGTGAAGGGTAGTTTGTGAGCTGTGAAAATATTATCAATAAAATATCCCTATACTTAACGTTTGAGGAAATGCGTGTTTCTATTGACAATTTCATGTTTAAAGTACAGTTAATGAAAAAAATTAAAGAAATGAAAGACATTTTCATCATTCTTCTCATTAAATAAAAAGGACAGAGATGCAAGGATCCAATATTTCAAAAAGTTATGTAATTAGGCAAAAGAAGACTTTCTAGAAATGTGTGAATATATAACAAATACTACAGAAGGATTGAAATCAATTAGAAATTACAAAAGAAGGAAAGCAGACTGAAATGTCTTTATCTCCTGGTAAAAGTCCACCAACTTGTCCTCAGGTAGCTATTTCTGTGTCTGTTAGTACACTAGGCTGTACTACTAATGGAAATGGAAACCTTCAAAACAAAAGCCAGTTGATTTCTTCATGGATTTATAAGCTGACAAGATGAAGATAGTCAGAAGAGCTGAAGTTTTGGCCACTCGGAGAAAACACAAGTTGCTTGGTGCCACTGCTGCACATTTGATGCAAGTATGAGTGGGGTGTGGCTGCACAAGTGTTAAAGACGGCTCTAACTGTTTCATTGTGGGCTGTGTAAGAGATCTTTTCCATCTTGCACATTTTTCATGCTATATTATTATAGGGGATATTATTATAGTATGTAAATGTTCTTACACAAAAAAAATATTTTAAGGAATACTTATTAACATTAAAGTTTAGAATTATACCCAAGTGCACCACAATAGAGTTATAGCTTCTTTCTATACAAAACTCTCACACTCTGCCACCCCATAGGCCAGCAGTATTTCTCAATTATACCACCCAAATTGACCACCAGCTTCTCTCACATGCCGCCCCATATGCCCAGCAGCTTCTCTCACATACCAACCAATATGCCAACCAGTTTTTCTCTCATGTGCCAACCAGTTTTTCTCTCATGTGCAACCCCATATGCCCGACAGCTTCTCACATGCCATCCAATAAGCCCACCAGCATTTCTCTCATGTACCACCCAATATGCCCAACAGCTTCTAGCATTCCATCCAATAAGCCCACCAGCATTTCTCTCATGTACCACCCAATATGCTTAACAGATTTTCCCTCACATGTCATGCAATATGCCTACCATTTTTCTCTCATGTGCCACACAATATGCACAAGAGCTTTACTGTCATATGTCATCCCACATGCCTGCCAGCTTATCGCATGCCATTGGCATTCTCACATGCCCACCAGGTTTTCAAGTGTCATTTCATATGTACCTCATCATTCCTATCATGTGCCACCCAATATGCCCTTTAGCTTTCTCTCATGTAGCACCCCATGTGCCAACCAACCTTTCCCACATGCCTCCCCATATGCCATACAGGATTTCTCACATGCCACCCAATATGAGCACCACTTTTTCTCTCACATAACATACCATATCCCCACCAGCTTTTCTCTCACATGTCACTCCCTTCTCACCTCTTCACTCATGTCCTCCACATTTCTCACATGCTACCCATATGCCCAACAACTTTTTTCTCACATATCATCCACTACTCACCTGCATGACACATGCCCACCAGGTTTCTCTCACATGCCATCCACTGACCACCATATTTTCTGTCACATCTCACACCACTTGCACTTCACTCATATGCCACCCCATATGCCCTCCAACATTTCTCCCATATGTCAAAGCTTCAACCATCTTTTCTTTCACATACCACCCCATATGCAAAACAACTTTTCCGTCACATGCCACCCCATATGCAGATCACTTTTTCTGTCACAGGTCACCCATGTAACCACCAGTTTTTCTCTCACATGTCACCAATGCCCACCATCATTTTTTTCAAAATCCACCCCAAATGCCCTTCAGCTTGTCTCAAATGCCACTTAAAGAGTATGTATAATGTAATTGTATAATTCCCATTTTAATTAATTACGATTTAATGTTAAAACTATTTTTAATACTTTTCCATTATTCTTTCTCCGCTTTAACACCCATTTTTTTTTATGTAGTTAGCAAAACTTAAAACAAGAGCTTATTAGTTGTGTTAATTAACAACATAATTATATTAAAATATATGTAAAATGTGTAATTAAACACAGGGGTAATTAGTTAGTTAGAGAGTAGTGTGTGCCACTTACAATTTACTGGAATTATATTTTCAGATCTCTACATGTTTCCAAACAAAATATAATGAAACATTTACCATTCTTCTTTTTGAATTATATCAATAACATTAATTATAATTTAGGGTTATTATTATTATTATACTTTATTTGTTAGGCACCACAAGATTTTTACAGCGCCATACACAGTACATTCAGTAGACTATATAGGGTGAAACAGTACTGAACAATAAACTAATAATACCAAGACTTCAGAAACTCCAGATAGGCTACTGTAGTAAAGATAAAGCAGAAGAACAAGTATAGAGACAGAAGGGAAGAGGGCCCTGCTCATAAGAACCTACATCCTAAGGGAGGGTAAACAGATATCAGGCATAGAAGGGAGTCAGTTAAGGGGATATAGCAAGGAAGGACTGAAGATAGGGGCCGGGAGGAGAGAGGAGATAACGAGTGGAGAAGATAAGAAAGGGTTAGGTGGATAGCTGGTAGGCTTTAGGAACAAGTGAGGTTTAAGTGCCCGTTTGAAGGAGCACAGGTTAGGGGACAGATGGAGGGAGCGAGGGAGGTCGTTCCAGTGAAGGGGGCAACACAGGAGAAATCCTACATTCTGGAGTGAGATTAGATGATCAGAGTGAAGGAGAGGCGACGGTCATTGGTCGAGCGCAGGGAGCGGGCGAGAGTGTGGATGGATAGGAGTTTAGAGATACAGGGGGCAGTAGAGTGGGAGAGAGCCTTGTAGGTGAGGGTGAGGAGTTTTAAAAGAAATCTGTAGAGGAAGGGGAGCCAGTGTAAGGAGCCTTGCGTTACACTGACTTACAGAGAGGGGAGGTAGAAGAGGAAAAGCGTGAAAGGAAGATGAGTCTGGCAGCTCTTTTGAATATAAAATGACTATAGAACGGGGACGAGATGGGTGTGGGGGAGGACGGTAAGGAGAAGGTTGTAGTAATCAATATGGAAGATGATGAGTGCATGGATGATAGTTTTGGTGGCATCCTGAGAGAGGAAGAGCATTATACGGGCAATGATGCGTAGTTGTAAGCGATAGGCTTGGCCAAAGGGATTGAATGTTGGGGCAAAAGAGAGGGGGGCATCAAGGATGACGCCCAGGCAGCACAGTTGGGTGACAGGTGAGATAGTGGTGTTGTTAACAGTGATAGAGAAGTCAATATGGGAGGAAAATCTAGAAGGAGGTAAGACAATGCGTTCAATTTTAGAAATGTTAATTTTGAGAAAGCGTAAGGATATCCAAGAGGAGATGGCGGAGAGGAGGAAAGATCAGCAAGAGGGGAAGAGTTGAATGTCATCAGCATAAAGGTGATACTGAAGAATGAAGGAGGAGATGACAGCACCAAGGGAGGTAGTATAGAACGAAAAGAGTAGAGGGCCGAGAACAGAGCCCTGAGGGACTTCTACAGGGAAAGGGTAGGGGTGGAAAAAGAACCAGACATGGATAAAGAGAAAGAACAAGGTATGAGGTGAATAAGGTGAGGACAGAGCCAGAGAGGCTGAGAAAGAGAAGCGTTTGCAATAGGAAGGTGGTCCACAGTGTCGAAGTCCGCAAAGAGGTCGAGGAGGATAATTAGCGAGATGTGACCCCTGGATTTAGCTGATAGAAGATCATTGCTAACTGTGGCCATGCTGGTTTCGGTGGAGTAGAGGTGACTGGTGAGGCAGACAATCCGCTCAAGTAATTTAGAGGCATAGGGCAGAAGTGAGACGGGGTGATAGTTAGAAAGTGAGTTGAGGTTGAGATTGGGTTTTTTGATAATGGGAGAGATAAGGCCATGTTTAAATGAGGATGGGACGATGCCGGAGGAGAGTGAAAGGTTGAAGAGGTGTGCTAGGTATGAACAGGCTGTGTGAAAGAGAGCGATGGAAGTGAGAAGAGATGGGATCAAGATGACAGGCAGATGGGGGAGAGGAAAGGATAAGGGAGTGAATTTTTTCACCCGAAGTAGGGCAGAAAGAGCACCAGAGTTGGTTGTTGGAGGAAGGTGGAGCGATGAGGGTGGCAGGAGAAGGATGAGAGTAGGAGATGTTGAGTCTGATGGCCTCAATTTTTATGTTAAAACTCTCTTTAAAAAAATCTACATTATTCTTTCTCCTTTTGACACCCACTTTTAAAATGTTTTTAGCGAAATGTAAAACAAGAGCTAATTTAGTTGTGTTAACTAACAAAATAATTATGTTAAAGAATTCCTAAAATGTGTAAGCAAACGGGTAATGAGTTCAACAAAAAGTAGTTTGCGTCACTTACATTTTGCAGTATTTAGAGTTTTAGATTTCTAGTTGTGTCCAAATAAAATATAAGTTAAGATATAATTTTTCAAAGGTCAGATATTTTATGACTTATGATTCATAGTAGGACAAGCATTCACTTTCCATTGATTACATATGTATTTACGTTTCTGTCTGCAAATTAACAGCTTTCTAATAGCTTCTCCTCATTACATAACTCATGAATAAATGTAACACCAATGCAGTGCACATGGGTGTCTACTAAAGTGGTAGAAGGAACAGGGTCTCAGGGGAAATAGAACAAGGTACCTTCACCCTCCCTGGTCTGTCATCCACCTTGCTCAGTGACCTGAGTGTACTGCACCAAATTCTCTCTTTAGAGGTCTCTGTGGGAGCTTCTATCTCGCCATCTATGGCTATCACAAACATAAAGGAACAATGGAATTAATAAGCACAGATCCTAAGTTTACAGAGTATGCAGTGAATTTCCCATGCATCTGTCACAGTAACTTGTAAATGATCAATATGAAAGTTGAAAGTAAAATATAACTTAATTATTTTAAAATGTAACCTTTATATCTCCTCATTATTAGAAGAATCATCCTCAGAACAGTTTACATTAACTACTATCTTTTCAGTAACTACAAAGATAAGTACATCAGAAGACGTCACCTATGTTACTGATTCAATATTTACCACAATTTCATCAACCCAACAAGGTAAGTGCCTAGTAAGTTTTCTAGCATTGGGTAGAAATTGAGTTAAACGAAAAAAAGCAATACACAAAATTATACTGATTCTGTATGCACTTCTGAACAGATTGGGTGAGGTCTCAGGTGCCTGTAAAAGTCCCACCTAGCTGTGCTCTCTGCTATAACTGATCACCTATCTCAGTAAGGCAGAATGGGTATTGATAACTTTTCCCTGTGGGCTTTGACACCCACTTAGCGTGGCAGGCAGCATATAGCAAAGAGGAACATTGTACTGACATCTGGGAACTTAGCAAACCTGGTGAACACTCAAATTATATAAAAAACATTTTTATTATAAAGTTTTTCAACAACAAGTGCTGTATGCCAGTGGAGTGATCTGTCTACAGACAGTCTGTATACTGAGCTATGCTCAGTCGCTGTCGACTCCCTTATTCAGTACGTACCCAGACTGCGGATATATCACTATATGGCCTAGTAACCTTGAGATGTTTTCTATTTTGTTTCACAAGTGGCAAGAAAAAATATTTATTTTAACATATACACAGTACAAAAGTAACTATGTAACAAAGAATTTACTAAAAATCTGCCATATTCTACTTAACCTTTTGAAAAAAACACCCAAATACTAAATTTCCTTTAGGGGTGATCAACTTTTGAAAAAAGATCCCTCCATTGAGCCAAGTAAAAGTGTCTCTGCTCCCAGAATCCCCCGTTTACCTTAAGACAAGAATCTTAATACACCCTCTACTGCTCATTTTCCCTGCAACATCACACTGACTGCATTGCATGACGTTCATAGCTCTACCTTAAATCACATGTGAATCACATCTACAGAGAGATCTAAATCTTAGCTCATGTAACAAGCAGGTTTCAATGGGACAGAACACCACATTTAATGCACAGTCTAGGCTTTTTTAAATGGGTTGTCCCATTTAATACATGGTACTATACTTCACTGTATGAATATAGTTGCTAACAACAGGGGGAGTATATATACAGTGCTCACTATTTGGCGCTGTGCCCAAATACTGGCATAAGACTGTCAGTCACAGCTCCGCTCTCTGGTCACTTCATTTTAGAAACACCCAAACATTGAACGTGGCAATAATAATCAGAGCCTAATAGTGCTGAAAACAGAGGAAAGAGATTGGACTCTCTAAGTTAACATCAACGTTTGGTGTATTCTGCTTTTTAAGGATTTGAAAGTGTGTGTGCATGCGTGTGTGCGTGCGTGTGAGTGTGTGCGTGTATTGTGTGAATTAAGGGAGGAGGGGAGGGAAAGAAAGGGGGTACAAATATTGCAGTATTGTTTTGGATAAATGATGAGATCCATTGAACTTTAAGATGCAGTTATGCATCTAATCACATTACAATAACCCATCAAACCCTGCCACCTTGTTGTTTTTTAATAGTAGTATTGGGGAGGTATGGCTGGGTTTAATGCAAATGGTACAATAAGATTTATATATTACATAGTCTAATACACAAGTATCTCTTAGTATGATTAATATTAGTGTCTAAATTAATGCAGAAGCTTTCCCTACTAAAAACTATAGTGATGATATCAGAACTATTTAATTAATAGCCCTATATACTAGGAAAAGTGGATTCTAAAAGTTATTAGCGAGTGGCAGAAATATATGGAGTCTCCTAATAGCCATAATTATTTCCAGTAGGTGGCTGTGTTATTCATTATAATGCAGACATTTTCCATAATGAAATCTAAAGTGATGCTGTCCTAACTCACTGTTTTAAAGCATTATATACATTTTTATGCAAAGATCTGTGTATGGTACAAGTGTAAACATGACAGATTTCTACACATTTTATAGCACAATTACCATTAATTTGCCAACTTAACAGATTTCAAAAACAATGAAACAGTGAATGGACATGTACAATGTTTAGGCATCCTGTCAGTCAGTACTTAGTAACACTTCCTTTGGCAGTAAGCCCTTCGTAGCCATGTAGTAATAATTGTGGTTGGTGGTTCTGATATTATTGTTTCAAAGATTCCAGCAATGGTGTATGAGCGGATACAGCAGGGGTCCATGAAAAGTGAATGGTGGAGCAAAGGAAACATAGGTGTTACCGGGTATTATCTGCTTTGTTGTGCAAAAAATAATAATAATAGCCTTAGTGGTTTAGTGAACAGTAGAACACCCTTTTGCTCCCAGAATTCTGATTTCTTCATGGCATGAGTTCAACATGGTGCCGGAGATATTTCTTACAGATTCTGGTCTATGTTTACATGATAGCATCATGCACTTGCTTCAGATTTATTGACTGCACATTCATACTGTGAATCTCCTGTTCCACCACATGACAAAGGTGCTAAACTGGACTGAGATCCGGTGACTTTGGAGGCCATTAGAGTACACTAACTCATTGTCATGGAGCCATCTTGATATATATATATATATATATATATATATATTTTCCATAGACAAAAAAAGCTTACAGTTTAACATGTCCGATTAAGGTTTCTTACACTTGTGCACATTTTAAAATTTAGGAAAACTCTTCCACTCAAACTCCAAAAGCAATAAAATTACGACAAGTAAGGCAGAAGCCTTTATGGATGCGTTCCTTCCACAGTACAGACATGGTTTTCCATCACAGATTTTTAGATTTCTAGTTGTTTCCAAATAAAATATAAGTTTAGACATATTCTTTGAAATGTGAGATATTTTATGACTTATGATTCATGTTAGAATAAGCAATCACTTTCCATGAATTCCATATGCATTTATATTTTTGTTTGCAAATTATCAGCTTTCTAATAGCTTCTCCTCATTACGTAACCAATGAATAAATGTAACGCCAGTGCACACTGGTGTTCTTCTGAAGCATTAGATGGAGCGAGGTCTGAGGGGAAATAGAACAAGGTATAACTTCACTCTCCCTGTTATCCACCTTGCTAAGAGGCCTGAGTGCACTGCACCAAAATCTGTCTTTATAGTTTTCAGTGGGAGCTCCCATCTCTCCATATTTGACTATCACAAACATAGAGGAACAATGGAATTAATTAACAGCACATACATAAGCTTTATGATTACTGACCATGCAGTGAAGTTTCCATGCATCTGTCACATTAAATGTTCAATATGAAAAATTGTGAAGATTCTAAGTAATTTTAAAATGTAACCTTTATATCTCCTTATTATTGGAAGTATCATCCCTGGAACAGTCTACAGAAACTACAAGTGTTTCAATTACTACAGATTGTATATTACCAGCCATCATAACAGGTAAGTGTCTATTAATTTATTTCTTTAATAGAAATATCTCTGCCTAAAACTAAAAATATAGCACTGGGTAAAATGTAATTTAAATGACAAAATGCAATAAACAAAATTATACTTTTTTTTGTCTCGACAAAATAGGTGAGATCCCAGGTGCCTGTAAAAGTCCCACCTAGCTCTGCTCTCTACTCTAATTGATCACCTGGTTCAGTAAGGCAGAATGGGTATTGATAACTTCCCCTGTGGGCTTTGACACCCACTGGCAGGCAGCATTATTATTTCCAGTAGGTGGAATTTTAATCATATAACACAGATGTTTTTTGTAATAAACACTAAAGTGATCCTTTCCTAATTCACAAATTGAAAGCATTATATACAGCTGTATGCGATTACTTCTATAGGGTACAAACTTAAATATGAAAGATTTCTACACATTTTATTTTACAATTAATATGCATTTGCAAATGTAAGAGATTACATAAGCAATTAAACAGTTAACGGACATTTTCAATGTTTAGGCCTCATGTCACTCTGCACTCACTTAGTAACACCTCCTTTGACAGTAACCTCTTTGTAACCATGTAGTGGTAGTTGTGGTTGGTCGTTCTGATATTGTTGTATCAGAGATGCCACCAATGATGGATGAGGGGATACAGCAGTGGGCCATAGAAGTTGGACAGTGGAGCAGCATAAACATTGTCTGTTACAGGTTATGAACTGCAAAAAATAATAATAGCGTTTACACCACTCCATCTTAGTGATATGAAGCTTGCATGCAGCTGCTCGGCTATAGAAACCCATTCCATTATGCTCCCGCCACACAGTGTTTGTGCTTACATTTTATGTGGTCTCCCGCTTCGTGGCTGAGTTGCTGTTGTTCCTTAATGCTTCCACTTTCTAATAATATCACTTACAGTTGACCGTGGAATATCCAGCAGGGATGAAATTTCACGAACCGTCTTATTGTAAAGGTGGCATCCTATCACAGTAACACGCTGGAAGTCACTGAGCCCTTCAGACTGACCCATTTTATATCACAGGTGTGGACAAAAACTTTTGTCCATATAGTGCACGTCGATCAGCCACAACATTAAAACCACTGACAAGTTAAGAGAATAACATTGATTATCTCATTACAATGGTACCTGTCAAGGGGTGGGATATATTAGGCAGCAATTGAACAATCAGTTCTTGAAGTTGATGTGTTGGAAGCATGAAAAATGAGCAAGTGCAAAGATCTGAGCGACTCTGACAAGAGCCAAATTGTGATGGCTAGTCGACTGGGTAAATGAATCTGGAAAAGGCACGCTGTCACGGAATTGCAGAGATGGCTGCTAACCGGTATTGGCGCAACTGAACAGGGAGGCGCGGAGTCTAACGTAACCCCGGTATTCACCAGGGACCCCCACAAGGGGGTTTGGGCTTAGCTGTAGAGGGTACGCAGGTCGCGGTTCTTTAAGACAGTCACCAGTGTAGCGACAGTAGTAGACAGGCGTAGTCAGGCAATCCAGGTCAGAGCCAACCGAGCTGTGCAGTACACATGGAGGATCTAGAGAGAAGTTAGGTCAAGCCAAATAGTCAAACCAGCCGGGCAGCGAGGTACCAAAACAAAACACAGGAGAGTAGTCACAGGAAGCCGAGTCAGAACCGAAAACACACTGGATCAGAAGTTCAGGAAACGCTGGAGCAGGGGTGAATCAATACTCTGGCACTAGACATGTGTCAGAGGCTGCTTTATATAACCTAAGGTGCATCCTGATAGGCTTAGGGAGATTTTGGCGATCAGACATGCTGGCTGCAGACAGGTGAGCAGAGAAAGCGTCCCGCTGCTAGGCAACAGGACGTGGTTGCTGAGAAAATGCAGGCATCCGTCTCCTGCGCCAAGTGTCAGTGCGGAGATGGCGCCTGACACATGCCTTGTGCTGTGTTCCTGCTATGCAGTGGTTAGTACCTTTCAGAAGTGGCCCAAGGAGTTACAACCTGTGAACTGGTGACAGGTGCCCAAGGCCAAGGCTCATTGATGCGTGTGGGTAACAAAGGCTAGCCTGTCTAGTCTAATCCCACAGAAGAGCTATTGTACCACAATTTTCTGAAAATGGTAATGCTGGCTCTGATAGAAAATATATCTATCTATTTATCTATCTATATCTCAATCTTTGTTTGTAGACGAATATCTTCGACACCCCTGCACCAATTCAGACGAAACTAAAGCGAGATGGTTCAGTTCAAACCAGAATTTAAGGGGATTAGTTACCCAGAAGGCATACTAGGGGATTAAACTGGCATTGGTGTGCACTTGCCAGATATTTGACCCGGAAACCTGTTCTGAGCCTTTCACTGGATGGATTTGGACAAAAACTTCACAGACCGGTAACATTGGATCCTAGAAGACATACAAGGGAGTTGAGGTTCCAGTCAAATGTCCTGTTGGTTTACGCTGGGCAGAAATTTGACACGGGCAGCCTGTTCTAAGCTTTCCAATGGATTGATTTGGCGAAAGCTTCCCAGACTGGCAACATTTGATGCCGGAGGACATACTAGGAATTTGAGGTCCTGGTCAGTCCTCCCATTGGTATGCGCTGGAAAGAACTTTGTCTCCGGGAGCCTGTTCTGGGCTTTCCACGGGATGGATTTGGTTTGTTTCTCTGTCCAGTTATGCATTCGAACACCCATGCACTGATTGGGATGAAACCAAGATGAGGTGGTCCAGTTGGATCTTGCACAAGTTTTAAGAGGATTCTGGTCCCGGTTGGACCTCCTGCTGATGTATGCTGGTGTAAGGGAATGGTGTCTACCAAGGCTTAAGAGCCTACCGAGTTCCCCTGTACGTAGGTAAATACTTACCCTCAGGCAGATATCCAACTTAACCAATGCTAGCTTTTATTAATGGAACAGCAACAACAGGCACAAAACCAACATATGTACAGGAGTAACAATTACAGGTATGCACAATGGACACGAGAGTAATACATACAATACAATACCGGTCTTATTATGGCCATCCTGGGAAATCCGACAATAGGCTTGCGCTTTCCTGGGAGTGCGAAGCCCCAGTGACTGCCAGTAGGGCAGTGGTCCGGCTTCACTCTCACCTCGCTTTTAGCGAGTACACAGATTCACAAGACCTGGGGTAACTTATCCAAAGGAAGAAGGGTCCTCGCAGTCCTTTTCCAGATCTCCGTCTTCTGTCAGCTGGCAGTAACCATTACCTCCTACACCAGCCTGATCTTTCCTCCATCAACCCCCTGACACTCCACTGCTGTTTCCTATACCCACAGAATAGCCTCAGGCTGTAGGGGTGTGTTGACTGTCTGCCGTGTCTTAGGATATTAAGGCATAGAAATATAATACACATTTCCTAATTAAGGTCCTTAAATCAGACACAGAAAGCCACCATGTCCGGCTTGTGAATACACTACTAAACATTATCTTGTTTGCCTACAGATGTAGCTAAAAGCACAATATTACAGTTTCTCATTTTTAGCCTGTGACCTGTGGTTAACAAGCAATGTAAATAGCAGGGCCAAATATACACAATCTATATAAATGGTTACAGCATAATATAATGGTGAATATTCACTCCATTTTGTTTTAAACATAACACATGCCTGACTAGATTTTAACAGAGGAGTGGACACTACCCCTAGCTAGATATCCTGTTGTTTAGGTAAGCAAAGATAGCTCTGTTAAACAATAGTCTGGTCTTTCTGATAATTTACTTATTGATGTATTGTTTCTGCAGACCTAGGATACACATAGACTTACTCTTTTGGCATAAGTAAAAAATAGGAAGCCCTAGCAATAGCATGAATACCTCACCTATAGCGTAATAGATAAAATGACACAATCTCATATATTAACATTCTTAAAACTAATATTAAAACACAGTATGGGGGTGAGCACAAACATGCTTTGGGACTGAAAACACACATACTGAATACACAGTCATAATGTGTGCTAGGGCAGACCCTCTAGGGGGACATGGGGATAAAAAGTACATGTTCAACGGTATCGTAACAGCTGGGCAGAACTTTCAAAAGTGGAGACTATTCTAAACCTTCCACTAGATGGATTTGGACGAAAACTTCCCAGACTAGTAACATTGGAACCCAAAAGACTTATTAGGCGGTTTAGGTTCCAATCGGATGTCCTGTTAGTATGCACTGGCCAGAACTTTAACTTGATTTGCTTGTCTGTGAAGTTATGCATTCGGACACACCAGCACCGATTGGGATGAAACCAAAAAAAGTTCATTTTTACATATGGAGATTATTTAAAGCCATTGCACAATTGCAACTCTCCTGTACTTGGTTCAAGATTTGGAAATGGAGGCCCTGATTCATTAAGGAAAGTTAAGCAAGAAATTGAGTAAGTTTTCTTACTTAAATTCTTACTTAAATTTCTGAACAAAACATTAGCTATTCAAGGGGTACGAATTAGATTATTATTTTGCACATAAGGAAAATACTGGCTGTTTTATCATGTAGCACATAAATACTTGATAGCTTATTTAGACACTGAAATTTAAAGATGATCAGGGGGAAAAAAGCCAGTATTTTCCTTATGTGCAAAACAATAAACTAATATGCACCCCTTGCATTTTAACATGGTTTTGTCCAGGAGAACACTTAAGTAAAGAAAAATAGTACTTTCCTTAATGAATCAGGCCCTGATTGACTATATTAAATCATACCAAGGAATAATCACAGAAAACAACAAAATACAGTAAACCAACAGCAAAAACTACTATAAAGTCAAATGGATGGAAGAAGCTGAAAATAGATCAGTCCTTCTGTTTTCCAACCATGAGGAGGTCATATAAACCAACAGGAACATTACGCTAATCTATATTATACAGTGTAATTAGTTTGCTGACTTTTAAAATACAAATCAGTCTAATAGTATTAGGAACATATTATGAAATAAAATATGAGAATCAGAAAGATCTTAACGTATCTGCCAACAGTCCTGCTTTTCCCAGGACAGTTGATTTCAATCAGACAAATGAGCATGACTTCAAAATTTGTGCATCCTGAAAGTGTGTTATGGATTGATTGGGATGTGGTTGATCACACTGACAGCTGGCTTAATATTTCCCTATTTTCGGTTTGGGAATGTTGAAAGTTATATATTAAAAAATTCAAAATTGTTTGCCATCTTCAGAAACATCAACATGAATGACAGGGTACTGCTATTCTTTTATAAGCTTCCAGTTAATTAA
Source organism: Mixophyes fleayi (assembly GCF_038048845.1). Lineage (NCBI taxonomy): Eukaryota > Metazoa > Chordata > Amphibia > Anura > Limnodynastidae > Mixophyes > Mixophyes fleayi. The sequence goes on along the minus strand of NC_134405.1, from coordinate 30,500,303 downwards.
GGTCCCTGCTAACCACAAGCACCATGCTCAGAGGAGATTATAATCTTCTTTGCCCCCTCTCATATCTCTCATTGCTAGTCTCAGATATCTCATTGCCATCTTCATTGTCCCTTGTCATATATGTCATTTTTATGCAGATTGTCCCTATTATGCCTCTCATTACCATCATCATTGTCCCTTCTCCTGCACCATTGCCATCCTATTTGTACCCATAGATGCATCTCATTGTCATTGACATTGTCCCTTCTCATGCCTCTCATTAACACCCTCATTGTCCCCTCTCATGATTCTCATTAACACCCTCATTGTCCCCTCTCATGATTCTCATTAACATCCTCACTGTCCCCTCTCAGGCCACTCATTGCCGCCCTCTTTATTCCATCTCATATCTTTCATTGACACCCTAATTTTCCACTCTAATATCTCTCATTGCAGTTATTTATCATAGCTGTCATCTACCCTCTCTTCTATCATTGTCATCCTTCATTGCCCTTTCTTATGCTTCATTGCCTTCCTCAAACAGTGACTCCTCATAAATGAAATGTGAATACACATCTGCAGTAGACACATCTTCAGTATTACGTGAAACAATAACAACAGAAACAAGTCCAGTAACTAACAATACAATAATGGCTAAAACAAATCTGTTAACTGATACAACAACAACAGGATAAACTCCAGTAACTGAAATATCAACAGAAACAACTCCAGTAACTGATACAACTGCAAACAAATTAACTCCAGCAATAAAAACAACAGAAATAACTATAGTACCTTGTAAAACAGCAGCAAAGTCAAGAACGGCAGCTGCTACAAAAACAACAGAAACATCTCCAGTGCCTGATTTTGGTCAATTGACAGATTGCTAGTATTTATTTTTTCTCGTAAGATAACTGCATGATAGAATGTTCACATTTATAATACTTTTAGAAACTCTGACATATAAACAGATATGAGTGCATTTTTTATACATAGCGTTGCAGGCAAAATCACAATCGGCACTCTTCAATTTATAATACACTTGGGGGGTATTCAATTGCCGGCGGGATTGCCGAAAATCCCACGGTCCGCGCACGATTACCGTAATATCGGTAATCATGCTCGGGAAAAAATGTAATGCGGTAATTTACTCGCTGGACTTCAGCTCGCAGCTCCCTGATCCACGAGCTGAAATCCAGCTACAAATTAGCATATTCCATGTATTAGTCTTTCCGCGGCGGGAATTTCGGCGATCCCGCCGACAATTGAATATGCCCCATTGAGTGTTTCATCAGAATAACTTGCTCATCGGAAAAAGTTGCAAAGAACCTTTCTTATTGTCCGAACATATTGAAGAGCAGGATGGTGGCAAAAGAGACACCTGTTTTCATAATACTTATTAAAAATATAGACAAGGAAAGCTATTTCATTTGCAACAATGTTACTTGTACGTCAAGTCATTGACCAAACATAACACTGCCCTTCAATTCTTTTGAAGGGCAGTGAAATGAAGTACTTGACAAGCAGAGTGTCATCTGCATTATTTATTCCTGTCTGCACAGGACTGACATTGCCATGCAATAGAGAGGGTTGGGATGGTGTTGGGTAATCTGGTTTGCAGCCAATAGTTGAGGAGATCATACAATAATCCCCACCCAAATATGCTTCATATGTATCTGGTTAAAATGTAGCAGAAAAAATGGATTAATCCTTTACTTTAAGAATTTTGAAAAAAGACATGTCATTCCTAAAATCATTTCTTATTCCACACCAGCAGAATCTGATATTACAACAGATGCAATAAGTCCATCACCTGATATAACAACAACAGATACAAGTCCAGAAAGTGATACAACAATAGATCAATCATCTCAAGCAACAGATATAACAGAAACGATTCCAGTATCTCCTACAACAGAAGATACATCTCTAGTATCTGATGCTTCAACATCAGAAGCTGATATTACAACAGATGAAATAAGTCCATCACCTGATATAACAACAACAGATACAAGTCCAGAAAGTGATACAACAATAGATCAATCATCTCAAGCAACAGATATAACAGAAACGATTCCAGTATCTCCTACAACAGAATATACATCTCTAGTATCTGATGCTTCAACATCAGAAGCTGATATTACAACAGATGAAATAAGTCCATCACCTGATATAACAACAACAGATACAAGTCCAGAAAGTGATACAACAATAGATCAATCATCTCAAGCAACAGATATAACAGAAATGATTCCAGTATCTCCTACAACAGAAGATACATCTCTAGTATCTGATGCTTTAACATCAGAAGCTGATATTACAACAGATGAAATAAGTCCATCACCTGATATAACAATAACAGATACAAGTCCAGAAAGTGATACAACAATAGATCAATCATCTCAAGCAACAGATATAACAGAAACGATTCCAGTATCTCCTACAACAGAAGATACATCTCTAGTATCTGATGCTTCAACATCAGAAGCTGATATTACAACAGATGAAATAAGTCCATCACCTGATATAACAACAACAGATACAAGTCCAGAAAGTGATACAACAATAGATCAATCATCTCAAGCAACAGATATAACAGAAACGATTCCAGTATCTCCTACAACAGAAGATACATCTCTAGTATCTGATGCTTCAACATCAGAAGCTGATATTACAACAGATGAAATAAGTCCATCACCTGATATAACAACAACAGATACAAGTCCAGAAAGTGATACAACAATAGATCAATCATCTCAAGCAACAGATATAACAGAAACGATTCCAGTATCTCCTACAACAGAAGATACATCTCTAGTATCTGATGCTTTAACATCAGAAGCTGGTATTACAACAGATGAAATAAGTCCATCACCTGATATAACAATAACAGATACAAGTCCAGAAAGTGATACAACAATAGATCAATCATCTCAAGCAACAGATATAACAGAAACGATTCCAGTATCTCCTACAACAGAAGATACATCTCTAGTATCTGATGCTTCAACATCAGAAGCTGATATTACAACAGATGAAATAAGTCCATCACCTGATATAACAACAACAGATACAAGTCCAGAAAGGGATACAACAATAGATCAATCATCTCAAGCAACAGATATAACAGAAACAATTCCAGTATCTCATACAACAGAAGATACATCACTAGTATCTGATGCTTCAACAGCAGAAGCTGATATTACAACAGATGAAACAAATCCAATATCTGAGATAACAACAGATACAAGTTCAGAAAGTGATACAACAATAGATCAATCATCTCAAGCAACAGATATAACAGAAACAATTCCAGTATCTCCTACAACAGAAGATACATCTCTAGTATCTGATGCTTTAACATCAGAAGCTGATATTACAACAGATGAAATAAGTCCATCACCTGATATAACAACAACAGATACAAGTCCAGAAAGTGATACAACAATAGATCAATCATCTCAAGCAACAGATATAACAGAAACAATTCCAGTATCTCCTACAACAGAAGATACATCTCTAGTATCTGATGCTTCAACAGCAGAAGCTGATATTACAACAGATGAAACAAATCCAATATCTGAGATAACAACAGATACAAGTTCAGAAAGTGATACAACAATAGATCAATCATCTCAAGCAACAGATATAACAGAAACAATTCCAGTATCTCCTACAACAGAAGATACATCTCTAGTATCTGATGCTTCAACAGCAGAAGCTGATATTACAACAGATGAAACAAATCCAATATCTGAGATAACAACAGATACAAGTTCAGAAAGTGATACAACAATAGATCAATCATCTCAAGCAACAGATATAACAGAAACGATTCCAGTATCTCCTACAACAGAAGATACATCTCTAGTATCTGATGCTTTAACATCAGAAGCTGATATTACAACAGATGAAATAAGTCCATCACCTGATATAACAATAACAGATACAAGTCCAGAAAGTGATACAACAATAGATCAATCATCTCAAGCAACAGATATAACAGAAACAATTCCAGTATATCATACAACAGAAGATACATCTCTAGTATCTGATGCTTCAACAGCAGAAGCTGATATTACAACAGATGAAACAAATCCAATATCTGAGATAACAACAGATACAAGTTCAGTAATTGATACAACAATAGAGCAATCATCTCAAGCAACAGATACAATAGCAACTGAAACAACTGCTGTTTCTGATACAAAAGAAGAAACGTCTCTAGTGTCTGATGTTACTACAACAGAAACTGATATTACAACATATGAAACAAATCCCTCACATGATATAACAACAACAGATACAAGTTTAGCAAGTGACACAACAATAGACCAATCATCTCAAGAAACAGATACAATAACAGCAGAAACAACTCTAGTATCTCATACAATAGAAGATACATCTCAAGTATCTGATTTCACAAAAGCAGAAACTGATATTACAACAGGTGAAATAACTCCAATTTCTGATATAATAACAACAGATACAGGTCCAGTAAGTTATACAACAATAGACACATTATCTCCTGCAACAGATACAATAACAACAGAATTAACTCCAGTATCTCAAACAACAACATACACTTCTCTAGTATCTGATGTCACAACAGCAGACACTGATATTGTAACAGATGAAACACATCCAACACCTGATATAGCAACAACAGATACAAGTCCAGTAAGTGATACAACAATAGACAAATTATCTCAAGCAACAGATACAATAACAACAGAAACAACTCCAGTATCTCATACAACAGCAGATACATCTCTAGTATCTGATGCCACAAAAGCAGAAACTGATATTACAATAAATGAAATAACTGCAATTTCTTTTTTAACAACAACAGATACAGGTCCAGTAAGTGGTACGACAATAGACACATTATCTCATGCAACAGATACAATAACAACAGAAACAACTCCAGTATCTCAAACAACAGCAGATACATCTCTAGTATCTGATGTCACAACAGCAGACACTGATATTGTAACAGATGAAACAAATCCAACACCTGATATAGCAACAACAGATACAAGTCCAGTAAGTGACACAACTACAGACAAATTATCTCAAACAACAGACACAATAACACAAGAAACAACTCCAGTATCTCATACAACAGCAGATACATCTCTAGTATCTGATGCCACAAAAGCAGACACTGATATTACAATAAATGAAATAACTGCAATTTCTTATTTAACAACAACAACAACAACAGATACAGGTCCAGTAAGTGATACAACAATAAACACATTATCTCAAGCAACAGATACAATAACAACAGAAATAACTCCAGCATCTCAAACAACAGCAGAAACATCTCTAGTATCTGATGTCACAACAGCAGACACTGATATTGTAACAGATGAAACAAATCCAACACCTGATATAGCAACAACAGATACAAGTCCAGTAAGTGACACAACTACAGACAAATTATCTCAAACAACAGACACAATAACACAAGAAACAACTCCAGTATCTCATACAACAGCAGATACATCTCTAGTATCTGATGCCACAAAAGCAGACACTGATATTACAATAAATGAAATAACTGCAATTTCTTATTTAACAACAACAACAACAGATACAGGTCCAGTAAGTGATACAACAATAAACACATTATCTCAAGCAACAGATACAATAACAACAGAAATAACTCCAGCATCTCAAACAACAGCAGAAACATCTCTAGTATCTGATGTCACAACAGCAGACACTGATATTGTAACAGATGAAACAAATCCAACACCTGATATAGCAACAACAGATACAAGTCCAGCAAGTGACACAACTATAAACGAATTGTCCCAAACAACAGACACAATAACACAAGAAACAACTCCAATAACTCAAACAATGGCAGATACAGCTCTAGTATCTCATGCTACACCGACAGACATTGATATTACCACAGATGAAATAACTTCAAGTTCTGGTATAACAACAGCAGATACAGATCCAGTAAGTGATACAACAATAGACAAATTATCTGAAACAACAGACACAATAACACAAGAAACAACTTCAGTTTCTCATACAACAGCAGATACATCGCTAGTATCTGATGCCACAAAAGCAAAAACCGATATTACAATAGATGAAACAACTCCAATACCTGGTATAACAACAACAGATACAAGTCCAGCAAGTGATGCAACAATAGACGACTCATCTCAAGCAACAGATAAAACAACAGAAATAACCCCAGTGTCTGATACAACAAGAGAACAATCAAAACCAATATTCGATACAACAACATCCGAAATATCTTTAGTATCTGAAACAACAGCTAAAACAACTTATGAAACTGATACCACAGGAGCAGTAACAACACCACTAACTGATACAACAACAGCAGACAAATCCCTGGCATCTGACACCGCGAGAGCAGAAACAATTGTATTTACTGACATTACAACAGAAAAAACAACCCTAATACCTGATATAATAACAATGGACACAAGTCCAGTAACTGATAATACAATAGGCAAATCATCTCAAGCAACAGATACAATAAGAACAGAAATAACTCCCGCACCCGATACAGCACAATCAAGACCAGTAACTGATACAGCATCAAGAGAAACAACTTCCGTATCTGATAGAACAACTGAAGAATCAACACCAGTATCTGAGACAATAGCAGCAGATAAAACACCTTTAACTAGTGCAACAACAGTAAACGCATCTCCGGTATCTTTTGCCACAGGTGTAGAAACAACACCATTACCTGATACAATAACAACAGAAATAAGTCCAGTAACTGATACAGCTGCAGAGACATCAACTACAACAATAGCGGTAACAACTATTATAGCTGATACAACAAAATCAGAAATAACTCCAGTACCTGTTACAACAACAGCAGAAGAAACTTTTGTAACTGAAACTATATCAGCAGAAACATCTCCAGTACCTAAAACAACAAGTGTAGAGATGTCATATGTAACTACTTCAACAGGAGAAAACACATCTCCACTAACTGTTTTAACAGGAGCAGAAATATCTTCAGTATCCACTACATCAATAGCAGAATTATCTTCTGTTATGGACACAACAAAAGCAAGTACATCTCTTTTAACTGATATAAAAACAGCAGAAACATTTTCAGTGACTGGAACAATAGCAGTGACTTCACCTGAAATTTTATCCACCGGAGAGGAATCATCGCCTCTCACAATTTTAACAACAGCAAAGTCCTCCTCAGTAACATCTACAATAAGTGCAGGATTGACTTCTGTAACAAGAGCAGAAACATCACCCGAAACATCAAATGATAACACAGAAACAGAAACATTGCCTTCTACTGATACAACATTACATACATCAACAAAAATCATTACAAGACAAGAAATGTCCTCTGAAACTGGTATAACAAGACCAGAAACAACATTTAAAACTGCCTCAAAAACAACGGAAACATCAAACATTACTGGAACACCAGGAGAAGAATCATCCTATGAAACTGCTTCAACAAGAAGAGAAACTGCTCTGTCCTCTACAGCAAAAGAACAACCATCTCCAGCAATTTCTGTAACAAAAGCAGAATCATCATTTGTAACATATCCAGTTATCACTACAGCAAGTTCAGAAACATCTCCAGAATCTATCATAACAAGAGAAGAACCAACTTCTATAACAAATTCAAAAACAGCAAAGACATCACAAGTGACTGGAACAACCAGAGCAGAAACATCTCCAGTAACTATTACAACCAGAAGTGACAGAATATCCATAGCATCTACAATACATGATTCCTCTTCTGTAACAAGAGCAGAAACATCTCCTGTTACTGAAGGATCAACTACAGTTACATCTCTATTAACAGAGATGCTTTCAGAAACATCTAAAATAACTGAACCAACAAAAGCAGAATCATCTCCAGTAGCCTCTTCATTTTCCAAAATAACTCTTACAACAAGAGGAGAAACATCTCCTGTGATTGCTTCAACAACTACAGAGTCATCTTATGTAACACATGTAACTAAAGCAGAATCATCATCTGTAACATTTTCAAAAACAGCAGAAACATCAGAAGTAACTGGTATTACTAGAGAAGAAACATCTCATGTAATTGTTTCAACAAGAGGAGAAACATCACCAGTAACTTCTACAACAAAAGCTGAATTATCTTCTGTAACTCAGACAAGAGCCGAAACAACACTTGTCAAAGATGAGACAACTGTAGTTGCATCTCCAGTGACTGTTTCAAGTTCAGAGACATCTCCAGTATTTGGTACAACAAAACCAGAATTATCTCCAGCAACTTCTTCATCTAAAACACATTCAACTTCAGTAACTAGAGCAGAAACACCACCTGTAAGTGACGTAACAAAATTAGAGACAACGGTTGCAACTGATTTAACAAAAGCAGAAACTTCCCCTTTAACTGTTAAGACAACGGCAGAAGTGCTGCCCTCTGCGAAAACAACAACTGTAAAAACATATCCAGTAATCATTACGACAAGATCAGAAACATCTTCAGGAAATATTATAACCAATGGAGAATCAACTTCTGTAACTAATTCTAAAACAGCAGAAACATCACGAATAACTGGTACAAAAAAAGATGAAACATCACCAATAACCTCTACAACAATGTTGGAATTATCTTCTGTAACTCATGCAACAAGAGCAGAAACATCTCCTGTTACTAAAAGAACAACTACAGCTGAATTGCCAACAACAGTGACAACATCTACAACCAGTATAATTGCTCCTGTAACACATACAACAGCTGGGAGTCAAACATCTCAAAGCGCTGATATAACATTAAAAACAGCAGAAATATCACAAATAACTGGTACAACAAGAGGAGAAACATCATCAATAACCTCTACAACAGTACCTGCATTAACTTCTGTAACTCGTACAACAAGAGCAGAAACAACCCCTGTTACTAAAACATCTTCAGAAAATATTATAACCAATGGAGATTCAACTTCGGTAACTAATTCTAAAACAGCAGAAACATCACGAATAACTGGTACAAAAAAAGAAGAAACATCACAAATAACCTCTACAACAATGCTGGAATTATCTTCTATAACTCATGCAACAAGAGCAGAAACATCTCCTGTTACTAAAAGAACAACTACAGCTGCTTTGCCAACAACATCTATATCTGGTACAATTGCTCCTGTAACATATACAGCAGCTGGGAGTCAAACACCTCAAAGCACTGATATAACATTAACAGCAGCAACAACAGTGAGGACTACAGGAAAAATACCTAACAACACTGTACAGGGAACAGATCCAGCAACAGTAACAACACCTAAAATGTCTAGTGCAAAAATTACTGCTACCCCAACAACTTCAATTACACATATTCTAACAATTACTACTCCTACTGCAACTACAACTTTAACTATGCCAACACCTACTGCTACTAACACAGCAGCAACTCTAACAACTAGTGCTGCCATCACAGCTCTGATTACAGATAGTCCAACAACTATTGTTACCAGCCAAACTCCCACTACAACTACTCCAACAACTCTTACTACCACAGCCACAACTACAACTACTCCAACAACTACTACTACCACAACCACAACTACAATTATGACAAGAATTACTCCTGGCTCTTCCACACAAAATCGTAAGTATTTGTAAGTAATTGTAGCTCTATGTCTTTTTCTGTTGTACTCTCTTAAAAGTTAGAACAGAATGAATTTTTTTTACCAGAAATAATACATAATAAAAATGCAGATCAAACATCAATAATCCTACCTAATTTTCCTCTATTATTAAATTTTAAGGTACAATTTGATAATATTATAGTAGATTACAAAAAAATAAATGGTTACAGATATAACTATCTGGGGTTTCCTGATAAATCAATTTGACATAAGTGTTAATATTGTGCACCAGTTTAGAGATGCATAACTATTTACAAACCTTGGCACCAGATAACTTTAAAACACCCGGTGAGACCCATGGGTCACCAATCCCACCCCATGATGCTAATCTCATGTGATTATCATGATCCAATGTGCTTAAAGCTGCCAGACTTTAGAGTTTTATGCTATCACAGAAAATATATTTGGAGCAGTGAGTATGTTCCTGCCAGTATTGTTTGGCATGTTCATACTCTCATTAATTCTTATGAATCTTTATACCTGCCCAGAGGTGTGTTAGCTTCATGAAAAAGAGTTCGAAGAAAGATGACATCATCACTCCCTTCATTGCTTCCCTTGACAGCCTCCCTGCTAAGAAAGCTCAACAACTATGTTCTGCTTTGTATATTTTTTACAACAAAGAGACATATTTATTTAAATCAGTTGTTTTGGAAATGGGTAGAACTTTTATGTGTAATTACTAACTACCCAATTTGTTTTACAATTCTCTTTAACAGGATGTCAGAACGGAGGCACCCATGATGGAAATAAATGTATTTGTTTAGACAATTTCTATGGGCCCTTATGTGAGAACATCTTAGACAGACTTCCACCTGGTGAGTGTTTGAATATTATTGTAGTTCTAGGACAGTGGCTACTATGTAAGGCCATTTGATAATAAGTGTAGATAGCATTGTCATGCCCCCTGTCCCACACAGTGTAATGAGGTTTACTTGGGTTGATAATGTAATTGCCAGTCTACATTTTGCAGCAAACTGCGTCATCATCAAGTCCTAGTCACCTCACCTTTCATACCTTGCCCCCGATCTCCTAGAATCAAGGTAGAAATGTAGACGAGTATTATACATGCTACATTACAGTTAGTTGAAACTCATGCAGCCTTTCTGAAGCTTTTGCTATCTAGGCATACAGCAAAACAGCATTTATGTCACTAATTATAATGTAGCTATGTATTATATGTATTTCAGATGTGCTAGGTGTTAAAAGTTCAACAAAAGCTCATTATTGATATACTGCATATGATAACCTCATACTGTGCAGCTACTTAGCTATTTTATGTCTGTTTGCCATTAACCATGTAAATCCTGATACACATTAACTGCTCAGTCTGCATGGTTGTCCTGCAGGTGATTTACACCATAGTTGACTACTCTCTTGGAATTTGCGGGAGACTCCAGAGTAAGTGGAAGAACTCCCAGACTCATGAGATAGCAGGCAACTCTCCCGCAGGAGTGCTTAACTGCCTGCAAAATAGTCAGGCACTAGCCATCATGATGCCGTTTGTGGCATCGCCCAACGACCGCCCACCCCATTGAATACTGAGTGGATAGAGGTGTCATTATGCTAGGCTATGAATCATTATACTACTTAAAACTAAAAACAAAGGTGGGCTGTAGAAAGAGACAAGTAGGTGTCTAGGGAATGAAATACAAATTATATAAAAATAGAATATATTAACTATTTCAAGTATTTTACAAACTATGCAACTCAAGCAGCGTGGGCTGAGCCGGTTTAGACAGCGAGCTGTCTGGATAATCTGTGTGAAGGACAGTTTTTTGGGTTGTTTAATGATTTTTATACATAATGAAAGATTTTTTTAGTAATAATGTTCAGGTGTTTTTCTTCTACATAGTGCACTTAGATTGTTTTGTCCCATTGCCATCAGATTTCATCAAAAGACACTTACATAATTATATGTTTTTCAACCTAATAATTAGCGCACAAGGGGCGAAGTGTCAGGACTAGAGATAGATGGGGGGATAATGAGACAAAAGTGGGCAGACAAGTCACAAGGGGGCCAAAGTTTGGAAGGGTGGTGCAGACAATAGAGAGAGGAATGAGAGAAGAAAGGCAAGAGGAATGGGCAAGAGACAGAAAGGATCACAGGTGAAATGGAAGGATAGAGAAGAGATGGGGTGGTAGAGACAAAAGGAACAGACAAACAACAAAGGGGGCAGACCCAGGAAACGGTGGTGCAGACAAGAGACAAAGAGAAATGCAGAAGAAACAAACTACAGATGAGAGGGAATACAAAAACAAGCTGTTGTGATAATGGAGGGCAGACAAGTTTCAAGAAGGGTGGTACAGTCAAGAGAAAATGGGGGATGAGGGAGGACAAAGAAGAGGCAAGGACAGATTAAGGAAAGACCACAGAAAGAAAGACAGAAAAATCTGCTGTTGAGATCTTATTTGTTTTCTATTGTGGATGAAGTTAAGAAAGTGGTTTTGGAAATGGGGTCCAACTCTTCAGACTTCAATCAATGTGGCTCACCTAAGGAACAAAGGAAGGGGGTCAGGCCAACAAGAGTCAGACCTCTACTAGGACCTTTCAGGAAATAAGGCCTATTCTAATTTCAGTTTCTTATATGTCTTGTAAATAGTCAATGCAATAATATCGCTTTTACTGTCTCCTGTAGTCAAAGCAGTTAACACCACTGTGACTGTGAAGCTAACAATCAATAATGAAGAATATTCAGAGAAGCTAGCTGACCCCACTACTCAGGAATATGTGGTGTTTGAGAGTAGATTTAAAGTAGAGGTGAGTGAGTACATCATTTATGTATGTCTGATGCCTTCATTCTCTCTCTATTCCAGTGGAATCTAAAACCTCTGTACATTTTTTCTCTCTGCACAGATGAAAGGAATCTATAACAATGTCCCTGGTTACAAAGATGTGGACATCACACAAATCACGTGAGCATCTTCTTTGTTTTATAGTGGGATATTATTAGAAAATAACAAACAGGTTTTTTTTGTTTGTTTTTTTTAAATTCTTTATTTAAAGAGGAAACAGTAGGAAATTTACAAACAGCATGATACTAAAAAGAAATATGAATGTACAAGATGTTTCATCTAAGTTTTACGTATTATATCAATGGGAAGCAGGGAAGGGGTAAAGGTTCAGAAATGAGGAGGGAGGGGTGGAAAGGCACTAATAGCATTAGGAATTTTGATGCAAACAAAATGTGCAACATGTCTGGGGACAAAGTGTATCATATAATTAAAAATCAAACATCAGCAAGGACAAGATTCTTGCTCACCATGCACCGCACCCAGCCCGGTGGATCTGGAGGCAGCGCATACATTCCAATTGCGGAAGGGGGAGCCTAAGTGGATAGGCGACTACGGCTTGCTTGCAAGAGCCATGAGACCCACACCTTATCGAATTGATGAGGCTTGTCATGGAGATAGTATGACCGAGCTATTTTCTTCTTAACAGGCTAATGGATTCGTTAGAGCATCAAGGACGCAACATATTAAATTATAGATTTAATATACAAAAGTACAGGGCATACAGATATAAAAAATAATGAATAAACAATTAATAGATTGACATACATAAGCAAAAACAGTTTAAAATGAAAGGGGTTACATTCAGAATAGCACTTACTTGAGCTGCATAATCTGTGCCATGGGAAATTGGCTAGGAAGATGGACAGCTTATCATTGTGAATTGATTTCCCAAAAAGTCTGACAATTTGTTGTAACTGATCTCAATTTTTTAAAGACACTTACACACCTGTCCCTACAAGTGTTTTTACTGTTGCTGGATCTTTTCCTTGTACAGTGTTGTCTGTGATACTTTTTTCAATAACCATTTGCATGTTGCCTGATTTACTACCCAATTCTACTTTGTGACCTAACTTTTCTGTGGAGCGTCACACAGAAACAATTTAATTATTAATAAATCCCGTATGAATCTGTCCATCTATTGATAACAAACATGATGAAATTTTGACAATTTGACATACCCTTTCCAAAGATATGTGATTTTAGCTGTTCCTGGATACCACCTGTAGCTGTCATTCACAAACCTGAGGTGATTTATGCTCCTCAGTATGGAGTGACACCCTGGATTTCCCAAAATATGAACTATGAAGACATTTTACTGGGAAGCTCATATTTTTATATACCTGTATAGGCCTTCAAAATGCTGCCTTGTGCTGCAAGATGTCCAGCTGTGACCAGGCCCACAAAATCTATTCAGGAGTCCAAAAACTAACTTGTGTCAGGATATATCTCACAGCAAGAGCCCTTTGAAGCTGTCATAGGTGACACTCCTATTTTCTCACACTGGAATTTGCAAAGCTCCCCAATACATTTACATCAGACATTTTGTCTTCACATTTTACACTTTAGTAGCTAAACTTATCAGTGGATTCATTTGATATAACATAATTACACTGAAGTTATGATTTATCGCTTATAAATAACTGTAAACTCTCTATGTTCATGACAGCCAACAATGTGTGTTTAGAGAAAGACAGCTTCCTGCGGCGTGAGGCCAAGCTAATAAGGTGACCCCACACCACCGGCTTATGGGCTTCCCAGAGGGTTGTTGGGGGCATATCTGAAAGGTCATTGAGGAGGAAATATTCTTCAAGAAGGGTCTGCAGTTCTGTAGTAAGTTGTAGGTCATGAAGTATAGTGTCGTTAAGGCGCCATGTGGCAGGGCAAAGGCGGGAAACTATATCTGAGAGGTCAGCAGAAATGGTGGGATGGGTATACCAGACCATTGGATGTATGTGAGCTGCCCGAAGATCATGGCTGAGGAAGACCATGTCTATTTGTAAATAGGTGCCGTGGACCGGGGAGTAAAACATATAGTCTCGGGTGGAGGGTTCTCTAAGTCTCCAAGCGGCAAAAAGGAGATGGTGAGAGAGGAAGGACGTGAAAGCCATAGATTTACGGGACTCCGAACCACTGGCGGGGGGAGCCATAGTGGACTATCTATCAACAGTTTCATCTACTATGACATTAAAGTCTCCTGCTATATTTACTTCTCCTTGGTGTACCTGAGAGAGCAAGGAGCCTAGGGCAGTGAAAAAAGAGCATTGATTTTGATTCAGGGCATAGAAATTAACTAAAGTGCACAAGGTATTGTTGAGTTTTCCCACCAGGATTAGAAAACGACCGCAAGGGTCAGAGTGTGACGCCAACAGTTCAAATTTCACATTGGAGGCATAGAGGGTAGCAACACCCCATTTTTTTTGTCTCAGGTCACAAGCATGGAAAGTAGAGGGACATAGTCTAGACTTCAATTCCGGATGTGAGTGATGGATGAAGTGTGTTTCCTGAAGAAAGACTATGTCAGTCCTATGTTGTTTGAGTTTAAAATAGAGTGTTGTGTGTTTTTGTTGGCTGTTGAAACCTTTAACGTTCAAGGACAAGATCCTAAGAGCCATCAGGAGGTGGAAAATGGGCCACCCCATGTCCCGCAGCTAGGGTCAGATATGCTAGAAGAAAAACAGAAAAAAAACAAAACAATGTAAATACTGTGGCAATGAAGATAAATGGAGAGTGCCTGAAGGAAGAAAAGATGGAAGTAAAAGGAAAAGGAAAAAAGGGGAATAGGGGAGTGGACAGTACCAGTATGTGAGGCCATACCTGGTCCGTGAGGCCAGCCAGGAAAAGTGAGGGACAGTGCCTGTGGCAGGGAGAGGCCGGGCAAGGATTGTATACCCATTACTGGGACGTGGCCATAAAAACCGAAAAAAGGGTTCTGATGTACCAGCCGCAGGAGGTGGACATCTACACCACCTCCAGGCCAGGGCAGAAAAGCTGGACTGGGAGTCAGAAGAAAAGGGAATGTTGTGAGGGGTGGGGGACAGCTACTGCTCTAACTTAGAGATCTGGTCCGATAAAGAGAAGAAGACACACGGCAGTAGCATGTAGCAATCTGAAACAGTAGAAAAAAACAAAAAAAATACCAAACACTTTGTAAACACAGAACATTAGTAAAGAACAGAGCGAAATAACAACTTAGGCATAAAGGCTCACATCTTCTCCTAGTCTGCCCGAGGAGGACCGAAAACAAGCAGTCCGTCAAGCAGAGAGGAGGGAGATGGATCAAAGTGATTTATGGTGAAGAGAACACAACAAACACATGTCAAGGAGGTGGAACAGAAGCAGGTTCAGCGGCTCTTGTCACAGTCATTCACTCGGTAGCTGGGAGCCTCCGAGGGGGAGAGATGTATCTCAAGGAGCTGGAGCTCAGTCCTTGTGTCTCGAGGAGTTGGGCTGCCTCCGCCATGGTCTGGGCTGAGTGGAGTTTGTTATGATGCAAGAAAAGAAGGCGTAATGGAAAGCCCCAGCGATATTGAATGCTGTTGTCCTTGAGGATGGATGTCACTGGTTTCAATTCACGTCTCTTGAGGAGAATAAGAGGAGCAATGCCCTGAAAAATTGTCAGGGACGCATTGTCAAATGAGATTGAAAATTTAAAAGTGGAGGATGCACATGGACAGTGTAAGGTGAGTTAGTATGGGCAGCTACATGAGAGGGGGGTAACCAATCCCCAGGGTAACACAAAATTCTGCAAAGATACAGGGATTGGACTGCTGAAGACTGGGGTAAAGTCATTTTTTTCTGATGAATCCCCTTTCAGATTGTTTGGGGCATCTGGAAAAATGCTTGTTCAGAGAAGGAAAGAGGTGAGCGCTACCATCATTCCTGTGTCCTGTGTCATGCCGAAAGTAAAGCATGCTGGGACCATTCATATATGGGGTTGCTTCTCAGCCAAGGGAATGGGCTCACTCACAATTTTGCCTAAGAACACAGCCATGAATAAAGAAGGGTACCAAAACATCCTCCAAGAGTAACTTCTCCCAACCATGCAAGAGCAGTTTAGTGATGAACAATGCCTTTTCCAGCATGATGAAGCACCTTGCCATGAGGCAAAAGTGATAACTAAGTGGCTCAGGGAATAAAACATTGAAATGTTGGGTTCATGGCTAGGAAACTCCCCAGACCTTAATCCCATTGAGTACTTGTGATCAATCATCAAGAGGCGGGCCTTGCACTTGCTTGATGTTCTTGGGTACCCTAAAGCCTTCTTTACAACTATTGAAACTCTCTCCTTGAAGTTCTTGATCCGATAAATGGTTGATTTAGGTGCAATCTTACTAGCAGCAATATCTTTGCCTGTGAAGCCCTATTTGTGCAAAGCAATGATGACTGCACATGTTTCCTAGCAGATAACCATGGAAGAACAATGATTTCATGCACCACACTCCTTTTAAAGCTTCCAGTCTGTTATTCTAACTCAATTAGCATGACAGAGTGATCTCCAGCCTTGTCATCGTCAACAGTCTCACCTGTGTTAACAAGAGAATCACTGACCTGATGTCAGCTGGTCCTTTTGTAGCAGGGCTGAAGTACACTGGAAATGTTGTTTTTGGGATAAAGTTCATTGTCATGGCAAAGAGGGACTTTAAAATTCATTGCAATTCATCTAATCACTCTTCATGACATTCTGGAATATATGCAAATTGCCATCATAAAAACTGAGGCAGCAGACTTTGTGAAAGATAATATTTATGCCATTCTCAGAACTTTTGGCCATGACTCTATGTGTGTTTCTGCAGTTCTGCTTGAGTCGTATTTGCATAAACACACCTCTACTGTAATTGGCCAATGTTAAATTGTTCCCTCCCTACCCTGCCCAGCCTCTCTAGACACAGACAGGAG
Organism: Mixophyes fleayi; assembly: GCF_038048845.1. Lineage (NCBI taxonomy): Eukaryota > Metazoa > Chordata > Amphibia > Anura > Limnodynastidae > Mixophyes > Mixophyes fleayi. Next base: position 30,482,976 of record NC_134405.1, on the reverse strand, counting down.
TAATAGAGCTGTAAGAGCTGTAAGATGTCATATTTGTATTTGTTTCATGGTTGTCACCATGGAATACACACGCAAAGACGTCAATGTTTTGTTGCTGTGTTGTATATCTGTTGAGATCGGCCCAATGTAATATCACTACCCTTTCTGTCTGAATGCATGATAAAGAGGGGAGGAACCAAATCATGCATTTTCACTCCTTAGAATTACAATGTACTCGCGGAATGAATATCCATTCCATAGGAATTATATCGAAATATCTTTAAATGTTCTGAACTTTAAGAAGTATTTCTTTGATTTTTGTTTTTTTGAGGGTTAATTATACAATGATACAGATGTAACAACAATAGTATCCCTCTTCCCGCAACGTCATTGCCGTGTTTGTTTTATCAGTGAATCCGATCACATGATCGCTACATATTTACTATGTGACTTAGCACCAAGGGTGTGTTTACACTTAACATCATCACGTGCTCTCCTTCACCCTATGGCAGTGAGGGAACAGTCACATGATTTAAGTTCACAGAACGACGGAGCTCTTTGCTTTTTCAACAGGTACGATAATACATTTTTGAATGTGAGCAGTTTTTAGATATTGCAAAGAGGAACCAGACACCTGTACTATCCGGGGAGTTTCGTTTTATGGATAAAAATAACCACCGACAATTGATTGGTTGGTATCCTTCTATGACACGATAAAAAAAGGGACTCAAATCCCCCTTCTGATTGTACACCTTGAAAAAGACCCTTGGTAGGGTCAAAACGCGTCGGTGGGGACTTTATACATCTGACTGAAATTACCACTGCCATAGGTGTAGGGCTAAGCCTTGTTCCAGATCAAAGATCTTGTTATGTGCATTGACCTCCAGCTTGCTCTGGTAGCGGCCATTTCTCTCTAGTCCTGAGTTTATGTATTCATGCTTTTTTATTGTCAAAATTTTTTAATAAAAATCCTCAATGATAATACACTATTAGAATCTTTTCTCTTTTATCCTATATGGTGAGATGACATTCTGTGAAGATATCTTTATGAAGAGGATGTCGTAATTGAGAAAATTCCATCTGTATATGGACTTACCATTGATTCTTCATAATAAATTTACCATCCTTAGCAATCACTGTGGGACAATATATATGGACTAATACAATACAATATATGCTTCACTACTATTATTTGTAAATCAATTTGGGATTGCAACATTGTTCATTTCATCCATATACCTATATGGTAATTGTGTAACAATCTCTAAGTGGTAACATCCATAAATGTATCCTACATCTTAGTATTTCCAGCACTAGAGCCTATGTGGAGTGTTAATCTATATCCAATGTGTTATATGTGATGTGGTGGTGACATCCAATTCACACTCCTGAGGCTGCTTCTGCAAGAGCGCTCTACCTTCGGCTTTGTATTTTATTGTAACAGACAGGAGTAATCACCAGATATACACAAGTCTGCGTGCGCCCACTTTCTGGGCATGCCCATATCGATTTCAAGATAAGCCATGCAAATTGGCATACGTCACTGTCTGCATCAGCCCCACAGTCTTTAAAGAGCAAGTAAATTCATTATTTGGTATTAATATATATATATATATATATATATAAAAGGCTAGGTATCACCAACATTTAGAGTATACATTAAATAACTGGAGTGTTTATATTTAACTAAATATGGCTATCATGCTCTCTGACTCTCCTCTGGAGCAGGATACCATGTTAGCAGGGTGAGATTTTGAACTTCTCCCTCCCACCTTCACCTGCACTTCCTGGCCTTTTTACATTATATTCAGACTAAACAGGCAGAAAATGACTAACAGCACTGTAAGCTTGTTAAATGCATGTGCACGGTGTGGATTTGTGGATTCCTACACAGTGATGGAAACTGTGATGTCACAGTAGCTGAACCTCCTGCATTCTCAGTGTTCTGACCTTTATTAGATCCCATCAGGACACTGTCCTAAGGATCTGGAATGAGCTTCAGTTGTCTGTAGTGGAGTGGGGAAGTAGTACTGTTCTTTTTTATAGAGTTGGATGAGAGTGCACTGAGCATTGCATTTTGCATTCACATACCTCCCAACATTTAGACATGTACTATTGGGACAAAAAAAGCACAACCCAGAATCACACCAAACCACTTGCCCACATACACGCAAAGTGGGTAAAACCATGCTGACACTTTCTTGTATGTTCTGCTGTGTTTGGGGCCCACAAATTATTATTATTATTATTAATATTTATTTATAAGGCGCTACAAGGCATCCGCAGCGCCGTACAGAGACAAACAAAATCACAATACAATGGGAGACAGCACAGTACAGTAAACACAGCAACTCAGTACGCTCAATGCACAGCTAGAGAGGGCGGGGAAGGGGGAGAGAGGATCCGAAAATGACGGGGCCCAAGAAGGGGGGCGCGGAAGACAGGGAGACCCCCAGGGGGGAGGAGGGAGCGAAAGTGGACGTGGGGTGGAGGACCTTTGAGGAGGAGGGCTAAGTAGCTGGAGAGCAGAGTTAGAAGTGGTGGAAACAGGAGGAGAGATGGCCCTGCTCAGAGGAGCGTACAATCTAAGGGGAGGGGTGGACAGACAGAGAGACGCAGGGGAGAGAGGGTGAGTAGGGGGACAGAGCCAGAAGATAAGGTAGGAAGTTAAGTGGGAAACAGAAAGGCTTTAAGAAAAAGGTGGGTTTTTAGGGCCCGTTTGAAGCTGGACAGATTAGGGGAAGTTCTGATGGAGGGAGGGAGCTTGTTCCAGTGGAGGGGGGCAGCGCGGGCGAAGTCTTGGATACGCACGTGGGAGGAGGTTATAAGGGGGGAAGAGAGGCGACGGTCAGAGGCAGAACGGAGAGGGCGGGATGGAGCATGAATAGAGAGGAGGGTGGAGATGTAGGGCGCAGTGGAGTTGGCGAGGGCCTTGTAGGTGAGTGTGAGGAGCTTAAAGAGGATTCTGAAGGGGAATGGGAGCCAGTGAAGGGCTAGGTAGAGGGGGGAGACAAAAGAGGAGCGGCGAGAGAGGAAAATAAGCCTAGCTGCAGCGTTAAGGACGGATCGAAGGGGATCGAGATGAGAGTGGGGGAGGCCAGTGAGGAGGAGGTTGCAGTAGTCCAGGCGGGAGATGATCAGAGAGTGGATAAGGCATTTAGTGGCATCTTGGGAGAGGAAGGGCCGGATGCGAGCGATGTTGCGCAGCTGGAAGCGGCAGGATTTAGCAAGAGAGAGAATGTGGGGGCCAAAGGAGAGAGAGGAGTCGAGGATGACACCAAGGCAGCGAAGTTGGGGGACAGGTGAGATAGAGGTGTTGTCGACAGTGATGGAGAGGTCAGAAGGGGATGGGGTATGAGAGGGAGGAAAAACTATGAGCTCAGTTTTGGCAAGGTTAAGTTTGAGGAATCGAGAGGACATCCAGGAGGAGATGGCAGAGAGGCAGGCGGACACCCTAGAGAGGAGGGAGGCAGAGAGATCAGGAGAGGAAAGGTATAGTTGAGTGTCGTCAGCGTAAAGGTGGTAGCTGAAGCCGAAGGAGCTGATGAGTTCACCCAGGGAGGAGGTGTATAGAGAGAAGAGTAAGGGTCCCAGAACAGAGCCCTGAGGGACCCCGACTGGAAGGGTGGATGGGGGGGAGAGAGACCCAGAGGTGGTGACAGAGAAGGAACGGTGAGTAAGGTAAGAGGTGAACCAGGACAGGACTGGGCCGGAGAGGCCGAAAGACTGGAGGGTGTGAAGGAGGAGGGGGTGGTCAACGGTGTCAAAGGCTGCAGAGAGGTCAAGGAGGATGAGAAGGGAGAAGTGGCCCCTGGCTTTTGCAGAGAGGAGGTCATTGGTGACTTTAGCCAGGGCAGTTTCAGTGGAGTGGAGGGGGCGGAAACCAGACTGGAGAGGATCAAGGAGGGAGTATTCAGAAAGGTAGGAGGTGAGACGGCTGCAGACGAACCTCTCAAGAATTTTGGAGGCAAAAGGGAGAAGAGATATGGGGCGATAGTTCGAGAGAGAAGTGGGGTCGAGATTAGGTTTCTTAAGAATGGGGGATACGAGAGCATGTTTGAAGGAGGAGGGGAAGATGCCAGTGGAGAGGGAGAGATTAAAGAGGTGAGCGAGGTGGGAGCAGGTGGTGGGGGAAAGGGAGCGAAGAAGGTGGGAGGGGATGGGATCCAGGGGGCAGGTAGTGGGGGGGAGGATAAAATGAGAGAGTGGACTTCCTCGCCGGTGGTGGGACGGAAGGAGTGGAGGGGAAGGTGGTTGGGGGGGGAGGACAGAAGAGTGGGAGGGGTGGAAGAGAGAGTGGAGGAGGAGATTTCAAGTCGGATGGCCTCGATTTTAGAGGAGAAGAAGGAGGCGAAATCAGAGGCAGTCAGGGAGGAGGGGGTGGGGGGGAGGGGAGGGGGCCAGGAGAGTGCTGAAGGTGGCAAAGAGGCGGCGGGGGTTAGAGGACTGGGAAGAGATGAGGGATTTAAAGAAAGATTGTTTAGCGAGTGAGAGGGCAGAGCTGTAGGATGAAAGGATGAATTTACAGTGGAGGAAGTCAGCCAGGGAGCGGGATTTTCTCCGGTGACGTTCGGCGGAACGGGAGCATTTTTGGAGGAAGCGGGTAAATTTGGAGTGCCAGGGTTGGGGTTTGGAGCAGCGGGGGTGGACGGAGTGGGCAGGGGCGACCGCGTCCAGAGCGGAGGTGAGGGTGTGATTGTAGAGGGAGACCGCCTGGTTGGGGCAGGCCTGGGAGGAAAGGGGAGAAAGGAAGGTATCGAGAGAGGAGGACAGAGAGGCAGGGTCAAGAGCATCGAGGTTGCGTATGGACAGAGTAGGTTTGGGCAGGGGGGGGAGCAGGAGAAGAGGAGAGAGAGAAGGAGAGGAGATGGTGGTCGGATAGAGGAAAGGGAGAGATGGAGAAGTCAGAGAGATTACATAGGTAGGAGAAGACAAGATCAAGGGAGTGACCAAGGCAGTGGGTAGAGGAGGAGGTCCATTGGGTGAGACCAAGGGAGGAAGAGAGGGTGAGCAGTTTGCTGGAAGCAGGCTAGGTGGGGTTGTCGATGGGGATATTAAAGTCACCGAGAATGATCGAGGGGAGATCGGAGGAGAGGTAGTGAGGAAGCCAGCTAGCAAAGTTGTCAAGGAAGAGGGAGGTGGGGCCAGGGGGGCGGTAGATGACAGTGACGCGGAGATGGATGGGGTAGAAGAGGCAGATGGAGTGAGCTTCAAAAGAGGAGAAGGAGAGGGAGGGTTCAGGGGGAATGACACGAAAAGTACAGGTGGAGGAGAGGAGGAGGCCAACTCCACCGCCAGGGCGGGCACCAGGCCTGGCGGAGTGGGTGAAGGAGAGGCCACCATAGGAGAGGGCAGCGGGGGAAGTAGTATCAGAATCGGAGAGCCAGGTTTCAGTAACGGCAAGAAGGTTAAAGGAGTTGGATAGAAAGAGGTCGTGGATAGCAGTCAGCTTGTTGCGGACGGATCTGGCATTCCAGAGGGCACAGAAGAAAGGGGGAGAGGAGAGGGGGGAAATGGGGATGAGGTTAGCAAGATGAGCAGCGCGCGGGGGATGGCAGGGAGGAACGGGAGAGGTAGGGCGGGGGGAGAGTATGGGTATGGAGTGAGAGCGGGGAGGCATAGTAGGGAGAGAGAGTAACAGAACAGTGAGATAGTGGGGACAGTGAAAAACAGGTAAGAATAAAGGCAGGAAGACAATGAAAAGGTGGAAGATAATAACGAATTAGGGCGTGGAGGGCATGGAACAACAGTACAGTGAGATAATAAGGACAATGAAGACAGGTAAGAATGATAGCAGAACAGTAAGATAATAAGGACAGCGGATAACAGGTAAGAATAAGCAGGGAGACAATAGCAAGATGGAGGACAATAACCAATTAGGGCGAACAAATGGGAACAGTTGTGAGGTATGCCTTCATTGCTCATATATGAAAATGTATATGTAAAAAAGAAATACAGACTTACTTCCCTAAATCCCATTACAAGGTTTTTTCTCAGCACACTGTAAGAGGACCATTGTAATAAATTGACTTTTCCCTTGGACGACCTGAGTAGGGTACCCACAATTAGACTTCCTAGTAATTAATTTTAAGAGTCCCAAAGGAACTCACATCTCGGACTCCCTGGCATACTGAAAGATAAAAAAATCTCTTCCAGTTGTATAACTCAATTCTAGAAAATTATTCTAAAAATATTTCCAACCTTGTTTTAGTATTCGTAATCCAAATCTTTACATACCCATACACAGGCCCAAGTTGTAAGTGTCAGACACCCCACACAGTACACATTGTAGATAATACTTTATGTATGCTACAGATGATATACAGGAGGAGCCTTTTTGTATTTATAATGGGACCCATTAAGGTTGCCCTAAACGATTTTTATTATACCTATGCATAATAAAATCTGTCATACTTTTAGCATACAAATGAAACATTAAGGTGAAATGATAGAGAACACAAAACTATAGGTCAGCTAAAACTTTACAATCAAACCAGAAAACTCATAGCAGTACTATACTGTGATACACTCCTCGCTGTCAAATGGAATATTGTTGGAAGTATTGTGCAAAAAATAATGAGTACCTAGCCTGTCATTGCCATAATTGGATATTGTGTGTGTCTTTTGCAGGGAAGGCAGTGTCGTTGTTGATCATGAAGTGATTCTAGAGATAGAATATAAAGAGAGTTCGAACATTACCGGAGAGTACTTAGAGATATTTGAAATGGTGAATAAAGAGATTCGCAAAGTAACAGAGCGGGACTGCAATGAAACTAGTAAGTTTGCTGGGATGTCCTCAGCGCTTCTGCGCTAAATCTCTCATGGTTGGGCACTTTGTATTTCTAGCAAGGAAAGATGACCCGTCACCTAAACACAATTGGCTGAACCGATATGTAGACCTTTGGTTTGCGAGGTGCTAGTAGCTCCACTGAGGTACTGGCTAATTTTTATGATATTTCCATGCAGTATTTGTTCCTACTGAACTGCTAAGCTACATCTGTTAAGCACATAAATTGCTTGCCTCCGTTATGTGTACTTGTCAGGTTCACAGTAAGTTAACTAGTTAAACCAAGTAAACTATTTCCCTACTATCCCAAACAGAAAACATTAATTGTTTATTATTGCATTTGCAAGTAAACATAACTCCAAACTAAAAACCGTAGCTATGTAAATCACTGGTAATCTGCCTGTCGGTATAGTGTAACTACCTCTATTTTGAAAAAAAAATGCAACATATTTTTCCCATCTGCACTTTCTGGCCTTTTTATATTATATTCAGAGTTTTCCTAGGACAATGGTCTCCTTGGTAATGGGCAAGTCATGATTGGCTGCCAAAATATTGTGAAAGGTCTAGCAGCCGTCTTTTCTGGTTTTTTTGTCAGCCAGTGGAACATTGCTTTAAAGCAAAATTAAGCTGTTGGGAGGATGTGAGTTAGGAATAACAAAAACATGTCATTGTGTCCTTGCGGAGGCCTGATGACAGGAGTCACGTTTGTGTTCTGAGCCCTTTCATAAAAATATTTTCAATGTTTGATTTTACATGGTATTTAACATCCCATTTATGCATCCAGTCAGCACATGGGATCAGATCTACTCAACTTATTCCCCTTTACTTGTTTTTACAGCCACAGATATGTTATGCTTTGATGAAGAAATCATAGTGGATAAAGTTTTACCACCTATTGAAGGTAGGAGAAAAGCATATTTCCTGACTGAAAGTATTTGCTATGTTTGCTGTATTTACTGAATTAATTGCATTTATTTCCCATTGTCTCAACAGATTTTTGCAAAGTTCCAAATGGCTTTAAAAATTATTACATGGAAGTGATGACTTCTGAGGGCCTGACCTGCGTGTCTTTTTGTAACCCAATATCCCTTAAATATAAGGACTGTAATGAGGGTAGATGTATGATACAGAATGGCACAGGACCACAGTGTTTGTGAGTTTACTGCTGCTTTACCTGTCATTTTCTGGAAAGTGAGGCTCATTGTAATGTAGTTGTGAGCTCTGGATGTAGCTACTGTTGTACATAGAAGTTCGTTCCTGTTGCTAGCCTTTGGTGGACAAGTTACCATTTATGGTCTTTTTAAAAGTTGTGAGCAGGTTTTCTGGACACTGAGACGCATGAGAAGACCATCCAATTACACAGAGAAAAGAAATACTACTATTTGAGGACAATGTAGGTTGAGGAATAGATGGAAGAAAAGTAAAGCAAAGCACAAAACAAAGGGCAAAATTTTGCGTGGGACAAGACACTTTTTCCACAGGCCCAAGAAAAGTGAAACGCACTAGTTCGGATGACACTTAACAACAAATTGCCCTTGTGGCTTTTTATCCACTTAAATCATGCCTTATTTTTTATCAGTTACCGTAGATATGAGAAGAAATCCCTGCTTTCTGCTGAGACGTCTGTGTCCTACATGCTGTGAGTCTACAGACTTCGACTACTATACAGTAGTACATAGATATAACAGAAAGAGGTGTTCATCTTGCTAGGACGGGGTCTTAGTGAGCGTACCTCACAACATACCCAAATGTTAAATGGGGACAAATTGGGTTATACAGGCCACACATATTCCCCACTACACCACAGGCGTTCTCCAATAGGTTACACCCACTTAGAACTCCAGAAATTGGGACTGTTGTAATGATTCTATGGAATTATTTTGGAAATACTATTGAATGTTACCATCTATATGAAATGTTGTTGGTTTCCAGGTCTAATCATTCATCTTCCAAATGTAAATTGAACTATAAATAGTAAGTCTATATTTTAACACACACAATCACAATGGCTTATGTGCTTAATTTAATCACAAGGTCTACTTGTCAGTTTAATTAATTGCTACATGAAAAAGAATCTATCATTTTCCAGTTATTAGAGGTGTAACATATATTTTTAACAATTGCAATGTGTTAGTACAAGTAGATATATGATGGATAACATGAGCTACTGTGTCTCTATGCAGCTGTTCGTCGACAAATGAATACATGTATACAGGTCCACACTGCACAGGCAAAATATTAAAATCAGGTGTATATGGAGGCATCTCAGTAGCCATTGTTATCCTGATCATTTCTGTTGCCACCGTGGTATATTTCCTGTTAAAGGCATTCCAGAATGAAAAAGGGTGAGTATTGCAAGCGGGAAGTGTATTTGGTGTTTAAGTGGATGTCCTATGTAATATCTACATATTTGCCATGTTGTTATTGTATACAAAAGCAATTACATTAATAGTAATTGCCTCACCGATAAAATGATTAACAAGAATTTTAAGGTTTCCCTTAAAATGTACACATCAGCCCTTTGTGACAAGGCTTTTTTCAGTGGGTGGTCAGTGTATGTCTTGGATATTTAAAGACAAATTCCAAAGGCAGAATTCTAGAATTATTTTGTGAGGGGACTGGGATGCTCATCAGTGTAGGATAGGGGTGTTTTATTAATTATGTTAAGTGAACAGCGACATGTAAAAAAGCAAGAGTCAATTTTCAGTGCAGCATGCAATATACAATATCATTATATAAATTAAACATTATCAAATCTATTGGTAACATTGCGGCCTCTTTAGCACTAGGTGCTCTGTCCTCTGCCCCCTACTCTTTTCGCTCTACACATCCTCCCTCGGTGCCCTTATCTCCTCCTTTGGTCTTCAGTATCACCTTTATGCTGATGACATTCAACTTTACATTTCTTCTCCTGATCTCTCTCCCTCCCTCCTCTCTCGGGTATCTGACTGCCTCTCTGCCATCTCCGCCTGGATGTCCTCACGCTTTCTCAAAATTAACATCTCTAAAACCGAACTCATGGTCTTTCCTCCCCCTAGACTCCCCTCCCACCACAACCTCTCTATCGTTGTTAATAACACCACCATCTCCTCTGTCATCCAACTCCGCTGCCTGGGTGTCACCCTCGACTCATCTCTCTCTTTTGCCCCCATGTCCAATCCCTTGCTCAAACCCGTTACTTCCAACTGCGCAACATCGCCCGCATCCGACCCTTCCTCTCACAAAACGCCACCAAAATCATCATCCACGCACTCATCATCTCCCGCCTCGACTACTGCAACCGTCTCCTCACTGGCCTCCCCCTCTCATATCTCGCCCCCCTCCGCTCTGTACTCAATGCGGCTGCTAGACTCATCTTTCTCTCATGCCGCTCCTCCTCTGCCTCCCCTCTCTGCCATGCCTTACACTGGCTCCCCATCCCCTACAGAATCCTCTTCAAACTCCTTATCACCACTTACAAGGCTCTCTCCCTGTCTACTGCTCCCTATATCGCCAACCTCCTCACCATTCACACTCCTGCCCGGTCCCTGCGCTCTGCTAATGACCGTCGCCTCTCCTCCACTCTAATTACCACGTCCCACTCCAGAATCCAAGACTTCGCCCGAGCTGCCCCACTGCACTGGAACGACCTCCCTCGTTCCATCCGTCTCGCTCCCAATCTGTGCTTCTTCAAACGAGCACTTAAAACTCACCTGTTCCTCAAAGCTTATCAACCCTCCACTTAACCCCTCATCTACTCTGCTTGCTATTCCCTCACTTCCCTGGCATCACCAGCTCCCTCTCGTGTCCGATTTGTCCACCCTCCCTTAGGATGTAAGCTCTTATGAGCAGGGCCCCTCTTCCCCCATGTCTCCATACCTGTTCTTCTGCTCTGTCCTTACTCCTTATCGCTGTCCCGGAGTTACTGAAGCATTGGTACTTTGTGTTTTCGTTCTGTACTGTTTAACCCTGTACGGTCTACTGTTTGTATTATGTACGGCGCTGCGGAAACCTTGTGGCGCCCAACAAATAAATGATAATAATAATAATAGGTGCAATTGCTTGGGCATGTGTCAGAGTTTCCATTTAAACTTTCAACAGTGGTCATTGTGGTATTGACTGCAAGAGTAACTAGAGATAGAAAGTGATGTACCATAGATATCTGGGAGCTTCTAGGATCGACTCCAAGACACTGTGTATACCACATCGCCGACATCAATGTCTCTCTTTTTTCTCCTGCAGTTAGGGGTGGGTGATGTGAGATAAAAGAGTAGGTTTGATGCTATAGTCTCTCTGTCCCGAGCATTTCCTATGATTTTTTTTTTGACTGAGGATCATCAAACGCAATTTATTCTTCTGATTTGTGACTGTTCATGTATTGCACCTCTAGGGATCCATTTGCCACAGATGAGGACGATAAATGGTATCAGAAGGATGAAGATGAATATTATGTCCGCCGTGGCTTCTCCAATCTCCAAGAATTTGGAGAAGGTGTGTATAATATGTCACCATCCAATAACATTATAATGATATAAAAGTAGAGATTGAATTATACTTTCAAGCTGTGTCACTGATGTAGGGTCCCTGTGACACCCTGCAGAAGGAGGGAAAGGCTAATACTTCCATGCTGTCTGTGGCACCCTGCAGGGGGGGAAGCAGAGTCATAGGTCCTTTTCGTCTATGTCACTGTGTCACCCTGCAGGAAGAGGAACAGGCTCATAGATTCCTTTTGTCTGTGTCACCCTGTAGGAGGAGAGACAGACTCATAGCTTCCTTCTGCCTGCATCACCCTGCAGGAGGAACAGACTTATAGCTCCCTTCGGTTTGTGTCACCCTTCAGGAGGAGAGACAGACTAATAGGTTCCTTTTGTCTATGTCTCTGTGTCACCCTGCGGGGCAGACTGGGCAGGGGAGGGAGACTCATTGACCTTTCTTTCTGTGTTTAACTGTTTGTTATTTTATACAGGCTCCTTTGTAAGCAGTGAGATCAGTAAAGAGAAGTTCACACCCAATCTGGATGTAGTAGACACAACAATTCAGGTATGTGATCATTCTTTATTTTCCTTTTACTCTTACACACTTTTGTATAATTTTCTATTTATTCCTTTAATCCTTACAAAGAAAAAAATAGCAAGATGAGAAATTCCTTATTTTCTCCACTACTTCCATGATTTCCTGTGGACTTCCACTTGCCTTACTCACATGCTTAATCTTTTTTATCTTCTCAGGTTAAGATACAGAGACCCCAAGTCTCCTTTGCATGAGCAGTAAGAACTCAACATTGAAAGGTTCTACCAGCCAAAAAACTCATCTGGAACAGTCTGTAAAAAAAATATTATTAGCGCAGATATAAGCGAAGATTAAGCTAGAATAAGCACATATAATGCTTAGTACTGGGACCTCAGCATTAGTGTCTCTTGTTCACAACAGAGAAAGACACATTATGAGGAAAATGTTTGTTGGTACGAGAGAGTCAACTCTACTGTATGCTGTGGAGAGATGCAATGGCAGAAAAATATAGGAGTTGAAAAGTCCTAGATCTCCAACACCTCATTCAAGGCCCTACGTCTCCGACACTTTTACCTTCTCTAATTTAAATGTCATTCAGGTACTACCTCACTGAAGGATGGACAAGCCAACCACAGTCATTTACTTTCCTAAGACTTTGTGGTTAGACTGCAGTTTACATGTTGACCATATTTAGTCAAACTGTGAACAGTTTGATATCTCAATATCATAAAAACAAATCCAGGGCAAAATATTGTCTTTCTGGAGGAGGCGATGATGCTTACAAAAAAAAAAAAAAAAAAGATTGCGACCAACACATTCTCTGTGTGCAGTTTAATGGCAAAAGTGAACCTGGGAGGTCCAGGAAGGTCCACTATCAGCGCAAAACACTGCATAGTGCTTGTAATACTATATACAGATTATCATTGCTTTACCTATCTAATTTGGAAGATCAAGGGGTAAATGTATGAATCTCCGGATTCTTCATCTCCAGCGAGTTCAGCCTCTTCAGCGCTTAAATTTAAAGCGGCGCTGCCTTGTAAAGGGAGACTTCCCTTTACAAGGCAGCGCTGCTTTAAATTTAAGCGCTGAAGAGGCTGAACTCGCCGGAGATGAAGAATCCGGAGATTCATACATTTACCACCAAGTGTTAATTTTTATTTTGGATATGGATATATGTCATATGTAGATAAGTTTGTGATAACTGGCAGTGGTTAATGATTAGAGCCCACGGTGTGCCTTACATTTCATTGATCCCTTTCATAGGGAATGAGATTTCCATATACACATACCGGGCTGGTAACTGATTACAAGTTACTGGAGCCAGATACATGCTATTTGATTGCAATCTGTTTAATTAACTCTTTGTCACTATATAGACCTTTCAAATTCAATTTTAATTAAGAATATTAAATGTGAATCATGTGATCTCTATTTGAAGACAATGTGCTAATTGTAATGGAGCAGCTATCTCTGAGAATGGCAATATTGCCTAACAAGGTATATTAGCGAAAGCTGCATTGTGATACAAATTTTTCTTTTTATATATATTATCATCAGTAATGTTGTCTTCTATATTTGTTTGAATTTGAGATTTGTTGATATTGCATTTTCCTATTTACAAATTATGTCAAATAAATATCAGATATATTATTTTTGATACAATTGGCTTCTTTTTCTAGTCCTTGTTGGATTAGGGTATTTTATATCTATGTTACAAAAATATCTCCTTTATTCCTTTTTTTCTGTATGTTGTCTTCACACTTGACTAACTGTGTTACATTCATCATGCCTCTATAACTTTTTATACTTTTCATCCTGCTACATTATGCATAATTTTACAAAATCACTTCTTCCTACATATAAACATGGGCACCTTCACCACTCCCCTTTACTCACTGTTCCCTACTTCTAGAATTTTCATCCACTGAAGAATTCACAGAGAGAGTCCCAAGGCAGCTTTCAAGTCTTGGCTGAAGGTTTACCTACTCATAATGTCAGAGATTAAATCTGCTCCACTGGATGATCCCCTGGGTGCACTTATTTTCAGAATTGTATTAAACGCCCGTGGCTGATAATCTCCCTCTGCACATTCACCTTCTTGCCATTAGAGTAAAGCTAATTATTTAAATATCTGAAAAAAAGACACGGACACAGCTTTTAATTTTGGCGCACAAAGGTCACAGTTTTAATTGTATAAATGATGGTGGTAATGAAAGCAAATGCAAGTCAGCTAACCAGCTAAGGCTATGCCAACAAACATAGGGATTGTCAACCGGCCCAGAATGCCAGGCTCTACTTTTACAGAGTCAGAAAGAAGACACCCCTTCTGGCCTCAAAGGGCAGGCTTGCAGAAACGATACCAAGGGCATTCACAGATATTATCATAACAGATATAGATTGAAAGGGGAAGAATCCTGCGGCCAAATGTAACTCTTGCACCATGTATTAGCCGCTGACTGAACTTCTTTCCCACCAAAAGTTGTGATCCTTTATCGGACACATAGCCCACCACCACCTGACCCTAGAAACTCCACATAAGAAAATTTGGGCTATTAAAAATCCCTAAACCTTTGTCTATGAGATGCACCCAATAAATATGAGTATAGACAAACTTAATGAAAGGGTGCCCCAGTATTGTCACCCAGCTTGAGGGGGCTTCAAAAAACGATCTGTAAATCAGAATACGTCCCGAGCCTCAGTTATAGTCAGAGTGGCAAATTCAACATCATGAAACAGTCACAAATCACACAAAGCAATAAATTCAACACCTTGAAAAAATCTCAATAACTTGAATAAAAGTTGATATGCACCCAGGTGAGCAAGGCAGTATTTACCAGCATGTGAATACTGGAGAGGTTGAGGGCGTTTATGGTAGAGGCAGCCAATTTGAATGTACAAAGAAAAAAAAACCTTGAAAGTGCTCATGCTATAAAACCCTTCATCTGAGGAAAATTAGGTAAATCCCTTCATGCCCTCACCTCCAAAGGTGACTAGTGAGCAAGTCCAGGGTCACTACAGGGAGCACCCTACTATTATTGAAAAGGTCTAATGTATGTCTCATAGGCGGTGGATTTCCGACTCCCCAATCAGTTAATGCTTTCCATGGAGACCCTGCTAGTGCTGCAAAGTGGTCGCACGCATTCTAAAGGAATGGGCACTGTACTCGGCTGCGTCCAGCTCTATAATTTTATCACATTTCTTAAAAATAAAACTGAATAGGTATTTAGTAAAAGGCGCAGAGTCAAACAGAGAAGCCAAATTAACCAGATAAACGAAATACACATATATAATTGCAGACAAGCGCCAAACCAGAGATCACATCACAACATCATAATACAAATGCTATGAACATTAAAATATGGTGAAGAGTAATAAAGTCCTATGCTCTTTTAAAAAAGAGCATAACTCCTCTGGATAAGTCCCAATGAATTCCTTATCCCTCGTAGATCAGACATAAAAAACAGAAAAAGAAAAACAGAACAATAGTGTAGTCTGTAGATAAATGGGATAATAGAAGGAAATCCCCAAACTAATCTGTGTATTCAAAAGAGCAATTGGACCACCACGTGTAGACAAGGGTTAATTCCTAACCCCCAACGGGTACACACTCACCAGATGGTCCCAGTAAATAAGCCTATAAAACAGCCGTTATTCATCATGTGTAGATACGATCTTCTAAGACTGGAATTCCACTCAATGATCGATGGATCCATAGAAAAGATAATAAAGCTCCATAGTGTAACAACGTAAAAAACAGCTTTATTCACAACATAGAAAAACACAGCGTCAAAACAAGCCTTGAAGTGTGGAATAGATGTGCCCTTACCGTCCTAAAGGTATAACAAAGCGTGTCTACGGTGGAGATGAAAAGCGTGCAGTCCCCGGGTAAACCTCACTCTCAATCCCGAACAAGCTCACATAGGACACCGGCACAGAAGGCAAATCCACACTACAGACGTGCAGCGTCCAACGTCACAATTCTCCCAGCAGCCAACGCGTTTCGACTCATCCAGAGCCTTTGTCAAGATAATAGGTTTAACCAACAAATAAGCCCTAGCCAGTGCTACAGGGCAGAAAGCGGGATGAGAGTGTGCCTCCTTAGCGACTCCAGCCCCTCGCAAAATTAATCGGTTTTGGTTTTGTGCAACTTGCAAATCATGGATGTACCTCATAAGATGACAATCTTGGCCAATAGCCCCGAACCAGGGGAAAGAGCAGACACAGATGCCTTCTCGAGAGCCAACAAGATAACAAGGCTTCATAATCGGTAGCCATCACCCCCCAATCCGCAGCAATCTACCGATGCACCAATGGGTAACTTTAAAATCAGCAAAAAGACCAAGGTCTCAGAATTTTACCTGGTTAAAAGTGGTAAAGTGTGCCAGCCAAAGCGTTCCTGATAACCAGCAAATGCTTAGCCTGAAACCCAATGTTGTGTGCGAGGCAGCACAAAGCTAAATGCCTAATAAGCCTAATCAGAGGGGCAGGTGTGGCGCTTTGCTTATTAACAGACTAGACAACCCCTACATTGTTACACCAGAAAACAAAGTCACAACACCATCATCGAGGAGCCCAGAGCTCAATAGCCACCACAATGAGGAAAAGCTCCAACACTAACAGATTAGTCACACTGGCTGTCACCTTGTGCAATTTCTGACAAAAAAAGGTTACCAATGAGGATAATGTGGCAAGCAAAATGAAGGGACCCTGATATCGATTATATCTGCCAAAGGGATTATTTGCCCGCATGCGTGACTGCCAAGTTAACTCTCAATTTTACCACCTTTGCATGCAATTGTTTTTTGTATGCAGGAAAAAGAGAGTCACACTGACAAGTTACACACTAATACTTAACAGCTACATTGCAGCATTGTAATGTAGAAGTAAACTAGGGCACAACTCTCTCCTACTTCCAAATGTGTTCTCACATTTCTAAAATAAACCCCCCGATGCGCCTTGGGTCTTGCAAGGTGCAAAATCATACCCTCCAGCTAGATTTACTGAGGCACGTTGTATGTTTTAAAAGTTAATGGCACAGGACCACCGAGCTAAATATAAGATTACACTTTATGATGTGTGCTGCATTTTTCTACATAGTCACATTTATATGTGAAAGTTATATTAGTTTAAACTAGCATGTTTTTACATGTCACTGTTTAGTGTGAACTGCTAGCTAGAATAATGTTCAGATGCAGAGGTACCTCTGAAATTAGTCTTTAGGATTTTAAGAACTGTGTGCTATTTTATGATAAGCTAAAGGTGAATCTGTTGTTTAGTTTACGTGTGAGCGGATCTACTGTTTTAAATGTGCACTCGTTATGCAAAATTACTAAAAAAGAAACTAGCCTGGGGAACCACTCTAGAAATAAATGTGCCAGTGGTTTCTAAAGCTAGCTACAGAGTGGTGTGTTTTCTGTATTTAAGCCTCGGGTTGAGAGTAAGGGGAAAGAGGGATCCTTGTTCTTCCTCTAGGGTCACTGAGCAAGGGCATTACCCAGTGAAGAGCTTACTGCCTGAAGATCAAGTTGGAGGCACTGTGCACTGAGAGTAAAGATAAACAAGTGGGTCAGGAACCAGAACACACCCACACACACCCATACCCATGCACGTCTTAATCCTCGGAAAGGAGGTGTTACATTGTCACGGGTGTCACAGATCTGCTTTTATTGGCGATATTAAGCAGATAAGGTCATCTACAATACCGAGCCAAGCAAAAGAACTTCCAGATTTCTGTAGTAAAAGAGTTACCTAGTGAGGGATGGAAATAGCATCTTCTGTAGTAACCTAAGAATTGTTGTGTAGAGATACCCAAAAGATACTTGGGGGTAAATGTATTAATGTCCGGATTCTTCAACTCCAGCATGTTCAGCGTCTTCGGCGATTAAATTTAAAGCGGCGCTGCATTGTAAAGGGAAACTTCCCTTTACAATGCAGCGCCGCTTTAAATTTAATCGCCGAAGACGCTGAACACGCCGGAGTTGAAGAATCCGGACATTAATACATTTACCCCTTGTAATGGAAATGTTCCAAAGTGCGTGCATTTATTTATGGTAATGATCAATTGCACTAAAGGTAAACCACATTTGCTTCAGTACTAATGACTTATTACCAGTTATTAAAACCTCATGGCCCTACAGCTACCCACAGAAAAACCAAGCCATCCAGACCCATTCCTCAATGTTCGGGGAGCTGCTTCTCTCCAAAGGTCACTAGGGCAATGTGGCCAATCAATTCCCATAGTGACAACACGGGCTGAGGTAGCACCCACATCTTATTTAAAAAGAGCGTGTGGTAGCTGAGGGAGCTGACCCAAGTATGGATAAATAGACAACAATGAGGGTAGAACTGCTAACAACACAATGATACTGTGTAGCAAAAAGCTTCTTGCTTTCTATACTCAGTCTCATTCTAAAGCCTCCTTCTAGGTTCGCACGTACATGCGCTATCAGAAAATTATGCCACAAAGCGATCTCAGCCAAGGTTGCACACCCAGTTTATACCCAAATTACAAATATGCAAGAAAAGAATATGATTATTCATGATGATCTGTGTTAGAATTAGAGATGGTCACTGACCCCCGTGTTTTGGTTTTGGATTCGGTTTTGGATCTGGATTACCGTCGTGTTTTGGTTTTGGTTTTGGTTTTGCAAAACCGCCATTGCGTGTTTTGGTTTTGGTTTTGGTTTTGTTTGGTTTTGTTTTGCAATTTGTTATAAAAATTACATTTATTGGTGCTAAAATAACATAATTTAGGTATTATTTTGTAGCTACATTATTATTAACCTCAGTAACACTAATTTCCAGTCATTTTTTATTCAATTTTGAACACCTCCTATGTCACAATATGATTTTCATACACTTGAAAAGAAAAATTGCTGCAGTTCTTGCCAGTGATAACAAAAAGGCCATTGTCATGCCTGGGCATAAGACCAAAAATCCACCTCTTAAGTGTGGAATTATTTTTACACGAATCCTGGCAAGAGTTGTCGATCCATTTGTAACATTTTGAAAGCCACACTCAGTAGAGGTAGGGACCTTAACCATCTGGGATCCTCATCCATGTTTCGTCATTTTTCAGCGAGTTATTGGCAAACTGTTGGGAAAATCAGAAACTTTGGTTAAAAAAAAATTAACAACAAGCATTCCAGCATAATCTACCTCCCTTCTCTCATCTACATCCCAGCACCTGCAATCTTCCCCCCCAACAATTGGCAAGTAAACAATCCTCTGCAAGAGGAAGCAAGAATGAAACCTGTCACCCAGTCGCAAAGCGGATCACAGACGCCCTGGGTACTATGCTAGCGTTAGATCTGTGTCCAATGTCCACTATTAATACAGTTGGTTTAAGACATTTAATTGAGGTGTTATGTCCCTGTTAGCAAATGTCATCACTATACCATTTTACTAGAAAAGCTTATTCTCTCCTGTACCGGAAAGTTCCTAAAAATGTCATTATTGGGTGACAAAATGGTATTCTACCCACTGTACACTTAACCACAGATATGTGTACAAGCGGAACTGGGCAAACAAAAGATTATATGACTGTGAAAGCCCACTGGGTTGGTCTTTCGCCTTCCCCAGCATGGACAGCAGCAGCATGTACCCAGGTGCATCACATTTTTGAGAAGTAGGCTACTCTGTGTATCAGCAGCTTCACTAAGAGGCATACAGCTGACAAACTGTTCCAAAAACTAAGGGATGTCATTGAAAGATGGCTAATCCTGCTTGGAGTCTCCTGAGGATATGTCATTTCTGATTACGACCCCAATATTGGTCCAGCATTACAGCGGGGCTGAATTCCATCACATTTCCTGTTTTGCACACACTATCAACTTGGTGTTACAGAACTTTTGAAAAATGACATGCAGGAGATGCTGTTTGTGTCCATAAACATTTAGGGTCAATTTGTGGTTTCTGCAACAGCATGTAGGAGAATACAGCAGCTGCAAGAAGACTAGCATTTGAGGGGAATATACTTTAGTCCAGCGAAGTAGTTACCTGTGAAGAAAGTGCAGACACAGTTAGCTTGAGTCAAGTGATTGCCTTAATAATAGATTTTGAAAAGGTGCTACATAAAATTATAGTGTGCAATAAAACAAAGTAAATGTGCTAACTATATTTTAATTGTAGATGAAATACTTAATTTTCTTTGCAAGGATCCCAGACTTATCAACATCTTGTTGGGACGTCTTCTCCTTCAGTTTCTCTGGCAACTGCTTGTAATAAAAGAAATTGCTTTCCCAAGACACCCAGTGATGATGCAGATGAGTCCGCTAAACATTTTGATATTTGCTGTGCTGTAAAAGAATTGCCCAAAAACCGTGACAGCTCTGCCCTAAAATCAACTAGTCATTCCCTTTGGAAGGCCATTATCAGCAATTACATCATACTACACAGACTTCTATGATATTGGGATATTGGGATGAATTAGTATTGTTGGAGGAAGATTATCACTAAACCCTGCCACCTCTCCAGTTTCGCAATGAGCTATGGTACAATAAAATGTAACTGCAGATTTAGACCAAGACTGTCAGCCCTATTATTTCTATTTCAGCAATTACAATTAGCAATGGAGCAATGGAGCTCTTCTCTTTGGGTGTTACCTATATAACGCAGCACAATTTGCCTGCAAATTCTACAGACAAGCCTGCTTGTCTTCCTCTCCATCAATGACTCTTAGCAATTGAGCACTCGTCTTTGGGTGTATATTACACCCAAACATTATTAGTGAAAATTATGAAAAATACAGTTTAATCCCTGATAGGCCCTCCACCATCCTTTGCATGTTAATAGTAGGATTGGTTGGAATTATGGTCAAGGTCACACATTTTTTTGACAAATCCTTCAAACCAGCCCAGATGTCAAACTGTTGTGGTCTGCCCCCTGCGTCATCCCTGCTTGTGTTTGGAAAGTGCATATTGGTGCCAGAACCTCACATGCCAGAACTGCTCCCACTGGTGCCACACTGCTGCAGGACTTACACAATCAACCGCATCCTCATCGTCGGATACCCAAATCTCCCCCACATCCTCTTCTAAAGACAAAGTGTCATCCTCACTTGGTGTATCACCGGCTACACTCGGGCTGTTCAGGCACACATCAGCAGAACTGCTGAAAGGGCCCTTCTTTATGGGTAGACTAACAGAATGGTCACGATTAGACATCCCACTGTTGGATGGACTCTCCACAGGGATTGTTGTCATTTGTGAATCAGAGCAAATATTCTCCTGTAATGCCTCACTGTTATCTTGCAGCTCGGCTTTGACGCGTAACAGTAGTTGTGCACCAATTGTAGGCTGGGTAACTTTTTGGGATCTGCCACTAATAGCCAAAGGTGAAGGCCTCATTCTCTCTTTGCCACTGCGTGTGTAGAATGGCATGCTTGCAATTTTTTTTTTATCGTCACTTAACTTTTGCTCAGTTACACTTCTTTTTCGCTTCAATACAGTAAAATTTTTTTGGGTTTTTGTTTTTTGCACTAATTTGAAAACACTCTGTTGTTTGACATCGCCTTGGCCAGATGACGTACTGGGAACACTAACATCAGGACTGGTGACAGAACCTGGTTGCTCATTTAGATCATATGTGGACTGCTTTGAATCCATTCTGAGCGCAAACCACTGGGGAGTGCTAAAAATTATTGAGTAGATACTGCTGACAGATATGACTTTTGACAGCCAGAAATATTAATGCACAATTAGGGAGGACACCCCAAAAACACTGAGGAGTGCTACAAATTATTGAGTAGATACTGCTGACAGATATGACTTTTGACAGCCAGAAATATTAATGCACAATTAGGGAGGACACCCCAAAAACACTGAGGAGTGCTAAAAATTATTGAGTAGATACTGCTGACAGATATGACTTTTGACAGCCAGAAATATTAATGCACAATTATGGGGGACACCCCAAAAACACTGAGGTGTGCTACAAATTATTGAGTAGATACTGCTGACAGATATGACTTTTGACAGCCAGAAATATTAATGCACAATTAGGGAGGACACCCCAAAAACACTGAGGAGTGCTAAAAATTATTGAGTAGATACTGCTGACAGATATGACTTTTGACAGCCAGAAATATTAATGCACAATTATGGGGGACACCCCAAAAACACTGAGGTGTGCTACAAATTATTGAGTAGATACTGCTGACAGATATGACTTTTGACAGCCAGAAATATTAATGCACAATTATGGGGGACACCCCAAAAACACTGAGGTGTGCTACAAATTATTGAGTAGATACTGCTGACAGATATGACTTTTGACAGCCAGAAATATTAATGCACAATTATGGGGGACACCCCAAAAACACTGAGGTGTGCTACAAATTATTGAGTAGATACTGCTGACAGATATGACTTTTGACAGCCAGAAATATTAATGCACAATTAGGGAGGACACCCCAAAAACACTGAGGAGTGCTACAAATTATTGAGTAGATACTGCTGACAGATATGACTTTTGACAGCCAGAAATATTAATGCACAATTATGAGGGACACCCCAAAAACACTGAGGTGTGCTACAAATTATTGAGTAGATACTGCTGACAGATATGACTTTTGACAGCCAGAAATATTAATGCACAATTAGGGAGGACACCCCAAAAACACTGAGGAGTGCTACAAATTATTGAGTAGATACTGTGCTGACAGATATGACTTTTGACAGCCAGAAATATTAATGCACAATTATGGGGGACACCCCAAAAACACTGAGGTGTGCTACAAATTATTGAGTAGATACTGCTGACAGATATGACTTTTGACAGCCAGAAATATTAATGCACAATTATGGGGGACACCCCAAAAACACTGAGGTGTGCTACAAATTATTGAGTAGATACTGCTGACAGATATGACTTTTGACAGCCAGAAATATTAATGCACAATTAGGGAGGACACCCCAAAAACACTGAGGAGTGCTACAAATTATTGAGTAGATACTGCTGACAGATATGACTTTTGACAGCCAGAAATATTAATGCACAATTAGGGAGGACACCCCAAAAACACTGAGGAGTGCTAAAAATTATTGAGTAGATACTGCTGACAGATATGACTTTTGACAGCCAGAAATATTAATGCACAATTATGGGGGACACCCCAAAAACACTGAGGTGTGCTACAAATTATTGAGTAGATACTGCTGACAGATATGACTTTTGACAGCCAGAAATATTAATGCACAATTAGGGAGGACACCCCAAAAACACTGAGGAGTGCTACAAATTATTGAGTAGATACTGTGCTGACAGATATGACTTTTGACAGCCAGAAATATTAATGCACAATTATGGGGGACACCCCAAAAACACTGAGGTGTGCTACAAATTATTGAGTAGATACTGCTGACAGATATGACTTTTGACAGCCAGAAATATTAATGCACAATTAGGGAGGACACCCCAAAAACACTGAGGAGTGCTAAAAATTATTGAGTAGATACTGCTGACAGATATGACTTTTGACAGCCAGAAATATTAATGCACAATTATGGGGGACACCCCAAAAACACTGAGGTGTGCTACAAATTATTGAGTAGATACTGCTGACAGATATGACTTTTGACAGCCAGAAATATTAATGCACAATTATGGGGGACACCCCAAAAGCGCTGGGGAGTGCCAAATATGAAGAAAAAATAATAAACCTCTATCCTCCTCTCTGCACTAGCGATTTTGGTTAGAGCAATTGCAAGAACAATATGGTATTCTCTGTCCCTGCTCTAATTAGCCTATGACTACACCCTGCTCTCTCCCTCTGTCAAATGGCGATGGATTGCTGTGGAGGCGTGTATTTATAAAGTTGAAGTATCGCGAGAACCGAGTCCCGAGATCCGACGACGTCACAATGACGTTCGGCCTCGATTTGGATTCGGAATGGGCGGGAGAGTACCGAGCTGCTCAGCTCGGTACTCGGATACCCAAAGTTCGGGTGGGTTCGGTTCTCGGAGAACCGGACCCGCCCATCTCTAGTTAGAATGAAAACTATATAAGCGTCATATTGCCCATGAGTCCATGTGGTAGGTTCTGTAATGAAGAAGACTCCTCTCCTCATAGCTACAACACAAGCAGAGGTGGCAGTTCCCATTTTATTTGAAAAGTTGTATGTGGGGGAGGGGCATAGTTATTAACAGACTAAAAGCTGGCTAAGTACCCAACCAGAAAAGTAATTGCTCATGAGTCGTTAGTAACACAATGAATCTTGTGCCCAGCACTATACCATGCCTCAGCCCTATGCGGCTATGCAAGCACACAACAAAAGAGGTTACCCATGGACATCTCCTATGTAATATAATTACAACAGGAGGTCTCACTCCAGTGAAGAAAAATGTAAAATTAAGCAAAATGTATGGGCACCAGAATTATAATGATCCTTAAGTTACACCTCATTGATCCACAGCAGGGGAAATAAATAGCAACACCCAGCCATATTTTACCAAAGAAAAATCTGGCTAATAACTTATAATGGTATAGTCTTATACTAACACTTAATGAGCACATCTTGCAAGAGCTGTGCTTAACTCCCCCATTGCCCTTCTCATCCATTATATAATCCATCATGAACAGTAGTATATGAGATATGAGCTCTTATTACAACACTTAATACAACTGGAGGAAGTTTTAGGTCTACCAAGATGTTAAAATCGACTAATATTAAAATCTGTTTAAAGAGATTTGGCATATACTAAAATGTGTCCCCTTATTAAAACAGCCACTTCTTGTTACTTCATTATAGATACATCCCTGGTATACCCGTACACAAATGACATTTAATGAAATGGGGAACACCTTGCTAAGGGGCGTCTGGCTAGTGGGATTAAGGCCTTAGGGAAATCAATGACAAAAATAGGAGGGAGCAGGAGGGGACAGCCTGGATACTGGGAATGGTGGACATGAGAGGAGGGGGGCAAAGGTGAGGACAGCTAAAATCCCTATGGACCAGGGGCATGGGGAGTGTGAGATGCGGCGAGTACACATCAAGCAAAGGCAGGGGAGGAGGAAACAGCAAATTGCACATGTGAGGGGGATATGAGGAGGCGGGGTGAGTCTCGCCCTCATGCCGGTGGTAGAGCCATTTTTAACTGGCCAGTGGAGCAATTGGCTGAGGAGCAGCAGGCATGTGGGGGAGAACTGAAGGACATAGCCTGGGTCACTGACAAACAATGGCCCTGGGGGACATGGGGTGGAGACCAGAAGGCACATTAATGTGTGTGAACCAGCAGCTGGTGATGTTCACTGCTGGTATCTGTCTAGAGCCTGTAGCTGTCAGGGGCCTTGGGGAGTGGAAGGTTGAAGAGACTTGTGGTGCGCTAACGGAAGTAAGATATCTTTTTTAAGTTTAGGGGGTAGGGTTAGTGGGAGGGGGCGGAAGTGTGGTCCATGCATTAAGGCAAAAGTACTGAATGGGGGGATTCCTCAGAAGACACAGGGGGTCCAACTGATTTAACATGTATGTTGCCTGCAGATTTTAGAGGCTATGACACCACATGCTCCATAACAGGCAAGAAGGAGAGGACAGGACATAAATCAAAGGGTAGGGCAGATAACTTCATTACAAGAGGAAGGTGCAGGGAAAGTGGGGAGCCCCCCTCATACCGGAGAAATACCTGTGCTGGAGGGATATAAAGTGTGCTGCAGCGACATAAGTATGCTGTTGGGTGGCAGGTGACCTCTGAGTGGTGAGATGAATCCTAGATCTCACCACCGCTGACACAATGCAGGCCGCAGTGTAGCCAAGACTGGCCAGCCTAGTACAACAAGTGAGCGGAGGGAGGGGTTGGTGGAAGAGCTGCTTTCCAACCAGGGGAGAGCTGGCATATTTTAGCCCGGGGGCAAGACTCGACTCAGGAACCTATAATTTTAAAGCAAAAAGGGGACCCAGCCCAAGGTAGCCCAATATGGGACCAACCTGGAGGGCAGATGCCCCCCTGCCCCACAGTCCAACCTGTCCCTGGTTCCAACAGCCAGTCAGGGGGTGAGAGGCAGAGCAGCACAAGTCTGTTTTATGTATACATACATGGGCATTTGCATTGCCATTCAGCTAGTACCATATATAATATGGAATATACTGAGTGCAGGCTTATTGATACACAGCTGGTACCATATATAACATGGAATATACTGAGCACAATTTAATTTTTTCTCAGGTTTTGTCTCAAAATCTTGTTTTATGTTGTCTTAGCAGCTGACCATTAAGCCTATTTAAAGCTTATTTGGGTGTGGCTTACAAGCCAACCCCTGCTCCATGTAAGTCCCTATATGTCAGAGGTGAGTGTATCTGATTTTATCTGCATTTTAAAACATATAGGTCAGTGTAGGAGGATTTAAAGACTTCTTCACTCCCAAGGGCATATGAAAATATCAATACCAAGATTCTCATTATCTGAAGGACCAAGCATTGAGTAAATTCCAGCATAACATCCTATAGATTGTAAGCTTGCGAGCAGGGTTCTCTTACCTCTCTGTTTGTATGTATTACCCAGTATTGTCTTATAAATGTTTGTTCCCAATTGTAAAGCGCTGCGGAATTTGCTGGCGCTATATAAATAAATGTTGATGATGATGATGATGAAAACATCTTCGCCATCTGCTAGGAAGCCATCTGTATTTGACTATGCCTAAGGAATTTATTTGCTCAGTCATTATTATCAGTTTGTATCTTACACCAGGGGTAGTGCAGCCACAACAGATATGTTTCCTGACAGGCGTTGATGCATCCAGGTCTACATCGCATTAACATACTGTTATTGTACTTTGCTTATGTTTACAAACCTCATGTTTTCCCCGATGAACCTCTGTAAGTGTAAGCAGTCAAATATGCAAAATCCAAATGACTCTGCATAGAGATTCAAGCATAGATCTATTTTGTTGGCACGCGCAGTAATGAGATTTGTATTTTACATTGCAAATGGTCTAGTATCCACACCTACATGAGGCCGATAGTGTGTGCAATAGCATGTAATATGCTAATTTGCTAATTTACTAATGCACAATGCAATATGTTAATGCAAGCTATACTATATTACTGTCTATCTGTGTAGGAATAGGGAGAGAGTGTAGATGAGAAGGCATAGTAGTAATCAGGGCCGCCAACAGAGGGGTACGGGGGGTACTGTTGTACCGGGCCCGGGCTCACCAGGGGGCCCAGTACAACAGCTCAGCAAAGACTTACCTGGGGCCCGCCGCTGGTCTCTGCTATTCTGTCTTCAGCCTGGCTGTCACGGTGACAGCCAGGCACCAGGATCCGATCGCAGGGGTGGAGGAATCATTCCCCCTGCGATCATGTGATCTGTCACAGGCGGAGACCAGCGGCGTGCCCCAGGTAAGTATGTGTTGCTCATGGGTGGGGCGCTCATGGGGGGGGCCCGCTCATGGGGGGGGGCCCGGGTGGCACGGGGGCCCGTACTGGGCCCAATTTTTTCTGAAGGCAGCCCTGGTAATAATGAGGAAGATCTTTATACCAAAAATAACACTGTTTTGAGGTTCTACTGGACTACTACTACTACTTCAGTTTACCTTCTTATTATTGCTAATCATTTCAACCACCTTCCTTTCCAAATTCCTCTTCTGTCTCCAGAATCCTTTTATTTTCCCTTTACTACTTCCCTCCTCACTGGTTTGCAACCATGAACTGTTTTATCAATTACAGCCATGTTACTCTTCAACCTACAGAAATAAACCTCCTGCCCAGAAATCATTCTTGAAAAACCCGGGTTGCACCATTCACAGTGCAGGCAACCCGGGTCCGACCCGGGAATTACCCCTCGATAAATCCCGGGTTGAAGACCCGGGTTTTTAGACCCGGGATTTTTGACCTGTACCATTCATACTGCACCAAGACCCGGGTCGTTTGAGCTCGCCCCGGGCAAAAACCCGGGATTTTGGTGCAGTATGAATGGGGTATTAATTGAATATTTTTTGTTTCATTTTCTGTGCTTTCTTATGTGAATTTATATTCTACATAGGTATTGGATACGTCCTGCAGTGACTTGTGTATTAGAGCAGAGCAGCCCTACAGCCGAATTCATCAGCGCACGTATCTTCATAACTGCTCCTTGCTGAATTTGGGTGTACATATGCCCCAATTTTGTGTGTTTTGAAACAAATGCACATTGCGCTCAGTATGCGTGGCTTGATGAATCAGGCCCACTGTGTCTACCTCATACTTACCCCCTTTTTAAACCAGTGCTGGAGGGGGCTACCCTCATTACTTTGTAAGTCCAGTAGACTAAAAAAAAAGCAAATAGATTTGCTCAAAAATTGCAGCTCTGTTCCTTGTTTTTTTTGTGCTCCGAATCAAGTTTGTACCATATAAGTTTAAGTCATTGAATGAATTAATAGACAAGATAAAAAAAGGAAAAAATTCCTGCAATGTCTGTCATTCCTGCACGTCATTAATAAAATGACAGATTCGCTGACCAATCAGATCACTGAGATATTTTTTTCTGTTAATAATTAGGTCAATGTATGTCTAATAGTTGCATTACACTACGACATTTGGAAACATTTCTTGAATTTACACCGCTCACCCTTAGATCATCATCATCATCATCATCATCATTTATTTATATAGCGCCAACATATTCCGTAGCGCTTTACAATTGGGGACAAGCATAAAACTAATAAACAAACTGGGTAAAACAGACAAAGAGGTGAGAAGGCCCTGCTCGCAAGCTTACAATCTATGGGACAATGGGAGATTGACACATGAGGTTAAGTATACATTTTGCATCATGGCCCAGCCAGACTGCAAAGGTAAGGTGACTCATAAGGTGACTTAGATCTCTCATTATCATGTCTTGATACAAATGCCCCAGATATCAAACTACCCTGCTCTTAATATGCTTAATTGTGTAATCACGGAGGTTACACAGATCACTGTAATATCAGATACATTTCCTCATTTGGAATAAATATACAGCTATCGATGGTTTCTTTGTCAGATGGAGGTGAATAAGTAACAGGAGCAAGCATGAACACAATGGTGGTCACCCTACTGGTGGGTATAACACTTCTAATGAAAGGTAAGAGACCAAACAAAATTGTTTACCTGAATTTTATGGTGCATTTTAAAATAAATAAACTTTATTGTTATAAACTTTAAGTTTATATGGATTTTTTTCTAAAATATATAACAATAACTGCTATATAACAATAAAACAAAACAAAATCTGCAATGACTGTGATTAGCCAATAAATCTTTATTGGCACACTTTGAGAAATCGGTGAATATAATGCATATATTTTCTTCAACTTGATTCACAAATCTCTCACTAAAGTTTCGAAAAAGCAGTTTGAAAAGATTTTGAAGGATATAAAAGTTGTTTGAAATGTCTGTTTGTTTAGGATATTGCCTTTAAAAAAAATAAATAAATAGAGTTTATTGTTCGAAAATTACATTTTAAGAGACATTTTTTTAGAGATATTACATTTTAAAGCTTATTTAGTTCCAAATACTGATACTGGCTCAGATACACAGATATTCTCAGAAATGTTGCAAAATAGTTTGCTCATCTGCATTTGTGCCAAATGTCTACTAAAAGATTTGCTCGCAAAGGGTTTCAATATATATTTTTTTCCAATTTCTCTTTTGTGTCTCCAGTAATTGGGAGACAATTTTACCAATCTACAATCAATAGATTAAAAGCTCATTGATAAGCATTGGGGCAGATATAAAGACTGTCAAACACTATACACAGCGCTGATTGCAAAGAAGCCCAAAACATGTATAATGAAAAACTGTAAGTTCATGTATAAAATTATATGAGAATATAATAATCAGTAGAAAAATAAGATCAGTCCAACTCAAAAGTATGGCGCCACAGAATGATAAATGATCACCAGTATATCAAAGCAAGGTCCGTCTTCACAGATAATAAACTGGGCAAACCGCTAGCACTATACAGCGCATGTACTCACGGTGTGATATCTTTTCGATCCTGTGCCCTTCCGATCCGTATGTTGATTCATAAGCAGACTTAGATGAACAACAGATCAGGCCCCTTGTAAATCAGAAATACAATGGATGAGAGGACTTCCGGAAACAGGTGATAGGCAAAAATGTTGAACGCTGTATTAAACAAATGTGTCGTAGAAGTATTCAGAGCAACTTTGATGCATATACACCTTCATGACGCGTTTCATCGTTAGCACAATTTCATCAGAGGCAAAGAATGAACAGTCTGTGTGTTAAGATCACAGTTTTTTTTGTCTGTGAAGACGGACCTTGCTTTGATATACAGGTGATCAGTTGTCATTCTATGGCTCCATACTTTTAAGTTGGAACGATCTTATTATTCTACTGATGATTACATTCTCATTCACATACGGATACATATTTGTTCGCCTAGAGGAATCGGATACTACAGATTTCCTTTCTACTGGAGTTTGGATTGAAGGAACTGTTTGCTGTATTTACATTTGTCCTTTATGTTTTGAAAGCTGTAGGATTTTTCTTATTCTTACAAATATAATTATCTTTGATGTGTATATACATACAGATATTGCTCTGAATATTGTTTGTTTTATACATATATTTGTCTATTATTTAGACTTTTTTGTATTGCTGCAATACCGCTTTATTCTCTCTTTTATAGAGTTATACCATATTTTTAATAAATTTTTATAATTTTATTGGTATACGTGAACTCCTAGTTTTTTATTATACATGTTTTGAGCTTCTTTACAATCAGCGCTGTGTATAGTGTTTGACAATTTTGTTATATATCTCAAAGGTTCCTCTTCAGCTGCGATTGCATTTTAGCCATTTTTGGCATCTCATATTCTCGGTCCAGCACCATGTATTTTTTTGGTATTGTTACATTCAGATATAAAGACTATTTTATGGTGCTCACCCATATGTGGCACCTTCTATAATACAAGGTCTTCTTGCACACTGAAGGTTGGAGCTATGAGAAAATGAACTCTGTTGTTACAGAAAGGGATAGGGAGCAACCTAGCTCAACTCTAAACTGCAGTGTAAAAGCTGCCCAATATGTAAGTAAAGTTGTACCCCTTGCATTGCTACATGGCATGGTCAGATGTAAATTTGCACCCCCTTAGATCGATTTGTTTCTATTTTTAAATGAGACCCAGCATGTTGAAGTCATTTTAGAACAGTGGTTTTCGGTGTTGGTTCCATAGGCCAAAGTTTAAATTTCTCTCTACTTCAGGGTCCACTTTTATAAAAGTGTATCTGCCCAGATCTCGTCATGCACAGGATTTGAATCTTAGCTATAAATGTCTCGCTGATGCATTTCGTCCTTACGGCAAATGCATATACAACATTTCAATACTTGAAGGAGTACTTTTCTGGCATACACCATATAAATAAGGGAGCCAGCCTTTCAGACAGAAGTTCCTGTTTGCTTACTCAGTATTTATTGCAGCAAGACTTTGGATTCATAGAACACAGGGCACGCCAGAGAATGAGTAATTTAACACCTAAGGATTTGTTTAGCTTATACTCGGGATGGTTCATTCCTAAACTTGGAATTGTGTTTTGCTTATCTCATATGAGACTTGAACTTCTGATCACACTTTTTATTTCTTTGAATTGTTTTAACTGATTATATGATTAAATAATATTTCAATTTTTACTATTATTAGATTATTAGGTAAATTTAATCTTTGTTTCAGATCATTTATGCCTGAATAATTTATAGCAAAAAATCAGTATTTAAGGATACTGATACCTTACTTATTTGCTGATAGAGACTATGTTGAGCGCTGTTAATCTTTTGTGTACAAAACCTTATCAGCTCACATCAGCACATTGCTCTTTATACCTTCATTGTGTTTGTTTAGCTTACATTGAATATGTTTATATTACAGGAGAGCGGTGAAGTAGAACAATGACACATTATGAGCAGCAGAAGTTTGATACATGGAGGGTGTACAGCAATGTAGTGTAGATGTAGTCTGATGCTTTGTCCAAGCATTAGGCCAGTGGTTTCCAAACTTTTGCAGTTCGCGGCACCCTTAAAGTCTCCATAATTTTTTCAAGGCACCCCTCCAAAATAATTATCGAGCAGTCCCGTTTTATAAGCAGTCAAAAAAACATAAGTATTTAGGTCAGGACAGAGATACTTATTTAGTTGTATGCAAAAATAATACACATAAATCCAAGGAAAATAATATTTTTATATATATTTTTTTCAATTATATTTCTGTCAAAGAATAATTTACAGCTAACTTACACTGTGCGCCCTCTGCATCTCCACATACTCTGTGCCTCCTCTGCATCCACACACTCTGTGCCCCCTGCATCCACACACTCTGTGCCTCCTCTGCATCCACACACTCTGTGCCCCTCTGCATCCACACACTCTGTGCCCCTCTGCATCCACACACTCTCTGCCCCTCTGCATCCACACACTCTCTGCCCCTCTGCATCCACACACTCTGTGCTCCTCTGCATCCACACACTCTGTGCCCCTCTGCATCCACACACTCTGTGCCTCTCTGTATCCACACACTCTG
This sequence comes from Mixophyes fleayi, assembly GCF_038048845.1. Classification (NCBI taxonomy): domain Eukaryota; kingdom Metazoa; phylum Chordata; class Amphibia; order Anura; family Limnodynastidae; genus Mixophyes; species Mixophyes fleayi. The sequence goes on along the minus strand of NC_134405.1, from coordinate 30,450,728 downwards.
TGCCCCTCTGCATCCACACATTCTGTGCCCCTCTGCATCCACACACTCTGTGCTCCTCTGCATCCACACACTCTGTGCCCCTCTGCATCCACACACTCTGTGCCTCTCTGTATCCACACACTCTGTGCCCCTCTGCATCCACACACTCTGTGCCCCTCTGCATCCACACACTCTGTGCCCCTCTGCATCCACACACTCTGTGCCCCTCTGCATCCACACACTCTGCCCCCTCTCATGCTGCCCCCTCTGCCCTCTGTCACGCTGTCCCCCTCCTCTGCCATGCTGTCCCCCTCCTCTGCCCTCTGCCACGCTGTCCCTCTCCTCTGCCACGCTGTCCCTCTCCTCTGCCCTCTGTCCCCCTCCACTTCCCTCTGTCATGCTGTCCCCCTCCTCTGTCCTCTGCCACAGGGGTGCCGCTGGCCAGCCAGAGAAAAACAAACAAAACAAAAACTTACCGATCCACGCGGCGCCGGGACCCAGCATCCGCCTCTCAAGCAGCTTCTCACTGAAACCAGCCAGAGAAAAAGCCAAAGAAAACAAAAACTGACCAAGCCTCGTGGCACTGGGTGCCGGGACCCAGCATCCTCCTCTCTCACACAGCAGCACCGGGCGCCAGAACCCAGCATCCCCCTCTCTCACGCAGCTTGTCACTCGCTTGTTTCGTTTGGTTTTTTCTCTGGCTTCGCCTTGGCGCCCCTAGGAGTCGCGGCGCACACTTTGGGAACTGCTGCATTAGGTAATTTTTTATAGACTAAGGTGTGGCCATCTTGAAAAGTGTATTGTCCTTATTCATTTTGAAATGAAGAGTTTACATTGTTTGTTAAAGAATAATACATATACATAATACATATGGTTTTACTGTTTGGTGGCCAAAAAGTGTATTACAACAAGAGAACCTTTTTTTTATAAATACAATTCAGCATTCCCAAGCAATATTTTCTACCTCAACTTGGGTAACATCTTCAGAGAGAAATTATTTTATTAATGCCATAAAGATATCAACATATTGAAAATGTCAGCACACCAAAGTCTCTTGGCCAGAACAAATATAAGTTATGTGGTGCAGAAATTAAACTCTAATATTGGATATACTCCCCGACTTGAGAATTATTATTACATATAGGTTTATCATCTGTAATGTAGTGATGAACAATCTAGACATAAAAGAGAATAGCAAAATAATAGAATACAAGTATATCTAGCATATCTCTACAGAAGCTATTATGCCACTTACTTTATTAAATATGTCAACAACCTCCTCTCAGCCAAATCCAGGGGTCACTTCTCCATACTCATCCTCCTCGACCTCTCTGCGGCCTTTGACACCGTGGATCACACCCTCCTTCTGCAATCTCTTCTCTTTCTCTGCCTCTCTGGTTCTGTCCATGCCTGGTTCTGCTCTTACCTCGCCAACCGCACCTTCTCTGTCTCCGCATCTGGCTCTTCCTCCACCCCCTCCTCTCTCCTGGTAGGAGTCCCCCGGGGTTATGTTCTTGTCCCCCTTCTATTCTCGCTCTACACTTCCTCCCTCGGGGCTCTCATCTCCTCCTACTGTCTTCAGTATCACCTCTATGCTGACGACATTCAGCTCTACATATCTTGTCCTGATCTCTCTCCCACTCTCCTCTCTCGTGTATCCGACTGCCTCTCTGACATCTCCTCCTGGATGTCCTCACGCTTTCTCAAAATTAATATCTCAAAAACTGAACTCATTGTCTTCCCTCCCCCCAGGCTCCCATTACACCACGACCTCTCTATCGTTGTTAATAACACAACCATCTCTTCTGTCATCCAGCTCCGTTGTCTGGGTGTCACCCTTGACTCCTCTCTCTGCTTCACCCCCCATGTCCAATCTCTTGCCCAAACCTGCCGCTTCCAGCTGCGCATCCGGCCCTTCCTCTCACAAGACGCCACCAAAACTATCATCTACGCATTCATCATCTCCCGCCTCGACTACTGTAACCTTCTACTCACTGGCCTCCCCCTCTCCCACCTCACCCCCCTTCGTTCTGTTCTGAATGCGGATGCCTGACTCATCTTTCTCTCACGCCGCTCCTCCTCTGCCTCCCCTCTCTGCCATGCCTTACACTGACTCCCCTTCCCCTATAGGATCCTTTTCAAACTCCTCACCACCACTTACAAAGCTCTCTCCCAGTCTACTGCTCCCTATATCTTTAACATCCTCACCATTCACACCCCTGCCCGCTCCCTGACAATGACCGTCGCCTCTCCTCCACTCTGATTACCTCTTCCCACTCCAGAATCCAAGACTTCTCTCGAGCTGCTCCCCTGCACTGGAACAACCTCCCTCGCTCCATCCGTCTCTCACCCAGTCTCTGCTCCTTCAAACGGGCACTTAAAACTCATCTGTTCTTCAAAGCCTACCAACCATCCACTTAACCCTAACCTTCTTGCTCCTTCGCTAACCTCCCTCTCTCGTTCTTCCCTCTCTCTCCTAGCCCCCGCCTTTCTCTCCCTTACTTTAATGGCTCCCTTTTGTGCCTGTTTGTTCACCCTCCCTTAGGATGTGAGCTGGTATGAGCAGGGCCCCTCTCCCCTCCTGTCTCCATACCTGTTCTTCTGCTCTGTCTTTACCTATATGTCTGCCCGGAGTTCTGAAGTATTGATACTTTGTGTTTATTGTTCTGTACTTTGTCACCTTGTATGATCTACTGTTTGCACTGTGTACGGCGCTGCGGAAACCTTGTGGCGCCTAACAAATAAATGATAATAATATGTCACATGGGAAAAGACACAGAAAGGGGATTAATAAGTAATAGATGTACTAATGGATGTAGCAGGGGGTAGTGTTTATCTGAACATGAACACAGTGTCCTACACCTAGTTAGACTAGAAAAAATAAAGATACTTAACTTATCATTGTTATATGTACTGCATGTGATTTCTTCATGACTTGAAGATGAATTTCTGTGGTAATGTGGAGCCGGAACTATGGGTTTGTATGGTTGTTGTAGGCAGGAACTGGAAAAATAATGAAGAAAGAAGTGTGAAGGATTGGAGGAGCGTAATAAAAGTGCAGTAGATGGATATGGATCTCTTTTATTTTGACTCCAATAATTCCGACTTCTTTTTTTGAGTTATTCCCTTTTTATTCCTAATGATACTTCTCTTCTATTCTAGCTACCCATGTTGTCCTTTCTATTGAATTCCACATTACTTGGTCCACCTTAAACCAGTTCAAAAGACCACCTTGCCTACTCTCTTCAGTACCATGTTCTTTACTCAACTCTTCACTCTAGCTCCACCCAGATTCTACCAATCTATTTACCTTATTCTTCCATCTCCATTTCCATGTCACAATATACCTATCCTTTTACGCATTTCTGCACTGCACTTAACACTAATATTTTTTTTCCGCAGCACTCCAACTTATTGCCTTTCTTATGATTTAATTTAATTTCATATCATTTTTCCAACTCTACCCTACAGCAATCATATGGACCCACAGCTCAGCTTTACATCATCTCAGAAATCTGTCGTCAAGACTTCAATACACTAATAGTTGTCAAAAGCAGATAGTGCAAAAGAATAGGTAAAAGTGGAAAGAAAGAAATAAAAACTCAGAGAGACGTATTTGAACATTGAATATAGAGGCATAAGAAAGGGATGATTTAAGGACAAAGGGCCTGATTCATTAAGGAACTTAGGCAAGAAATTGAGTAAGTTTTCTTGCTTAAGTTTACTGGGCAAAACCATGTTGTAATGCAAGGGGTGCAAATTAGTTTATTATTATGCACATAAGTTAAATAGTGGCTGTTTTTTCATGTAGCACAAAGTTCCTCGAAAAATGAGGCGTTAGGAAAAGCTTGTTTTAGATTTTTTTGAGTATAGATAGAAATAGATCAATTAAGAATATGAAATGTATAGACAGTTAGGGGGTATTCAATTAAGACGGAAGATCACGGTTACACGTGGCTGCACACTAAAGTGCCAATATCATACCGCAACATTGTGGATTTCCCTTCGCAACCCTGTGGGGTGAGACGGGAAATCCGCAATATTGCGGTGACGGGAAGTGTGCAGCTGCCAACAATCCTTCATATATCATATGAAATTTCAGTTTTTGGTGTTCAGACTGCACTAATGTCATTCTGGCATTTGTGTACTAGTGAATGTATCCTTAACTTTAGGAACTTGCTGATTATCAACTGTTGAAGTCATATAATTGGAGGAACAAAAGTATATTGGTTAATATTGTTTTACCGTGCGATTGCGATCAGTATGCCATGTAACACGTGGCATGGCGCGATCGCATGATAAAATACGCACGCATATACTCGCACTCTCACATTCATTTATTTATATATTTCATATTCATAATGGTTCCATTACACAGTCGTTTATGCGCAAATGGTATTCGGTATATAGATATATATATTAAGGTTATATGTACACTTTAGTGATATTTAAGGTTCAGGTTACAGGAGATATGTCATGTTTAGTATCATTTTAATTCTCTATTTATTCGCAGTTGTCTGTTTCATTCGCCGAAGGGATCGCACATTGCATACTCTAGTTAACGATGTTAGGGAATACATGTTTAAAATTATACTGTCTGTGTTATGTAAATAGACTAGTGTAAACTGGATTCTGGGCGGGAAAGTTGGAGTCATCATCTGGAGAGCAGACCCCCACCCTTGGAATGTTAACCCCCACCTTTGGAGGGGATTATTTGAACTGGCCTATGACCTGCATTACACTGGACCCTCCTGAAGCCTGGACCTACAGAAGCAAGCCACATCATCTGTATTGTTTTCTCTGTATCACTGAGTGTATATATACAGCTCTGCTGGTGCCAGCTAACAGTCATTTCTGACCACAGTCTTCTGGACTGAAGTACTGTTCTATCTGGATCCAGCAGAGAGCGCAGCAGGCACAGCGGTATGTATGTATTTGGTATCGGCTGTACTGTATTATAATTATGTATTGAACTGCTACATTTTTTGCTTCTGCTAAATAAATTGTTTGTGCTTTGGAAACACAAGAAATTGCTTAGGCAATGCTTATTGAAATGACGGAAATTGGAAAACGATAAAATTACTTGGGGGCTCGTAGCAGAGGTTACGCTACCGGACAATACGCAACACATACGGATTTCGGTTTCTCAACAAAGGGTGGAAGACGCGTCACATATGGGAAAGAACGCAATGTGTTCAAAACCTGTTGTTAATTCTGTGTTGTGAAATAGAATGTCCGTTGTTGCATAATCTAAAGGAGCGCTAACTTGAATCTAGGGACAAGAAAGAAAACTGTTTCTTTGTATTGTCATTTTGCGTTTTAAATGTATTGCATTGCATAGCGTATGTGTACTTCCTGCATCGAGTATGTGCACTTCCGGTGATATTGCCACATGTTTAAACAGTCCTTTTGATAGTTTGCTATATGTATAGTATAATGACTTGCTAAAGCCTCTGAAACGTTATTACTATTTTTTGGGAAAGAAAATAAAGGTATGTTGTGTGATTGTGTGAGTATAAAGAGAGGTATAATGTAAACAGTATAAAGGCTCTGTTTGAAAGGAGAACAGTTAAAGAAACTTTTATACTGGAATCGACACAAAGGCTCTGTTTGAAAAGGGAACAGTTAAAGAAACCATTGTGGCATTCTGTTGTGTGATTTACTGTTGAAATGATACAGGGCTGTTGTTCAGGTGTGTTTGACGAGACACGGTAAAAAGGTACCCTGAAAACAAAGGTTCTGTTTGAAAGGCGAACAGGATATAAAAAACCTTTGTGTGAGTGGCGTTCTGTTCTAACAAAGAACAGGGGAAAAAGAGACGCCAGAGTATACATGGCAGGTATACTCAAAGCAAAAAAAACAGGTTTTCGCGGCAATCCCAATAGTAATCGCAAAGCTTACTAATAGTATCTCTAAGCGGTGTGATCAGACCGCATGGTTCATTGTGCAGCCGTGATTGTGACTTGGGAGATGTGGGAGGAAATACGCTGCAATCACTGATATTCATAATAAGTATCGGATACTAACAGTTGTAAAGTACTCAAACTAGGAAATGCAGGGTATTGCTAAGTTGGTACTTGTCTGATCCCAGTTGTGTTAGGTTGTTACTCCATTGAGTGTGTGTTATTGTTCAGTGGTACTCAGTGACATGGAGTTGAGGGGACGTACCTGTTGAAATCATCCAATAAGAGATGGCCAATTGTGTGCTTCCTAAGGAATGGCCGGTTGTTGCGGCAAGGTATATTATGCATAATAAATATGGTGCGTACACAACGACGTACTGTGAAAAATGCGTAAAGATGACCCGGGAGTGTGTGAGACCTTTCCCGAACTCGAGTCAGAGGTGTTAAATAATGTTAGAGATAAAGAACGGTTGATTAAATCAACAAAAACGAGAACTGAACATGGTGACTGTTTAAAATTGTGGGAACACGAAGGGTATAAGTGGCAAGGGAGTGCGTGCTCAGCAGAAGTAGGCGTGGTGCAAAGCACGCACACAACAGAAGTGAGCATTGCAAAGCGTGGAGAACTGAGCTCATGCCCGCCCTCGCCCGCCAAATGCGATTGGGGTGGTAAGTACGGCGATACCAAAAATGTTAAAAATGTAATGAGTCATTTGTATGATGTATTAAGTTATGATGACAGTAATGTTTCAGAAGAAGAAAATGTACCCACTGTCATTTCAGCCATTGCCCATGCCAGTAACATGCAGGAAGCATTACACGGACAAGGAAAAGGAACAGTTCCACTAGCAGGGGCAGCGGCTAAATTTGGTGAGAATAATGTAGAAGTTAATAGAGGGGAACACATCCATTATACTGCAATAGCAATTCCAGCAACTAGTTCAAAATGTAGTGATTTAGAAGGTTTGCATCCTATCCGCACAATAGCAGTTCCCAATGGGAAGTAGGACAGTGATGGCGTAGTTCCCGTAAAACATGTAGCAATGCATTTTCCATGGACTAGGACGGAACTGTTTTCAATTACGTCTGATTTCCCTGATCCTAGAAAAGATTTGGCCAAGTGTCAGAAATTTATTAGACATTTAGGTAATGCACATGAGCCTACTAATAAAGATTGGCGTGTGGTGTTTAGGGTCCGTCTTCCTCTCGATACTGATATACAAAAGTTCATTAAGTATGTTGGAGGAGGATAAATCCTTAACCGAGGATGATAATCAGGAAAATATTAGACGTATAATCTCACAGTTGGCCATATATTTTCCAGTGATAGTGGCCTGGAGAAAAAAAATTCACTATCAAACAAAAAGGTAGCGAGATTACAGCTGACTATTTTGCTAGGGCTCTGGCAGCCATGAATAAGTACACAGGGATACCAGATAAAAACGAAAATGTGGAACACAGGGAAGTAGTTGTTGCAGTACTAATGGATGGTCTCAGGGAGGATCTAAAGACCAGGGTACAAACCTCTTTTACTAATTGGAGAGGTCTCACGGTAAATGAAATTAGAGAGTCTGCCATGGAACATGCTAAAAACATATGTAAAAGGGAAAAGGCGCAGAGTGATAGGCTAATGATGGTGAGTATCCAGGCTTTAGAAAGCCTGGATACTCACCATCAGTGTTTTAACTGCCTTAAGAAGGGACTCTTGAGGAAAGATTGTAAAGAAAATATTAGAGCGAAAGCTAGGAGATTAAGACCAGGCAAGGCAAATGCTTATCAGTGTTAAGTATCAGTGTGCAGGTTTAGAAAGAAAATCATTTAAAATTATACTTTGTTGTTATTGCTTGTTTGTTTTATTTTGTCTTGTGTTTACTGTCCTGATTGCTGGCCGATGTTAAGGAATGAAAATGTTTGTTTCTTTTGTTGTTTAAGAATAACTATCTTGTTTTGTTCTTTTTTTATAGATAAGGACAAAACAAAAGAAATATACGCTTAATGATTAAGGGGTTGGATAGAGGAGTGGAAAAAAATTCTCTTGACAGACAAATTAACAATGGGTCATTGTAACACTCCTTGTTTTAGGTTACAGTGGCCCATGATAATTTATTTGGCTGAGAGTCATTATTTAAAATGAAGTATGTACATACTTTGCTCTCAATGTTGTTTTATGTATTACAGATAGAAACACATGTGAGATACTAAGTATGAGTCACTAAGGGTTAATTTTGCACTTCTCTATTATAAGTCAGGAAGTCTGTCGCAAAGGTATTTAGTAATGGTGATACCGAGTTCCATATGAGCTAGCGACGGATGACACTGGATTGGACGGGTGACATGTAAGACCCCCTAGTTAAGTATGGAGAGGGGTCATACTTAGCGAATAGTATACTTATCGAATAGCTAAGAGGATTAGTGGAATAAATAGAGCCATTTTCCCATTGTGTCCAATCCAGCTGTCAAGTTTGAGGTAAAATCTCCTTTTCTGCTTTTGTTTGTTTTCAAATCCTTGTATTCTTATCATTTCTTTGTTTTCCTATTTCACAGTCTTTACTTCCCTTGTCAGTGTCTCATTTTTTGCTTGTAAAGAAGATATGAAAACACATACACATGGTCTCATTCATGGGGCTAAGACGTTTGTGACATCAGACGGAGTCAGGGATACACACACTAGATTAACATAAGTCAGAGAAGCAGCTATGGGTTTGTTTTCATGTGTATAGGCGCTGTTGATTTTAAGCAGAAAGGTTTTTGTTGTGGAAATATGATTCATGTTTTATAGATTGCATATCTGAAATTTTTGTCTCCTGTGCAAAGTGTGCCTTTATATATATATATGCACAAAGGGTGGAGATCGCTGGAGGTTAGACAGACAGATATGCATCTCTGTGTAGAACATTGGAGTAGGATTTTTTCCACAAGACCTGACATAATGTTAAACCCTAGAAAATGTAAAATGTTCATGTTTTATATTTTTTCACTGTTAGACAGACATGCACTGGATACTGTTATATTTATAAGAAAGTGTTATAGAGCTAGATGCCTTTGCCCTTCTCACTTAGCCAAGTAGCTGAACGTGTGGGATTGAAAATGGCATGTGAGTTGGCAGAGGGAAAATCAATTGATATACATTGGTCTTCAGCATTTTTCTAGTCTTTGGGGCAACGTTGAGGCGACTGGAGAACCTTTTATAGCAATGGCAGTACATAAGTAGGAGATTACATGGAGGACTTGTGACAGTGACAGAGTTACCAACTGAGACAGCTGTTAGTAAAGTCCACACTTACACACACAACTGTACATGACTGTCACACCAGGGCGAACATGGCTGTCAAATAGACAGCAGGGTTTTATGTGACAGCTGACTAATCTATGTTGCTATGTTTTTCGTTGTATTGTTTTAAACTGTGCACACACACACACACACACACACACACATGCACGCACACACAAATTAGTTAATATATGAGATCTGTGTTACCTGAAGAATAAACAGTCTGGAAGGTGAAGAGAGATGGTCAGGTGTCTTCTGGAACCTGGAGAGATGGACAAGGTAGACCATTAGCTTCCAGAGTGTATCTTCCAGACCTAGCGGAGGCAGCACATGGCCTGGCTCTGCTGGGTACAGAAGGTATGTGCGGTAAGAGTATATTTGGGTGCACCAGACGTTTCTTCTCAAACTAGTAGGAAGGCAATGTCCTGTCTTGAGTGAGAAAGTGTCAGGAAGGTGATACCAATAGAACCATCCCATATCCCTCCTACAGTTGGTCTTTCTCCAGGTAAAACAAATCCACATTATCCAATTACCACCTTGCAGGATCCTCAAGTATGCATTGGTGTTCTGATGAAATATATCTGGGTAGAGGTGTATTGAAATGTTTCTAATGTATTGCTGTGCCATACTCAGGGCTTTTGTTTTTCAATGTGGTATCCCTAGAGTTATAAAAGGTAATAGGGGTATTCATGCTATTGGTAATAACTGTATAATGTATGAGCAGTGATAGTGAGTTACATAGTTTTGATTAGCCAGAAACCAGTGGGAAAATAAAGTAACGGTACTAGCTAGAAGGTATTGAACAGAGTGAGGATTGAAACTTGATTGAAGTGGCTGTTAGCTTTGGCTACTAGTCCTCCCCACTATCAAGATCACTCCTGAGCTGCCTCCTAACCTGTTGACTTTTGGAATGTTTTTGACTTTTACTTGTGATGAGTTTGTAACTGAGAGACTGTTCTAGACCTTCAGAGGAAAAGAAAATAGTGAGACAGCAACCGAAAACGTTCCAAACACTGTCTCCTGATGTATTACACTAACTGTCAGAATGTTGGACCGGGAGAGTAAGTTGCAGAACTGTTAATTTCTATGCTCAGGTTGTTTGACAGACAGGTACCAAGTGTTGACGACCAGCATCACATTCTTAGGTGTAGCAGAGAGACACCGGTACCCATTCCATCTACTGCAGAGGAGTCAACACCCAGAGAAGATTCTAATTACACTCGTGAATCTGTTCTGGGATACCCCAATTGCAGTCAACAACACCTGAGCCAAGGACTTTGCTAAGAAAGTTGTCCAGCATGAAGTGGTAGTTTTTCCTGTTCTGTGTTTCTCTCATCTCATTCTCTTTTCAGGACAGTCAATTCTTTCAATTGTGGACAGGTGACAGAGGCTGGTTCAGGTAGTGATATTGAGGAGTTGGGGATGAAGGAGAAGTTGGTAGCACAAACGGTCCAGCCAATTACTCTATTCAATTCAGGGGTATAGGAAAGTTTGGAAACCTTGGAGCTTGGAGAAAGTGCGAGGAGCTATTGTCTGAGGAGTATTACATCCGTAAGTACGGTGACCCCATAGTTAAAGAGAGGTACATCCAGCGATGCCAGTCCAGTAATATTCGGACTTTAGCAGGCATCCTTGAGAATGATTATCATTCTTGGATGGGTAAGGTTGTAGACCAAACAGTGCTGGGTGTGCACTCAAGTGCCTCAAGAGACTATATCAAGTAGGACTAGTTCTCTTTCCACTAAATATTCCTGAGGTACCCAAATTATGGGGTGGGAGGTCACTAGGGGAAAGGTAAGACAGCTAGGTTCCTTAGTTTGGAGTCTCCCAATATTTGGCAAGCCGATCACTGATTCACGTACAAAGAAACTTGAGTATTGGGAGACTGGGAAGAACAAACAGACAATAGCCCGCCCCACAAGTGTTGAAAAAAGGAAATGTTGATATTATTGGAATGTATATTTTAACTTAAGTTGATGATGTTATTGGAGAACATGCAGTGTTTAAATGTTGTCTGAGCTTAAAGACATGCGTTGGACAGATGAACCTGTTAGAAAAAAAAAAGAAGAACTGTTGTAGGATATTCTATATTGTTGATACATGTTCTATTGCACCCTTGAAGGGCATACAAAAGGTTATCTCCAAGCTCCAGAGATATACAGTCTATAGTAAAAGTAAAATTGTTTCTAGGATTAAGACTCTCTCTTATGGTAACCTGTCAGAGATCTACAGACAGCGTGGTCATACACCAAGGGGGACTTACATTACAGAGCAATGAAACGTGGTACTGAGATCCTGCATATAAAAATCTTTAAAGTGATAGTTTAATGTACTATCAAAAGGTGGAACTGTCGAAGTCATATAATTGAATGAGCAAAAATATATTGGTTCATATTATTTTACCTTGCGATTGCGATCAGTATACCACGTAACATGTGGAATGGCGCGATCGCACGATAAAATACGCACGCATACACTTGCACTCTCACAATCATTTATTTATATATTACATATTCATAATGGTAACATTCCACAGTCGTTTATGAGCAGATGGTATTTGGTTTATAGATATATATATATATATATATATATATATATATATATATATATATTAAGGGTTTATGTACACTTTAGTGGTTTTTAAGGTTCAGGATACAGGAGATATGTCATATTTTAATCCCCTATTTATCCGCAGTTGTCTGGTTCATTTGCCGAAGGGATCACACATTGCATACTCTAGTTAGCGATGTTAGGGAATAAATGTTTAAAATTATACAGTCTGTGTTATGTAAATAGACTAGTGTAAACTGGATTCTGGGCGGGAAAGTCGGAGTCATCATCTGGAGAGCAGATCTCCACCTTTGGAATGTAAACACCCACCTTTGGAGGGGATTGTTTGAACTGGCCTATGACCTGCATTACACTGGACCCTCCTGAAGCCTGGACCTATAGAAGCAAGCCACATCATCTGTATTGTTTTCTCTGTATCACTGAGTATATATATACAGCTCTGCTGGTGCCAGCTAACAGTCATCTCTGACCACAGTCTTCTGTACTAAAGTACTGTTCTAGCTGGATCCAGCAGAGAGCGCAGCGGTATGTATGTATTTAGTATCGGCTGTACTGTATTATAATTATGTATTAAACAGCTAAAACTTTTGCTTCTGCTAAATAAATTGTTTGTGCTTTTTACTACAATTTTTACAATTACGCCTTTTTTTTCATAATACTTTTTATTGGATATTACAAAGAAGTATTCTATGGATAAAAGTGTATTCAATGTACACAACTGAGCTTATCTGTATCATATCTATGGGAAATGGAAAAATGTAAACAATTTTGCCTGTATCATATAATGTCTTCAGTGAAAAACACAGAAGGGAAGAGAGTATTAACCAATGGATATCACGCATCAAAATACTGGGAAACTAAATGGTTACTTTCAGTAACATGGAATAAGAAATGATGAATCACAAAAGTGAATGATATCTGCACATACGTTCTTTGTAAATAAGCACTGAGACTAATTTAGTAACCAATTTCAAATATTCATTTGTAAAGAAAGATATGGAAAACAATTTTAACATCACAATAATTCAAATCACAGTGATATATCTTGACTGTAGGCGTGCTGGTATTTGGGAGTGAGGAGACATTAGTCATTTCTATTAGTATCTACTTACAGTAATTAGAACCTGAGGACCCTCGCTCTTTAATAATGCCCAATAATGATCAAGCAGGGATTTATTTAGAAAAGCAGCAAGTTCAAGCACTTTTCACGGAGGGTGCTCATAACACCAACTGCCTCCAATCATGTTGCTCTCATGTAAAAAGGAGGTTACTGTAAACCAATCCTTAGCATTTACTTCAGGCTCTTTATTGTATATTATCCTTAGATTGTACGCTACTCTGAGCAGGGTCATCTCTTCTCCTGTCTTCCCCTCTTTAACTCTGCTCTCCAGCTACCTAGCCCTCCTCCTTGAGGACCCTCTTCCCCCCTGTCCCCTTTCGCTCCCTCCTCTCCCCTCTGGGGGTTTCCCTGTCATCCGTGCCCTTCCTCTTGGGCTCAGTCGTATGCGGACCTTCCCCTCTCCCCTCCCCCCTGCCCTAGCTGTGCTGAACTCACTGAGTTACTGTGCTTATTGTTTACTGTACTGTGCTGTCTTACCACGTATTGTAATTTTGTTTGTCCCTGTACGGCGCTACGGACACCTAGTGTCGCCCTATAAATAAAAATTAGTAATAATAATAATAATATTGTACAGCTCCACCTGAACACTTTACATCGTTTATGTTCAGTCAATATTTTTAGCAATGTATGTTTGTGTTTGGTGTTTGTGCTACAATTTTGGTTATACCTCGGCATATATACATATAAGCATTTATTAAATAAAGCTTGAAATTAACAGTGTTTCTAAAAATTGAGACAGATGTATATAATACTGAGATTACAGTAGTTGTCATTATAGATGAAAGAACCTGCCACAATTCCAACTTACATTACATTCTAAATCAGCGACTCACTAATGATTGTGTGATCTTATGGCACTATTTCTGTTGTGCAGACTGGCCATTTTCACATGAAGCCCAAACGTGTCTAAACAATTGTGCTCATCTATAACTATCTAGGAATATTTAAATAACACAGGAAGCTTCTGATATAACCACAGCATAAACATTTCCAGAAAACTTTACCAAGCCGGCTGAAACATCTTATACTATTGATACAACAAAGACAGAAACTTATTCAGTAATTGATATTACACAGGTAGAGACATCTCCAATAACTTTTACCACACCATCAAAAACGCCACTCGTACCTTCTAAAACACAGAGTGAAACATCTCCAATAGAAAAATAACAGAAGCATCGCCTGTAACAGAAGCAACAATATAATTTTCTCTTGTACCTGATACAACAAGGGCAGAAACATTTCCAGTAACTGATACAATAGCAGCAGAAACATCTACAGTAGCTAATACAACACAGGCAGAGACATATCCAGTAGCTGGTACAACAACAGAAGAAGCATCACCTGAAACTGAAACAACAACAGAATCTTCTCTTGTACCTGATACAACAAGAGCAGAAACATATCCATTGACTGATACAATGGCAGCAGAAACATCTACAGTAGCTAATACAACACAGGTGAAACGATCTGCTTACAGCTTGCTGCTTTGTATTGGCAGACCCTGCCTCCTGGACTTTTGGACTTTATTATTTGTGTTTTATATTATGTGTTACAGCAGTACCTCCATTCACCAGAGGTGCTGCTATTGTGCCTTCATGTTTGCATTAGGGGTTAACCTGCTCACCAATTATCCCTTGCACCTGGGTGTGTTCTCATTTATTCCTGTCACTCCCAGCATACATTGCTGCTTATTGTTGTCACATCCTGTTGTTACATTGTTGTTACTTCTTTCTGCTGTACTCGTCGGTTTATGCTGCTTGGGATCTCTCCATACATTCTGCTTACCTGCATCATCTGTGAACCTGGTATTTACCTCTGCATTTCTCTGTACTTGCTTCTTGGGATCTCTCCATACCTCCTGTTTACCTGCAACAGCCGTGTACCTGGTAATTACTGCAAAGCTCATTATTACACCTTCTGTTTATACTCTTCAGCAAATAAACATTGAATGTTTTTCACCTTATTCATGGCTCCTTAGCTGTATTCCTGCATTGATTCGTGACAACAGGCAGGGATATATCCAGTAGCTGGTACAACAACCAAGTAACTGAAGTAACAACAGAATCCTCTCCTGTACCTGATACAACAGCAGTTCTAAACATCTCCAGTAACTGATACAAAAACAGAAGAAGTGTCTTCAGTGTCTGTTACAACAAACGCAAAAACATATCCAGTAGTTCACATAACAGAGACAGAAGTATCTTTGGTAACTGATATAGCAAAATTATATGTACCTGATACGACACAGGCAGAGACATATCCAGTAACTGAAACAACAACAGTAGAAGTATCCCCTGTAACTGATACAACACCATCAAAAACATCTCCTTTAATTGATACAACAAAGGCAGAAGCATATCCAGTAACTGATACAACAACAGAAGAAAAATCTACAGTACCTGATACAACAAAAGCAAAAACATCTCCTGTAATTGACACAACAATGGCAGAAACGTTTTCTATAAGTAGGGATGTGCACAGGCGACTTTTGGTGCCTTGTGTTTTGTGTTTTGGATTCGGATTTTCTTGATGTTTTGGGTTCGGATTTGTTTCGCAAAACACCTGCCGAAAGGTTTTGGTTCGGATTTAAGGTTTTGGATTCGGATTTTTTTTGAAAAAAGCATAAAAAGTTAAAAAATCAAGTTTTTGGGCTTATTTTCACTCCTACGCTATTATTAACCTCAATAGCATTCAATAACAATCATTTCCACTAATTTTCAGTGTATTTTAAACACCTCACAATATTGTTATTAGTCCAAAACGTTGCAACGAGGTGTCTTTCTGGACTGCGTAGAGGAGTGGTCACCACAATATAATTTAAAAACCCTGAACTTGTATGATTCGCACCAAAAAATGTACCTGGACTGCGTAGAGGAGTGGTCACCACAATATAATTTAAAAACCCTGAACTTGTATGATTCGCACCAAAAAATGTATCTGGACTGCGTAGAGGAGTTGTCACCACAATATAATAAGAAAACCATCAACTGGTCTGAATCGCACCAAAAAATGAACCTGGACTGTGTAGAGGAGTGGTCACCACAATATAATTTAAAAACCCTGAACTTGTATGATTCGCACCAAAAAATGTAACTGGACTGCGTAGAGGAGTGGTCACCACAATTTAATAAGAAAACCATTAACTGGTCTTAATCGCACCAACAAATGTACCTGGACTGCGTAGAGGAGTGGTCACCACAATATAATTTAAAAACACTGAACTTGTATGAATCGCACCAAAAAATGTATCTGGACTGCGTAGAGGAGTGGTCACCACAATATAATAAGAAAACCATCAACTGGTCTTAATCGCACCAAAAAATGTACCTGGACTGCGTAGAGGAGTGGTCACCACAATATAATTTAAAAACCCTGAACTTGTATGAATCGCACCAAAAAAATGTATCTGGACTGCGTAGAGGAGTGGTCACCACAATATAATAAGAAAACCATCAACTGGTATGAATCGCACCAAAAAATGTACCCTGACTGCGTAGAGGAGTGGTCACCACAATATAATTTAAAAACCCTGAACTTGTATGAATTGCACCAAAAAATGTATCTGGACTGCGTAGAGGAGTGGTCACCACAATATAATTAATAAAAAACCCTCCACGGGTCTGAATTCCCCAAAAAAAAATTCTAGACTGCGTAGTGGGGTGGCTCCGGTACCCAATTTGATACCGGGGCCACAATATAATAAATACACCCTGCCTCAACTGGTCAGAATAACACCAAACAAGTATCTGGACTGCGTAGTGGGATGGCCCCGGTACCCAATTTGATACCGGGGCCACAATATAATAAACACACCCTGCCTCAACTGGTCAGAATTCCACCAAACAAGTATCTGGACTGCGTAGTGGGGTGGCCCCGGTACTAAATTTGGTATAACATAGTGTTTATAACATATTAACACTACACTAATTCTAGCACGTCAATACCTCTTGTTTTAAATAATGACAGGGCATTTAACTTTTGATTTAATTTTTTGAATTTGTTGACATTTTCTTTTACTTTTTGAACATGGCAAACGACTGTTGAATGGTCACATAATGCCAAAAAAAGAGTTGCAAGATGGAATTGTCCTTGGGCCCTCCCACCCACCCTTATGTTGTTGAAATAGGACATGCACACTTTAACAAACCAATCATTTCATCGACAGGGCCTACCAAACAACTGTGGCTGAAATGATTGGTTTGTTTGGGCCCCCACACCAAAAAAACAATTCATCTCTCCCTGTACAAACTAAACAGGCTCTACTCAGGAAAGATGTCGTCCTCATCCTCAACCTCTGATTCCTCTCCCCCTACAGTGTGTACTTCCTCCTCCTCACACATTATCAATTCGTCCCCGCTGGACTCCACAACCACATGTCCCTCTGTACTATCTGGAGGGCAGTGCTGTACTTGATTGAGGAATTGATAATTCATTTTTATGAACATCATTTTTTCAACGTTCTGAGGAAGCAACCTCCTTCGCCGCTCACTGACCAGGTTCCCCGCTGCACTAAAAACTCTTTCCGAGTACACACTGGAGGGGGGACAACTCAGGTAAAATAGAGCCGGTTTGTACAGGGGCTTCCAAACTGCCTTTTTTTACTGCCAGTAACAATATGGACTGTCTGACATGTCTATTTGGATGGTGTCAGCAAAATAATCCTCCACCATTTTTTCAATTGTGACAGCATCCAATGCAGCGACAGTAGACATGTCTGCAATGGTTGGCAGGTCCTTCAGTCCGGACCAGATGTTATCAGCATCCCCACCACCGGGTCTTTTAGGAAAACTGAAAATGAGGGTGGAGCTGTTGGCATGTCACGGTCCTCTTCAGAGGACAATATCCTCACCAGCATGTCTTTGCACCGCTGTAGACTTGTGTCCGCCGGAAACAGAGACACAACATACGCTTTAAACCGAGGATCGAGCACGGTGGCCAGAATGTATTCCTCTGACTTTAAAAGAGTGACCACCCTCGGATCCTGGCAAAGCGTACGAAGGGCTACATCCACAAGAGCTACATGCTTGGTGTAATCGCAATGGTTTACCAGCTCCTCCCTCACTTTCTCCAGCTGCTTCTGCAACAGCCTGATCAGGGGAATGACTTGACTCAAGCTGGCAGTGTCGGAACTGACTTCTCGTGTGGCAAGTTCAAACGGCTGGAGAACCTTGCACAACACGGAAATCAGTCTCCACTGCGCTTGACTCAGGCGCATCCCCACTCCTTTGCCTATGTCGTAGGTGGCTGTGTAGGCCTGAATGGCCTTTTGCTGCTCCTCCATCCTCTGCAGCATATAGAGGGTGGAGTTCCAGCGCGCCACAACCTCTTCTTTGAGGTGATGGCAGGGCAGGTTCATGGTTTTTTGATGTGCCTCTAGTCTGTGGTAGGCACTGGCTGAATGCCGAAAGTGTCCAGCAATTCTGTGCGCCACCGCAAGCATCTCCTGCACACCCCTGTCACTCTTGAGGTAATGCTGCACCACCAAATTATGGTGTGGGCAAAACATGGGACATGCTGGAAATTGCCCATATTTAATGCCCGCACAATGTTACTGGCATTGTCTGACACCTCAAATCCCCATGAGAGTCTAAGTGGGGTAAGCCACTGGGAGAAAATTTCCCTCAGTTTCTCTAATATGTTGTCAGCGTTGTGCCTCTTATTAAAGCCTGTAATACACAATGTTGCCTGCCTTTGCACGAGCAGCCGTTTTGTAGATGCTGCTACTGATGCAGCTGTTGCTGTTGCTGCGGAAGGGGATGCATCTACCCAGTGGGCTGTCACAGTCATATAGTCCTTCATTTGCCCAGAACCCTTGTCCACATGTCCGTGGTTAAGTGGACAGTGGGTGCAACCACATTTTTTAGAGCACTGAGGACACTTGATCGTACTTCTCTGTACATTTTTGTATCGCCTGCCTAGTGAAGTGGAATCTCGACGGGATTTGGTACCGGGGACACAATACCTCCATGAACCCTCTAAATCCCACTCCACTGATGGCGGACACCGGGCGCACGTCTATCACCAACATAGCAGTTACAGCCGCAGTTATACGCTTTGCAATAGGGTGACTACTATCGTATTTTGTGGTCATGGCAAACGACTGTTGGACGGTCAATTGTTTTGTGAAAGACTTAGCGGTCTTACGACTTCCCCTCTGGGAAGATGACCGACTAACAGCAGCAGTGGCAGTAGTAGGCGTACCGCTGCAGGATTCCTCGGATGAATCCCGTATTGAAGAGGACTCAGTCTGGCTGCTGACTTGGGCTGCAGGACTGAATCTGATGGAGATAGTGGAGGAAGTTGACGAGGAGGGTGTTGCTGGTGTGTATCCAACTGGACCACGGGATTTAGGTGTCCCTGTACCGATGACGGTCCTAGCCCCAGTTCCTGAACTAACCACTGAACTATGAAGGTTATTCAGGTGACGTATAAGGGAGGATGTCCCTAGGTGGGCAAGATCCTTACCCCTGCTTATTTGAGCTTTACATAAGCTACATATGGCCATACATTGGTTGTCCGGATTTGGATAAAAATAACTCCAGACCGAAGAGGTGCATTTTTTTGTCTTCTTACCAGGCATGACGATGGGCTTTTTCATCCCATGGACATCAGCTGTTTCCCCCCCTGGTGCCTCATTTACAATAACCACATCACCATCCTCATCATCAAGTTCCTCCACAGCGCCAGCTACATCATCAATAGCCTCCTCCCGAGCCACCTCTTCCCTTGGACTCGCCTTGGGGATTTGTGATAATTTCTCTTTAGAGGGCAGAGTTGTTTGCTGTTTTGTTGCTGACAGCATAACTCTCTTCAATTTTTTGTAGGGGGGGGAGGAGGAGGAGGGCTAAGATCCTTGGGTGAAGCTGAACCACTAGTCATGAACACGGGCCAGGGCCTAAGCCGTTCCTTGCCACTCCGTGACATAAATGGCATATTGGCAACTTTACGTTTCTCCGCAGATGATTTTAAGTTTCTCTTTTTGCTACTTTTTGAGAACTTGGGCTTTTTGGATTTTACATGCCCTGTACTAGGAGATTGGGCATCGGGCTTGGAAGACGACGGTAATACCATTTCATCGTCTATGTCATGACTAGTGGCAGCAGCTTCAGCATTAGGAGGAAGTGGGTCTTGATCTTTCCCTACTTTATCCTCCAAATTTTTGGTCTCCATTATATGTAGCACAAGATACTGCAGAATGTGTGAACTTGGTAATATTGCAGTACCAATGGTCTTATACTGCTGGATTGGTTTTGCAAATTTTGTTATAATTACTTTTTCTTTTTTTTTTTTTTTATAAGTTTTTTTTTATTTTTTAAAAACTTGGGAATAATGGGAAAATAACTATGCCCTTAGAAGCACAGAGCACAGGACACAGCACCACTGGACTGATACTGCAGAATGTGTGAACTTTGTAATATTGCAGTACCACTGGACTTTTACTGCTGAATGTGTGAACTTGGTAATATTGCAGTACTAATGGCCTTATATTGCAGGATTGGTTTTGCAAATTTGGTTGTAATTATTTTTTTTTTAAATTCGTTTTTTGTATTTTTTTTTATAACTTTTTTTTAATTTTTTAAACACTTGGGAATATTGGGGAAATAATTATGCCCTTAGAAGCACAGAGTACAGGACACAGGACCACTGGACTGAAAAGGACACAGCACAGGACCCAGCAGCACCACTGAACTCAAAATTGACAGAGCACAGCACACAGCACCACTGGACTGATACTGCAGAACACAGCACAGCACAGCACAGCACAGCACAGCACAGCACAGCATAGAACTAAACAGCACAGCACGAGATCTACCAGGACAGATGACCACCTAACACACCCTCCCTATACCCTGATTAATGCCCTAGTGAAGATGGCGGCGACTAGCGGGGAATTTATAGGATCCGAGTGTCGCGAGATCCGACAGTGGGATTATGGCTCCGAGCCTCGGTTTCAAGTTTTCATTTGGCGCCAATACCCGGATCTGTCTCGGATCCGACTCGGATCGGCAACGTTCGGGTGGGCTCGGATTCAGGAAATCCGAGTGCGCTCATCTCTACCTATAAGTGATGTAACACAGGCAGAAACATTTCCTGTAACGAATATAACAGCAGAAACAACTTCTGTGCCAATAACAGGAACATATGGTGTACCTGATACCACACAGACAGTTTCTGATATAACATCAGAAAAAACATCTCCAGAATATGATATAACACTGGTAGAAACATTTCATGTTACTGATCCAACAAAGGCAAAAACATATACACTACTTTATACAATACATGTACAAACATCTCCTATACCTGATGCAACACAGGCAGAAACATCAGCTATGCCTCATGCAACAGAAGCAAAATCTCCAGTACATGACACAAAAGCATAATCATCTCCTGTAACTGATACAACACAATCAGACACATAACTAAACTAGTACCTGACACAACACAGACAGAAATATCTAAAATAACTGATATAACACTGGCAGAAATATCTCCAGTAATTCATACAACAGAATTATCATCTGTGCCGAATACAAGAGCAGAAACATCTCCAGCACCAGATACAACAATAGAAACATTTCCTGTAACTGATACAACACAGCCTCAAACATCTTCAGTACCTGATATAGCATAAGCAGGAACATCTCATAAAACTTATACTAAAACTATGGAAACATTTACTATAATTGATACAAAAAAACCTTAAACATTTCCAATAACTGATACAACACAGTCACAAACATCTCTGGTAACTGGAGTAACATCACCTGCAACAAATACATAGTAGAAACAGTGCCTATAACCAATACAAAAATGGAAGAAACTTTATTTGTAACTGACACAGAAAGAGCTCCCATAACTGATACTACTGTAGAAATATTAACTGTGACATATGCAACATTTGGGAGTAAAACAGCTTATATGACTGATATAAAAACAGTATCATCTGTAACCAAACTGACTATTGCAAACCTTTCATCAGCAACTGATTCAATGGAAACTGAGACAACTACCTCAGCTGATAACAGTGTACCAGAAACATCAGCAACAGATCCTTCCTTTTCTATGACAACTGCAGAAAACGTTTCTCCAACAACTGATATGGCTATGACATCAACAGAAACCTATCCGGTGACAAAAGACATTAAAACCCTTTACGAAGCACAGCAGTGGCAGACACACCAACTGTACTTGGTACAACAAAAGATTAAATGTCAAAAATAACAGCCACAGGAATATTGACAGCTGACACATCCACTACTCCAACAATCAATTCTAGCTCAACATCAGGTGCACAAATCACCCCCATTCAATTCCCTGGAACACAGACAATTACTGCTTTTATAACAACCCTAGCAGCAACAGTACCTTCAACCCCAACCCATACAAAAACATCATACTTTACTACAACTCCCACTACAACAACGATCACAACTTATTCAACTACCACTACTACAATTACTATTGCCACTACAAATGAACCACGTAAGTAACTGCTTTCTGTAATATTCTCCTTAATATAAAAAATTCAGCCTTAGAGAATGAGCTTATTATTACAATTGATAAATAATTTACATATGATATTTTTATACAATATCTACATTTTATACTTTATTACTATGACATTATACCCTATTATTATATCTTCATGGCGTGCTGTTGGATTTCAGCTAATTGGTAAAGTCGCTAATGGAGAACACCTTTTGAGAAATTGTCTTATACTTATGTGCATGCCTTAAACAAACTGGCATATTTAACATGGGTTCAGAGTGTGCAATGTATTTTGGCCCATAAGTCAAGCAGGTCCTGCATTGTTGCCTTTATTTGTGGGCCTGCTGCAGCCAGACCAACATAAATAGGCAGACAGTGTTAGCAACAACAGGATATTGAGGGTCAATTTGTATAGGCAGAGATAGATTAGAGGGCCAGGATGCTGTAACTGCTGCATTGCCTCCTATCTTTACCCCAGTCAGAGGGTGGTGGAGCCAAGAGCCTACACCTATTAAATGGTTATCTCCTGGACTTTAAGTGTATCTCCAAAGCCCCCTATATGACACTGTCATTCTCCTAGTGTCACTCACCGGACTGTGAGTGCTTCTTCCCGGACATTTAGGAACCGTGGCCGTCCTCCATCCTGAGGGTCTGCGCATTCGCAGCCCTTTCAAACCCTTCAGTACATGTTCCTTTAACTTAATTGGCAGATCAGGCAACACTCCCTATATTAAGTACCTGTGGTCAATACTACGTGGCCTGATCTTGGAGTCTCATTCCCCATGAGTCTCTGAAGGTGTTCCTGTGTTTCCTCGTGTATTCAGTGACTGTTAGCTGATTCCTATCCGCTGCCTCCGTGCACTACAGTCTTCAAGCCACTTCAACTCTACTATATATCATTGTGACTGTTAGCTGATTCCTATCCGCTGCCTCCGTGCACTACAGTCTTCAACCTGCAACTCGTCTGTGTTTCATCATGACTGTTTGGCTGATTCCTATCCGCTGCCTCTGTGCGCTTCAGTCTTCAGCTCATCTCAACTCTCCCGTGTTTCCTCGAGACTGCTACTACTATTGCTATCCGCTACTCTCCGTGATCATCAGTTCCAGCTCAGCTCTGCTCTCCCGTGTCCCATCGTTACTGCACCTGCTGGTTGCTATTGGCTACCTCCGTGTGTCTGCAGAGTCCTGCTGCTGCTACTCCTCAGCTCTACTCGTCCTTCAACAGCTGATCCGCTCTCCATGCTTTCCTGTGTTCCCGCTGGTCTCTACCCGCCTGTCAGCATCGGATCTGCGCCTCACTACTTACCTCTCAGCTAGACCATCGCTACTCTTCAGGGTCCTCCAGGAGTCCAGTTCTACATTCTACTGCTTCCTGAGTATTTGTTCCCCTGCTGGTCTACCTACCTGTGCGCTGCACCTACTTGACTACCGCTTCACCCATCCAGGGACTTCTCATCCTGCCGGGCCTCCAGCCGTTCAGGTATCTCTGCACTCCTGTCTGACAGCCTGCTTCTGAACCACGGTATGCATACTTCTCATTGACTGTGCTGGTGTATTGCATATCTTGCTGGACTGTGTTGGTTCTCCTCTGGAGTTTGCTATCCGCTGAGTCTATTGCCATCATTGACTGTGTTATCCTGTGCCGGATTACCTCAAGTGACTTTCTATTATTGCAGTGCTGTTCAGTCAATTATATATTGTGCATATTATTGTGGATCAAGTTTAAGGTGCCCGTGTATCTCCTGTATTGCAGTCTCTCCCCGTGCTCCACCTCACATATATATTCAGTGGTACAACTTGCTAGAGGCAGACCACTGATCCCTGTTTCCTGTGTCACCTGTTCCAGTATCCTCTCACATAGCAGTGGTACAACTTGCTAACGCAGACCACTGACTCCCCGGATACCTCCACTTGGATTCCATTCCTTCACTCAGACAGCGGTACAACTTGCTATCCGCAGACCGCTGACTCTCATCACCTCCTCGTTTCTGTTGGACATTCCTCCTCACTATAGCAGTGGTACAACTTGCTACCGCAGACCACTGACTACCTTCACGTGTCCTTTGTCCATACAGTTCCTCGTGTATTACTTCTCCATATTACCAGTGCTGCTAGTCATAGACTTTCCTGAGCATCTCATCATCTGCTATTTCCTGTTCCGTGATCACCCTGCTACCAGAGTACCATATTACCACCTATACTGCTCTGGTAAGCCTATCACCTGGTGATCCCTGGGTAAAGACTCCTAGTGCCCGTGACAGTAAGATCAGGCCATGACAGACCCAGATACGGAACCTACAGCCAAAGAGATGCTGCAGCATCTGGTCAGCCGTGTGGAGCAACAGGATGCTCGCCAACAGCTGTTACTTCAATGTTACCAATTGTTAACCTCCCAAGGAACATCTGGACAGCCTGTTACAGCTAATATTGAAGCTCCTGTGCTTTCCTCCGTTTCCCCAGTGCCATCCCAGGTGTCTACGGCTCTGAGCCTGTGTAATAGGACGAGACAAGGAGGAATGTGCGTACACACATAACTTCTTCAAGTCATATTCCACTGGAATAAAGACAGACTAGAGATGGAGCTTACTGGAAAACTGAGGGATACTACAGAGTATCACAATTAAAAGACAGATTTGTAAAGCTATGGAAAACTAACACTAGTGACTTTATTATAGAGCGTTTTCTACCATAGTCTACTGTTTCTCGGATAGAGAAGTGGAGAGACTTGCTTGTCATTAATTTTCTTATAAAACCACTTAATTGTATTTTTGTAAAAGGATTACCTCCTTTTATGGGTTTTAATCTCCTTAATATTCTGGCAAATGTTTGGGTGACCATTTAATACCGTTACATATATATGACTATTACCGTCAATCAACTCCTCCCAAAGGGACTTCTTAATCAACCTAAGAAACATCATTCTTATATTCCCTTAAATCCACAGGCTTCAAGAATAACCACAGCAAGATATAACATCATTTAAAGTGTGTTGTATTATATTATAGAACAATAAACAGCGTAACAATATTTTACACAAAGTATAGATTTTGGTGCCATACATCATTAATTTCCTGTTCTATAAATATATAAGTAATTGTGTGTGTGTTTTGACTAACTATTGTTTAAAGGTGTGTGTGTGTGTGTGTGTATGTTTTAAGCTATACCTATTTTGCTAGGCTGAATGCATCGTGTACTACATTCAAATAACTCACAGCCATTTTTAACACAAGGTATTTCAACCACATACTCAGAGATTCAG
This sequence comes from Mixophyes fleayi, assembly GCF_038048845.1. Taxonomy (NCBI): domain Eukaryota; kingdom Metazoa; phylum Chordata; class Amphibia; order Anura; family Limnodynastidae; genus Mixophyes; species Mixophyes fleayi. The sequence continues at coordinate 30,425,130 of NC_134405.1, read as the reverse complement.
ATCCACAAACTACCCTTTAAACCAACTGTCCAACAAAATGTTATATTTATCACTTTCTATGCATTTACACTAAACTGCATAAACACCAATGCTTCCATGACAGCATTAAACCAACACCGAACCACAGAACTATGTATAACATAAATGCTTTAATTTAAACCATCAATCTATCCCAACAAGGCATGCATTTATGTAACACTGTCCATACCAAACCAAAATATTTCCAATCACATTTACCATCTGTATTCAAACTTTTATATCACTTACGACAAGTGATCATTCATTCTCATGTACTTTACCACATATGAACATTTATGTATTCAGACTCACTCACTCACTCACCTTTCATTCCATTCAAACTCCATTCTAACATCTATCCTATTAGTCAGGGCCCAAGGCCTTTAGGTAACTTGTTCACCTAGGAGCAATGCCAGCATGCCTTCAGCCTGGGGACCAGGCATGAAGAGACCCTTCTTCCTTGATTCATGTGTAAACCCTTGTGGGCGGAGACTACCTGTCACAGGAACCACTCACAGCATTCATATGCTAATTACTGACCAACTGAAGACTAGTTTTACAAGTATTCACAAGCCAAATGTTTGCAATGGGGGAGGGAGGGCTTGTTCCTAGTCACCTATCTAATTCAATTGTTGCTAAATCTGTTCATATGTTATGTTCATATATAAAATAATAGATTGTTTATATACTCTTCATCAATTTTATTACTAAATATGCATATATTGATGTATAACATGTTAAGCTAGTGGATATGTGTTGAGTTTAGAATATACCATTGCTAGACATTATTACAGTTGGAAAATAATTGAATTTAAGGTAGAGATATCTCTTGGCTAGGATAAGAAATGTTAAGTTATTGCACTGTATTTTTGTACATTTACTATATTTCACCTGTTTTAAAGGGATTCTTTTAAAATACAGTTTATGTAAGAGATATTCTATTTTGGTATATATAAAGTCTAATCACACATGAAAGTCCTTTGAGAGCACACGCCCAATCAATAAAAGTGGTAAAGTGGCTTTTAAAGACCAATTTGCCTATACCTGTCTCTTTGTGTGTGTGAATGTGGTTTTATTAGTTACTTGGTCTCCCTCTGGTGTTGCTTGTCAAGAACACTACCCAACGAAGAGCCTACTGCACTCAGACCAAGGTGGAGGCACTGCGCTATCTGAGAATAGAAGTAAAGAAAACACCACAGGTCACAATACACTTTACATAGACACCCAGCTGATCTACGGAACAGGGGGTGCTACACATGTGCCTGTCATTCAGTGTGGAGAAAACAGGGGCTGTCTGTTAGTTGGCATGTCTACATCTTGTGGTTGTGGCTCTTATAGTCGCTATTATATCGTCACTGTAAAATATGTGGGGATTTTGAGAGACGAGAAAACCAACCCCACATGCAGGACAGCCAGTAAAATAATTGAAATGTTAACTCTAATCTGTTGTTCTCAAGAACAAAGCAGAATTTTAGTGCTGATGAAGTTTATTGCTCCATAACTTTTACAAGGGCTTTAATAAACCACTTAAAGATAGTAATGTTACACAACATCATAAAATGTAAAGAACCTATACAGAAGTATACAATCTAGGAAAAATACTTCCCATGTACATCCATCTAGATTATAAACCTTTAAGAACTAAACAATATTGTTATATGCTACACTTAATATAATACATAGCTGGTCTGCTGTCACTGTAACATGTCAAACGAAAAAATAACAAAACAGAATATTAAATATTTTCAAAATTGCTTTACAATTCTCTTCCTCTGTAAAATGTCAGAATTAAGGTTTCTATGATCAAAATAAATACATATGTCCAGAATTGTTCTATGGGTCCCTGTGTGAGTCCATCATAGACAGATATCCACCAGGTAAACTTCTAAATTATTGGCCAAACATGACTATGCACAGGTCTCGTTCAACAGTAAGTCGCAAATTTAGGGATTAAGTGATTTAGTGCAAATAAGCAAAAATTGTATGAGGAACTTATCGTTAAGTTTTGGATAACTGGAAGATTAAAGAACAGAAAGTTTGATTGCATGATAAAATCTCCAGACTACAAGAAAGGGTATTTTCTTGATATAGTATGTGAGTTTCTTGATATTGTGAGCAAAACCCCTATTTCTGGAAGTAGACATGACTAGTCCTACAGTAGATGAATTGTCAAGAGTAGAAAATGGGTCAGAAATGCTTGGTCCTGAGATGTAATACATTTGAGGATGTCTCATAGGATTTTTGAGTAGCTAAGAGAATTATCCCATTGCTTTTCTTCTGGTATAGAATGTAGAGAGTTTATCAGGAGCATGGATTAGTCAAATGAAACAGAAAGTGAAAAAGTAGTAGGTTTAAGACTGTCTACTTGGGCTTTAGGGACATGAAGGTCTAACATAAGATTGTGCAGTTGTACAATATGATATTTTCAGAACTCAATGCATTGAATATGAAAATGTCGATGATGGCATTTCTAAAATGCAATAATGTAATTTTCTTTGCCAACAATGAATTTGGTTGGTGGCTCAATCATAGCATTATGTAATGAGGCCAAAAGTAACTGTAAGGAAGAGAACAAGCAGGGTAACTTAAAGCCAATATTTAAATTTTTGGAATGCTTTTGTTGTAGCAATTGCAAAGACAAACTTGATGAAGAAATGCAGAGGTAACTAAGAACAAGAACTTTGTCAATTATCTGGAACAGAGGGTTCTTAAAATAAAGTTGAAGAAGAGTCTCAAGGGCTGTCACTCACCGGACTGTGAGTGCTTCTTCCCGGACATTTAGGAACCGTGGCCGTCCTCCATCCTGAGGGTCTGCGCATGCGCAGCCCTTTCCTATACTTCAGTGTATGTCCCTTTAACTCAATTGGCAGATCAGGCAACACTCCCTATATTAAGCACCTGTGGTCAACACCACGTTGCCTGATCTTGGAGTCTCATTCCCCATGAGTCTCTGAAGGTGTTCCTGTGTTTCCTCGTGTATTCAGCGCTGCTGATTCCTGTGGTTTCCAAACCACTTCTACCTCTGTGGTTTCCAAACCACTTCTACTACTGTGGTTCCCATACCACTTCTACCATCAACTGTATCATCGTGACTGTTAGCTGATTCCTATCCGCTGCCTCCGTGCACTACAGTCTTCTATACCACTTCAACGCTATCATATTCCATTGTGACTGTTTGCTGATTCCTATCCGCTGCCTCCGTGCACTACAGCCTTCTCTCCACATCCACTCACCTGTTCATCATCAAGTCTGTGAGCTGATTCCTATCCGCTGCCTCCGTGCACTACAGTCTCCAGCTTGCAACTCGTCTGTGTTCGTCATCATGACTGTTAGCTGATTCCTATCCGCTGCCTCCGTGCACTACAGTCTCCAGCTTGCAACTCGCCTGTGTTCATCATCGTGACTGTTAGCTGATTCCTAGCCGCTGCCTCCGTGCACTACAGTCTCCAGCTTGCAACTCGCCTGTGTTCATCATCGTGACTGTTAGCTCATTCCTATCCGCTGCCTCCGTGCACTACAGTCTCCAGCTTGCAACTCGTCTGTGTTCCATCATCATGACTGTTAGCTGATTCCTATCCGCTGCCCTTGTGCACGGCAGCCTCATCTCATCTCTCCCGTGTTTCCTCGAGACTGCTGCTATTATTGCCATCCGCTACTCTCCGTGATCAACAGCTCCTGGTCTACTCTGCTCTCCCGTGTTCCATCGCTATTGGCACCTGTTGGTTGCTACTGGTTACCTCCGTGTGTCCGCAGAGTCCTGCTGCTGCTGTCAGCGCTATCGTCCATCTACTGCTGATCCGCTCTCCACGCCTTCCTGTGTCCCGCTGGTCTCTACCCTCCTGTCAGCATTGGATTCGTATCTCATCAGCTACTCCTCTGCTAGATCATCTCCATTCTCCTGGGTCCTCCATGAGTCCAGTTCCACGTTCTACTGATTCCTGTGGATTCGTGTCCCTGTTGGTCTACTTACCTGTGCGCTGCACCTACTAGACCCCTGCCTCATCCATCCAGGGACTTCTCATCCTGCCGGCCTCCTGCCGCTCAGGTATCGCTGCACTCCTATCTGACTGCCTGCTTCTGAACCACGGTATGCATACTTCTCATTGACTGTGCTGGTGTATTGCATATCTTGCTGGACTGTGTTGGTTCTCCTCTGGAGTCTGCTATCCGCTGAGTCTATTGCCATCATTGACTGTGTTATCTTGTGCTGGATTACTTCAAGAGACTTTCTATATTTGCAGACCTGTTCAGTCATTTATATATATATTGTGCATATTACTGTGGATCGTGTTTAAGGTGCCCGTGTACATCCTGTGTTGCAGTCTCTCCCCGTGCACCTCCTCACATATATATTCAGTGGTACAACTTGCTGAGGGCAGACCACTGATCCCTGTTTCCTGTATCACCTGTTCCAGTATCCTCTCACATAGCAGTGGTACAACTTGCTATCGCAGACCACTGACTACCCGGATACCTCCACTTGGATTCCATTCCTTCACTCAGACAGCGGTACCACTTGCTATCCGCAGACCGCTGACTCTCATCACCCCCTCGTTTCTGTTGGACATTCCTCCTCACTATAGCAGTGGTACAACTTGCTATCGCAGACCACTGACTACCTTCACGTGCCCTTGTCCATACAGTTCCTCGTGTATTATTACCTCCATATTACCAGTGCTGCTAGTCATAGACTTTCCTGAGCATCTCATCATCTACCAATTCCTGTTCCGTGATCACCCTGCTACCAGAGTACCCTATTACCATCTACATTGCTCTGGTAAGCCTACCACCTGGTGATCCCTGGGTAAAGACTCCTAGTGCCCGTGACAAGGGCATAGTCAATTAGGTCCCGGGATCGTGGTAATGCGCAGGAATGGGGCACAAAGGTAATCCGCGGCACTGTGATAGCTCTGATTTTAAATAAAATGGGTTGCAAAGGAAAATTTTCAATATTGCGATAGCGTATTACCTTTGGTAATGTACACACCGCGCGTTACCATGATCAAGGAATCTTATTGAATATGTCCCTCAGAATTTAAATGAATGTAAAAGAAGGTATAGTTATAACAGACAGCAAGGTTTTGGTGATGGCTTGCTCTGGGTGAATAAGTACTGAGGAAAGTAAAATTCCTCAATGAGATGTTTAGCTAGAATGAAGAAACATGGAATCATTGAGTAAAATACAATGTCGGATGAAGACTAATCAGGAAACAGTGCTTTAACTAATATTATTAAATGGTCTAATATCAGAAATGCAAAATAATGAGTGGGGAGAGCTGACTGTTGACATTTGCGTTAATCAGTGTGATTAGGAAAGCTGGGGAAATGAGTGACAGTAGATGAATTGATACTGATACTGATTAAAGATGCTCACTGATCCCTGTGTTTTGGTTTCGGTTTTGGATCTGAATCTGGATTAACTTTGTGTCTTGGTTTTGGTTTAGGCAAACCGCCCTCCCGTGTTTTGGTTTGATTTGGTTTTGGATCTGTATTTTTTTGAAAAATTACTAAAATATGCTAAAATCACATCATTTTGCTCTTTTTATGTTCCTACAGTATTATTATTAACCTCAATAACACTCATTTCCAGTCATTTCCAGCTAATTTTGAATACCTCTCAGGTCACAATATTATTTTCATATACTTTCGGACAAAGACTGCAGTAAGCACAAACACATGACAGTTCACAAGACTTCTAGGAAACATTGTCACACAGCATTGGCAGAAAAAAAAGAAATGTGGTACAGGATGGAATTGTCCTTAGGCCCTCCCACCCATCCTTATGTAAGATATTGAAAACGACATGTACGGTTTAACAAACCAGACACTACAGCAACAAGGAGTGCCAGTTTTGAGGCTGAAGTGCATAGTTTGTTCAGGCCCCCTGTCACACGCCGCTCCCTTAATCAGGTCCCGGCTCTGTGACTTTCCCTTTAAGAACCATGATTCTGCTTGCTTCTCCTTCAGACCTTACTTTCACAGGTGTTCCCAGCTACTGTGATCTGGACCACTCCCTAAACCTTATTGGTCCTGGAGCACTATATTAACCTCCCAAGGTTATGGGCTTATTGCCTGATCTTCGTGTTACTCAGTCTACCTTGGTCTAGGCTAAATCTCCTACTGCTGTTACCTGTGTGCTGGACTTCTACATCTACAAACCACCATACCTGGTACTTGTAGTTCCACACTGCTTACTGAATCTCCTACTACTGTTACCTGTGTGCTGGACTTCTACATCTACAACCACCATACCTGGTACTTGTAGTTCCACACTGCTTACTGAACCTCCTGCTGCTGTTACCTGTGTGCTGGACTTCTACATCTACAAAAATCATACCTGGTACTTGTAGTTTCACACTGCTTACTGAATCTCCTACTGCTGTTACCTGTGTGCTGGACTTCTACATCTACAACCACCATACCTGGTGCTTGTAGTTCCACACTGCTTACTGAATCTCCTACTGCTGTTACCTGTGTGCTGGACTTCTACATCTACAACCACCATACCTGGTACTTGTAGTTCCACACTGCTTACTGAATCTTCTACGGCTGTTACCTGTGTACTGGACTTCTACATCTGCACACTGAACTGTCTCGTGAGTTGCCTATTACACCTGCATTCATATTGATTGGCTCAACTACCTCTCTGCTCGGCTGCTTGTATTCTCTACTGAACTGCAATCAAGTTACCTTGTCATCTGTGGTTCTATGTTTGGCAAGGCTATTCTTATTATTCTGCTGATTATTAGTTGCTGGACTGTTGTTAAGAATATATTGCCAAGCTAGTAGCCAGTTCCGTTATTCAAATTGTGTGCGTGCAATTTTCATGCCGTTGTTATTGGTTACCAACTGAACTTCTTTTGTGATTTCATTGTATTTTGTGAACTGCTGTGTACTCAGCTTGCTGAGTTGTACATATCTTATACTGTTGCTGTTATACCTATTAAAGTAATTCTATCGTTTTAAAATAAGCATTGCCCAATCAGTTGAATGTGTGTCCAAAGCACAAAGTGATTTATTTTTATCAGATGTAAATAGTCAACAATTCAATACATTATTATATCATGATAAAGTACAGTACAGCACAGCCAATACCAAAAGATAAGTACATACCAAATGCAATCGCTTGCGCACGCTGCGCACCCACCGGACCCGATGGACAATATTCTGTATAGAATATTCTGTCAGAGTTGACTGAGGCCCCAGTGAGATGCAACTAATATATATACAGTCAGTGTTTCATTGTGAACAATAGAGATGACGTAGATTGTTTCTATAGGTCCAGACGTTGGGTGGGTCCAGGCCAGACAGGTAATAGGTTGATTCAATCTAAGGAATCCAAAGGTGGGGGTCTTCTCTCCAGGGGGTCTGCTCCTTTTCATAGCCAGTATCATACAAAGGTTTTACTCTCTAATATCAATAACTAAAGTATGCAATGTGCGATCTCTTCGCCGACTGCACCGGCCAGCTGCTGATGATTAGGGCTTCAATATGATATCAGGCATGACACCTTTCCTATTACCTAAACCTTTAATAACACTACAATGTACATAATAATAAACCGAATACTATCTGCTCCTGAATTACAGTGTAACAGAACCAATATGAAATTATATAAATAACTAACTGTTGTAATGCGAGTGTGTGCGTGCGTATTTTACCGTGCGAACGCACCACGTCACGTAACACGTGGCGTACGCTTCGCAATACGCACGGCAAACCAATATTAAACCAATATACTTTCGTTCATCCAATTATACGACTTCAACATACCATCTATCAATATACTATATTGCAACGCTACTAACATCTTCTGTGTTTTGTTCAACCTCCACCATCCACTGCTAATAACATATAAGTAGTGGCAAAAGGGATCCATAAAATATCCATAGCCGTGATACCCCCACAAAACAAGCTACCAATAGCTTAGCTGCCTTAAGCCCAACAGAGGCAGGATAATAAATATATCCAGTTTAAAGAACAGCTAAGACACCTGAGAAAACAAATGGATGCGTCATCGACCCCTTCAGATGAAGATTTGAAAGATGAAGATGAGGAGATCGCCATCACCCAGAGCACACGGCCGATACAGTGAAATTGAGAAATGCTCATTAAATTAGTTATGGTTCCTTTGATCACTCCACCTGTTATTTGGATAACTGTGGTAATACATGGCGATGAACGCTGATCACCCGGGATGTGTGCATTTATCAGATGAAGAGAAAACCCAGGGTGCCCCGGCGGGTTGGAGATAGTGAACCCAGTGGAAAAGAAAGTATGTGGTCACACATGCGAGAGAGAAACAATTGAAAGGATGATTAAAAACAAGCTTCATCCCTAACACAATATTCATTCAACCCCGCAGGAAACTGCCATTACAGAAGTCTCTGTAACATTAATGTCAAAAATATATATGTAAAAAAAAAAACTTTTACCTTTTTTAAAAAAAAAACTTTAATAAAGGTGAAACTTTGCTGTAGTAAAACATAAAATTGCCAACATGTTACTTTACCCAAATATTAATAAGCATTCCAGCATCAGCTCGCTTCCTTCTCTCAGCTAGATCCCAGCACCTGCAATCTACATTGTCATCATCCTCACCCTCATCAGTGTGTACATCATCATCACTCAATACTAATTAATCCTGTCTGGAATCCACCATTACAGAAGTCTCTATACTTTGATCTTTGATCTAAATACCAGTAAAAGCCTTCCTCACGGAATTTGTAGTTAATTTTGCGACAGAGCTGTCACAAATTTTGGGCATTTCTTTTAGACCAGACCAAATGTCAAAATTCTTGGGTCTCTTAGAAAAGCTAAGTTTTTTCCTAGCAGCAGTAGCCGGAGGAACTGAAGTAGGGGACGCCTCCCACTTCACCACTTCAGCTGTTAATTTGCTCACTAGGAGCTCATTGCATCTCTTGTGATCTGGGACAGTGGAAAACAAAGAGAAGACATAGCTCTTAAATCTAGCATCAAGCATAGTCGCCAAAATGTAGTGATACGCTTTACAGAATCTGATAACTCTTAAATCTTGGCAAAGCGATTAAAGTACTTCAACTACAAGTGCAACATGCTCAGCATAATTTCTTTGTTTCATCTCCTCCTTCAATTTTTCAAGGTGCTTTTCCAAAAGTCTAATTAAGGGAATCACTTTGCTCAAGCTAGCAGTGTCTGAACTCAGTTCGCAGGTGACTACTTCGAATCGTTTCAGCACCATACACAACACAGTAAGTATTCTCCACTGTGCTGGGCTAAAATACATTCCCCCTCCATACCCAATGTCATGGCTTGTGGAGTAAGCGTGGATGGCTTTTCACTGTTTCTCCATCCTCACAAGCATTTACAGTGCGGAATTCCACCTTGTTACCAGCACTTGCTTCAGTTGGTGGCAGGGCAAATGAAATTGTTCTGGCAGCTTCTGCAATTTCCTACATGCTGTTGCAGAATGAAAATGTCCCGAAATTTGTTTGGCCACAAATAGCATCTCTTACACTTCCCTGTCATTTTTCAAAAACTAGTTCTGTACGTCAGGTAGATTGTGTGAGCAAAACAGGGAATGTGATGGATTTCGCCCAGCTGTAATGCTCTCACAATATTGATGGCGTTATCATAAATGAAATATCCTCAGGAGAGTCCAAACAGGATAAGCCATGTTGCAATGAAATTCCTTAGCTTTCAGATAATCATCGGTATGCCTCTGATACACAAAGTAGCCTGCCTTTAAATAATCTGTCGTTGTTGGATATTTGTTGCTGCTGTTCCTGCTGCTGAAGGCAATTCACCAACCCAGTGGGCTGTCACAATCATATAATCTTTAGTTTGCTATTTCCGCTTGTCCACATATCTGTGGCTAAGTGTACAGTTGGTAGAATGGCATTTTGTAGCCTAATAATTACATCTTATGGAACTTTTTGGTAGAGGTGAGGAATTGCTTTTCTAGTAAAATGGGGTCATGATGGAATTTGGTAACAGGGACACAGGACTTCAATTAACTGTCTAAAACCAGCTGCATTAATTGTGGATATTGGATGCAGATCTAATACTAGCAAAGTTGCCATGTCATCCTCATCAACATCCTGATTAGCGCCATTGTCAGCTACACAAATATGCCCCTCATCCTGTTGCAAATACAAAGTGGTATCCTACATTTGTGTATCACCGGCTACACTAAGAGGCATACTGCTGACAACCTGTTTGAAAAACTATGGGATGTCATTGCAACATGGCTTATCCCACTTGGACTCTCCTGAGGATATGTCATTTGTGATAACGCAACCAATATGTATGACAGCATTACAGCTGCCCAAAAACAATTAGGGTAATTCTTTGTATTCTGCAACACCATGTAGGAGATTACAGCTGCTTTTTAAAGAATCGGATTTGAGGGGGAATAATCTCATTAACTCATTCATCTTTATCTGGCATAATCACAGTGTAAACGTATAGTCTACTCACAAATCATTAACACTGTTTCGTAGGCACATTGATACTATCAGCTTTCAGTCACGCTCATTGCTCTCATTGTGTATTAACTGTGTATTGGAAGAGTAATCTGTAACTCAGCGTGAACTTGCTTGCATATCTGTTTAGTGCAGCCGTCCTAGAAGCTGTCAGCTTCGGCATCAGTTCTAAGTTAAACTCATTAATTCATTCATCTTTATCTGACATAATCACAGTGTAATCCTATAGTCTACTCACAAATCAATAACACTGTCTCCTAGGCACATTACTACTATCAGAGCTTTCGATCAAGCTCATTGATCCCACTTATTAATGCCCTCTAATGTGCAACAAATAACATTGATATAATTATCCGTGAAATGCCTTTGTTTATAGGGAATCTGGAAGTTAGCTTCTTCTAGCTAATGTATCCCTAAAGCTGATATTGCTTGCTTCTTAATGACGCAGATGATTAGAACCCTCCTGTTAGCTGTTAGATCGTAACCTCTATTGCGGGAGTCTACCTTGTAGATATTGTGTATTCTTTCCCTACCTATCCGACAATCTCAAATTAAACGTCCTTGTCTCATTACATTTGGACATAAGTTGTAGATTGTAATAATAAGCCAATTCTGACTTTGATCACAGATATGTTCGGAGAAAATATCATTCGGGTCACACTTATTACTCACAAAGCCCTGTTATCGTTTAGCAAGCATATTAGCGTTATTATATTTTACTCCCTGACCATTAGTTTATCTTGCAAGTCTGATATTCAGCTATTTAGAAATAGGGATTAGTTAAATTTTCTTCTAAAAAGTTTCAAACGAACATTATATGGGAACACCCAAGGAAACCAATGCGCGTTTTGCTGGTGATTAGCTTTTTCAAGGTAAAACCCGTTTGCCAAGTAAGCCGGGTTTTTAAACTCCAGATAGCCAATCAAAAAGTTTTCATCAAATCTTCTTTTAATTAGTTAAGTAGTCGACTCATTACTATTCAGATTTACCATTTTTTGAAAATAAAGAGACAGAATAACATATCTAGCACAAGTCATTTTCTTAAAGAACATAGAAGATAAATTCTTGCAGATACGGAAAGGAAAATTAATTGCTACACTCATTCAAAAATAATTAGAGAATGAAACAAACAAACTGATGTGAAGGGGATTCACTTTAGAGAGACCAAAACTGAAACTTTCCAGAGAAAGAGAAAGGGAGACACAGAATGAGTCAATCATGGCAGCTGCTCATTTGGTAGTCTATTACATACAGACTGTCATATTACTATTTACTCAAAAAACATTGGATTACATAGCTGAGACCACTTTACATTTGACATTAGGGATCCCATTTTTTGGGGGGTGTTTAAAAAAGTTATATATTACTACCACAAAAAAAATCAGCAGGGTCCTCTGTTTCATAGTGGAGAAAAAAAATAATGAAGTTGATGCTGATGTTCGATTACTGTTGCACCGCATACATAATTATCACAAGAAATCATGAAATTTAAAACCTTTAACATAACTTAAGCCCTTAACTGAAGTTGAGTCAACAATCTCATTATTTTTCCCTTGTTTGGAACTTGTAACGGTCTGTAATTTTCCTTAAAGTGTCAGCAGAAAGTGTATACTGCCTTCCAGGACTTCCTTGGATAGTAGGCACTTCCGTTACAGAGACGACGTGAATAAAAGGAACAAAACACTTATCTCTTGAAGGCCAGGACAGCACATTTGTTGATTGGTTTCATTTAGAGATGAGCGCACTCGGATTTCGTGAATCCGAGCCCACCCGAACGCTGCCGATCCGAGTCGGATCAGAGACAGATCCGGGTATTGGCGCCAAATGAAAACCTGAAACCGAGGCTCGGAGTCATAATCCCGCTGTCGGATCTCGCGATACTAGGATCCTATAAATTCCCCGCTAGTCGCCGCCATCTTCACTCGGGCATTGATCAGGGTAGAGGGAGGGTGTGTTAGGTGGTCCTCTGTCCTGGTAGATCTTGTGCTGTGCTGTTTAGTTCTGTGCTGTGCTGTGCTGTGCTGTGCTGTGCTGTGCTGTGTTCTGCAGTATCAGTCCAGTGGTGCTGTGTCCTGTGCTCTGTCCTTCTGAGTTCAGTGGTGCTGCTGGGTCCTGTGCTATGTCCTGTTCAGTCCAGTGGTGCTGTGTCCTGTGCTCTGTGCTTCTAAGGGCATAGTTATTTTCCCATTATTCCCAAGTTTTTAAAAAATAAAAAAAACTTTTTTTTAAAAAAAAGTAATTATAACAAAATTTGCAAAACCAATCCAGCAGTATAAGACCATTGGTACTGCAATATTACCAAGTTCACACATTCTGCAGTATCTTGTGCTACATATAATGGAGACCAAAAATTTGGAGGATAAAGTAGGGAAAGATCAAGACCCACTTCTTCCTAATGCTGAAGCTGCTGCCACTAGTCATGACATAGACGATGAAATGCCATCAACGTCGTCTTCCAAGCCCGATGCCCAATCTCCTAGTACAGGGCATGTAAAATCCAAAAAGCCCAAGTTAAATAAAAGTAGCAAAAAGAGAAACTTAAAATCATCTGCGGAGAAACGTGAAGTTGCCAATATGCCATTTACGACACAGAGTGGCAAGGAACAGCTTAGGCCCTGGCCCGTGTTCATGACTAGTGGTTCAGCTTCACCCAAGGATCTTAGCCCTCCTCCTCCCCCCCCTACAAAAAATTGGAGAGTTATGCTGTCAGCAACAAAACAGCAAACAACTCTGCCTTCTAAAGAGAAATTATCACAAATCCCCAAGGCGAGTCCAAGGGTGTTGGTGGTTGTCAAGCCTGACCTTCCCATCACTGTACGGGAAGAGGTGGCTTGGAAGGAGACTATTGATGATGTCGCTGGCGCTGTGGAGGAACTTGATGATGAGGATGGTGATGTGGTTATTGTAAATGAGGCACCAGGGGGGGAAACAGCTGATGTCCATGGGATGAAAAAGCCCATCGTCATGCCTGGTCAGAAGACAAAAAAATGCACCTCTTCGGTCTGGAGTTATTTTTATCCAAATCCGGACAACCAATGTATGGCCATATGTAGCTTATGTAAAGCTCAAATAAGCAGGGGTAAGGATCTTGCCCACCTAGGGACATCCTCCCTTATACGTCACCTGAATAACCTTCATAGTTCAGTGGTTAGTTCAGGAACTGGGGCTAGGACCGTCATCGGTACAGGGACACCTAAATCCCGTGGTCCTGTTGGATACACCCCAGCAACACCCTCCTCGTCAACTTCCTCCACGATCTCCATCAGATTCAGTCCTGCAGCCCAAGTCAGCAGCCAGACTGAGTCCTCCTCAATACGGGATTCATCCGAGGAATCCTGCAGCGGTACGCCTACTACTGCCACTGCTGCTGTTGCTGCTGTTAGTCGGCCATCTTCCCAGAGGGGAAGTCGTAAGACCGCTAAGTCTTTCACAAAACAATTGACCATCCAACAGTCGTTTGCCATGACCACAAAATACGATAGTAGTCACCCTATTGCAAAGCGTATAACTGCGGCTGTAACTGCTATGTTGGTGATAGACGTGCGCCCGGTGTCCGCCATCAGTGGAGTGGGATTTAGAGGGTTGATGGAGGTATTGTGTCCCTGGTACCAAATCCCGACGAGATTCCACTTCACTAGGCAGGCGATACCAAAAATGTACAGAGAAGTACGATCAAGTGTCCTCAGTGCTCTAAAAAATGCGGTTGTACCCACTGTCCACTTAACCACGGACATGTGGACAAGTGGTTCTGGGCAAATGAAGGACTATATGACTGTGACAGCCCACTGGGTAGATGCATCCCCTTCCGCAGCAACAGCAACAGCTGCATCAGTAGCAGCATCTACAAAACGGCTGCTCGTGCAAAGGCAGGCAACATTGTGTATTACAGGCTTTAATAAGAGGTACAACGCTGACAACATATTAGAGAAAATGAGAGAAATTATCTCCCAGTGGCTTACCCCACTTAGACTCTCATGGGGATTTGAGGTGTCAGACAATGCCAGTAACATTGTGCGGGCATTAAATATGGGCAATTTCCAGCACGTCCCATGTTTTGCCCACACCATTAATTTGGTGGTGCAGCATTACCTCAAGAGTGACAGGGGTGTGCAGGAGATGCTTGCGGTGGCGCGCAAAATTGCTGGACACTTTCGGCATTCAGCCAGTGCCTACCTCAGACTAGAGGCACATCAAAAAAAGCATGAACCTGCCCTGCCATCACCTCAAACAAGAGGTTGTGACGCGCTGAAACTCCACCCTCTATATGCTGCAGAGGATGGAGGAGCAGCAAAAGGCCATTCAGGCCTACACAGCCACCTACGACATAGGCAAAGGAGTGAGGATGCGCCTGAGTCAAGCGCAGTGGAGACTGATTTCCGTGTTGTGCAAGGTTCTCCAGCCGTTTGAACTTGCCACACGAGAAGTCAGTTCCGACACTGCCAGCTTGAGTCAGGTCATTCCCCTGATCTGGCTGTTGCAGAAGCAGTCAGTCAGTATTTAACTTATGTGCAAAACAGAATACTAATTTGCACCCCTTGCATTGTAACATGGTTTTGTTCAGGAGACTGAAATAAGAAGTTTCTCAAGTTAAGCTCCTTAATGAATCAGGCCCCTTGTTCCTCCTCATTACATTGAATGATATACCCAATGTACCAGATGTTATCATACACTGCTGCTATGTATGTTCCAGGTTGCAGATTATTATTATTATTATCATTTATTTGTTAGGCGCCACAAGGTTTCTGCAGCGCCGAACAGTCACTTTTGTCCACATTTTTTGTGACTGTGGTCATAGTGCCACTAACTTTGGTTCCTCATGTCTTTATGTCGTCTGATGACAATCGATATATGTGTAGCTCATCATTACTAATAGGCCGAAATTTGTGATGGGAAAGTGTTCCTGCGACAGTGTTTGCTGTCTCTAGACGGCTATGCAGCTTGGTTTCGCGGTCTTGTATTTAGTTTTGTGACATGTAAAAAAACTTTATGCCATGTACATTTTCATTTGCCCAGGTCCCAAGGCGTCAATATGTGATGGGTTTCCACTGCTTGCAGACTGGTGCGTGTGGCTAGATGTTTAACTGTCCCTTAAATGCCATCACATGGACTCTTACCATGAGATGTGGCAAAAAAATTCATTCTGCGTGAATGTTGAAGTCATCCTTATTGAAGCATAAATTAAAAACGTTTTTGCAGTTCTTGTATTGTGCACTAGCACCATCACTAAATTCACATACTACAATTTTGACAATAATATCGCTAAGTGTTTCCTAGCTACCGTAATGAAGGCATGCACAGTTATAGCTACATGGTCACGGGTATCGCTAATAACGCACAGGCTCACACAGTTTGAAGTGTCACAATCATCGTGCCTAAAATATACAACAAGCTGACAGTCACCCTGTTCTTTGGTCCACTTCAGTGACATAACTTTTAAGCTTTTTCTGGCTCCTTTTTTGTGAGACAAGAAAGGATTACAGCATGTTTTCTGAAATTCTTCATATCTTAGCAGCAGAAGCTTTTCATGATGTTAGCAGACTGAGGTTGCAGGATCATTGGTTACTGCATTTGAAACTTCAGTTCTCAGAATCAAAAGTTCTTTCTTATTCATCTGTAGAGTGGTCCCAGCTATGTAATCCAATGGTTTTTGAGTAAATAGTAATATGGCAGTCCATATGTAAAAGACTACCAAATGAGCAGCTGCCATGATTGTCTCTTTCTGTGTCTCCCTCTCTCTTTCTCTGGAAAGTTTCAGTTTTGGTCTCTCTAAAGGGAATCCCCTTCCCATCAGTTTCTGTTTGTTTCATTTCCTGTATGGGAGGTTTATCCCATTGCCTCAGTTTAGTTCACTTTTTTTTGGTATGGTTTTTAACAATGTGTAAATTATGTATGCTGTACAGCAGTAATCGAGCATCAACTTCATTATTTTTTTCTCCACTATGAAACAGAGTACCCGGCTGATTTTTTTGTGGTAGTAATTTATACCTTTTTCAAACACCCCCCAAAAAATGGGATCCCTAATGTCAATTGAATCTAGCGTTTTTAATGATATTCGAAAAACGTGCGTTTTTGTCGTAACGCAAAACATGAAGCAGATAAAGTAATTTGGTTTGGATTTTTTGGATTCGGGAGGAAGAGTTACCTTAGGGGTCCAAATGTTGTGTCGATTCCTTAATAAACACCCGTAATACTTTAAATAAACTGGATAAAGCCGCGATAAGTAAATTATTTAATAAATTGAAAAATCAAAATATAATCAACTAATTGTCAGACAGTCTAGATATGTGGCAGAAATAGTTGTTTTGACATCCTCTCTTAACTAAAAAAAATTCGTAGAAATCTGAGATGGGTGGTGGACAACCCTGGTTGAACTGACATGGAATGACCCTACAGTAGAAATGGCAGGTCTTTTGCTGGCTATAGCAGTGTGCTGGGGGAATTGTCTGTGTGTTTGTTCCTTTTAGAATAACCCCACCCTTTCAAGCACCTGCTATGAGCCTATAAATTGATTGAGCAACTTGAACTTCTGTATTTTGTTTATGTTACAAATAAGTTTGTTCTCGGTTATATCATAAATTACATTGTAATTTACTAATTAAATCAATCCTCTCACAGATACCATGTCTGTAAATAGCATTTATTTAATCTTTTACCTCTACACAGCTGCCCAAATACAGATCAATACATATAAACATCTACAAAACGCACAGGAAGGATTTCAAAACCAGGTGTCTATGGAGGCATTAAAACAGCCATCTCTCTCCTTATAATAATTATCATTACTGGGGCTTTTTTCCTGGTTAGAACCATGAGAAAATAAAGCTGGTAAGTTTACATAGTTGAAAGGAAATGGTGTGACACTAATTCTATACTTATTGTTAGAGGTCACCCATAGATAATGTAAAACACAAGATAAATACTGGAAATACTTTTGCCCTACTATAAAATAGATTGTGGGGGATCCGCGCTATCCACGTGTGGAATGAAATAGGCAGCCAGAGGAACAAACAGAAGAGGTGGTCTCAAACCCCTATGGGATACAACAACAATGAATTCCCCAGCGCGATAGAGGGATGGAAAAGATGGGGGAGGAGGGGGGGGGGGGTTTGTCAGTGAAAAAGCAAAGTGAGAGAGAGATATAAATGTATATAGATGTGACAGTGTTTAAATAAATGTTGACTTACTGATAAAAACAAGAAGGCATTTTTAGAGTAAAAAAATATATATCCGTTTATATGTAGGAGACAGGTTGCTAGTTGTATCTGTCTCACAGTCCAAAAATAGCTACTGCCTGTCTATGGGTACTGTTAAAACAAAGTCACAGAGAAACAAAGGAGCCACAAATCTGGGAAGGTTGGGTAGTGCACTTACCTCCCTCCCCAGATGATGTGTCCAGATCGTCCGTATAGAGGTCCTCCTTCTGGGTAACGGTCCTGTTCCTAGAAAGTTGATGCTTTCAGCGATGTACCAGAAAACAGTCTCAAAGTCTCTGCATCCACGTAAATTACAACGGTAGTGTTGGTGAGACCAAACTGAAGTGTTTCTGGGCAGTAAGAGACTGTTACTTTCTGTTGTAGAGTCTATCACCCAGGTAGCGATCCCGCTCCTAGGCGTAGTGTAATCCTCACATAAAGGCCGTAAAGACAATCTCAGAGTCCGCGCATGCGCGGTAGGACCAAAGGCGATAGTGTAAAGTTCAAACAGTGTGTTAATATGCTATTCCTACGCGTTTCACCCCAATAGGGGCTTCTTCAGGGAAAATGCCCTTCTATGACTTTATAATATATGACATGTAATTGTATTAGCATCTGCTTGTATTTATCAGACCATGGTTAAAAAAAAGTAGCTGCCAAAATTAAATTGCATCTACATGTACAGCACAGTACCGTGGAAACCTTACACAGCCAGCATAACTGACTTATACCTGTGTAAACCATATAAAACCATTGTCCAGCATAACTGTCTCATGCCCAACCCAGTCCCATGTGAACCATATTCAACCAATGTCAAGCTTAACTTCCTGTCATGAACGCCCAGCCTGTCCAAGATACAGCAATCTGCACAGCCGGCCGTGACTGGCATCTCCTTAGATACATAGATCAAACAAAACAAAGAAGAAATTCACCAAAATAGCACTTTAATACATTAAACTTTATTCGTAATTGATTAAAAGTGAGTATACAGATAATCAACCAAGGTAAAGAGTATAAATATTATATACAAATTATATATTATTATATAAAATATTGAATAAAGAGAGAAATTAAAATATGATGGAACCAGTAGTGGAAATTATCTTACATATATGATGCCTCAGATATTAAACCTACTGATGGTTTACCCCCTTAAGATATATAAGCAGGACTTTTATGTCTTGTATCATAAGCAAAGATGGTGATATATAAGTAAAGGGCTGCTTACAGATAATCCATATAGAATTATTTGCATCCTTATAGAGTTTCAATCACATAAGTGTCCTAGTTACAGATATATTGTGCAATAGCAATAATGTTGCACTGATTTATGAAACACAGTAATATAAATCTTATAATTCTGCTGTACACATACAGACTCTAGATGGCAGCAGTGGAAAATGTATTTCACCACTTTAATTATATGCTAAAATATATTCTTCATTACTGGGGTTTGTGTATTACATAAAGAGAGGCAGGATAAATGTTTGTATATTTTTAACAATGCTATTTGATATTATTTCATGGTATGCACTTAGGTTAGTAGTATATCATTATTCTTTACTCTTGTATTATTGCCTACTTATATTTATGGGCAGTAATTCCTCATAGAGCTTATTATGTAGATACTACAGAAACACTCCTCTTAGAGTCCTCCCTGTATAAGCAGCACATTGGTATATAGAGCTTCCTCCCCTGAATGGTGTGCTGTTTGAAAAGATAATTGATACTGGAGCACTGGCATATAATATTTGAGAGGATATTGCTACTATAATCTAAAGTGCATGTTTTAATCAAACATTGTCTGGCGGCAGAACGTCGCGATCAGTTCCACCTACTTTCGGGTCTGACGTCATCTAGCATGACGTCGGCCCGACGTACGTTTCGCCCTGAGGCTTAGTCATGGGAATTACCGGGCTGCTAATGGAGGGTCAGTTTTATACCACTTGTAGCCAATCAAAAAGCTACAAATTCTCTGGTTCTATATCGAGCAGTCAGTATTGGATCTCTTATGGTGCTGCATAGTAAGAATATCATGCAGATATATGATACTTGAGTTTGGCTTTAGTATTTCAGTGAAGTGAAGCTAATTAGCAAGTAGGAGGTTGACTTATTGGGCTAAATGATGAGAAACTGGGCACAAGCCACACAGTTTTGGTGATGGTGTGCACATCAAAGTCTAGCGTTCTAGGCTTTCTGTACCACCACTTTCAATTGAACACACTTTTCACACTTTGTCCTAATAGTCTGCTCTTTTAAACCTTCTCTATGATTTTAATAAATCCCATTAAGAGCTTTTCTTATGTTTATTTACACACTGTACATAACTATAAAATATATTTTGCAGCATAATACATTAAAATTAATTTTGAGTAGACAATTAGGGCTAGATTTACTAAGCTGCGGGTTTGAAAAAGTGGGGATGTTGCCTATAGCAACCAATCAGATCCTAGCTGTCATTTATTTAGTACTTTCTACAAAATGACAGCTAGAATCTGATTGGTTGCTATAGGCAACATCTCCACTTTTTCAAAACCGCAGCTTAATAAATCTAGCCCTTAGAGTCATTTTTGAAAGTTCAAGTGCTCTTTATCAGTCTGCTGGTTAAATGCACCTGTTTTTAAGGGCAAACGTAAAGGAAGGGGGCCAAGATGGCAGCATCTTCGTAGGATAAAAATTAACCTTGTTTTGCACTGATGTGGGAATATCACATTTTGCTTTGTGGGATTATTTTAATGAACTGATGCTTTATGAAACACATCTGGATAAACCCTTTTCCTATCCTCAAAGCACTTCATTCTTTTGTGTGGTCAGACGTACCTGAAAGGAAACCTATACCTATGCTGTTTATGAGATGCAGTTTGAATCTTAAACTTGTACATTGCCAATGCTCTATAGCAGCATAACGATCTGATGCCCAGTCCTCTTGCTCTAGCAGGCACACAAGGCAAATAGACCCACGAGCATCTCCAGATGGAGCAGAGATTCATGGCAACAAGATATGTAGGGTAGTTGCAGGTTAAACACAGGATCAGATGTAGGAACCACGATAGAACTAGTGATAGACAAAACTCCACACCAAGCTCAAGAAATCCTGGAATACCCCCTAGTCCCTCTGCAGGCTATTTTAAAATGTCAAACTGTCCCACAGTGGAAACCCACCCTGCAGGGGAAGTCTTAATCCAATTTAGTTCAAGATTGGCTGGAATGGAAAGATGGGTAAGTGGTGGGCAGGGATTAGGATGATCCTCACTTGGCGCTCTTTCTTGCTTGACTGGTATTGCAAGTCTACTAGAGTCCAGGTGAGAACAATGTGGGGCAACACTGGATAATGAGATTTCTAATCCCTATTG
Source organism: Mixophyes fleayi (assembly GCF_038048845.1). Classification (NCBI taxonomy): domain Eukaryota; kingdom Metazoa; phylum Chordata; class Amphibia; order Anura; family Limnodynastidae; genus Mixophyes; species Mixophyes fleayi. The sequence continues at coordinate 30,404,103 of NC_134405.1, read as the reverse complement.
ATGAAGGGCAACTCCTTGCTTTAACCCTTTGCAAGCATTTGTGATGTTGAAGGAGCTCAAGGAGCTGCTTACTTCATGTCTATTTTATGAAAGGGGAATGGAGACCAGGAAATAGTAAATTAATCATTTTGTAATTCCATTGCATTGCAATACAATCCACCCGGCTCCATCTAAGAAGTGAGGTGGTACTATTGGTACTAGTACAGTCTGCAAGAACTGTCATGGAGGACTCTGTCAGCTCATTTCGAACATTGGTGCAAGCTTTCAGTGAGTATACTGAGCCAGATGAAATCTTATTTTATATTTTGTCAAGAGGGGATTTTCTAAGAAGTCGTAAAACCAATCTTCTTATTTTTCCTCCCCACACCATGAGTATCTTATTTTAATAGAATACAATAACCATACTCACCGAATAACCGCAGCCCAATGCCTGGCTGATATGTGTGATACTCAAAGAATTTAAAAGAGCTGCACGTTTCTCTGATGAAATCTGGCTTTGTATCCCAACCAGACAACACAGCAGAATGACTTGAACATCATCATCCCAGCTCTATTCATGGACTACAAATGCAATATATACATTTACAAAAACATTGCAGAATGAAATTCCGTGGAATGCTGAAACTCAAATATTGTATCACGGAACTTAGCACCTTTGTAAAACAGTCTGTTCCACCTTATAACTTGATTTCTGTGAAATTTCATTGCAATTCTGCTCATCTCTGTTAGGTAGAATTTCAAAGCAATATTTTTATTTTAGCCAGCATACATATTACTATTATCCACAGCAATACATATCAATCATACTTACCATTTTTATGAAGCTGGCATCCGGGAGATCCTGGGAAGGGGGTCTGGTGGGAGGGCAGGGCAATTTGTGCAGTTTTGCCCTACCCCCTTGACAAAATCATCATTTTGTGGCAGGAGTAAACTGCCTGCTATCCCGGAAGTCCGGGATACCTACCTGGAATTCGGGAGTCTCCCTGACATTCCAGTAGAGGTTAGGCACCTTTGTTTGCCTTCAGCATTTTTATCTATAATATAAAAGCCTAGTGGCGTGTGTTAGTCTGTGTGTGTGTGGGGGAAAAAACCAAGCTGCAGCGCCACCTGCTGGGTGGAGTTATACACTGACCTACTAAATTCTTAGTGTGTGTGGGGGAAAAAAACTCAGAAAGGGCTGAAATTTGGTATACTAAGATGTTTTTAATTTGTTAATTTAATTTGTTAATTGTTAAAAGTGTTTATAAAGATTTTAAAAAATATATATATATTTCTTGAAGGAGAAGTGACAGTTGGGAGTGGTGGGTGGTTGCCGGGGGTGAAAGTTGGGAGTGGTTGGTGGTTGCCGGGGGTGACAGAGTGAGAGGAGTGTGATACTCAGGACCGCTGAGAGAGATCCCTGTGTCTGGATAGACATCTGGATAGATGTGACGATAAAGATGAAGGATGAGGTGATGGAGAAAAATGATGAGGTGGTGACATGTGGACAAAACCACGTTAAAAAAGGGCGCTTGCGTCAGGAAGTAACGCTCTTCCCCTGAGGAGGCCTGGGCTAGGCCCAAATGCATGACAAGAACCTTTTTAACACCTTAAGTAGCTTGATTTGACTAGAATGCATGAGTATCATGCACGGGTTAACGTGTATTTACATATTCATGTATTCTGTGTAAACTCCACCTAGTGGCCAGTCTGGAATTAGCTCAAAATTGAACTAAGGGCCTCTGTAATTTAGCTTTCAGTGCATCATGGGAATTACAGGAGGTTACTATTTTAGATATTACATGCTAAGAAGTAAGAGGTACAATACATCTCTCCCCTTAGCACAGCATCGATGATAAGATTGCTCTCTAGTTATGCACTTTTGCATGTTTTTTCATGTTTGCATTACATTGCATCTGTTCATGTTGTAAATGTATTTCATAATTTCTGTATTACAGCTTTGCCACTGAATTAGCACATTCTTAACAACTTGAATAAACAGCATTAAAGTAGGAGTAATTATGCTGTCTGTCTATATTCAGGCCAAAGGGAAGTTATAGTGAGGACAGAACATGCCTGTTTCTGTACAAAAGTGTGCTTTTTGTCCTACACATGCACTTCTTGTTATGATGGCGACAACTTCGAAGAGGTAAAAAAGTTTTGTCTACTGATCAGAGGAACTGGGCAGATTGGAACTTTTCTATATACTTGTCATATTGCAGTCACATAATAATGGAGATTTTGTGTTGCAGGATGATATACTTATCTGACCTTGAGTGTAGAGTGCACATCTCGGGGAGGGGTACTGCCTAGTTAGTTTGTGGATGCAGAATTGTATAGCTTCTGCAAAAGGACCTGCTTTTTAATGTGCTTTGGTGATGTCCGTGATTTGGAGTTATCACTGTACCTTATAGGGGATAGGGCATCTTTATCTCTTCCATGACTATTTCATACAGTAAAGCACATTTTATATACTAAAAAATCAAATGAACAGTGGGAGCTTCCATGGTGCATTAAAAAATAAAATTTTATTACTAAACACAAGTATTGCACATACCAGAAATAATTAATATTTCAGCATATCATAGTCTGATAGGTTTACTCCCGACGTCTCTGCAGATCATTCAGCAAAGAATACCCTCACACACAGTGATCCTCATCCAATCCCTCTACCCGTTTTGTCTGCTTTAATATATAGAATTAAAATTTCAGCAAACAAAAGTGTGCATTGCTATGCTGGCTCTCGTCAGGAGGGGTGGATCCAGCATAGCACTACACACCTTTTTTTGCTGAAATTTTAATTATCAATATTAAAGCAGTCATTGGAGGCTGGTATTTCTGTGCAGCTACCGGTTGTGTGGTACGGTTGGAGTGAGGAGAGACAGTGGAAGGTGAAGACATAAAATATGAGTTTGTCATAACAGAAATGTCAAGATGCTCAGCTAGTAGCAACCATGAGCTTAACCATTTAGCTCAACAAAACCTCCTTCCTCATGTTTTGCTCTTGAGCTGCATGGGCAATCCTGTGGTCATCCTCAAGCTGAGAATAGCTTGATATATGAATATTAAGCCTTATATAATTGTTTGGCATTATGTTTGCTGCAGGACACAATGCCAGGATGCATGTTCCCCACGTTCCCAGACTTTTTGTGGTAGCTGCTACCATCAAGGAGGCCGCAGAGATCACTAAAGGAAGAACAGTATGGCAACATCAACTCTTCAGCTCCATCAATTGAGCTGAGATGGTGTACATATATATATATATATATATATATATATATATATATATATATATATATATGCTAGCTCACTATGGGCTAGATTTACTAAGCTGCGGGTTTGAAAAAGTGGGGATGTTGCCTATAGCAACCAATCAGATTCTAGCTGTCATGTTGTAGAAGGTACTAAATAAATGAAAGCTAGAAACTGATTGGTTGCTATAGGCAACATCCCCACTTTTTCAAACCCGCAGCTTAGTAAATCTAGCCCTATGTCTCATTGGAGCTCTGATACCTCTCTCCTAAGCTTGTTTCTGACCTTTCCTGTCTGCCCATGACTCTGATTTGCCTGTTTTGTGCTTGAATCAGTGCTTCCTACCCTGACCTCTGACCTGTCTCTAAAAAAAATCTGTGTCTCTTTCTCAGCTACATCTGTGCCTCTCCCTCTCTCTCACGCAGCTTGTCACTATAGTGACAAGCTGCGTGAGAGAGTAGCATGCTGGGTCCCGGCTCCGCGCGGATTGGTGAGTTTATGTTTTGTTTTGTTTGTTTTTTACTTTCCCACGGCACCCCTGTGACAGCGCCACGGCACCCCTGGGAGCCGCGGCACACACTTTGGGAACCGCTGGGCTAAACCTATAGGTGTCTCCTCCCATAGTTCATCACCATATTGCAGTCGTTGCAGGTGAAGACTGATTATTCATGAAACACCGCCCATGAAGGATTGTTGTTGTCTGCTCTAGTGACAAAAAGGATTAGTCCACCAATTTGTAATGAAAGGTCAGAGCAAAAGATTTAATGAGCTACCTAATGTCCATGATTTGATGTTCCATTAATTTAACTGAAGATCACCTCTGATGTCCATAACTCTGATAAGCCCTTATCAAGTTCAATGTCAGGGACGTGCACAGGTTTTAATTAGTGGACAATAGATCCATTCAATATTTTATCATTAGGCTCCTCTGTCTTTTTTTTTTGTACACTTGTAGTGTTGCATGAAGTTATCCGCAAATAAGGGAGTGCAACCTATCGATTCCTAGAATTAAAGGATCTGAGCAGATCAGGTGTTTGCTGGTAAATGCAGGTTGAACACCTTTAAATGCCTCAAACAAAAAATGAGGTTTTGTGTTGCATGATGATATATTTAGGGGGGTGAAAATTACACATTTAGAGGTGTGCTGAATTTTTCAGGGGTCTTTACAGCCTTTCTACCCCCACAAAATGACATGATTACAATATGCCCTTGGAGGTGATGGAGACACAACCACAATTTTCATGGGTCATTTCTATGTACTTCCAGGTACATTTTATAAGGAACAAAATACACTTATGTGCAGCCATATAGCAATGCAATAAAAAGTTTGTATGCAATTAATAAAGGTGTGGTCTAAAAGTGGCAAAACTTAGGCAAAAGTGTGAAGTTTTACTTTTTCCGACATGTGCAGTCCTATCATACCACCAGTGGCCACACAAAGCATCCGTACAGAGAAACTTCATACAAAAAGGAATGTGGGTGTGTACCTGAGGTCAAAGTGGCACTGCGTGTGCAATTTACATCTAGCCTTTCTAGCATATACATGTAGGACGCATCTAGGACACATTCTCATTAGCCTTTGGAAGAAGAAGTAAATGTGTGAAATGCACTAAGAGTTTTATATGAGCATCTAAGCTCCAAATACACTAGCTGTCCAAATGCACTTAATACATTTTTAAACAAAAAATATTAACCAATAGGTATAGCGCTTGACTGTATATGCAGCCTGGTACATATATTAAGAATCCACTATACCTCAAATATGCATCTAAATAAAATATGTACATCAAAAGCTTACTTCATTACATACAGGTGACATCAAATCTCTACTCGAATAGTATGACACCTTTGCAAAAAGTATTCACGTGTTGTCCAAATTCTTATATCTGGAATTCAAACTCACAAAACAAACACCTTCATCGTGTAATATTGCATCAATAACAAATGTATCGTCCAAAGAAGCCCATTAAGAGATATAGTCTCTCCTTCATCCAACGTGGACTGAAAAAATGAAGACTCTCCACCCGTGTTTTTCAGACTTAATGTCCCCAAAGGACTTATGCTTACAATGTATTTAATGATCAAGAGCCTTCAATCAAACGACCACATTGTTCCATAAATGTCCTCAGAGTAAAAACTCCACCAGCGATATGCATAAACAAACAAGAGGGGAGAATCAAGTGCATTATATTTTATTTCATATCAAGCACTCCCTAAATAAAAACAATTTCAAAACATAGAACATAAAAACAGTAACTCAAATGTCAATTTGACTCGTACCAGACTTCCATGGAGTAAACAGCGTAAAGACACAAATGGTCACATGACACGTCTATATCTCCAGAATATCCGTTGTTACAGAGAAGTAGGTTGGGTCCCAATTCACTTAACCAACGTGTTTTGACTCGGAATCGCGAGTCTTTCTCAATGCTGTCCTTCTACTTCAACTTGCCAGTTATTTATAATTAGTCCTTTCTGACTCATTAGCCAGCTGAAAACGAGGCTTGAATGCTTGTCCCATTTCCAATTCCTTCTCTTCCCCGGAAGTTCCAATAAAATTGGTTGTAAAGAACACTGACAAAACGAGGCTTGGATGCTGAAGCTCATATATAAACTAATCAATTTGTATCCGATTCACTACTACTAGATTACTAACTTAAGCATATGTATCATATAAAATACACATTCCCAATGAATAGTCATGCACATATGTAATATACCATACACACATGTAACAAACCATTCCAATGTGACATCACTATAGTAATAGTGACTCATAACTGTGTATCCTGTAAAATACATTTTCCCAATACATTTTCCTTACACATATGTTAAGTTAAAATAGCATTGCAGTGTGATGACAACATTGTAATAATAACCAATTGTGTTATAATACCCAGGTAAATGGCTATATAACCCCAAAATGGGATGGTGAACCCATATAAACACTCAAATCATTATATATTATAATGGTTAAAGATCCAATATGAAATACATGTTGTACAATAAATAAAAGCAATAAAAATAATTGCTATGTTCCTCCCATCTTGATTGATGCTCCCAAGAAATGCAAAAAGAAAGAGAAGAAAAAAAAAGAAAAAAAGCATAATCAACGAGTGTGAACAATTTCTTAAATGATATATGACCCCATACATATTACCAAAAAAGACACTCCATCCTATGAGACTAATACCCATGTATAGAAAATCTCCTTATCTCTATGTGATGTATGCTAAATGAATAAATCATTGCACCTGTGATATGAACCACTTTAATTTAAAGCCCATATTCAAACCCCTGGGGGCCCAGGTTTTTAACTTAAAAATCCATCTCGTTTCAGCTTTCGATAAGGAACCTAAGCCGTCCCTATTTTTCCAGCTATTCTCAATCTTCTGCATCCCCCCAAAATGTTTCATATTCTCTGCTTACGGAAGTGGGCCACTTTAAAGTGATTGGATAATAAGTGTGTCTCAAGTCCCTTTCGGATATTATACAAATGTTCTCGTAATCTAATTTTTAAGGGTCGTGTTGTTCTGCCCACATAAAACTTTCCACAATTACACTCTACTAAATACACAACATTACTTGTATGGTAAGTTATAAATTGCTCAATCTTAAAACTATGCCCATTGATCTGAAGATTCGTAGTTTTACTTATGCTTGACTTACAGGTCCTGCAGGCCATGCAGATCCCACATCTGTGGAATCCCACGGTCCTAACATATTTTCTCAGAACTTCCGGTAAAGTGCTCCTTACAAACTTGTCTCTCAAATTGGGAGCTTTCCTGTAAATAAACACTGGCTTCTCTGGAATAAAAGATTGGCCATACCGATTGGATAATATTTCTTGTTTAAAAATTTATTAAGGGCATTTGGACAGCTAGTATTCGAGTAGAGATTTGATGTCGCCTGTGTGTAATGAAGTAAGCGCTTGATGTACATATATATTATTTTATTTAATACATTTTTAAGTTAACAGTAAGCTTAAAGAAAACTGTTGATATCAAACTTGATATTGAGGCCATTGGGTGATAGGTTCTTGAGGTTATAAATCCATTTGGTCTCAACCTGTAATATTAGTTTCACCCCTTCCCACCTTGGTATTTTAACCTTACAGATCACTAGGAAGCGTAATTGGGAGGGGTCGGGTTCATGGTGTTTGAGAAAGTGGTTGGGAATACTGTGGGTTCTGAGTTGATTTTTTATATTTCTCAAATGCTCAGCAATTCTGGTTGAAAGTTTCCTAATTGTTCTACCCACATATTGGTAGCCACAGGGGCATTGCAAGAGGTATATTACACCAGACTGTGTCACAGGTGAGTGTGTGACTCACCTGTGATTTTGCATACTGCCTCGGCTCAGATTACGTGTTGGGTGGCAGAGGAACAATACTCTGTTCCCTAATGGATTCCCCAAGCCCACTGATACCCCAAGGGTTGAATCACTATAGCCCTAATCTATACAGTACTAGAGCTGTATGCACTTTTCTAGCTGCTCTGATGAATGGATTGGCGATGAGCGAACAAGGCCCTCTTTTGACAGGAGCTTATTACTAGCAATATTGATAATAAGCATAGCAAATAGAGCATAGGTGGTTTGTATTTTATTTGTATTCTATTCCTAAAGACTCAGAACAGCAAGCCTCCAAAAAGCCATATATTGAAGTAACAAGCAAAATCAAACAATGTTTCTTCAGAAAAAATGTTAAGTTGCGTCTCAATACATCAAGTAATAGCCTATGTAACAACTTGAATACCATAAAATGTAAATTAATATATAATTAAGGGTGATATAAACTACACATAAATAAAAACAATAGTTTGAACCTTGTTAAGATATTGGTATCAGTTAGTACGGATCTATCGTATATATTATCTCCTTTTTCCCATTAAATATAAACTCACAAATGCAAAACAGGTAAGAAAGTGAACTATGGATTTATTACACTTGTAAAAATGTGTAAAGTTCACTCATCCTTACTTAGTGGAAACAGCCAGTTTGTCTTCTGAACTTATATTCATGAGAATGCAATGCCAATTCAGTTGGAATCAATGGTATTACTGGGGCACAATTTGATAGTTTGCTTTCTTATGAACATTATCTCAAAATGGCAAATGGCTGCCTCCATTGTGTTTAGGTGAATATGACAGGAATGTAAATATAAGGATACTAGAAGTCATCAAGATATTCAGGGATCCTGTACAGTAAAAGTTTGAGAACATTATTCCTCATAGTACATGTAAGTCTTAGGGAGTACCTCCTAAAGGTCATGAGGACAGTCCATGGTGATGACGCAGCACAGACTGTTCCACGTACCACATAGAAGTACGTAGGATACTCCACAAATCTGAGGCTTTCCAGTTCCTGGAAATGTGCCCAAAAGAGAAAGAAATTCTCCAGGAAGATAATTTACCTGCCTGCAAGTACAGTACAAATACATTGAATGCTGAGGAGAGTGATGACAAAATTAGGATCATCATATGCTTTTCCAACCGATTTGGTGACGCAAATGACGTCACCAAGTGTCACAATACTGGGTCTCCTACTGGCTCTTTTACCCATGCGATCCAATGAGGAGAGCACTCAGTCTTTACTGAGAGCAACTACTACACCGGATCAGCACCACTAGCCACCTTATTCCTAGACCTAAAACTGTTAGCGTGGAATCAAAGTCTCATACCTAGGCAAATATCTTCTAACACAAATAAAGTGCTATTTATAAAAGTAATCACCAAAATGGCTCTAGCACTTTTCTGAATAATTACAACACTATAAATAAAACACTCTACGTCATACTATCACATAAAATGAGGAAGCATGCAAAACACAATAAACATACATAACATCCTGTGTATCCGATTTTGCAGGTATAGGTTATTTAATAGAGTCACAAGCTATCCATTTGTCAGAAAGGCAAGAATCAAACACAAATGTCACCCTGCTTTCAGTCAACTCACAAAAAGGGTGGAGATAAGTGGAGATCTAGCAGTTTGGTAAGGAGTCTCCCGTTTTCTGTGCCAAACTTGCAGTCAATTTTTCCAGACAGACCAGCGGGAACTATAACCCAATGCTAGTCCTGTCAGTCTCCAAGTCTATCAAGGTTGCCAATCATTGCTTTTTTTGATCCCCCTGGTTCTCACACTGTTAGGTGCTAAGTATCAGGGGGGGGGGAGTCTTCTTGCTGGTCTTGTGGCCCTTATTTCCTGGTGGCTATTGAGGGCCATTCCAATGCATCAATTCCTCAGGGACCACCTGCTGAAAACAGCTTCTTAAACTCTAAAGATAAGCAACATGCACAATAGCTATCAATCTTGTTCCACAAATGATGGTTAATCATGGATTATAATGATAAGCAATCAATAGTGTTACTGGTACTTGTAGTAGTAGTGGTTGGCGCTTAATGGCATTAAATGAAGGGAGCACCATGCAGGTTCTTCATGTTACAAAGTCCCCAGGGAGGCTATGACTCCTTCAGCACATAAGTAAGAAACTGAATAGTATTTACTTAACACACAACAATGTCACATGGCAACATTTGAGAACACAAAGGGACGTATCACCTGAATTCTCTTCAGATGAGGCCCAGGCAGACTTTATCTATATTATGTTATCTATATTTTCAGTGCTAGTACCCTACTCTTGTCTCATCAAGTTATGCCCACCTCAGTGCCTAGGTGTGAAGTATTAAAATGAGGTAAGTATGATTATAGAGGTTGTTTTACTGTTACTAGAACTATTTTATGAATATTGCATTTAGGTGCAAAATTGATACTAAATTATAGGAAATAGACAGAGAATGTATTTCTTCGTCTAACTTGTCCTAGCCTGATTAACGCTATATGCTGATTCCTGGTTTCCACATACCTTAAATGCATTTAGAGTAAATGATGCTGCCTAACATTTATGCCTATGAGGACATATTTTACAAGAGTGAAATTGCCATTGAACAAATATACACAGGAGTGGATTGGGCACTTTCTGGTGGGTCAATATATTGTGGACTAATGCTGAACCCTGGGAACTGTCAACTGAAGGAATTCTACCCAGGGACATCATACCAAAGCTACAATACAACACCCAGATTATGTCTGGAACAGTAGATTATGACCAATAAGACGATGCTTGTTGGCTTCTAATTGATCGATACAACATACCTGCACTCCCCTGGACTGCGCATCTAACCCTCACCAACCCTGGGGCGAAGGTTTTTTTCACAATACACCAAAGAATATATATGTTTGAAAGATGTTTTTATGCATTTACAAGTCTATTGTGCATTTTCTATGACATGATTAATTCATTACTTTAAATCATACAGCTATTAGAAGTTACAAAGGAGTTATGTGGTGTACATAAGTCAAAGGTCACTTCTGTTATCCGTAATAATTCCTTACATTATATACGTTTTCAAATATCACCATTTACACAAATATTATTTACAGGAATTACTACATATTAACATCACTTGTGTATTATATTAAAGCAAAAACATAAACTATTGGAGATATTATTGCCTATTGCAAGTTTTATTAGATTTTGTTGCTTTTTTAGGTCTGACTGATAGGAAATAATTTACATGCATCAATGTTTCTTGCAAGATTTCAGATGATAAAGGAAATTTAAAAAGTTGACACACTGAAACCAAAAAGTGTTTGGGGAAAAGGTAAACCTATTAATATATTGAAATAGAAATCTAATAAGAAAGCTTCCATGACTCAAAAATACTAGAAAGAAATATAAGCACATTTAGAGTAAATATAGGTCTAGACTCAAAGAATCTCAGTATTAAATTGGTTCTCCACCTACAGAAAAACCTTCCTCATACTGGTGGTTCCCCAGATATTTGGGATTTCCACCATTGCTTTAATTATAACAGCCATGAATCCCATGTAATTCCCATAGATATTTGCAGTGAGGCTAAACTTGCAGACTAACAAGGTGTTCCGTATCTGGAGCATGCCACTTGTAAATGGATATCCACCAAACAGATGACAAGTACCTTAGCTGCAGGTGTCCAATCAGATTACTTTCATGTTCCAGACAAATAACTCATTGTGGATATTTCAGAAACTGCACAGTTATGTTATTTAAGATAAAGTTTGATTTCCCAACGGAGAGCACCCCACCTGACTAGTATATGGGGAAACACTGATTATGGGGAGGAGTTCTTTGGAGCTAGGCAATCACTTTAATTAACATATATAACATTCTACTTTTTTAATTTGAGCAAATAATTTTATTTTGCTGGCTGTTTGTCCTATGTACTCTCTCTATCACATTGCTTTTATAACAAAGATGCTCAGATGCCACGCCACACACCAAGATTTCAAAAGGTCTGAAGTCTGCAAAAAATGTCATAAAGCTGAAGAGAAAGCAGGAGAAATTACTGCTTTGATCACGTGAAAATATAATAAAACCATTGCTAACTAACCAGTATCAGCTTATCTTGATGTAAAGTTCAATATTATCACGTATTTTCTTTTTGTGACGTTCATAGCAGAGTTAAGTAAGATTAACAAGTTGGCTGTTATATTTTAACAGATTATATACGGTACACACAATACTATACATGTGATGTACAAAAAGATTATATATATGTGTGTATGTGTATGTAGACTTTTAATGATACTTTGCAATTTGAGGAACTCATTTAGAACCCTGGAGACCACCAATCACCTCAAGTAACTTTTGATGGTCTTCCTGACAGAATCCCTCAAACTGAAAAGAATTAATTTTCACATGATTTTGGCTGATTGGTAATGATCTTAGATCTTCGGGATACCATTGAACTTAGGCAAGCTTAGGTGAGATAGGTAAGAGTGGGAGGACCAAGAAGAAACTACAAGCTCTGTGCTTAAGGCTTTGTATTGGTCAGCTCAGTCACACCCACTTTTGCAGCATCTGTGAAACAAAAGGCAGAGCCCAGGGAAAATAGCTACATGAAGCAGCCCCCTGCTCAGGTGAGGGGAACAGTGTTTAGGATTATTATTTCACCTTATTGTGAAATGCAGCTTTAAACTATGAAAGAGTAAATAAACTCTAATTCTTGAATTTCTCAACATCACTAGTAACTAACTCATTAGAGTTTATGTAAAAACCATGTAAGTAGAACATGGGAGTCCTGTTGGACCTATGTTATTATCGTGAATATTGTGGCTTCATAGGTTGAATCCAATACTTCCCATCTGGTTAGAAACAAAACCCCAGGCATTCAATAAGAGTCCAGCCCAGACCACTCCTGGCTGAAACCCGCAACAGCCAACAAGATGTAAACTTTCATTAACCTGATGTCACTAGAATGCTAAAGGCTGTGATCTTATTGATTGTCAGGGTTATAAACCTTTATCCCTATGTTTTCTACTACGTTTTTTTATACTCACGTAACATGTTTGAACTCCTATAGTCATAAATTCCTTCACATTACAGTGCTCAAAAAGTGATATGAATTTCTTTTCTATACCAGGATGTTTAAATGGAGCTGCCTATGATGGAATAATGTGACTTTGTGAAGATTTCTATGGACCCTGGTGTGAGATCCTGCTAGACAGAGTTGAAATCAGCTTTCCTGACAAACCTGATGATGCATTTGAGATGTTGGTGATGAAATCAACCCCAGTAATCCCCAAAACTTTAATAGACTACAAGTTGGCAAACATGACGAGAAAAGTTCATATTTTACTTGTTATTGTTTCTCTGGTAAAAAAAGTGTTAGTGGGAATTTTTTCAACCAGAGGTTGATAGTAGAAAACCCCTAGATTTGGAAAAAACAGGACTTTTTGCTGGAAGTAAGGATTTTACCTATTTATTAAATCTCCCCTGGCTGGTGATGACTATTGCAAGCTATTGCTTTACAAATTGTGGGGAAGCTTATTTAACAAGTACCGTACAAGTCCTCTGATTGCTAACCTGATCTCAGGATGGCATCAGCACGGGAAAAGAACAAGAAAAATGCTTTATTATTAATAGAAGTTTCTATTTTTTATATATTTTTTGTTCAACTTTACCAAATCTGGAGTTGTAAACCCAAGTCAGGGCTGTGAGTGCTAGTGCACATTCACAAGTCAACAGGTCGGCTCAGGATTGACACCTAACTTGCCTTTTGAGCGGTAATAGTATTCTTACTGCTCCTGGCCAGTGTCATTGGGAAGCTGAGTGTCACTCTGGATCTTGTTAAATAGATCCCCATATCCCGTGTGCTTCAAATACATACTCCATTGGACTTGATGTCTATGCAACAATAAGCACACAGAATTTGTGTTCTTAAACAGGTTTTTCACCATCTCCAATTAAACCAGTAGCCCTCCTGTATTTCCAATACTAGTATTTTAGCAGGTGCCCCTCCCTTGGAACTCTTACAAAATGCAGTATTTTTTGGTGCCCTGACACACATATATAGTCAGTACCTCTGTTAAATATCTTTTGCACTGTTTTGCACTTTCAGAGCAGGAGAGATTCCAGATATCCATTCTATGCCATTCTATTACAGCCAATGTGTCAGATGTCACTATCTATTCTATGGACAGATTTGGGCGATGAAATATTGGGGTCACAGACAGGGCTGTATTTACAGTTAGTATTGCTCTAGAAATTGTTAGTGAGTACACCATAAATTAGCACACATGTCTATGACCCACAATCTGACATCAAGTTGCAACAAAGAATATTAAAAATTGAAAGATAAATACAAAAAAATCCCTTACTCTGTGCTGCCCCAGGCCAATGGCTAATTTGCCTGTTTGGTAAAAGCAGCCCCGATCCAAGAGGTAGGTGCCTATCAAACTTCTAGCATTGGCAAGGGTTTTTGGTTTGTTTGGTGAAAGTGGAAATTCCCTTTACAAAGTTTTATTTTATGAAATTCGTAATCAGTGGGAGCTATTGAAAATAAGTGTTGCTGGTTGACATAAAAGTAGAGGAGCTGTTGAGGGAGTTGTCACCACCTGTCATCAACCCTTCCACCAATCAGAAAAAATTTATTGATATTAATGCTTAGACATATCTTATGTGGGAGAACATGTATTTAAGTAATTATTATACCCATACCTCCCAACCATCCCAATTTAGGAGGGACAGTGCCAACTTGAGGCCTCTGCACTGCCATCTTGATAGGGACAGCTTTGCCCTGCAGTTGGAGGGAAGAGGAGGAGACTGTGGGGCAAGCACATTAAAAGCGATGAAATGCCCCATGACGTGGACATGCCCCTTGTCCAGATGCCGACTATCCAAATGTTGGGAGGTATGTTATATCTGTTAGTTCAACTATTATTACATTTAACACACTATTCTGTATATATTTATCATGCTGTAATTTGCACAGTGAACCCTAAAATTCTCTATATATAGGTAAGACAGTTGAAACATCTGTTAATGTGTTTCTGAGAGTCAGAATATTTGAGTCATTGCCTAACATCATGACAAAGGAATATAAGATGTTTAAAGTGTAGTTTAAATATGAGGTGATGGATCACATGAAATGTGAGACATACTATGGTGTGCAGTCACTTAAAACTGGACAGATATAAAATGCATATGCTGCTAAGCTACACTGCAGTTAGATCAGTTGCATTCTGCATGCATTTAGCTGAATATACAGTAATGTCTCATGCACCTAAACAAACTGTAGTTGAGCCAAGCAGCCTGTTTTTGAAGTTACTGTATGCTTTAAAAAAGATAATCTGAAGAATTGACCAAAGATGCTCAGGACTAGAGGTAAAAGGGACATCCCATAAAGTGTGTCTATTTGCTGACGACGTGCTCCTATTTGTGACTGACCCGAAGACCTCATTGCCAGCGATCCAGGACCTACTGCTTCAATTTGGGAAAGCCTCCCTTTATAAACTGAATACCTCAAAGACAGAAGTTCTCCCTATAAATGTCCCTATGGACACATTACAGGTTTTAAAAGATAAATTTAGCTTTTCTTGGAAAACTAATGGACTTACTTATCTTGGGATCCAAATAACTCCCCATCTAGACTTAATTATAGAACATAATTTCTCTATATTATATCAACAACTATTGAAGCTTATAGGGTCGTGGATGTGCTTTGAGGTCTCTTGGTTAGGCAGGATCTCAGCGTTTAAAATGATGCTTCTCCCTAAATTAATGTACCTATTCCGCATGCTCCCATTTTGTCTTCCCCCGGGGCTGCTAGCCAAATTGTCCTCTCTGTTGAAAACATATGTCTGGAAGTCCAAACCCCCCCGTATTGCTATGCAACGTATGACTAGAGGGAAACGACAAGGGGGTGTGGCCCTCCCTCACTTGCCAAAATACCATGAGGCTTGTATTTTGCCCCAGATTCGAGACTGGTACCTTCCAAGGGGAGTGAAACCTTGGGTAGACTTGGAATTAACATGTAATCCAGAGTTCCCTTTGACGGATCTTTTGTGGGTACCTGTTCAATGGAGACCTCCTGGGGAAACCCTGCCGGCCCTTATTAGAGATGCCTTGATTGTGTGGGATCGGTTATGCCAGGGTTTGGAGGGGCTGATGCGTCCCACGACGGGTGTGTCTCTACAGGTGATGGCCAAACAAATACCAGACTTGAATCTTTCTGGATGGATCAGTAGGGGTATTCAGACTCTAGGACATTTGCTGGACTCGGGCGAGCTCTTCCCCTATTCACATCTCAGTGCCCTGTATTCATTGCCCAAAGGCGATTTCTACAAATACCTCCAATTCAGGCATCTGTTAACTTCGCCACCGTTGAGAAATATGGCAATAGGTCCTCCCCTGGCCAGGTATTACTCCCCGTTGACTAAAGGTAGTAGTAGAGCCAGCATTACCCTCTGGTATAAAACTTTACTGGGTCTCAATGCCACATCTAAGGCTAAACCTCAGATCCAATGGGAATCAGACCTCCAGTTAGAACTGTCAGAAGAAGACTGGGAACATATTTTTGCCAACTCCTTTAAAATGTCCAAGTGCCTTAACCATACTGAGATGCTGGTAAAATTATTGAATAGAATGTACGCCACCCCAGACAAACTTCATAAATTCTGGCCTTCCATATCTCCACTATGTTGGTGCAACTGTTCTGAGCATGGCAATATTTTCCATATATTCTGGTCATGCTCTGAAGGTAAGGCCTCTTCGGAATAAGGTCTTTCAATTGATAAGCTCAGTCCTTCGTCCCTCAGTCCTCCCTACGCCAGAATTAGCTTTATTGCAATACTATCCCCCTATTCTTTCCAGTTGGGATAGATATGTGACAGGCCAAATATTGATAGCAACCAAAGCAGCTATATCTCAGGCATGGAAGCAGCCTCGCCCCCCTCCCCTGGCCAAGGTGATCTCAAAAATCAACTTAAATTTTGAAATGGAAACCCTGGGTGACCCATACTTCACGTCAACATCGTCCCCGCTGATCAAGTGGAGAGCTTGGCACAATTATGTGACAGATGGGGAGGGAAATCCATCATGTTCCCTACCCTCGGCCTCTAATGACGCTGGTGAATGATCTTTTATTTGTTGACATGTAATGTATTAGTCAAGCTTAATATTTACAGTAAATAATCCGATACTTTTGATTTTGATTCTGTATGCATTCAGGTGTATTGTGCTTGTGTTCCACCCCCTTTATGTACCCTTCCCCCCCTTTTGTTTTCTTCTGTACCCCTTTTGTAAAACTTTAAAAATCAATAAAAATTGTATTCGTTAGAAAAAAAAAAAAGATAATCTGATAACCTATATCTATTCTGACATCCCAGGGTACAAAGATGTGGTAATTATTTAAATCAGGTGAGTTTCTCTTGATTGTTTATCAATATACATCACAAATAGCAGATATAGACTAGTATGATAGCTCATAAAAGTTGAACTTTGTATGGTCAATCAAACTTTGTGTACAGCCTTAAAAGGAATGATGGAACTATAGCGAAATATTTAGTTAATAATTAATTAATGATGAATCAATAGCAGTTGGTGCAGTGGCTATGGTGCCCAGAGGTGGTGTAGCCTGCCAATGCGGTCTAACCACTCTACTGGCTCCCACTTTGTTCTTTTGGAAATGCATTCACTCAGAAAAATACGGCAGGGGCATACCGAGGAAGTGGACACTTATAGCCAGCTTCCCCTAAAAATGTTGCTATCGGGCCAGCGATTTAGATCACTACAGCTTAGCACCTTAAATCCGTATTGAGGAAAAACCTGAAAATATTGGGGATTTTTAAATAACATGGTGAAAATAATAATGTGCTTTAACTCACAATAACCAAGCACCCATTATAACTACTAACAGTTACCGGGTCAGTCTCTGAAAGGGGTGTGCCAACATCCAAAAATGGAATGGTGAAGGGTTTGTGTGCCCTTTTTATTTCCAGTAGTCGTGACTCTTGGGATTGATAAAACCAATCCATTCATAGATCTGAGCTAACTGACTTGTGACTTCAAGCAATGATGTTCTTCCTCCCCTCCCAATAGGCTATACATGGGTGCAGGTTTATTTAAGGAGGATTGTCCAAAAGTACACAATTTATTTAAATAAACTCCCTTCACTATGTGGAAGAATAAAAATGTAATTTATAGGACAAGCACATACAGATATAAATATATGGAAGATGTTAATATGAGCCAACAGTAAACCTGTATCGTCCAACAGTTCAAAGAACTCAAGCAACAGAACTGCAATAATAGCGGTAAGTACAAACATAGGAACAAAAGTGTACATATTTGGTAATCCATGGCAACCATTCACGTTTGCTTTTTACTAGTAAGGTGTTTTTGCACTTCAGTACCTAAGGTAGTAAGATCATCACACGGGGATTCTGAGGGGAGGACATATGTAAAAGTAGAATTAGTAGGAATAGACTGCATTCAGAAAATAGGTCAGAGTAGGTAGCTTTAGGGAATATACTAATGCAGAAGTCAAGACAGTCAGAGATGGAAAGAGTAGTTACAGTCCAATTCAGAGGTCAGGGCAGGTAGCGATCCAGAACGTTGTCAGAGTGCAATGTAGGGGTCAGGGATGGCAGAAATCCAGAGAGTAGTCAGAGTCTAATGTAGGGGTCAGAACAGGCAGCAATCCAAAATGTAGAGTCCAATGCAGGGGGCAGTGGGCAGTTCAGGGGGCAGTGATACATGGAGTTGTTACAGTCTATTTTAGAGGTCAGGGCAGGCAGTAATCCTGAAAGTAAACAGTAAAAGTCCAAAGCTAATGTCAGAATTAGAATCAGAGCAAATGTTCTAGGTGTTTTACTAGCTCAGTGCTTCCTGCATTTTACAGTGCAGGCAGTCAATCAGAAAGCTCCTAGTAAGCTAGGCCCCACTGTAACTATTCACCGTAGTGAGATCAAATTATCACACTGCATTACTCACTGGCTGCTCATTGGAATCCATAGCAACAGAGCATGCAATGTGGGGAAGGGAGGGCCTCACGTTCAGCACATCTGCGCCCACCAATCCTTAAAATGTAATCTTGTAATTTGACAAGCGTGATGAGCAGAGATTTATACAGCAAGCCCTGAGTAAACTTTACTTTCTTAAAACTAGGTTGTAAGTGTGGGTGAGGAAAAAGCCAAAATCAGCCACATCTGCAGATCTATACAAGAAACATACCAATAAATATGAATTATGACACAAAAGAGCACCCAGATAATATAAAATTATGGCCCTGTTCTGTCATTTATGTTTGAAGCGAACACTTCATTGGCGTTCAGTCCAAATCTGAGCATGCGTAGAGCAATCTAATGCAAAGTACAGCATGCAACAGGACTTAGGTTCCTTAATGAATCAGTGCAAGCAAACTCTTTTCTTGATGATTCTTATGTAGTTCTGGAGCTGTGTCATATTTTATGTTGTCAGAGATGTGTTTGCAAATTAACGGGAGGACAACTGGTATGAGGAAAAAAATGATGAGTGACATGTTGACCGTGGTATCACCAGATCTGAGAATTCAGATAGCGGTGTTTGCTATTGTATTGTTTGATCCTGTCCTGAAATGAAAGTGCCCCATTCTGTAAAACCAATGTGCATTATCTATGTAATTGGGAGAATGACATGTATAATAATACAGTAAATGTATTTGTAACAGGATGGACCTCCTATGTCACCCTGTCTGGGTGCTGCTGGGGACCGGCTGGGCTTGCCTTACCACTGTCCCCTTTTCTTTATCCTAAATGCGCCATCTAACCACAGTAGGAGGGGCTTTTGCTGCTGCCAACACTAGGCTCCTTCACCGACACATAGAACCGCGTCCTTTTGGATAACTCTCGCTGCTAGTGTACCCCCTTGCTGGTCACTTAGGCAGGTACACCTGACCTCTTGTATTCAGATCAGGATTGCTGTGGATGGTTCTCCCTGGCTTATCACACTGGCCAGAGCTGCAGGGTACTGGCCAGAGCGTTCGTACTAGACGCTGGATTCCAACCTCAGAACAGCCGGATAATTGATTAGAGTTGGTCTAATTTGCAGGTCACATGAATTACAGCAGGTAAGTAGTTATCAAAGCAATATCTTGAAACAATGATGTTTTATTAGCTCCTAATAAGGACATTTACATACTAGCTGAATGTACTAGTGATCTCCAGAAGTACAGATGGAATAATACATGACATAGTGATCAGAGTTCCTTTTTATACAGTTTTGGACACAGCCTGGCAGACGTAGTCCAGCCCCCTTGTTCCGATCCAGGCACCAAAAAGTCTGAAATATTTCATTCAAAGATTAACGTAAGGATCTAATATATTCTCCAGATTTGGGGGTCAACATAAATTTAAGTTTTAACAAAATTCATACCAATATGTGATTTCCTGCATTCTGTCTTAGAGGCATAAGAAAACTAACAAGTTTAAATGGCGTAGCACGGTGCCGCAGTGGTTAGCACTTTTGCCTTACAGCACTGGGGTCATGAGTTCAATTCCCGACCATGGCCTTATCTGTGTGGAGTTTGTATGTTCTCCCCGTGTTTGCGTGGGTTTCCTCCAGGTTCTCCGGTTTCCTTCCACACTCCAAAAAAAACCATACTGGTAGGTTAATTGGCTGCTATCAAAATTGACCCTAGTCTCTCTCTGTCTGTCTGTGTGTGTGTTAGGGAATTTAGACTGTAAGCTCCAATGGGGCAGGGACTGATGTGAGTGAGTTCTCTGTACAGCGCTGCGGAACCAGTGGTGCTATATAAATAAGTGATGATGATGATGATGATAACCCCCTGTGCCTTCAGGCTAAAGGGATGTGTTGGACATTCACATTAAAAGGTCTAATTAGCATCAGGGACTTTCTTTAGAAATATCCAATCCAATTTTCTTCCCTAGTAAACAATTAATGCATTTTTTATTACTGAAATACAACACAATATAAAATAAGCGGTACATTTGCAATTGCATAAGTTGGCGCCCTGTGCTATTAATTTAAATAAATTTATACAATCAGTTATTTATAAGTGATCCAGCCACAGTATTACTCTGACTGCTCAACCATATCATCTAGAGAAATACAGGTCCATCTGTTTAACTATCAGTAGAAGGGACTAAAGGGCCAATTTATCAATAGAGCACTGAGCAAGGCAATAATGCTGTGGGTTTTTTTTTTTGTATTGCTGCTCTTTGATGCAATAAAAAATCACTTATCACTGCAATGTCCCCCAAAAAAATATTGCCAGGAGAGCTAAGCAATAGCAGACTGACCCATAAAAGATACCACTTACCACTCTGGGTATCACATGTTCTGTGAGATAATTTATTGGGTAAATTGCATGCTTGAGCCTGGCTTGCCAGTTTCTTTAGATTTAGGCTAATGTCGAAAATAAATGTAGATTTAATGTATTTAAAAAATTTTAATTTGTTATTGACATCTGATATGGCGATATCAGAACAGGCATTGTGACTGTACAAGTACCGACGTGATGCAATGGGGGTAGACTTTACTGGAGAAAACCAGTGAAAACTACAGTCCAATTGATTTTTTGCTGATGATCGCAGTGTTATAATAAGCAGTTTTGAACCTTTAATAAATCATTCACTACGTTCCTATTCGCCTAGGCAGAGAGAGGGGGCAGACTCATAGCTACCCTCTGTCTGTGTCACTGTGTCACTCTGCAGGGGGGTGGACAGACTTATAGCTCTCTTCTGTTAGTGTCAGTGTGTCACTTTGCAGGGGAAGGACAAACACATAGTTCCTTTCTTTCTATATGATCCTACACGACAAGGGATAGACTCACAGTTCCCTTTTGTCTATGTCACCTATGTCACCATGTAGGAGGAGCGGAGCTCTAACTGAACTTTTTAGTGCCCTAGGCAAGAGAAACAACTGGTGCCGCCACCTCTGTGTACACGTGGAAACTCATCGTTTACAAACACAAGGCCTTTTCTCCAACATTGTGCTGTGCTCTCCTAGTTGTTCTTGCAGTTTTGACTTCACGGTGCTAAGGCTGGCGTCTTAAGCTCAGTTGCTGCTTGACGCAATCTTGGAATATTACGCTTCTCAACACCCATTTTGCATCTGACATGATGTATATCAACTTTTATGAAATTTAGTGTCTAGAATCCAAATATACCTTCTTAAATTTGACATCACGTATGTTTTTGGAGATTTTTTGAAAAGTTGAAATTTGAAAAGTAAAGTATTTAATTACAGTATATGCTCGGCAAGACCCCCTTCTGCCTGTGCTGAGGAGGAAGTAAGCAGGAAGCTCCCGGACTGTTCCATGCCCATCAGTAACCGGAGGGTGCCCTCACAGAGGGCAAACTGGCTGATGCCTGATCATCATAAGGTGACATGTGACCATCACTTGCAGTGACTAGTGCAAGTTGTGGTTTTACCATTGCTTTCATTTCTCCATTTTAAATCAGTGGTATTATTTTCTTGTGTTTGTTATTTTGTTATTTCATATCTACGTTAGTACATTTTTTGCACTGTTTTTAAGTACATAGAAAGTAAAGGCAGCTGCTAAAATTTATGTGTGTGTAAACCATCCTGATAACTTTTGTGATGTATATGGTAACATCGTACCATAAACTCAAAGAACGCCTATTAGCACCTTGATAAAGAAGGCTTATAAAATGTACTTTGACTGTGCTCCTGGTGACCAAGATAAAATCTGGACAATCCATATTTCTTGCATAACCTGCACAACTAATCTGACAGAATGCTTGAAAAGAAATCGCTGTATGATGCCGTTCACTGTCCCAATGGACAGTGAGCCTAAGGACCACTGTAGTGACTGTTATTTTTAACAAACTAGTATTGCTGGGCATTCCAGAAGAAATTAAATCATTTAGTTCATGACTTGAAACTATCAAAACAACAAGCAGAAATTTTGGGTTCTAGGCTGCAATAGTGGAACCATCTAGCTCAAAGTATGACAATTTCAAGTTTAAGAAAAATAAACTTTTCTTTGGTCACGATTTTTGAAAAGAAAAATTCAATGTTAGTGTGTACTGATGTTAACAGTTTTAAGATTTAGTTTAGTGTTCAGCACAATACTAGTGAGTGGTGACTGTTTATTGAATCCTCAAAGAGTAGTCTGAAAGCAGTTTTGTTCCATAATGGGAACAAATTCCTTCAATACCTCTGGCCTTTGCAATGGACATGAAAGAATCAAGTATGAGGGTCATGGATGGAATCTTTGTTGTGGAATGGGAAATGTTCAGATATGCTGTGTTTTTCCATACATTTCTTAATGTTTCTAAGGTGCTCAGATATTCTCACATGAAGTTTTCTTATTGTTCTACCGATATCTTGGAGCCCACAGGTAAGTTTGGTATGGATATTATATGTTTCCCCAGTGATATTGGACTTGAAAGTTTTTATGGGTTTGGTGTTTCTGATATGGCATGTTTTGCACGGTTGACATCTATTACAATAATAGAACCCACTCTCGTTTTCCTTCTGCTAAGTGGTTTTACTTGTGGTCTCTGGGGAATTGTGCTATGGCTAAAATGGAATAGATACAATTCAGCAAGCCATTACAGACTATGAATCAGCTGTGAGATGAAGAAAGGACAAATATATGACATGCAAAAAATATAAAAATAGAAATACTAGCTGAAGTACCTGACATTCCCCGGGTTTAAATTTTCACGATATTAAATAATTAATGAACTGGATGTAACTGTCACTATTTTAAACATAATTAACAGCTTAGCAGCTTTTCCAACACACCCATGAGGTGGCTGCCCAGTGTCATTTTTGTTTTTATATTTATTATCTTCCAAATCCATCCAAAGAAGGCCCAGAACAGGCTCCCCAGGTCCATGTTATGGCCAGCGTACACAAAAAGCAGGTCCAACTGAGACCAACATCCCCTAGTATGTCTTCTGGGATCCAATGTTAAAAGACTTTTGAAATTTTTGTCCATATCCATCCAGTGGAAGGCTAAGACTGGGCTCCGCGGTTGAAATTTCTGGCTAGTGTACACCGACGCGAGTTTCGACTGGGTCCCTAGCCCATTAAAATCTGTTCGGGATCCAACTGGACCACCTTGCTTTGTTTTCATCCGAATCAGTGCGCGGGAGTCGAAGATATTCGCCTACAAACAAACAAACTTCTTCTTTTATATATATAGATAAATAAGTGGAGATAAAAATTGTTACACATGTAAAAGCAACATTAATTGAGGACAGAAAAAGTGGAACAGAAAATAAACAAGGAACAAGGAAATAAATATATTTAAGTGACTAGCTGAAACAAAATATGACTCAGTAGATCATGATAACAAGCAGTATAAGTGGGGAGATGCAGTGATTAGTTAGAGAGATAATAAAATCAAGGGGTTATAAAGTTTCAGTAAGTACCAGACAGAAATTCATAGTTAGAGTAGTGTCAAGGGAAGTTCAGTGAGGGTGGAAGAGACAGATTAGACTAGTTAAAATTGAAGTGAATCCAGGAGTCCCAGTCACATGAGCAGATGCTATGGACAACATCAAGGAGACGTCAACCTAGAGTAAGAAAGCATGGATGCCCATAATGTGGATATGCACCAGGAACGACAAGACAACACCACAAGATTCACACTCCAGCCAGGACTAGAATAAGTAGTACCTCGAAAATATCTAAAATACACTGCTACCAATGGTTCACTAATTTACTCAAGTCTGGCCAGGTGAACACTTAAAGATTATAGTCTTCAGGGACAAAAGCTACAGGACAAAGTGGGCGCCTACAACCAATAACTTTACAATGGTTTCTGAGCTAAAGCACAAGATTAAGAACTATGCAGGACATTGAATTATGAACATTAAGCTGTATAATTAGACTGTGAGTATATGATCTAGAGACACCTGTAAGTCTCAATTGCCAATGCATATGCTACAAGTTATTTCATGAATGGAAACAAGAATCATTCAATAAATCACAGTAATAGATTGAAATATGTACTTTATTAGTCAGTGGTATAAATCATGTCATGTTGAGTTCTTGTTCTAGTGCTCACTTTTCTCTGAGTTGGAGTTGGCAACTCTCCCTTGAAAGGTAAGAACCACCAAGCACTACATTATTAAGTGTAAGAATCAATAAAGATACATTGTATACATTGCTATCAAAATTAATATGAAACTATTGTTCTTATTATCAATTCTATCATTGTGTACACTATTTACCATGTCACTAACTTTATGTTTACAGAAATGTATTGTGAATATTTTTTATTTTACTTTATTATTTTTGCAATTATATTAATGCAATCCTATGCATATTAAATGTTGCATTTTTTCTATATCATATAAATACACACCTTATTCAGTTTTCTCTCCCTAGTCCATATACTATTGTTGAGAGACACCTTGAGTTACATTTTGATTAATTTATTTATGATATACATGTAGCATGTGCATATCACCAGGGGCCTGATTCATTAAGGATCTTAAATGAAGAGGTATCTTATTTCAGTCTCCTGGACAAAACCATATTACAATGCAAGGGGTGCAAACTAGTTTTCTGATTCGCACATAAGTTAAATACTGACTGTTTTTTCATGTAGCACACAAATATCACCTTTAAATTTCAGTGTACAAATAAGCTTTCAAGTATTTGTGTGCTACATGAAAAAACAGTCAGCATTTAACTTATGTGCAAAACAGAAAACTAGCCTGTGGATTGCAGGGTTGAATACCTCTGGAAAGGTGGTGAGATGATTAGCCTGCAGATTGCAGGGTTGCATACCTATGGAAAGGTGCTGAGAAGAATAATCTGCGGGTTGTAGGGTTGGATAACTCTAAAAAGGTAGTGCGACTCAGAAGCTGGGTAATGCTGAAACACTTGAGAGCAGAAAGCAGTTAATGATGGAAGTAAGCTAAACAGGTTATGCTGAGAGATAATGAGATGCAGAGAACAGAAGCACAGAGATCCACACAGGTGTATAACAATGGGACAGGATCGATGAAGAGCTGTGTCTGCAGCGATGGAATGAACAGCTAAAACCACAAAGTGAGTTATACAGGTAAGTATAATCAGGAACATGAGACAGAGGAGATTATTTTTATTATTATTATTATTATTATTATTATTATTATTATTATCATTTATTTGTTAGGCGCCACAAGGTATCCGCAGCGCCGCACACAGTACTAACAGTAGACTATACAAGGTGAAACCATACAGAACAATGAACAAAAAGTACCAATACTTCAGAGACTCCGGCTAGGCATGTGCAGTAAAGACGGAGCGGAAGAACAGGTATGGAGACAAGAGGGGAGGGGGCCCTGCTCATACGAGCTTACATCCTAAGGGAGGGTAAACAGACCAGGCACAAAAGGAGCCAGTTGAGGCAAGAGGAGGGAAGGGAGGACGAGCAAAGGTAGGAGATGGGGGTTAAGTAGATGGTTGGTAGGCTTTGAGGAAGAGGTGAGTTTTGAGTGCACGTTTGAAGGAGCACAGAGTAGGAGAGAGACGGATGGAACGAGGGAGGTCGTTCCAGAGAAGTGGGGCTGCACAGGAAAAGTCTTGGATTCTGGAGTGGGAAGAGGTGATAAGGGTGGAGGAGAGGCGGCGGTTGTTGGCCGAGCGCAGGGAGCGGGCAGGAGTGTGAATGGAGAGGACATTAGAGATATAAGGTGCAGTAGAGTTGGAGAGAGCCTTGTAAGTGGCGGTGAGGAGTTTGAAAAGGATTCTGTAGGGGAAGGGGAGCCAGTGTAAGGCAAGGCAGAGAGGGGATTGCTTCCTATCAGGTAGAGAGAGCTGATGATCTGTCCCGGACTGCAGGGCGAAGCTGTCTTTTAAGGGATAGCGGCAGGTGAAAATTATCCTGAGAAAATAAGCTTAGGTCTGCAGGAAGGGAAACAGTTCAAGCACCACAGTGGCCCCTTTGGTGGCATGGTTGTACTGCAGGCACTATATATATATATATATGCAAAAATTCCAACATAGTCATTAGCAGACAGGAGCTGCTTTTGTTAATGTGCTTATTATTGTTATTAGGCTATGATTGAGTGAATGACTGAACAGTACATTGAATTCTGGACTGTTACATGTTTGTTTGTCCTCATGAATTCTAGTCATTTACAGTATGTCAGACTGATTATAAGTGGGTAGAAATAGATTGTACTGAAGGATCTGTGTTATTAGTTGCCCTGATAATACTATTTGCAATATAACTGGCATATTAGACAGAAGCAAGAGAGCACAGATCCTAGTTGATTTTGAATTTTGTACCACTGACAAAGGGTGTAGGGAGAAGGTGAACAGATATATTGACAGAAGCCAAATTGTAAGCTCACAGTATAATTTCAGAAGACTCCATAGACCCCAGATTTAGATATAGTCAAAGGTTATTGACTATGGGGATACAGATATCCATCTCTCAGATAAGAACTGCTCAGAGTGCCATGGATAGATTGCGTGCCATATATGGCGAGCGGGATCTGAAGAGAATTGACAAATGATTTAAAAGGGCAGAACCCTTCTTTTGGAAAGGAAAAATGGATCCAGATAAATTAAAAGATATGATTAGGTGTCACCTGAAATATATACGAGTCGAAGAACTAGATAAAACAGGTGGATCAGTGGCATTAAACTGCAGAAAGAGTGGTATATAAATTAGAATTAGATTAAGTAGAGAAAAGGTGCAAAAGTATCCAAATATAAATTACATTGAATCCAGAGTTCCTAATGCAATTCCCAGGACATTGTATATCTGTATAAAGATTCTGTGTTAAAAATGTGATTAAATGGGGAAAATTGCAGACAGTTTCAATTGTGTGAAACTGGCACAAAGCAAGATGTGGAGAATGGAATGTACCCACCTTTCCTGTGTAAGAATGCTTCTGTGGGATAGAATGAAGGAAGGGGGCTTGTGTAGGGGTTTTCTCTCTCGCACTATGAAAGAATAAAACCTTACGTTTTGTTTATCTGACAATGCATGTATAATTGATAAAAAGGTTTTTTCGACAATGCTTTCATTAATTCAAGAGTAATTAAAATGTCTCTGGAGTGGTAACAACACATTAAAGCTGATTAGTATTTAGCGTAATGCTGGGTTTTGTAGTTCCACAACTGTAGGCTGTAAGCTATTAGTTAACTTTCTTCCTCTTTAAGTGAGGGAGTAAGTTTTTCATTTTTTTTGTGTTTTGTGGTGGATTACTAGAAGGATAACCTTTGTTAACTGCTTATTCATTTTATATATGTATAGGCAAAAAGATGTATATGTTTGCCTTCTAAATTTGTATGAGCATAATTTTACTACATTTTGCAATTTGAAGGGATTATGTGGGGAAAATGTATGTGAACCCTTGTGAGTGATTCAGTTTTTGATGCAGAGTGCTGCTTTCGAGATGACTGAATGCTTGAGAAGTGTGTAGGGGGGGTTGTTCATGAAGAAATGATTTAGAAATAGGAAGTAAAATCAAGTCTTTTAAAGGGGCTATACAAGGTGATGATGAAAAAGGAGTGGCTACAAACACACACCAAGATTATTTCACTATTACACTCCCTGCTTGCAAGACTGGTACCGTCCCTATATGAAAAAAAAAATTCATGGCATAGAATGCAGAGAGTTGCAGGAAATGTTTACTGGTAACATGATACTGGTGTAAAGGAGAGGAGAAAACACATTGATACGGCACAGCATGTCACATATTTCAAAGTACAATGAACATGCAATAACACACTGATTGGGCAATTGTTTAATAACAGAGCTGACAAAGTAGTAAAACCCAGCAGCAAAAACAAGGGATAGAAGAACAAAATGTGAATTAATGACAGTTACTGTAATCCCTAATAAAGAAATGTTAATCTCTATGCAAAAAGTCTGTTTTTCCCAAAAGGTCTCCAGCAGTCAAGCAGGCATGATATGAACCAAGCCACACAGGTTTGTGGCGCAGTAATGATGGTAAGCTTGTTGCAACAAGTTTTGGTACAGCTTAGTTGTGGTTTAACAGACTTATCCAAGACTGCTATGGATCAATTGATTATGGCCTATTGGTATGTTCCGAGATTCTTTACACGCACTGCAAAATTCTGCTAGCTCTTCTTTATCCTGCTTACAGGCAAATCCTGGTCACACTGTTCCCACAGAACTAACACACTTCCCAGCATCAGCGATCGACCCTTTAAGGTAATCCAGACTGATTTCATCCAACTCTTAATGAGTAGAAGGTTGCAATATGTTTTGGGTTGTATGAGTCCACAGCCACAGCAAACATAATTAGTCACTAGAAAAATTTAAGTCATATAGACTCTACTGAGTAATGACAACTGTGTTTTAGAAAAAAAAAAGACTTTAAGAGCTATTATCCGTGCTTCTGTACTAACACTCCCAGATTATATAAAGCCCAAACCAGACAACTGTCAGATGCAAGTCTTACAAAGTATGAAGTAGCATTACTTACACCTTCCAACATCACCATCAAATGATAGACAATTTTGAACACAGCAACATTGCTGTCATGGATCCAAAAGAGGGAAAAAACTGAAATAGGAGGATGGGATGTTGTGAGACACGGAGAAACTGAAGACTAGGATATAATTGGCACTCAATTTTTCATGCAACTCTATTCTGGCTGTCCTCATGACTGCCTTGAATTAATGAAATCTGAAACATGTGATCTCCCTATCATAGCTGATGTCCCTCTTCAGAATGCTGATTTGCAGCTTTTTAGACGGTTCTCGTTATTATGTAGATGGAGTACCACACACAGGTTATTCAGTGACCAAAGAAACTGACATTGTAATATAGGAAACATTACCAGCCAGTAGCTCAGCGCAAGAAGCAGATTTGCAAGCTCTAACAGCAACCTGTTTATATGCTGAAGGACAGACAGTTAACATTTACACACGCTCTTATTATGCGTTTGGTGTAGCATAATAATAAAAATACCAAGCTATCACTGTATATGGTGGGTTGGGGCTTTCCTCTGTTGTACAGGGCAAAAAGAAATATAACTTACCAAGAAATGATACAGATGTGTATAATATTGGCCCCCAATAATAACTTTATGTGGGTAAAGGCTACAAATAATAATCTTAGAAGGCTCATTGAACAAGTAGAAGTTACTTTTCCATGGTAAAGGTAATACTAGACATGACTCCTACATTAATTTCTAGTATCAAACAAGTGTAACATATTGGGATCAATTGTTAAACCAGACTACTTTGAACAATGACATACGGGGGTAAATGTATCAAGCTGAGAGTTTTTCGGCGGGTTTGAAAAACCAATCGGATTCTAGCTATCATTTATTTAGTACATTCTACAAAATGACAGCTAGAATCTGATTGGTTGCTATAGGGAACATCTCCACTTTACAAACCCGCCGGAAAACTCTCAGCTTGATACATTTACCCCATGGTGTAAAAATGTTACAGTGGTAGAAGCAAATAGTATTGTGGGATGGTGCCCAAGTAGGAATGTTTCAAGATTGTTGTGGTCAACCAGTGATATTATACAAGGGGAACAGCAAAAACTAGCTGAAGGGTACTATTATGTGTGTAAAAGACAATCCTTCCCACATGATGTATAAGAGAGCCTTCCAGAAGAAACACACACATGACTTGATATATATCAACTTGATATATATGAAGTGGGACTATCCTTATCCATATTTAGAGGATCAGTACCAAACATCAATAATATAGAAGCCTTATCCAAATTATTTTATAATGTAACTGATGAGATGTTAGAGGTCTTGGACATTCAGACTAGTACTTTGCAGTATTGCACCAAAATATTGCCACAGCTCCAATTGATATTGGATTATTTAACAGCAGCCCAGGATGGTATGTGTCAAATAGTAGGGCCTGCATGTTCTTTCTATGTAGCAGATAATTTTTCCAAACATATATAAACATTTTAAAACAATAAAAGAACTTAAAGAAGAATTTAGAATGAAATATAATTATTCTGAATATGATGTCGACACTTAAAGTTGATTGTCATGGTTGAATCCAGCAACCTGGTTTAAGGGAATTGGAGGGTGGTTTTCAGGTGTCTTACAAACACTGATTCATGTACTAGTGATAATCCTTGTCTGTTTCACTGTAGTAAAATTGGGAATCTATCTGTTAAAGAAAATTTTAACAACAAAATGCTGTACTCATCAAAAGAAAGCAATTGAAGCCTCGGCTGACTCCATCATAGCAATTATGACAGAAAATCAACTATGAACTGGTGCCAGCACCACCCATTGTCTAAATTGCCATCACAGCTCAGCCTGAAGGATTACATACCTGTTCTTACTGTGACACCAACCTATGAACCTTATTATAAAGGACTACTGAGTTTTAAGACTTATTACACTTTTTACTTTTTCTTTGTGTCATTATTTTCTGTGCTTCTCCCAAGCAAAATACTGATAAAATATAGTGATAATCAATTCACAATTAAAAGAAGGGGGAATAAGCTCTTTAGCTGACACACGAATTGCAAAAAATATGTGAAAGGATGGGATAAACTGAAAATTGTATTTCTACTCTGGAAGATGCATCTGCACCTGTGAAGGGAGAGCTGCAGAAACTACTTGCTCAGGTCTCTCAATGTAAAACCAATCTGATGGATATGGAGGGCCGCTTGAGGAGAAGCAATCTCCATTTTGTGGGTCTGCCGGAACGGGCAGAGGGATTGGCCCCGGAGCAATTCTTAGAGTAGTGGCTGATTGAGCAGTTTGGTAAAGATGCATTTTCACCCCAGTTTGCAGCAGAGAGAGCGCATCGCATACCATTTCAAGCTCCTCTACCTGGGGCACCATAAAGGACATTTATTGCAAAGCTCCTTCATTTCAGAGATAGAGATGCAGTCCTTAGATTGATTCGTCAAAACGGCTCTTTGAAATATAATAGCATCAATATCTCAGTGTTTCCAGACTTTGCACTGGACGTCCAGAAATCCAGAGCTCAGTTCTCCACAGTTAAACAGAAGCTGAGAGATCTTGGACTGCCGTATTCTATGATGTTCGTGGCCAGGCTCAAGGTGGAGGCACAGGGCAGATTTCATTTCTTCGTTTCACCACAGGAGGAGATGACATGGCTGGACGGTCTTCCACGGGAGAGAGAAAGAAACGTGCCTTAATTATATATGCTGAAGTCCGTGATTTTGCCTTACAGGTCTGGCAGTGGAGGGCCAGCTATTACTTTTTCTAAAGGAGGTTTTGTGCTATTTCTAGCTAAGTTTGTGTAGCTCCCAAATTCGTTATAGTTTAGTGAGCTTGTTTAGGGTAAAAGTGTACCTTAGTTTCAGGAAAAAGGGTATACGGGGTGGGGGTTGGGGATTTAAATTGTTAAAAATGTATTTTTGTATTATGTCTATTTTTTCTATTGCTTTTACCACAATGTCTCTAACTCAGGAAAAAGCTTTTGCCTTGGTATGCGCAGAGTGGGTCTCCATTGTCTTCCTTCCAACTAAGTGCTCCATCAGTTTGATGTATATTCGATATTTTCCAGTGGGGTATAACCGTAAATGGCCATAAATAGTTCTGGTTGGGAAGGGTTCAGATTACTAACATGGAATGTCAAGGTATTGAATGAAAAGATCAAACGCTCCCTGGTGTTAAACCAGCTTCGAAAATATAATGTAGATATAGTATGTTTGGCCGAGACACATCTCTATGGCAGTAAAGTTTTAGCCTTAAAGCGGCAGTGGGTATGGTGGGCATATCACTCAACGCACACTGCTAACTCTAGAGGAGTTTCTATTCTGATTAGGAAATCCTTGACCTTTACTTTAGAACATGTGGAAATTGATCCCTATGGTAGTTATGTGTTCCTAAAGGCAGTTGTTAAATTTTGCCCACTTATTATTCTGGCAATATATATTCCGCCGCCATATAATAATGATGTTTTTTGTAAAGCCTCCTCATTCATGGCGCTATCTCCGGCTACCCCAGTGGTATGTCTGGGGGATTTTAACAATGTTCTAAACGCAGGTTTAGATAGGTGGCGGGAGTCAGGTGTACATTTATAAGGTGGTCCCACCTCTTTCTCTCGTGTAGTGGAAGAAATGGGCCAGGTAGATGTATGGAGATGTAGAAATCCCAATAAACAGCAATTTTCATGTCATTCCACTAGATATAACAACCTTTCCAGGTTGGATTTAATCTTACCCTCCCTGTCGTTGTCCCCTTATGTAACTTCGATTGAATATTTGTCCAGAGGTATCTCAGATCATTCCCCGGTCCTTGTTGATATAGACTTGTCAAGTGATAGAGGAGTGAGATTTTGGAAGTTAAACCCATGCTGGCTAAATACAATTGGTACGGAATTAAGCCTTACAGTTCCTTGGGAAGGTTTATTACTTGTCTATAAGTGATCAATGTATATAAATATTCTTTGGGATGCATTCAAGGCCTTATTGAGGGGAACCCTAATTAAAAGTATTGCTGAAATCAAGAATTTAAGTAGGAAAAAAAGAGTCTGATTTGGAACAGCGTTGTAGGGATTTGGAATGTTTATATATAAGTTCTCATACTCCTGATGATAGTCTGCACTGGTTGAGGGCTCAAGTAGAATGGAGAGATTATCTCCTAGCCAAATGTAAACGTCGGCTTTTATTTTCCCAACATAGGCAATACTCAGAGGCGGATATGGGTGGAAGCAACTTGGCCTGCCTTGCAATGGATCAACAGTCTAGTAGAGTAATTTCAGTAATTTATAATAGTCAAAAAGAAAAATATTTTAGAGGTGGCGAAATTGTTGATACTTTTATCAATATTGTAAAGAAGCTTATACCTCAAGGGCCAAATATTCTCATACTCAGCTGTCGGGTTACCTGGACTCCATTAAATTCCTCTGTCTTTCTCAGGACTCGGCATCTCTTTTGAATGCACCTATTGCGGTGGAGGAAATAGAAATGTCTATATCCTTGCTCCCTGGTCATAAGGCACAGGAAATTAATGGCCTCCCTATAGGGTTGTATAAAAAATGTAAAGACTTTTTTGCTCCGCAGTTGCTGGATTTGTATAATGGTCTTTTTGAACTGGGCTCATTGCGTCCATCTATGTCAGAGGTGCTAATAATTTTCTTGGCGAAACCTGGAAAGAACCCCTTATATCCCAAGTCCTATAGAACTATTTCTTTACTCTGTACTGATGTTAAGATACTGGCTAAGATTCTTGCCTCTAGGCTTAATTTAGTTATTTCCAAAATAATTCACCCTGATCAAACAGGTTTTATGCCCGGTAAATCCACCGTATCAAATCTAAGACATCTCTATACTCACACTCAGTTGCCCCATGTGGCCTAGGAGGGGGCAGTGGTGGTGGTGTCCTTGTATGCTGCCAAGGCCTTCAACTCGGTCGAGTGGGTGTATCTGTGTGAGGTAATGCATAGATTCGGGTTGGGGGCGGAGTTTATTTAAATAGTTACGGCTACTGTATTTGGAACCAACAGCAACATTTCTGTAAATGGCTACACATCTCCCTCCTTTAGCTTGGAGCAGGGAACCAGGTAAGGCTGTTCCCTGTCTCCAGTATTCTTTGCGTTGGCCATAGAGCTCCTTGTCTGCTTAATTAGGGACCATCAGTTAATTATTGGGCTCCCAGTGGGAGAGGTATTGCTCTTTATGCTCACAACATGTTGCTGTTTTTGTCAGACTCGGATTCCTCGTTGAACTGCCTTTTGGAGGTGGTTGATAAATTTGGAAAATTTTCAGGTCTATTGATCAACTGGAATAAATCTTATAAATTTCCCCATCATGGTGTAATTCCCTCTGATGACAGGTTTAGACACTCTCTTAAATGGACCAAAAGGTTTAAGTATCTTGGTGTCTGGATATCTAATATGGCTAGTGAATTTGTTTCTCTTAATATAGATCCGGTTATAGAATATTTTAAAGTAAAATCCCATGTTTGGAAAAGACTTCCCCTTACAGTGACGAAAATTATTAACCTTTTTAAGATGGTAATACAGCCTAAGTTCCTATACATTCTTCAACACTCCCCTATATACCTTCCCCAAGCACTGTTTAATAAAATAGACAGGCTTATTTCCTCGTTTGTGTGGGGCGAGGTAGAGCACGTATCCGATTGTCTATTTTGTGCAGATCTAAGGCTGATGGTGGATTAGCGCTTTCGACTTTGAGAATATATTATTATGCAGCTCAACTTGCCCATTTGGTTAATTGGGTGGGAGATAAAATTCCTCTGGATCTGTTGGGCTTTCTGGGTGAGCAGGCTGAGGCATATGCTTCAGGTGGTGCACTCTTGTTACCTTTGGGGATATTGCTTAGGGGCAAATATTTGAATAAGGTGGCCCCAATAGTTAAACAGTCCATAGAAATCTGGCATATTTCTCAAAATATAGTGGGAAGTCAAGGCTACGATCCTTTTACTCCTTTATGGCATAATCTCTCCTTCCCGGAGCTTAATAAATTGAGAGATTATAATGTTTGGCAAAAGTATGGTGTAGTAAATATTGGACAGCTATATCAGTCTGGTACATTAAAATCTTTTGCACAATTACCACGGGAAAGGGGGATACCTAACTCTGCATTTTACTGTTATCTTCAACTTCGGCATTCTTTGAATGCTCAATTTCCTGCCTCTACTCCTTTAATTCAAACATCTACCCTTAAAACTCTTTTACTAAATGTGGTTACAAGTAAAACTATTTCCCAGCTTTACTCAATTATTAATGGTTCTTTGACCCCTAGGGATTTAGAGCCATTGAAAGCGAAATGGCAGGTGAATCTGGATCCGCTAATGGAGTAGGAATGCATTCACATTCTTAAATCTCTTTGTAATGCTACAACCTGCCTCCAGTACCAACAAATACATTTATATATACTTCACAGAGTTTATCATACTCCAGCTGGTTTGCATGGTATGGGTCGGAGAAGTGGTTCATCCTGTAAAAAATGTAGTTTTTCCTCTGCAGATTTCTGGCATATGTTATGGGAGTGTCCAGTAGTAAGTGCATTCTGGATGAACGTCTGGAAGTGTGTGATTGATACGGTTCCAATGGCTCCCCATATGAATCCCAAAATCTGTCTTTATGGGATATTGTTAGAAGATCTAATTGATAAATATCCAACTGTTCATATTCTCAATTTAATGACACTCGCTAAAGTGGTGATTTCCCGGACATTGTTTGGCACCTGATCCACCTGATTTCCATAAGTGGAGAACCTTGGTTAATAATACAGAACAACATGAAAGATATGTATATACTAGTTGAAATGCTAAAGCTAAATATCCCAAAATTTGGTCTATGTGGTATACATCTAAATACCAGGTTTGTTTGAATGATCTGGTGCCCCTGGATAGAAACTTGAGTTATGGTTGGAGGGGTTGGGTGTCTAGTGGGGGGGGGACGACACATTCTGCGCAAAAAATTACAAAATGTATAAAAATGATGTGGATTGTAGAGATGTACATTGCGGAGATGCTGGAGTGTAAACTATGCATTAATATGTTGTTAACATGCAATGTCTGATTGTCAGATCACTCTATAATTTGTCTACTGCTATACTTATAAGGTCGTGGATAGTATAGGCCAGTGTTGGCTAACCTGTGACACTCCAGATGTTGTGAAACTACAAGTCCCTGCATCCCCTTCCAGCAATAAGCTGCTATATATTGGCAAAGCATGCTGGGACTTGTAGTTTCACAACATCTGGAGTGTCACAGGTTAGCCAACACTGGTATAGGCTATAATCTTTACCTCACTAATGTCCTGTTCATAATGACTGGAATGAGATTAAGTACCAAATACGGAATGTTGCAATTATTGTATTTAGCTTGTTCCATGTGTAACTATGTATGAAAATAGCTAATATATCTGAGAAGCACTTCAAGACTAATTGTGGTGCATGGCTAATTGTTTTTGTTTGGTCACTTTTTTGTTATGTGTGACGGAAAATTAAATGAAAAAGTATCTGATTTAAAAAAAAAAAAGAAGGGGGAATAAGTAATTTCATAGGTCATCAGAAACTATGGACATTCATTCAGAATATATCTTAAAATCTGGTTTTATAATAACCCTAATTGGAATAATATCTTTTCATAAGTTATTTAAAAAAACAAGAATATTGAACATAGTGCATAAAGAAGATATTTCTTTTACATATTGATCTACAGTCTTAGTTAATATTAATATAATAAGGAAGGTTGAATCATATTATTGACTGATCATTTATTGCTATGACAGTTAATAGATAAGCAGCCTTCAACTTTTTCCCATTTCATTTTCCTTGTAAATGACTGTGACTCTGAGATCTGTTATCCACACCATATACATACAACCAATGTAATAGACCTGTTATCATATTATATTGCTCTATGCAAATTAATCCAAAGATACTCAAAAGTCAATATAAGGAGATGATTTTTCATCTACTTTTTCATATTGAGGTTAAACTTTCTTCATGTGAGAAGATCACAGGGAACACCATATACGATCATCATTAATGTAGGATAACATAGACTAGAGAGTTTCAAGATGAGAGCCCAGGTAGTATCTGTGTTGGCCGGGATTCTGGTACTGGCAGCAGGTGAGTGTTTAGGTGAACCTTATAATTGATAAATCTGGAGCAGCTTTTGGAATGCCACAATGAATGGATAATAGATTGTAGGCTTGCGGTTTTCTTACCTGTTCTGTCTTCCCCATATTGTTTTATTACTGTGTTTGTGCTCAAATGCAAACTGCTACTATTTAAATAACTGATGATGATGATGATGATGATGATGATGATACTCTCTTCAAGCACACTTTTGCGTCAGTGGTGTTGTGGGGTATCCCTGTGACATCCTCTAAAGCCAAACTGCTTCTGCTGTGTCCAGTGTCTGTCCTATTATAATGAATAATCTTGCAGTTTTAGTTCTTTCTGAGACAGACCATGAAAAATTGGAAAACAAATTACATTTCGCTGCTGAGTTTTGCTCAGTATACAAAGAAGCTGCCTACCTACCATCCAGCTGTTTCTTTACTTTGTCCGATTAACTCCGCTTATATCTGCTGTATCTTGTATATAGTTACCCTTATAATGCAACATATCTCTTTCAAAACTGTAACACATGAAAGTAAAAAAAGTTTAAAAGAGCTTTTAACAAACTGTAAAATAAAGTCTGTACAAAGCAAGTGATTTAATTTTAAAGTAAAAGTGGCTGCTTTCAAGAAACATTAAACAAACTGCGTTCTTACATTTGAGCATTTTCTTTTCAAAGCCCCTTCGAAAGCATGCTTGGTATTGTAGCATTTCAGCATATTTAGGTGTAGATGGCATGATATGGTCATTGGAAAGCCAAAACTGCATTTCCCCAAATCTTGACGATGAGCTGAAATGCAATGTGGGGCATAATATTGAATGTTCTCATCTAGTGTATTGGATGGTTGTAGTGTTAACAGAACCACAACCTGAAAATGGCTTATCAGGGTATTTTTGAGCCACTTTGTACAGCTTGAATAGAATAGGAAGAAAACACCTGAATCACTGGCAGCTCTTCCAGTGATTTACCATTTCCAATAAAAAATACCATTGTTGTTCTTAGGTGAATTGATTAGCAAATGCCGGTATGTCTCATCCATTTCAACAGTACTTATCAATACATATTTTTCATTTTAACATGTTGGAAGGTTTGAAAGAGATCAAGTACCACAGATAGTGTACACATTGTAGTTTCATCAAACACAGCAGAAATGAAATGATTTAATATGAGTACAATTAGTTTTGTCACTGTAGGGTGTAAAAAATAATTATAGGACGTTAAAGTATATAGGTGTTAATTGCAATGTAAAATTAACTCACCCAGATACATTTTTCCCAATTGTGTTCAGTTGCCTGTTGAATGTTGTGCACACTGATCAGAAATGTAATAATTTCTGAAAATACCATTGTCCCCTATGTAATGACATTTGGAAAAAAGATCACAAAACACATTGAGGTATTACCATATTTGTAAATATAACTTCTGTGGCCCATTTCGCCATATGTTCATCTGTATAGATAAATAGTAGTTACATAGGGATCAATGATATGAGTCTTCTTCTGTATTTGATCTATGAGTGCCCCAGGCAGAATGCAAGGGACTTCCCAAGGAAGAAACATGTTAGTGTTAATGTATGCTGGTTGTGGTAAACATAGGTCTGCATGGTATAATTATCATTCACCTTGTTTGCACTATATTCACTCATTATAGGTGGTAAAGAAAGTAAGGATGTGTATAATCTAGATATATCATTATAATTAATTATAATTATTTCTAAACAAAACATAATAATAAAATTACCATTCCTCTTTTTGAACTATATTTATTATTTATAGGGAGAATAGAAGAATAGAAAGTAAGGGTGTTCATAATGAAATTATATCATTATAATTGATAATATTTTAGTGTTTTAACTCTCTTTTATGCATCGTCATTATTCTTTCTTTGTTTTAAAACCCATTTTTGAAATGTAATGGATGCTTTTAAAATGTATTTTGCAATATTTGAAACAAGAGATTACTTCTGGTAACTAAAAAAAAATTATATTATACAATTCTTAAAATGAGTAACTAGACTATGGGGTAATGAGCTAGAGAGAAGTTAGTCTCACAATTTTTAGATCTCTAATTAATTCCAAGCAAAATAGAAGCTTAGAATTAATAATGCAAATGTCATTGATTTTAGCGTAAAAATTAACTTAATGAAATCCATATGTATTTCAATTTCTGCAGCGTTTTTATAGCTTATCCTCACGATATAACCAATTAGTAAATGTAACAATATTATCACTGACTGTTATGGAGAAACTCCAGTGATGTGGTAGATGGAACAGGGTCTTTGGAGTTAGAACAAGGTGCACCTAATTCCCTCCCTGCTCAATTATTCACCTTGCTAAGCGACCCAAAGGCACTAAACCAACATCTTTCTTTAGAGCTGTTTGTGTGAGCTCCCCTCTCACCTATTGTTGGCACAAGCAGTATAGCGCATCAATGGAATTAATTAACAGCACAGAGCGTACTTTTATGATTCCTGATCATGCAATTCATTTTACATGCATTTGTAAAATTAAATATGCAAACTGAAATATTGTCAAAGGTCTAAAATATAATTTTAAAATGTAACCTTTCTATCCTTAGTGTTGGAAGCATCTCAGAACAGTTTGCAGTCCGAAAACTTGTCCCGGTATATTACACAGCATGCCATTTACACTTGGCCACAGAAAGAAAAACAAAACTATATTAAAAGCAGTAAAGAGAGAGAAAATATTATTATTTTGGAGGAGAGAAATGTTGCCTTCAGCAGAAAGGAGCAAAAAAATTACAGAGCAAAGGGATCTGTAGACGTGTTTGAAGAAACAGAAACTGGGGACATTTTTGCACCAGTTAAGTCTACAGAAACAACTGTATCAACAAAACAAACTTCTCTTTCTGGATCTAAATCTGCCACAACTTCACCAACCAAACCAAGTAAGTGCCTATTAAGTTATATATTTCTCCTAATAAAAATAGATCTGTCCTAAGCTGAAATTATAGCACTTGTTAATGTTTAATAAGTCAAATGAAATGAGCAATACACAAAATGTTACTTAAAATGCACGTCTATACTCTGTATGCTCTCGAAAGATCAGCTGTGGTCCCAGTTGCCTGTAAAAGGTGCCTCTTTTCACCTGTTTCATTAAGACAAAGTGTGAATTGTTAACTTTAACCTGTCGGCTTTGACTGGCATGCAGTGTACATAGATGAGGAACATTGGACCGACATCTGAGATTTAAGTGAATCTAGAAAACATACAAGTTATGTATAATACACTTTTATATTAAAGTTAAGTTGTCGTATTAAAGAAAGTTTTTTTCTTAATACCTTGTGCATTGTATTAGTGCAAACGTAAATTTGTCAACAGGATGTGCTATATGCCAGTGGTGTTATTTGTCTATAATCAGACCGTACACTGATTTACGCTCACTCTCTAGTGGCTACCTTTAGTTTCTCCCTACATCGCAACTCCTCAGTCTGCGGATATATCACTATATGGTGCAGTATTTATGAGTTGTGTTTCTATTTTCTCCCCCAAGTTTCAAGATTTTTTTTAACACATACACAGTGTACAATTCACTAAAAATACATTTACTAAAAACCTAACAAGTTCTCCTTAATCTTTTGATCCATAACCAATACTAAATTTAATTTAAAGGGGCCGACTTTTGGAAAATAATTTATGAATGAACAAATGATCCCTCCCTTCAGATAAATGAGGGTGTCTCTGCTCCCAGAACCCCCCGGTTACCGTGAGCCCAGAATCTTACTACACCTTTTGCTGGTCATTTTCCTGTAATATCACACTGAGTGCATTACGTGACATTCATAGGTCTACAATAATTGACAATGGAAGCACATCTATACATCCCTGTTTTGTGCTTTAGATGGACTTAACTCATCAGTGGCAAAATTTATAGAAAGATCTTAATCTCAGGTCAAGTAGCAAGCAGGTGTCAGTGGGACAGAACATCCAATCTGATGCACAGTCTAAGCCTTTTGAAAAGGGGTTGTCCACTTTAGTACAAGGTAATACGCTTCACTGTATGAATACAGCTGTTCAGAACAGGGGGAGTATATAAACAGCGTTCACTACTTGGTGTTGTGCCCAACTGCTGTCCCAAGACTGTCAATTACAGCTCGGCTCTGCAGTCATTTGATTTAGAAACACCCAATAACCGAATGCGCTAATAATACTCAGAGTCTATTAGTGCTGAAAACAGGGAAAACAGATCAAACTGTCTTATAAATCAACAGCAACTTTTGTTTTTTTCTGCACGTTAATGCTTGGAATGTATGTGTATGTAGATATAAAAGAGGTAGAAAGATAAAGGGAGGACCAATATAGCATACACTAATACATGTAACTTTGTGT
This sequence comes from Mixophyes fleayi, assembly GCF_038048845.1. NCBI lineage: Eukaryota > Metazoa > Chordata > Amphibia > Anura > Limnodynastidae > Mixophyes > Mixophyes fleayi. The sequence goes on along the minus strand of NC_134405.1, from coordinate 30,362,683 downwards.
TTTTATAGCATCCAGTTGCTCCAGATTTTTATTACTGCCTTTAATTACACAAACTACTGCATAAACCACAGGGACATCCTATAATTTCAGGAATGGATTCACTTATGTAAAAATTGTTATTTTTTTTGTGAATCGTTTTTGCAAAGTCGCATCCCCAGTGTAAAATCTCAGATTTGTGATACCACACATGCTAAATTTTGCCAATTCTATCAATATGTAGTTCAGAGTATGTTGATTCTTACTTTAGACATCCAGTTCCTGTATACACATATTACTCATTGGCAAGGAGTAGAGGTAGTTCTTACGTTCCTGTTTACTGATGAGACTATGACAGAAGGGAATTTATTTTAGAAGCCGTCATGTTTATGCTAACACATAATAATTTTCTTTTTAGCACATATTATCTTCTTCAGACATTGTTAAAATGGGCTTTAAAATGTAATGGATGTTTTTAAAATGTATTTAGCAATAATTGAAATAAGAGATTACTTGTGGTAACTAACAAAATAATTATATAATACCATTTCTACTATGTGTATTTAGACTAAGGGGTAATGAGTTGGAGAGAATTTAGTCTCACAATGTCTAGGAACTAGATTTTTAGATCTCTAATTATTTCCAAACAAAATAGAAGCTTAGAATTCATTTGGCAAATGTCATTTATTTTAGCATAAAAGTTAACTTTATGAAATCCATATGTACTTAAAATTCTGCCTGCAAACTAGCAGAATTTATTAGCTTATCCTCATGACATAACAAATGAATAAATATAACAATATTATCATTGTCCAGTGATGTAGTAGATAGAACAGGGTCTGTTGGGCAATAGAACCAGGTGTACCTAATCCCCTCCCTGCTCAATTATTCACCTTGCTAAGCGACCCAAAGGCACTAAACCAACATCTTTCTTTAGAGCTGCTTGTGGGATCTCCAGTGACACCTATTGTTGGCACAAGCAGCATAGCGCAGCAATGGAATTAATTAACAGCACAGAGCGTACTGTTTATGATTCCTGATCATGCAATTAATTTTACATGCATTTGTCACATTAAATTTGCAATCTGATTTATTGTGAAAGTTCTAAGTAAAATATAATTGATTATTTTAAAATGTAACCTTTATATCCTTAGTATTGGAAGCATCTCAGAACAGTTTACAGTCCGGAAACTTGTCCCGGTATATTACACAGCATGCCATTTACACTTGGCCACAGAAAGAAAAACAAAACTATATTAAAAGCAGTAAAGGCAGAGAAAATATTACTATTTTAGAGGAGAGAAATGTTGCCTTCAGCAGAAAGGAGCAAAAAAATTACAGAGCAAAGGGATCTGTAGACGTGTTTGAAGAAACAGAAACTGGGGACATTTTTACAACAGAACAGTCTACAAAAGCACCTCTATCAACAAAACAAACTTCTCTTTCTGGATCTAAATCTGCCACAACTTCACCAACCAAGCCAAGTAAGTGCCTATTAAGTTATTTCTTTATACTCACACAACTGTATCTGCCCTAAGTTGAATTTATAGCACTTGTTAAAGTTTAATAAGATAAATGGAAATAGCAATACACAAAATGATCCTTTATATGCACCTCTATACTCTGTATGCTCTCGACAGATCAGCTGTGGTCCCAGTTCCCTGTAAAAGGTGCCTCTGCTCACCTGTTTCATTAAGACCAAGTGGGTATTAATAACGTTAACTTGTCAGCATTGACTGGCAGGCAGTATACAGAGATGAGGAACATAGGACCGACATCTGGGACTTGAGTGAATCTGGCAAACATACAATTTATGTATAATACACCTTTATTTTAAAGTTAAGTTGTCGTGTTAAAAAAAGTTTTTCTGAATACCTTGTGTATTATATTAGTGTAAACATGAGTTTGTGAATAGGACATTCTGTATGCCAGTGGTGTGATTTGTTTATACTCAGACTGTATACTGATCTATGCTCACTCTCTGGTGTCTACCTTATCTAGTCCCTCTCTACATCACAACTCTCCAGATTGCAGATATATCACTATATGGTCCAATAATCATTGACTGTTTTTTTATTTTCTCTCCAAAGTTTCAAACTTTTTATTTTAACACATACGCAGCGTAGAAGTCACTATGTAAAAATGAATTTACTAAAAATATAACAAGTTCCCCTTAACCTTTTGGACCACGCCCAATACTAAATTTCATTTAAAGGGACCGACTTTTGGAAAATAATTTCTCAAAGAAAAAAGATCTCTGCCTTTAGAGAAATAAGGGTGTCTCTGCTCCCAGAGCCCCCCAGGTACTGTAAGTCAAGAATCTTACTACACCTTTTGCTGGTCATTTTCCTGCAATATCACACTGAGTGCATTACGTGACATTCATAGGTCTACAATAAATGACAATGGAAGCACATATATACATCCCTGTTTTGTGCTTTAGATGGACTTAACTCATCAGTGGCAAAATTTATAGAAAGATCTTAATCTCAGGTCAAGTAGCAAGCAGGTTTCAGTGGGACAGAACATCCAATCTGATGCACAGTCTAAGCCTTTTGAAAAGGGGTTGTCCACTTTTTTTACACGGTAATACACTTCACTGTATGAATACAGCTGTTCAGAACAGGGGGAGTATATGTACAGTGTTCACTACTTGGGGTTGTGCCCAACTGCTGTCCCAAGACTGTCAATTACACCTTGGCTCTGCAGTCATTTGATTTAGAAACACCCAATAACCGAATGCGCCAATAATACTCAGAGTCTATTAGTGCTAAAAAACAGGGAAAACAGATCAAACTGTCTAATAATTCAACAGCAACTTTTGTTTTCTTCTGAACATTAATGCTTGGAATGTATGTGTATGTAGATATAAAAGAGGGAGGAAGAGAAAGGGAGGACCAATATAGCATACACTAATAAATGTAACTTTGTGTTTATATAGCACCCAGTTGCTCCAGTTTTTTATTACTGGCTTTAATTACACAAACTACTGCATAAACCACAGGGACATCCTATAATTTCAGGAATGGATTCACTTATGTAAAACTTGTTATTTTTTTTGTGAATCGTTATTTGCAGAGTCGCATCCCCAGTGTAAAATCTCAGATTTGTGATACCACACATGCTAAATTTTGCCAATTTTATCAATATGTAGTACAGAGTATGTTGATTCTTACTTTAGACATCCAGTTACTGTATACACATATTCCTCATTGGCAAGGAGTAGATGCAATTCATACGTTCCTGTTTACTGATGAGACTATGACAGAAGGGAATTTATTTTAGAAGCCATCATGTTTATGCTAACACATAATAATTTTCTTTTTGGCACATATTATCTTCTACAGACATTTTTAAAATGGGTTTTAAAATCTAATGGATGTTTTTAAAATGTATTTTGCAATAACTGAATCAAGAGATTACTTGTATTAACTAACTAAATAATTATATTTTACAATTCTTAGAATGTGTGATTAGACTAAGGGGTAATGAGTTAGAGAGTAGTTAGTCTCACAATTTATAGGAACTATATTTTTAGATCTCTAATTATTTCCAAACAAAATAGAAGCTTAGAATTAATTTTGCAAATGTAATTTATTTCAGCATAAAAGTGAACTTTATGAAATCCATATGTACTTAATATTCTGCCTGCAAACTATCAGCATTTTCATAGCTTATCCTCATGACATAACCAATGAATAAATGTAACATTATTATCACTGACTTTTATGGAGAAACATCAGTGATGTGGTAGGTGGAACAGGGTCTGTTGAGCAATAGAACAAGATGCACCTAATCCCCTCCCTGCTCAATTATTCACCTTGCTAATTGACCCAAAGGCACTAAACCAACATCTCTCTTTATAGCTGCTTGTGGGATCTCCAGTGACACCTATTGTTGGCACAAGCAGCATAGCGCAGCAATGGAATTAATTAACAGCACAGAGCGTACTGTTTATGATTCCTGATCATGGAATTAATTTTACATGGATTTGTCACATTAAATATGCAATCTGATATATTGTGAAAGTTCTAAGTAAAATATAATTTATTATTTTAAAATGTAACCTTTATATCCTTAGTATTGGAAGCATCTCAGAACAGTTTACAGTCCGGAAACTTGTCCCGGTATATTACACAGCATGCCATTTACACTTGGCCACAGAAAGAAAAAGAAAACTATATTAAAAGCAGTAAAGGCAGAGAAAATATTACTATTTTAGAGGAGAGAAATGTTGTCTTCAGCAGAAAGGAGCAAAAAAATTACAGAGCAAAGGGATCTGTAGACGTGTTTGAAGAAACAGAAACTGGGGACATTTTTACAACAGAACAGTCTACAAAAGCACCTCTATCAACAAAACAAACTTCTCTTTCTGGATCTAAACCTGCCACAACTTCACCAACCAAACCAAGTAAGTGCCTATTAAGTTATTTCTTTATCCTCACACAACTGTATCTGCCCTAAGCTGAGTTTATAGCACTTGTTAAAGTTTAATAAGATAAATGGAAATAGCAATACACAAAATGATCCTTTATATGCACCTCTATACTCTGTATGCTCTCGACAGAACAGCTGTGGTCCCAGCTGCCTGTAAAAGGTGCCTCTGCTCACCTGTTTCATTAAGACCAAGTGGGTATTAATAATGTTAACTTGTCAGCATTGACTGGCAGTATACAGAGATGAGGAACATAGGACCGACATCTGAGACTTCAGTGAATCTGGCAAACATACAATGTATGTGTAATACACTTTTATTTTAAAGTTAAGTTGTCGTGTTAAAAAAAATAATCTTTATACCTTGTGCATTATATTAGTGTAAACATGAGTTTGTCAATAGGACATTCTGTATGTCAGTTGTGTGATTTGTTCATACTCAGACTGTATACTGATCTATGCTCACTCTCTGGTGTCTACCTTATCTAGTCCCTCTCTACATCACAACTCTCCAGATTGCAGATATATCACTATATGGTCCAGTAATCATTGACTGTTTTTTTATTTTCTCTCCAAAGTTTCAAACTTTTTCTTTTAACACATACACAGCGTACAAGTCACTATGTAAAAATGAAATAACTAAAAATATAACAATTTCCCCTTAACCTTTAGAACCACACCCAATACTAAATTTCATTTAAAGGGACCAACTTTTGGAAAATAATTTCTCAAAGAAAAAAGATCTCTCCCTTCAGAGAAATAAGGGTGTCTCTGCTCCCAGAGCCCCCCAGGTACTGTAAGCCAAGAATCTTACTACACCTTTTACTGGTCATTTTCCTGCAATATCACACTGAGTGCATTACGTAACATTCATCGGTCTACAATAAATCACAATGGAAGCACATGTATAGATCCCTATTCAGTGCTTTAAATGGACTTAACCCATCAGTGCCAAAAGCTACAGAGAGATCAAAATCTCTGGTCATGTAGCAAGCAGGTTTCAGTGGGACATCTGATGCACAGTCTAGGCCTTTTAAAAAGGGGTTGTCCACTTTAATACATGGTAGTACACTTCACTATTTAAATACAGCTGCTCAGAACAGGGGGAGTATATGTACAGTGCTCACTATTTGGTGTTGTGCCCAACTGCTGTCCCAAGACTGTCCACAATAATATTTAGAGTCAATTAGGGCTGAAAACAGGGAACACAGATCAAACTGACTTATAATTTGTGAGGATACCACCCTTAGCTGGGATGGAAGTTACCCTCTGTGGGATTCAACTCACTCGGGTAGACCAGGATATATCCAAAATAAGACTTTATTACGACAGCACAACACCACAAGACGTTCACAAGTTACAGGGTAAATGGTAGCATGTATCCTCCAGCAATATTACCACTACCGTTTAGCAAAACAGTTATGGTGTCTCCTAGCCTGGGTTACTAGCTCACACCAACCCTGTCCTGGTAGGGTTCCCTCCAGCGGCACCACAATGCCTGGCCCAGAGTCCTTTTCACTGATGTCTTCTACACCAGGATCCTCCCAACTAGCATAACTCTCCTCGCATTCTCCTCGCCCTATCTTATTTTCTCTATCCACAGGAAGTAGGGTCAAATGTCTCAAACCTCCCCTTTACAGAAGGGGCCTCCCAGTCAACAATTTAGCTACTAGACATACAGTCCCTGTTACCTTGATTAGACAATAGAATGGCTTGACTCAATTAGCTGTTTTGGCTGGATACAGAACACATGGGGTTACAATAGTACATCAAGGAATGACACTGCACGCTTACATGGAACAATAAGACTTTTGACATATTATATCAGCAGTGTTACACAATATAAGTCTGTGATAGCTTTTGATACAATTACATTTATATTGATACATTTCCCCATGCTATTTCAACCAATATATTACCGTGGAGGCACATTGCATGTCATAAGAAGTTCTAACCTCTTTACCTATCAGGTTACCTGTTGACCTAGCTAATTAACATGGGCTACCAACTAGTTAACTCAGACATTGTTCTGATTACAAACCACATCTCAGCTGCACCCCATACAATAGACATTTGAGACAAATGGTAATTACATTAGCTAGCACAAGCAAAATGACTGCTGCTGTTCTGATATTTTCACACAGTATTGCAATATTGTTTATATTTATACTACATACAAAATCACAGGTAATAGTATGGGCAAAATGTATCTAATAACATGAAATAATAATACACATAATACACCGATGCTCTGGTGTATATACTTAGACTGGGCCAAGGATTAAAAAGTACCTTAAACCGTGAGAAACGGGTGATGAATACACAGTTCTCAATCCAGTAGCACCCCGTTTCCTCACATAATTCAACAGCAACTTTTGTTTTTTTCTGCACGTTAATGCTTGGAATGTATGTGTATGTAGCTAAAAAAGAGGGAGGAAGAGAAAGGGAGGACCAGTATAGCATACAATAATAAATGTAACTTTGTGTTTATTAAGCACCCAGTTGCTCCAGATTTTTATTACTGGCTTTAATTACACAAACTACTGCATAAACCACAGGGACATCCTATAATTTAAGGAATGAATTCACTTATGTAAAAATTGTTATTTTTTTTGTGAATCGTTATTTGCAGAGTCGCATTCCCAGTGTAAAATCTCAGATTTGTGATCCCACACATGCTAAATTTTGCCCATTCTATCAATATGTAGTTCAGAGTATGTTAATTCTTACTTTAGACATCCAGTTCCTGTATACACATATTCCTCATTGGGAAGAAGTAGAGACAGTTCATACGTTCCTGTTTACTGATGAGACTATGACAGAAGGGAATTTATTTTAGAAGCCATCATGTTTATGCTAACACATAATTATTTTATTTTTGGCACATATTTTCTTCTTCAGACATTTTTAAAATGGGTCTTAAAATGTAATGGATATTTTTAAAATGTATTTTGCAATCTATGAAACAAGAGATTACTTGCATTAACTAACAAAATAATTATATTTTACAATTCTTAGGGGCATATTCAATTGACGGCGTGATCGCCGAAAATCCCGCGCTCAAAGAATATTACCGTTAATACGGAAATTACTTGCTGGATTTCAGCTCGCAGCTCCCTGAGCCGCGAGCTGAAATCCAGAGAGTAAATTACTGTATTAACGGTTTTCTCGCGCAGGATTACCGTATTAACGGTAATATTCTTTGAGCGTGGGATTTTCGGCCATCCCGCCGTCAATTGAATACCCCTCTTAGAATGCGTGATTAGACTAAGGGGTAATGAGTTAGGAAGTAGTTAGTCTCACAATTTATAGGAACTATATTTTTAGATCTCTAATTATTTCAAAATAATAGAAGCTTAGAATTAATTTTGCAAATGTAATTTATTTTAGCATAAAAGTTAACTTTATGAAATCCATATGTATTTAAATTTCTGCCTGCAAACAAGCAGCATTTTCATAGCTTATTCTCATGACATAACCAATGAATAAATGTAACAATATTGTCATTGTCCAGTGATGTGTTAGATGGAACAGGGTCTGTTGGGCAATAGAACAAATTGTACCTAATCCCCTCCCTGCTCAATTATTCACCTTGCTAAGTGCCCCAAAGGTACTACACCACCATCTCTCTTTAGAGCTGTTTCTGGGATATCCCATTTCACCTATTGTTGGCACAAGCAGCATAGCGCAGCAATGGAATTAATTAACAGCACAGAGCGTACTGTTTATGACTCCTGATCATGCAATTAATTTTGCGTGGATTTGTCACATTAAATATGCAATCTGAGATATTGTGAAAGTTCTAAGTAAAATATAATTTATTGTTTTAAAATGTAACCTTTATATCCTTAGTATTGGAAGCATCTCAGAACAGTTTACAGTCCGGAAACTTGTCCCGGTATATTACACAGCATGCCATTTACACTTGGCCACAGAAAGAAAAACAAAATTATATTAAAAGCAGTAAAGGGAGAGAAAATATTACTATTCTAGAGGAGAGAAATGTTGCATTCAGCAGAAAGGAGCAAAAAAATTACAGAGCAAAGGGATCTGTAGACGTGTTTGAAGAAACAGAAACTGGGGACATTTTTACAACAGAACAGTCTACAAAAACACCTCTATCAACAAAACAAACTTCTCTTTCTGGATCTAAATATGCCACAACTTCACCAACCAAGCCAAGTAAGTGCCTATTAAGTTATTTCTTTATCCTCACACAACTGTATCTGCCCTAAGCTGAATTTATAGCACTAGTTAAAGTTTAATAAGATAAATGGAAATAGCAATACACAAAATGATCCTTTATATGCACCTCTATACTCTGCATGCTCTCGACAGATCAGCTGTGGTCCCAGTTCCCTGTAAAAGGTGCCTCTGCTCACCTGTTTCATTAAGACCAAGTGGGTATTAATAACGTTAACTTGTCAGCATTGACTGGCAGGCAGTATACAGAGATGAGGAACATAGGACCGACATCTGGGACTTGAGTGAATCTGGCAAACATACAATTTATGTATAATACACCTTTATTTTAAAGTTAAGTTGTCGTGTTAAAAAAAGTTTTTCTGAATACCTTGTGTATTATATTAGTGTAAACATGAGTTTGTGAATAGGACATTCTGTATGCCAGTGGTGTGATTTGTTTATACTCAGACTGTATACTGATCTATGCTCACTCTCTGGTGTCTACCTTATCTAGTCCCTCTCTACATCACAACTCTCCAGATTGCAGATATATCACTATATGGTCCAGTAATCATTGACTGTTTTTTTATTTTCTCTCCAAAGTTTCAAACTTTTTATTTTAACACATACACAGCGTAAAAGTCACTATGTAAAAATGAATTTACTAAAAATATAACAAGTTCCCTATAACGTTTTGGACCACACCCAATACTAAATTTCAATTAAAGGGACCGACTTTTGGAAAATAATTTCTCAAAGAAAAAATATCTCTACCTTCAGAGAAATAAGGGTGTCTCTGCTCCCAGAGCCCCCCAGGTACTGTAAGTCAAGAATCTTACTACACCTTTTGCTGGTCATTTTCCTGCAATATCACACTGAGTGCATTACGTGACATTCATAGGTCTACAATAAATGACAATGGAAGCACATCTATACATCCCTGTTTTGTGCTTTAGATGGACTTAACTCATCATTGGCAAAATTTATAGAAAGATCTTAATCTCAGGTCAAGTAGCAAGCAGGTGTCAGTGGGACAGAACATCCAATCTGATGCACAGTCTAAGCCTTTTGAAAAGGGGTTGTCCACTTTAGTACACGGTAATACACTTCACTGTATGAATACAGCTGCTCAGAACAGGGGGAGTATATGTACAACATTCACTACTTGGTGTTGTGCCCAACTGCTGTCCCAAGACTGTCAATTACACCTTGGCTCTGCAGTCATTTGATTTAGAAACACCCAATAACCGAATGCGCCAATAATACTCAGAGTCTATTATTGCTGAAAACAGGGAAAACAGATCAAACTGTCTTATAATTCAACAGCAACTTTTGTTTTCTTCTGAACATTAATGCTTGGAATGTATGTGTATGTAGATATAAAAGAGGTAGAAAGATAAAGGGAGGACCAGTATAGCATACACTAATAAATGTAACTTTGTGTTTTTATAGCATCCAGTTGCTCCAGTTTTTTATTACTGGCTTTAATTACACAAACTACTGCATAAACCACAGGGACATCCTATAATTTCAGGAATGGATTCACTTATGTAAAAATTGTTATTTTTTTTGTGAATCGTTATTTGCAGAGTCGCATCCCCAGTGTAAAATCTCAGATTTGTGATACCACACATGCTAAATGTTACCAATTCTATAAAAATGTAGTTCAGAGTATGTTGATTCTTACTTTAGACATCCAGTTACTGTATACACATATTCCTCATTGGGAAGAAGTAGAGACAGTTCATACGTTCCTGTTTACTGATGAGACTATGACAGAAAGGAAATTTATTTTAGAAGCCGTCATGTTTATGCTAACACATAATTATTTTCTTTTTAGCACAGATTATCTTCTTCAGACATTTTTAATATGGGTTTTAAAATGTAATGGATGTTTTTAAAATGTATTTTGCAATAATTGAAACAAGATATTACTTGCGGTAACTAACAAAATAATTATATTTTACAATTCTTAGAATGTGTGATTAGACTAAGGGGTAATGAGTTAGAGAGTAGTTAGTCTCACAATTTATAGGAACTATATTTTTAGATCTCTAATTATTTCCAAACAAAATAGAAGCTTAGAATTAATTTTGCAAATGTCATTTATTTTAGCATAAAAGTTAACTTTATGAAATCCATATGTACTTAAAATTCTGCCTGCAAAGTAGCAGAATTTATTAGCTTATCCTCATGACATAACCAATGAATAAATAAAACAATATTATTATTGTCCAGTGATGTGGTAGATAGAACAGGGTCTGTTGGGCAATAGAACAAGGTGCACCTAATCCCCTCCCTGCTCAATTATTCACCTTGCTAAGTGACCCAAAGGCACTAAACCAACATCTCTCTTTAGAGCTGCTTGTGGGATCTCCAGTGACACCTATTGTTGGCACAAGCAGTATAGCGCAGCAATGGAATTAATTAACAGCACAGAGCGTACTGTTTATGATTCCTGATCATGCAATTAATTTTACATGCATTTGTCACATTAAATATGCAATCTGATATATTGTGAAAGTTCTAAGTAAAATATAATTGATTATTTTAAAATGTAACCTTTATATCCTTAGTATTGAAAGCATCTCAGAACAGTTTACAGTCCGGAAACTTGTCCCGGTATATTACACAACATGCCATTTACACTTGGCCACAGAAAGAAAAACAAAACTATATTAAAAGCAGTAAAGGGAGAGAAAATATTACTATTTTAGAGGAGAGAAATGTTGCCTTCAGCAAAAAGGAGCAAAAAAATTACAGAGCAAAGGGATCTGTAGACGTGTTTGAAGAAACAGAAACTGGGGACATTTTTACAACAGAACAGTCTACAAAAACACCTCTATCAACAAAACAAACTTCTCTTTCTGGATCTAAATCTGCCACAACTTCACCAACCAAGCCAAGTAGGTGCCTATTAAGTTATTTCTTTATCCTCACACAACTGTATCTGCCCTAAGCTGAATTTATAGCACTAGTTAAAGTTTAATAAGATAAATGGAAATAGCAATACACAAAATGATCCTTTATATGCACCTCTATACTCTGTATGCTCTCGACAGATCAGCTGTGGTCCCAGTTGTCTGTAAAAGGTACCTCTGCTCACCTGTTTCATTAAGACCAAGTGCGTATTAATAACGTTAACTTGTCAGCATTGACTGGCAGGCAGTATACAGAGATGAGGAACATAGGACCGACGTCTGAGACTTCAGTGACTCTGGCAAACATACAATTTATGTATAATACACCTTTATTTTAAAGTTAAGTTGTCGTGTTAAAAAAAGTTATTCTTAATACCTTGTGCATTATATTAGTGTAAACATGAGTTTGTGAATAGGACATTCTGTATGCCGGTGGTGTGATTTGTTCATACTCAGACTGTATACTGATCTATGCTCACTCTCTGGTGTCTACCTTATCTAATTTCTCCCTACATCACAACTCTCCAGATTGCGGATATATCACTATATGGTCCAGTAATCATTGATTGTTTTTTTATTTTCTCTCCAAAGTTTCAAACTTTTTATTTTAACACATACACAGCGTAGAAGTCACTATGTAAAAATTAATTTACTAAAAATATAACAAGTTCCCTATAACGTTTTGGACCACACCCAATACTAAATTTCATTTAAAGGGACCAACTTTTGGAAAATAATTTCTCAAAGAAAAAATATCTCTACCTTCAGAGAAATAAGGGTGTCTCTGCTCCCAGAGCCCCCCAGGTTTTGTAAGCCAAGAATCTTAGTACACCTTTTGCTGGTCATTTTCCAGCAATGTCACACTGAGTGCATTACGTGACATTATTTTATTTTTTATTATTTTGGAAGCCATCATTTTTATGCTAACACATAATTATTTTCTTTTAGCACAGATTATCTTCTTCAGACATTTTTAAAATGGGTATTAAAATGTAATGGTTGTTTTTAAAATGTATTTTGCAATAATTGAAACAAGAGATTACTTGCATTAACAACAAAATAATTATATTTTACCATTTCGAATATGTGTATTTAGACTAAGGGGTAATGAGTTAGAGAGAATTTAGTCTCACAATGTATAGGAACTATATTTTTAGATCTATAATCATTTCCAAACAAAATAGAAGCTTAGAATTAATTTTGCAAATGTCATTTAATTTAGCATAAAAGTTAACTTCATGAAATCCATATGTATTTAAATTTCTGCATGCAAACCCAGCAGCATTTTTTAGCTTATCCTCATGACATAACCAATGAATAAAAATAACAATATTAGCATTGTCCAGTGATGTGGTAGATGGAACTGGGTCTGTTGGGAAATAGAACAAGGTGTACTTTATCCCCACCCTGCTCAATTATTCACCTTACTAAGCGACCCAAAGGCACTACACCAACATCTCTCTTTAGAGCTGTTAGTGGGAGCTCCCATCTCACCTATTGTTGGCATAAGAAGTATAGCGCAGCAATGGAATTAATTAACAGCGCAGAGCATACTTTTTATGGGTACTGATCATGCAATTAATTTTACATGCATTTGTCACATTAAATATGCAATCTGAAATGTGAAAGTTCTAAGTAAAATATAATTAACTATTTTAAAATGTAACCTTTATATTCTTAGTATTAGAATCATCTCAGAACAGTTTACAGTACGAAAACTTGTCCCGGTATATTACAAAGCATGATGTTTTCACTCGGCCACAGAAAGAAAAAGAAAACTATATTAAAATCAGTAAAGGGAGAGACTATATTAATATTTTGGAGGAGAGAAATGTTGCCTTCAGCAGAGAGAAGCGAACAGCATACAGAGCAAAGGAATCTATAGAATTGTATGAAGAAAGTGGATCTGGGGAAATTTCAACAACACCAGAACAGTCTACAGAAACAAGTCTGTCAACAAAACAAACTTCTCTTTCTGGATCTAAACCTGCCACTACTTCACCAATGCAACCAAGTAAGTGCCTATTAAGCTATTTCTTTATCGTCATAAAAATATATCTGCCCTAAGCTGAAATGATAGCAAATGATATTGCATGTTAGAGTTTAATAAGTTCAATGAAAAGAGCAATATACAAAATTATACTTTATATGCAGCTCTATACTCTATATGCTCTCGACAGATCAGCTGTGGTCCCAGTTGCCTGTAAAAGGTGCCTCTCCTCACCTGTTTCATTAGGACAAAGTGGGTATTGATAACTTTAATCATTTAGCATAGACTGTAAGGCAGTATACGGAGTTGAGGAAAATAGGATCAACATCTGAGACTTCAGTGAATCTGACAGACATACAAGCTATGTATAATACACTTGTATTTTGAAGTGAAGTTGTTGTGCTAAAAAAAGTTTTTTCCTTAATACCTTGTGCATTATATTAGTGCATTTTTCAATTGGATGCACTATATGCTAGTGGTGTGATTTGTCTGTAATCAGACTGTATATTGATCTGTGCTCACTCACTAGTGGCTACCTTATTTAGTTCCTACCTACATCACAACCCCCCAGACTGGGAAGGGGGGGGGGGGGTTGTATGGACCACTAATCATGAGCTGTTTTTCTATTTTCTCTCCCAAGTTTCAAGATTTTTTGTTTTATATATATACAGTGTACAAGTAACTATGTAAAAATTAATTTACTAAAAACCTAACGAATTCTCCTTAACCAATTTAATCCATACCCAATTACCCAATACTAAATTTCTTTTAAAGGGGTCAAATTTTGGAAAATAATTGCTTAAATTAAAAAGATCCCTTCATTGAGAAAAATAAGGGTGTCTCTGTTCCCAGAACCCCCCATTTACCGTAAGTCGAGAATCTTACTACACCTTTTGCTGGTTATTTTCCCTGCAATATCACACTGAGTGCATTAAGTGGTGTTCAGAGGTCTTCAATAAATCACAATGGAAGCACATGTATAGATTTCAATTTTGTGCTATAGATGGGTTTAAGCCATCAGTGGCAAAAGTTACAAAGAGATCGAAATCTCAGGTCAAGTATCAAGCAGGTTTCAGTGGGACAGAATATCCCATCTGATGCACAGTCTAGGCCTTTTGAAAAGAGGTTGTCCACTTTATTACAAGGTAATACACTTCACTGTATCAACACAACTGCTCAGAACAGGTGGAGTATATGTACAGCACTCACTGTGTGGTGTTGTGTCCAACTGCTGTCCTAAGGATGTCAATTACAGCTCGGCTCTGCAGTCATTTGATTTAGAAACACCCATTCACTGAATGCCCCAATAATACTCAGAGTCTATTAGTGCTGAAAACAGGGAAAACATATCAGACTGTCTTATAATTCAACAGCAATTTATGTTTTATTCTGCTCTTTAATGATTTAAATGTATGTGTATGTAGATAGAAAAAGAGGGGGAAGAGAAAGGGATGACCAATACAGCATATAAGAATAAATGTAACGTTTTGTTTAGTAAGCACCCTGTTGCTCCAGTTTTTAATCACCTTCTTTAATTACACAAAAGCACTGCACAAACCACAGGGACATCCTATAAATTCAGGAATGGATTCAAGGATTCAATTATGTAAAAATTGTTATTTTCTTGTGAATCATTATTTACAGAGTCACATCCCCAGTCTGAAATCTCAGATTTGTGATACCACACATGCTAAATTTTGCTAATTCTATCAAAATGTAGTTCAGAGTATGTTGAGTCTTACTTTAGACATCCAGTTCCTGTATACACATATTCCTCATTGAGAGGGAGTAGAGGCAGTTCATTGATCTTGTTTACTGAAGGGACTATGACAGATGGGAATTTATTTTGGAAGCTATCATGTTTATGCTAACATGTAATTATTTTCTTTCTGGCACATATTTTCTTCAGACATTTGGAACAGATATAGGAACCAGACTCACTCCCAGCTTTGCCAACTTATATATATTATATATATCTCTTTGTTTGTTTGTTTGTAAGTGAATATCTTCCACACCCTGAGCCTATTCTGAGCCTTCCATTGGATGGATTAGGAGAAAAACTTCACAGACAGCTAACATTAGATCCCAGAAGACAAATAAGGGGATTAAGGTCCTGATTGGACCTCCCATTGTTGTACGCAGGCCAGAACTTTGACCCAATTGATGCAGGAGTGTCCGAATGTATAACCAGACAGACAAACAAACCAAAGCCATCTAGTGGAAAGGCCAGTAAAGGCACCCCAGGTAAAAGTTCTGGCCTGTGTACACCAAAGGGAAGTCCGACCAGGACCTTAATCTCCTAATATGTCTTCTGGGATCCAATGTTACCTGCCTGAGAAGTTTTTGTCAACATCCATCCAGTGGAAGGCTTAAGCAGGCTTCCCGTTCAAAATTCTGCAGAGCATACACCAACGGGAGGGCCGACTGGGACCTTAACCACCTATAGAAGCTGCCCAGTGAACCACCTTGCATTGGTTTCATCCCAATCGGTGCAGGGGAGTCCAAATGCAAACAAACCATATCCATCCAGTGGAGAGCCCAGAACAGGCACCCCAGGTTAAAGTTCTGTCCAGCATACACCAACAGGAGGTTCGACTGAGACCTACTCCCCATAATATGTCGCCTGTGATCCAATGTTAAAAGTCTTTTGAAATTTTTGTCAAAATCCATTCAGTGGAAGGATCAGAAAAGGCTCCGCGGGTCAAATTTCTGTTCAGTGTACACCAACGGAAGGTCCAACCGGGCCCCTAAATGCCTTAATATCTGCCCAGGATCCAACTGGACTACCATGTGTTGGTTTCATCCGAATTGGTGCAAGGGTTGTGGAAGATATTCGCCTACAAACAAACAAACTTCTTCAATGTATATAGATTTGGAGTGGTCTATATGGAGTGAATCTGGTATTCTATGCCCATTATTTGTCTCCATTTAAGCCCTTTCTATGATCTTGTTGTCATAGTTTCTTTCTATAAATCTTTCCTTGTTACCATCAGTTCCATCCTTTGTGGAAATGATTATACTTTAGGGCTTTTTAGACAAAAGAAACCAGTGACCAAATGGTTTTTTGCATGCCTTCTAACTCTTATTGCTATATAGATTTTATCATATTGATGGCCATGAATTGTTTTGTTTATGATTTTGATATGTTGCATTAGCAATAATTGACTATTTAATTTAATCTATGGAGGGGATACACCTTTGCAAGAACGAACCATAGGGCGTGCTAATGGGATTGATATCCCCAGTGACATCAGTATATAAAATGAACGTGTGCACTGGAATCCTCACTAATGATATTATCCCTGAGGAAGCCCCGTAGTTATAGGAATAAAACGCGTTTGTTTGTATACCTACATCTATTTAGCGCACCTTAATGCACTTTTTACATAAGCGACTCTACCCTATATAGTGCATACTTGACAGCTTAATGTTGGCTACGTCCGGGAGTTCCTGGAAGGTAGGAGTAGTGTATGGGTGGAGGGGGTGGGACTTCACAAATCGCATCATTTTTGCCCTGATCCCTGTGACGCAATGTCTGTTTTGGGTCTTTTTACATTAATAAAAAAAACAACAACCAGGCAATACGTCACTGGCGTCGGGGCCAAAATGACACGATTCGTGAAGCCCTGCCCCCTCCATCCATTCATGCTGGCTCTAATCTGCAGATGCAGGAGAATTGCCAGCTCTCCCAGGATTCCAGGAGAACTACCAGGAATTCGGAATTCTCCCGGACATGTCATAAAATGAGACAATCACAGGCCAGTGTGACAATATAATCTACAGTAGAGAAATGTCACTTAGACACGCTACAGCATAAAACAATGTGATAGCATTCAAGTGGAAATAATGTGGGATTAATTGGTAATCATAAAGAATAAGATATAGAGGGTACGCTCTCCAATGTCCCGAAAAAACACAGATCCAGAGTGGATAAATAAAGCGGTGTGGCCAAACCAATTGTTGCGGGTATTGATATCCCTCGATGACAATACTGATATTCACTCCAGTGAAATTACAAACAAATTCCTCAAAGACAGGCAAACAATGAGATTAAATGTAATTACCGTCAGTCCACGGTCATGTATCACTTGAAAATAACTGCTTCACTCACCGCAAAAAGCGGTTTGCACAATACCGAACTGGTCCGATTGATATGTCCCGTATAACGGCTGTTTTAATTGTGCCTTTGTTTGAGTGTCTATTTTACATTTATGGAATTATCAACAGCCTACTATAGACTTCACTTGGGATTTTTTGTCAACGGGATTCACTTTCTTCACAGACTAAAATAATCACCAGTAATAGTAGCAGCACTTGTCTTCATGTGAACAATAAAGAGATTTGTATTTTTCAAGATAGATGGAAATTGATAGAAGAATAGAGTGATGTTGTATTTCTGGAGTATGGTGGGAATTAGATCAATGGGGTAGGGTAAAGATAGTAAAAAAGAGAAAGCTAAAAGCATAGTAGCACATTAAAAGGATCTTTATAGAAATGTGGTACATATAAGGAAAGAACTACATACAGAGATATAATTATGTAAATTAGCTGCAAGTAAAGTAAATTGTAATAAAGTGATTAACACATAAGCCTGAAGCACTGGAAAACTAATGGTTTATAATATATGGTTACATAAACTGAAACATATTGGGGCATATTCAATTGTCGGCGGAAACACCGAAAATCTTGCGGCGCGCCCACTATTACAGTTATTACGCGCGTAAAAAACATTATTACGGTAGTTTTCTCGCTGGATTTCAGCTCGCAGCTCCCTGAGCTATAAAAAAGGAATAATAGTGTACTCTGTGTGGTAAATTTACCTCTTTTTAAAAAATGAAATGCACACAGCCAACTGTCTTTATTATCTTTATGTTCAAGTATAGATGTTTCCAAAAACCTTCTGTCTTGACAAGATAATGCAATTGAAAGTCATTCTGGGAAATTAAGATGACAGAATTAGGCACTGACAAATAATACATCTATACTGTAGATGGAAATATGATGACTGATGATTTACGCTTTGTGATGGAGTTAGAGAACCGCGTGGACTGGTTAATTATTATTTTAAATGAAACAGAGAAAGCAAATACAGCGATGGTAGAGTTACAAAATCAACATCATCATCATTATCATCATTTATTTATATAGCGCCAGTAATTCCGCAGCGCTGTACAGAGAACTCATTCACATCAGTCCCTGCCCCATTGGAGCTTACAGTCTAAATTCCTTACTATAGACACACACTCACACAGACAGACAGACAGACAGACAGAGAGAGAGAGGGAGAGACTAGGGTCAATTTTGTTAGCAGCCAATTAACCTACCAGTATGTTTTTGGAGCCTGGGAGGAAACCGGAGCACCCGGAGGAAACCCACACAAACACAGGGAGAACATACAAACTCCCCACAGATAAAGCCATGGTTGGTTTTTGAACTCATGACCCCAGTGCTGAGAGGCAGAAGTGCTAGCCACTACGCCACCGTGCTGGCCACCGAGCTTTGGCTCTCATTGCTGAGCGAATCAGTGTGTTTCCATACTGTGCCCCCGTCCCAAGCTCCCAGGCGCAAGGAGAGATCCAGTTCACAGCAGCAGCTGCTAATCTGTCAGCAAAAGTGATTGCCGGACTTCGCAGCAATTGTATGGTCAGAGGGTATTCTCAAATTCATGTTAATGTATTTCTCCAGTGTATATAGTAGCTGCGATTATAGTTATCTTCTGATTATTGCCTGAAATATATTGCAGCATATACCATATATAACACATGCTGGCAGCATTACTTAGGCCCTTAATGTATTTGTATTACACTATTATCAGCGACTCTATCCGGCTCCTATTCCCTGCTATCAGTGTTTTAGCTGCAGAGCAGTTTTAAATCTCCCGCCCCAAACTCAGTGCATGAATAAATTAACTGATTTCACTGAGAGACGGGAGGTTTAAAACAGGCTCTGTTACAGCCCCTCTGGTACTGCTACCAGGGATTAAACTGTGAAATGAGAGCGGTGCCAGGTCTAATAGTAGTATAGGGTGCTTCCCCCCCTTATTTAAAATAACCCAACCAGCCCCTCTGTACCCAGCAAATATGGCTTATTTCTCCTGCTCACAGAAGAAAATTTCTTACTAAGAGGGTCAGCCATATTTGCACTGGCAAGTGAAGCCACAAGTCCCCGCAGCTATCAAAAGTTTAAAAACAGATAAAAGTTTAAAAAAAAAAAATTCGGGTCCCCCCGTCCGAGCACTATTAACCCTAGTGCTGCCAGCCTACTGCTGGTTGCGTGAAAATCCCGGAAAAATTTGCGTGGGATCCCCCCCGATTTTCACATAACGAGCACTAGGCAAACTAACCCGGGTTGGGTTCACTATAGCAGGGGTACACGTGGCAGGGGTCCCTGTGCCATAATGAGATACTAATCCCAGGCTGTTTAGCGCTGGGCTGGATTCCTCCCTTCTAGGAATAACCAGCCCAGTGCTGAAAGCACTAGGGCTCTTCCTACCCCCATGGGCTGGGGGTAGTAGGGTAATAACGGCAAACATTATGTAAGGAAACAAACAGGCATTTTGTTTTGTGGAACTACAGGTCCCAGCCATGCCAGGGTGCCATACAAAGTTTGGGCATGCTGATGCTTGTATAATTACAAGCTCCAGCATACCCATGGCAGCAAGGGCATGCTGGCACTTGGAGAACCACAAGTGCTAACATGCCCTGACACCATTGGCTCCCTGAGACATGCAGTACTACAAAACAAAATGTTTACAAAACCACAATTCCCTCATTAAGACCACATACTGTTAACAAAAATAATAAAACCCCAATAAATACACTAAACATCCTCATTCATACCACAAATCTTTATTAAAAATAATAAACCAAATACTCACCAATTTGATGTTTTTATCTGTTGTCAGCAGCTTTTAATAAATTAATAACCCCAAAATGCTTGAACCAGGTTCCAAATAATTTGAAAATAATTTGTAATTCCAAAGTCCCTGCTTGTAAAGTCCTAAATGATTTGTAATTCCAAAGTCCCTGCTTGTAAATATATTCTGTTCTTCTTGGCCAAAAATACCCCTTTGTTGCTTGCAGTTTACTTTTCTCAGCCCAGGAGGAGCCCTATATTTGTAATCCAAATCCGGAACATGATTGGTTGAAAAAAAAATTAAGAGGACACACGACGCAGGAACAGCTTGTACGGTGTACAAGCTCCGATACGCAATGAACTTAGCACAGCTGCGAGGTCTATTTATAGTATAATTGATTGTTCCATGCTGTCCCCCGCTAAAGTGCCACCCATCCTGGGCTGGTTTGAATAGTGCTGGTTATGTGAAAATAGGGGGGACCCAACACAAATTTTTCCCTGATTTTCACGCAACCAGCAACAGGCTAGCAGCACTAAAGTTAATGGTGGCGCGCATTTTTTTTTAAACTTTTATCTGTTTTGAAACTTTTGACAGACGCGGGTACCTGCGGCTGTATAGACAGACAATGTAACAGTGATGTGTTTACTAAACACAAGCAAGCAGCGTGTTGTCTATGGGATTTTTAACCTAATCACAGGAGAGTTAGCTAAACTCAGAATTGAGTTTGAAATCGCAGCAAATTGCCAGTGATGAACAGCGATTTTGAAGATCAGGGTAAAATTCGCAGCTTGATACATTTGACAACTTAGGGACTAAAATTGCGGGTTATCACCCGTGATTTGCTGCTATTATAAATCGCTGAAAAAATCAGAGCTTGATACATTTACCCCCAAGTTTTAAAACCTCCTATACACTCAGTTACACTTTTCCCCAAAAAAAAGAAAAACAATGACTTTTGCAAAACAGGAAGTTTGATAGCTTTAATAATACTGTTTTAAATGTAGCCCCTGAAACACCATGCCCCCCATCTCACAGATATAACTTGACGGAATGCCGTCAATTAGATGCAAACTTAATATAAAGCATAACTGTGTCCTTATAATATATATATATATATATATATATATAAATTATCACTACTACCACTCTATATTCAACTTCATTTATATACACTAAGTGCATGAATACAAACAGGGCCTGTGGAATGTGTTAAGTGGGGTAGGCAAGGCAGGGGGCGACATGCCTGTATGCACTCCGCACCACCTTCTTCCCCTTCCCCACTTGTCCACCGGGACTGGCCCAGTAACTGAATCAAAATGACTCCACCGTGCTCCAGGATCCCTTCTCACTGACTGTCGGGCGTGATGTCATCACTTCCTAAAACTGTCAGTGAGGAGCGGCACAGAGAGGAGGAAGAAGACTGAAGAAAAGGTAAGTAAGGAAAAGAGGGGGTTCAGGGTCAACAGTGTGATAAAGGAGACACAGTGTAATAAAGAGGAAATTGTGATGCAGGAACTAAAGTGTGATAATGAAGGGGGCACAGTGTGATTATGAAGGGAAGCAGTGTGATGATAAAGGCAACAATAAAGCCGGCGGGCCTGCTGGCACAATACAGCTGCCGGACCCGCTGGCACAATACACTAAATGATACAGTACAAAAAATTAGAATAAAACATCAATACATAAAAAAAGAACAATGTGCACCCCCCAAACATCTTAACCCTCGTGCTGTCAGCCTAGGCTGGTACTAGCAAAATCAGGGGGAATAAAAGCATGGGGTGCTCCCAATTTTGCTATCACCAGCACTAGGCTTTGCCATGCAGGGCTTGTGACACTATAACAGGGAAACCCACAGTATAGGGTCCCCCTGCCATAATGACAACCACACCAAGGTGGTCACCACAGGTTTGGATGCCCTAGAGAATCCAGCCCACACCCTGGGTGGTTGGTGTGGAGAATTAAAAAATATTTCATGGCACAAAAAACATTTTGGGCCTGGTGTACTGCAGGTCCCATCAATCCCAGACTGCCATTAACAGTTTGGGCATGCTGGTGCATGTAGTACAACAAGCAACATCATACCCATGGCTGCCATAATGCTGGCACTTGTGGAACCACAAGTGAAAGCGTGCCCTTGCACCCAGCAGGCGCTAGGTGCTGTCAAATTGTAAATAAAAAACACACCCCCTATTTAAAAAGAAAATTATTTGAAATAAATTAAAGAAAAAACTGCAGTACACATCAACATCCAAGTAATCCATGCTTGTCCATAACATAAAATTAAATGATATCCTGGCATCTTGAAACCTAAAATAAACCATGTCTCTACAATAAAATTATATCCTTGCGAGAGGGGAAGATAAGTCTAGCTGAAGCATTAAATATAGATCGAATAGGAGTGAGATGGGAGAGGTTACAGTAGTCAAGATGTGAAATGATCAGTGAGTTCATAAGACTTTTGGTAGTATCCTGGAAGAGGAATGATCTGATATGGGCGATGTTGCGGAACTGGAGGCGACAGGATTGTGCAAGAGATTGAATGTGAAGGGTGAAAGAAAGGGAGGAGTCAAGATGGACAGCTAGTCAGTGGAGTTGGAGAACAGAGGAGATAGTGGTGCTGTCAACAGTGATAAAGAGGACAGGAGGGGAAGAGGCACTTGATTAAGAAATTGAGTTCAACTTTGACAATATTAAGTTTGAGAAAATGAAAGAACATCCAGGAGGAGATGGGGAGGCAAATAGACACCCGAGAGATGAGGGAAGGGGAGAGATCAGGAGATGAGATGTAGAGTTGATTGTTGTTGGCATGGAGCTGGTATTGTAGGCCAACGGGACTGATGAGATTACCCAGGGAGGAGGTGTACAGAGAAAAGAGGAGAGGGCCAAATCCTACGGAGTTATGTACATTATATATCCTCTGTGGCATCAACACCTGCAAAGCAGGTATACTTGTCCTAAAGAAAACTCACACTTATTGGTATTGGCCAAATTTTCTTTTTTTAAATTGCAAGAACTCCGGTTGCCTCAGACCGTGACTTTTCAAACCCGTGCCAGATGTTATTATACATTTTCCGTCTCCATATTTTCAGTCCTTGCTTGACCACAGTGAATGGGGGTTTCACATAAACATGAGACTTGAGTTTAACTTTGGTTTTTCAGTGCAGCTTAAACTAAGTAACAAACAAAAGGCTGAGTTACTGTGTAGAATGGTGAGAAACTGCACATTCATAAGGGTGTACACATCATTGGTGAGAAAGATAGAAATTTATAAAGTTAGATACAATAGTATCTGTTGGGTTCAAATTATAAAAAAAAAATGTATTCACAGATTCTTATACTGTTTCATATCACTTCCTGAGACACAAATGAGGTTAATAATGTTGGCCATCCATGTTGGCCTGTGCACAATGGTATTGATAAAAGGTACATAGCCTTTAATATTAAGCCCATCCAGAAACTGCAGGTAATACCTTTTAGAATTCTTTCCTATGAGGTTAGACTTTGGACCACAAATTGTTGATATCTCCAACCTCTATAATATAAGGGTGTCCAATAGATTTTCTGCCTCAAGGTAATCAGTGCACATTACTAGTAGCTATATATGTTACAGCTCTTATAATCAGAATGTGCACACATAGGACTTATATATGTAATTTAATGACATATTTGGATATTCAGATAACATACTATTGTTATTATCTTACACAAACAGGTATTGAATCAATCACAACACCACAAGACTCAGGAGACACAGAAACAACAAAGAAAAAAACAACTGAATTATTAACAACAGAAGAAGGCTCTGGAGACATAGAGACAACACAAAACAAAGTAACTGATATTTACACAACATCAGAAGGTTCTGAAGACAGTTATACATCTCTCCAACCTATTACTGAAATAGACACAACAACAGGGGACTCTGTAGACATGGAAACAACAGAACAAACTGTAACTACAATATTAACAACAGCAGAAGACTCTGTAGACATAGAGACAACATCACAAACACTTACTGAAGTAATCACAACAGAAGAAGACAATGGAGACAAACAGACATCAACCATAGTAACTGAAATATTGACAGTTACATCCCTATTAACAGAGATGCTTTCAGAAACAACTTCAATAACTGAACCAACAAAGGCCGAATCACCTACAGTACGATCTTCATCAAAAGCAGAATCACCCTCAGCAGCCTCTTCAACTTCAAAAATAACTGGTACAACAAGAGCGGGAACATCCCTGTCAATTGCTTCAACAAGATTAGAAACATCACAAGTATCATCTACAATGAAAGATGAATCATCTGTAACTCATGAATCAGTGGTAGAAACAACTGAAGCTGGTGATAAAACTGCAACTGTAGGTTCAGAAACAACGCCTGGAACTGGCACAACAAAGGCAGAATCATCTTCTGGTACTAAAACAAGTAGAGAAACATCTCCTGTGATTGCTTCAACAACTACAGAGTCATCTTATGCAACTCTTGCAACAAAAGCAGAATCATCATTTGTAACAGTTTCAAAAACAGCAGAAACATCACAAGTAACTGTTATTACTAGAGAAGAAACATCACCTGTAATTGTTTCAACAACAGGAGAAACATCACCAGCAACTTCTAGCACAAAGGCTGAATTATCTTCTGTAACTTCAAGAGAGGAAACAACTGTTGTCAAAGGTGAAACAACTGTAGTTGCATCTCCAGTGACTGTGACGACTTCAGAGACATCTCCAGTATTTAGTACAACAAAAACAGAATCATCTTCGGTAACTAATTCTAAAACAGCAGAAACATCACGAATATCTAGTACAACAATAGAAGAAACATCATCAATAACCTCTACAACAATACAAGAATTATCTTCTGTAACTCATGCAACAGGAGCAGAAACATCTCCTGTTACTGAAAGAACAACTGCTGCTGCTTTGCCAACAACAGTGACTACATCTATAACTGGTACAACTGCACCTGTAACATATACAGCAGATGGGAGTCAAACACCTCAAAGCTCTGAAATAACATTAAAAACAGAAGCAACATCACCAGCAACTTCTAGCACAAAAGCTGAATTATCTTCTGTAACTTCAAGAGAGGAAACAACTGTTGTCAAAGGTGAAACAACTGTAGTTGCATCTCCAGTGACTGTGACGACTTCAGAGACATCTCCAGTATTTAGTACAACAAAAACAGAATCATCTTCGGTAAGTAATTCTAAAACAGCAGAAACATCACGAATATCTAGTACAACAATAGAAGAAACATCATCAATAACCTCTACAACAATACAAGAATTATCTTCTGTAACTCATGCAACAGGAGCAGAAACATCTCCTGTTACTGAAAGAACAACTGCTGCTGCTTTGCCAACAACAGTGACTACATCTATAACTGGTACAACTGCACCTGTAACATATACAGCAGATGGGAGTCAAACACCTCAAAGCTCTGATATAACATTAAAAACAGAAGCAACATCACCAGCAACTTCTAGCACAAAAGCTGAATTATCTTCTGTAACAACAAGAGAGGAAACAACTGTTATCAAAGGTGAAACAACTGTAGTTGCATCTCCAGTGACTGTGACGACTTCAGAGACATCTTCAGTATTTAGTACAACAAATACAGAATCATCTTCGGTAACTAATTCTAAAACAGCAGAAACATCACGAATATCTGGTACAACAAAAGAAGAAACATCATCAATAACCTCTACAACAATACAAGAATTATCTTCTGTAACTCATGCAACAGGAGCAGAAACATCTCCTGTTACTGAAAAAACAACTGCTGCTGCTTTGCCAGCAACAGTGACTACATCTATAACTGGTACAACTGCACCTGTAACATACACAACAGATGGGAGTCAAACACCTCAAAGCTCTGATATAACATTAAAAACAGAAGCAACATCACCAGCAACTTCTAGCACAAAGGCTGAATTATCTTCTGTAACTTCAAGAGAGGAAACAACTGTTGTCAAAGGTGAAACAACTGTAGTTGCATCTCCAGTGACTGTGACGACTTCAGAGACATCTCCAGTATTTAGTTCAACAAAAACAGAATCATCTTCGGTAACTAATTCTAAAACAGCAGAAACATCACGAATATCTGGTACAACAATAGAAGAAACATCATCAATAACCTCTACAACAATACAAGAATTATCTTCTGTAACTCATGCAACAGGAGCAGAAACATCTACTGTTACTGAAAGAACAACAGCTGCTGCTTTGCCAGCAACAGTGACTACATCTATAACTGGTACAACTGCACCTGTAACATATACAACAGATGGGAGTCAAACACCTCAAAGCTCTGATATAACATTAAAAACAGAAGGAACATCACCAGCAACTTCTAGCACAAAAGCTGAATTATCTTCTGTAACAACAAGAGAGGAAACAACTGTTGTCAAAGGTGAAACAACTGTAGTTGCATCTCCAGTGACTGTGACGACTTCAGAGACATCTCCAGTATTTGGTACAACAAAAACAGAATCATCTCGAGCAACTTCTTCATATAAAACACAATCCACTCCATTAACTAGAGCAGAAACACAGCCTGTAAGTGACGTAACAAAATTAGAAACAACTTTTGCAACTGTAAAAACATATCCAGTAATCATTACGACAAGATCAGAAACATCTTCAGGAAATATTATAACCAGAGGAGAATCATCTTCGGTAACTAATTCTAAAACAGCAGAAACATTACGAATAACTAGTACAACAAAAGAAGAAACATCACCAATAACCTCTACAACAATACCGGAATTATCATCTCTAACTCATGCAACAAGAGCAGAAACATCTCCTGTTACTAAAAGAACAACTGCTGCTGCTTTGCCAACAACAGTGACTACATCTATAACTGGTACAACTGCACCTGTAACATATACAGCAGCTGGGAGTCAAACACCTCAAAGCTCTGATATAACATTAACAACAGCAATAACAGTGAGAACTACAGAAAAAATATTGACAACAATGGTTTCAGCAGGAACAAAAACAACTCAACTAACTGAGAGTACTGTGCAGGGAACAGATCCAGCAACAATAACAACACCTAAAATTTCTAGTGTAAAAATTACTGCTACCCCAGCAACTTCAACAACAGATATTCTAACAATTACTGCTCCTGCTGCAGCTACAATTATCACTTCTCCAACACCTATTGCTACCAACACAACAGTAACTCTAACAACTAGTGCTGCCACCCAAACTCCCACTACAACTACTCCGACAACTACTACTACTACCACAACCACAACTACAACAAGAATTACTGCTGGCTCTTTCACACAAAGTAAGTATTTGTGAGTAATTGTAGCTCTATGTCTTTTTCTCTTGTACTCTCTTACAAGTTAGAGGAGAATCATGTTTTTTATCATAAATAATACATAATAAAAATTCAGATCAAACATCATTAATTCTACCTAATTTGTCTTATATTATTAAATTGTAAGTTACAGTTTGTTAATATCAGACAATAAACTATAACAAAATAATGGTTACAGATATAACTATCTGGGATTTTCTGAGAAATCAATTTAACATAAGTGTTACTATTGTACATCAGTTTAGAGATGCATTACTATTTACAGTACCTTGACACCTGATAACTCTAAAACACCCAGTGAGTCCCATGGGTAACCACTCCCTCCCCATGATGCTAATCTCATGTGATTATTATGAGCCAATTCTCTTAACGCTGGCAGACGTTCCAGTTTTATGCCATTACAGAAAACATATTTGGACCAGTATTGTTTGGGATGTTCATTTCCTCATTAATGAATCTTTATACCTGCCCAGAGGTGGGTTAGCTTCATGAGAAAGATTTAGAATAAAGATGACATCATCACTTCCCTTCATTGCTTTCATTGCCAGCCGCCCTGCTAAGAAAGCTCAACAACTATGTTCTGCTTTTAATACTTTTTGCAACAAAGGGGCACATTTATTTAAATCAGTGGTTTTGAATTGTTATAACTTTTATGTGCAATTACTAATTACCCAATTTGTTTTACAATTATCTTTAACAGCATGTCAGAACGGAGGCACCCATGAAGGAAATAAGTGTATTTGTTTAGACTATTTCTATGGGCCCTCATGTGAGGACATCTTAGACAGACTTCCACCTGGTGAGTGTCTGAATATTATTGTAGTTCTAGGACAGTGCCTACTATGTAATGCTATTTGTTAATAATGGTAGATAGCAGTGTCATGCCCCCTGTCCCTCGCAGTGAAGTGAGGTGGACTGAGCTTGATAAAGTGATTGCCACATTTACTCTTTGCAGTGAACTGCGTCATCAAGTCCTGCTCACCTCATCTTTTCATACCTTGCATCCGGATCTCCCGGAATGCAAGGAAACTCATGCTCCATTTCTGAGACTTTTGCTATCTAGGAATACAACAATACAGCATGTATGTCCCTAAATATAAAGTATCTGTGCATTTTATGTAATTCAGATGTGCCAGGTGCTAAAAATTCAACAAAAGCTTATTATTGATACTGTATACGATGACCTTATACTGTGCAGCTACTTAGCTATTTTATGCCTGTTTACCATTAAACATGTAAATCCTGATACACATGAACTGCACAGGCCACATGGTTGCCCTGCAGCTGGTTTACACCATAGTTGATTCATTTCTTGGAATGTGCAGGAGACTGCAGGATTAGTGGACTAACTCCCATACTCCTGAGAAATCCGGCAACTCTCCCACAGGAGTGCTTAACTGCCTGCAAAATAGACAGGCACTAGCCTTGATGATGCAGTTTGTGGCAACACCCAACAACGCCCACCTCAGTGAATACTGAGTGGATAGGGGTGAGAGGACGCTATGCTATGAATCGTTATACTATTTAATACTACAAACAAAGGTGGGCTGTAGAAACAGACAAATAGGTGTACTATATAAATGATATATAGATAGAATATATTAACTGTTTCAAGTACTGTACAAACTGTGCAACTTATGTAGTCTCGGCTTAGCAGGTTCAGAGGTTGAGCTGCCTGGGGCATCTGTCACGTGTGAAGGATACTTATGTTTGGCTTTTAATTGATTTTAAGTAAAACTTTACTTAAGTAAGACTGTTCAGGTGTTTCTCTTCTAAATAGTACACTTGGATTTTTTGTACAATTGCCATCAGATTTTATCATGACTGTTATATAATTAATTAGCTATGTGTTTTTCATCTTAATGATTACCGCACAAGGAACAAAGCGCCAGACAGGTAAAAAGATAGATGGGGAGATAATGAGACAAGAGGGTGCAGACAAGTGACAATGGGGCAAATCTTTAGAAGGGTGGTGCAAACAATAGAGAGTGGAGTGGGTGTGAGGGAAGACAGGCAAGAAGCAAGGGAAACGGGCAAGAGATAGAATATACAGGTGAAATTGCAGGGTAGAGTAGAGATGGATTGGTAGATACAAGGGGAACAGACAAACAACAATGGGGCAGACTTAGGAAAGGTGGTGCAGTCCAGACTAGAGACAAAGATAAATACAGAAGAATCAGAGTGCAGATGAGAGAAAATACAAAAACAAACTGTTGTGATAATGGAGGGCAGACACGTTTTTAAGAAGGGTATTACAGTCAAGAGAGAATGGGGGGATGAGGGAGAACAGAGAAGAGGAAAGCACAGATTTTGGAGAGACCCCAGAAAGACAGACAGTGGTGTGAAGAATCTTCTGTTGATGTGTCATGTGTGTTCTGTTATGGATAAAGTGTAGAAAGTGGTTTTGGAGTAGATTGGAAATAGGATCCAACTATTCAGACATCAACCAACGTGGGTCACCTAAGGAACTAAGGAAGGGGGTCAGGCCAACAAGAGTCAGACCTCTACTAGGACCTGTCAGGTAGTATGGCCTCTTCTAGGCTCAGTTTCCTGAATAGGGTTTCTTATATGTCCTGTAAATAGTCAATACAATAATATCCCTTTTACTGTCTCCTGTAGTCAAAGCAGTTAACACCACTGTGACTGTGACACTGAAAATCACTAGCGATGAATATACAGAGGAGCTAAAGGACTTCGAATCTCCAGAATTTAAGAAATTTGAGAGTAAATTTAAAGACGAGGTGAGCAAGTAAATCATTTATGTTTGTCTGATTCATTATCTCTCTGTTCCAGTGCAATCTATAACATCTGTTCTTTTTTCTTTATGCAAAGATGAAAGTAATCTATAATGACATCCCTGGTTACAAAGATGTGGAAATCACAGAAA
Source organism: Mixophyes fleayi (assembly GCF_038048845.1). Lineage (NCBI taxonomy): Eukaryota > Metazoa > Chordata > Amphibia > Anura > Limnodynastidae > Mixophyes > Mixophyes fleayi. The sequence continues at coordinate 30,332,092 of NC_134405.1, read as the reverse complement.
TCACGTGAGCAACTTCTTTGTCTATAGTGTGTTATTATTGGAAAAAAAAAGAGGAATTGTTTTTGTACCATTTATGTCTATCACGATAAGCAGTTATTTCTGCTACTACGAAAATATATGAATATATCTCAGCTTCCCAAAGAGCTAATGTGTAAACCAGTTGACTAACTTACGTTTTATGCCTTTACATGGAAATACCTGCACACGATAATAGAGGCCATTTTGTGACATGAGTCAATATTCAGGATATCAGTGACCGATGATGTACAGCCTATCTGGAATTTTAATAGTTCTCTAATTAGGCACACAGCCTGTAAATATCTAACCGAAGGACCTTTTTCTGAGATGAAACATATGGCCTCTGATATAAGAGAGGCTGATAAAAATTTGGCCACTAAATGTTCGAGAAGTATTTGCCTTGGCATCAGCAGAATAAGCATTTGGTTTATGGCAAGTTATCATTATCAGTGAGTATTTGCACCTGCCCTTTAGCTGGTGTAAAAGATAACAGTCAAATATATGTGTTTCTGCAGGTCTACATGAGTCGTCTTTACTATAATAGGCCAATGTTAAATCGTTCCCTCACTACCCTGCCCAGCCTCTCTAGAAACAGGCAGGAGTAATCACCAGATATGCACAAGTCTGCATTTGATTGCACCCACTTTCTGGGCATGCTCAGAGCGATTGCAAGAGAAACCATGCAAACTGGCATACGTCACTGTCTGCATCAGCCCCACTGGTGGTAATCATTAGTACAAAGCTGACAATGCCAACATGGCATAGCCCGACATGATTGCATTCATATACCACCCAACATTTAGACATCTACATCTGGGACATAAAAAGTCCCACCCATAATTACAGACTTACACCCTGTTCATTCTCTGGCAACATAAATAAACAGAAGAGATGTTCTTTCAGTAATTAAGGTCTACACCTAATCTCCTAAATCTCATGACAAGGTTTTTCCTCAGCACACTGTATGAGGACCATTTTAATAAATTGACTTTTACCTTAGACCACCTGAGTAGTGGACCCACAATTAGGCTTCCTAGAAATTAATTAAACTAGTAATTAATTTTAAGAGTCCTAATGGAACTTACATCTTGGACTCCCTGGCATACTAAAAGATAAGAAACCTCTTTCAGGTGTATAATTCAATCCTAAAAAAATATTATATTTAAAAAATAATTCCAACCATGTTTTAGTTTTAGTAGTCTTAATTCAAATCTTTACATACCCATACACAGGCCCAGTTTTAAATGTCAGACACCCTCACTCAGGGGAGGGCTGGCAAATTTTAGTCCGGGGACAAGGCTGGACTCAGCAGCCTACTAGGGACATTTTAAAGTGCAAAATAGCAGATGGCCCAGTGACCCAGCCCAAGAGAGCCTACTATGGGACCAGCCTAGGGGGCATATACCTACCTGCCCCCCCAGCCCAGCCTGCCCCTGCCCTCACACAGTACACATTGCAGAGAATACTTTGCTCTGTACTGCACTTATGAGAAAACTTCATGAATGCTACCGATGAGATACAGAAAGAATCTTATTGTGTTTATAATAGGGTTTGGGACCCATTAAGGTTGCCGTAAAAGGTTTACTATACCTATGCATAATAAAATTTGTCATACTTTTAGCATACAAATAAAACAGTAAGGTAAAATGAGACACAAACTAAACTTTAACTCAGCTAAGACTTTATATTCAAACCAGAAAACTCATAGAAGTACTATACAATGAAAAATTCCTGGTTGTCAAAATGGAATATTGTTGGGAGTGTTGTGCAATAAATAATGACTACCTAGTCTGTCATAGCCATAATAGCCTATCGTGTGTGTCTTTTGCAGGGAAGGCAGTATCGTTGTGGATCATAAAGTGATTCTGGAGATAGAATATAAAGAGAGTTCGAACATTACCGGACAGTACTTAGAGATATTCGAAACAGTGAATAAAGAGATCCGCAAAGCCGCAGAGCGGGACTGCAGTGAACCTTGTAAGTTTGCTGGGATGTCCTCAGCGGTTCTGCCCTTAATCTCTCACAGTTGGGCACTTTATATTTCTAGCATGTAAAGTTGACCCATCACCTAAACACAATAGGCTGAACCGGTACGTAGCCTTTTAGTTTGCTAGTAGCCCCACTCAGGTACTGGCTGATTTTTATTATATTTACATGCGGTACTTGATCCTTGTGAGCTGCTAAGCTAAATTTATTAAGCACATAAATTGATTTCCTCCATTTTGTGTAGTTGACAGGTTAAATCTAAATTAACTTGCTAAACAAACTAAACTATTTCCCTACTATCTCAAATCAGAAAACATCTCATGAATTGATTATCACTCCAAATCAAAAACCTTAGCTATGTAAATCACTGGTAAACTGCCTGTCAGTATACGTTCTGGCCCTTTTACCTTATATGCAGTTCCTAGGACAATGATCTCCTTTGTAACAGGTAAGTCATGATTGGCTCACAAAAAATCCTAAAAAGGTCTAGCAGCTGTTTTTTCTGGCTCAATTGTCAGCCAGTGGAACATTGCTATAAAACAACATTAAGCTGTTGGGAGGAGGTGAGTGAGGAATAACAACTAATTGTGTCCTTGCAGAGGTCTAATGACAGGAGTCACATTTGTGTTCTGAGCCCTTTCATAAAAGTATTTTCAATGTTTGATTTTACTTAGTCTTTAACATCCCAGCTATGCATCCAGTCGGCACATGGGATCAGATCTATTCAGCTTATTCCCCTTTACTTGTTTTTACAGCCACAGAAACGTTATGCTTTGATAAAGATATCAAAGTGGAAAAAAATGAACCACCTATTGAAGGTAGGAAAAAAACATATCTCGTGACAGAAAGTATTTGCTATGTTGCTGTATTTACAGAATTCATTGCATTCATTTCTCCATGTCTCAACAGGTTTCTGTAAAGTTGCAGATGGATTTCAAAAGTATTACATGGAACTGATGACTTCTGAGGGCCTCACCTGCGTGTCTTTCTGTGATCCAATATCCCCTAAATATCAGGATTGTAATGAGGGTAGATGTGTGATACAGAAAGACATAGGACCACAGTGCTTGTGAGTGTACTGCTGCTTCACCTGTCATTTTCTGGAAAGTGAGGCTCATTGTAATGTAGTTGTTAGTTCTGGATCTATTTATTGTTGTACATAGAAGTCCTTTCCTGTTTCTAGCCTTTGGTGGACAAGTTATCATTTATGAAGGTCTTTTTAAAAGTTGTGAACAGGTTTACTGGCAACCGTGAATTATAAGAAGACCATCCAGTTACACAGAGCAAACAAATACTACTTGAAGACAATGTAGGTTGAGGTCCAGATGAAAGAGAAGTAAAGCAAAACACAAAACTAAGAGCAAAATATTAGGTTGGACAAGACAATTGTTCAACAGGCCCAAGAAAAGTGAAACACGCTAGTCCGGATGATACTTTACAACAAATTGCCCTTGTGACTTTTTGTCCGCTTGATTCATGCTTTATTTTTTATCAGTTACCATACATATGAGAATAAATCCCTGCTTTCTTCTGAGACCACTATGTCCCACATGCTGGAGGTCTACAGACTTCAACAATGTGACAAGTGATGTGAATGCAAACAGTAGTACATAGACATAACAGAAAGAGGTGTTCATCTTGTTAGGATGGGGTCTTAGGGAGTGTACATCACAACATTCCCAAATGTTAAATTGGGAAATATTGGGTTATACAGGCCACATATATTCCCCACTACACCACAAGCCTTATCCAATAAGTTACATTCACTTAGGACACCTGAAATTGGGACTGTTGCAATGTATGATTCTATGGAATTACACAGCCATTAAATGTTATCATCTATATAAAAATGTTGTTAGTTTATAAAGTAATCATTCATCTTCCAACTGTAAATTAAGCTATACATAGTAATTGTACTTTTTGCATGCACAATTGTAATGGCTAGTGTGCTTTAATTTAATCACAAGGTCTACTTGTCAGTTTAATGAATTGCTACAATAAAAAATGTAGCTATCATTCTGCAATTATAAGAGGTGTAATATATATTTTTTAACATTTGCAATGTGTTAGTACAAGTAGAAATATGATGAATAACATAAGCTACTGTGTCTTTATGCAGCTGTTCGTCGACAAATAAATACATGTATACAGGTCAAAACTGCAGAGGCAAAATATTAAAATCAGGTGTATATGGAGGCATCTCAGCAGCCATTGTTATCCTGATAATTTCTATTGCCACCGTGGTATATTTCCTTATAAAGGCATACCAGAATGAAAAAGGGTGAGTATTGCAAGTATGGAGTGTATTTGGTGTTTAGGTGGATGTGCTATGTATTATCTTCATATTTGCCATGTTGTTAATGTATACCAAGAGCAATTACATTAGTAGTAATTGTCTCACTGATAAATTGATTAAGAAGAATTTTAAGGTTCCCTTTAAAATGTACACATCAGCCCTTTGTGTCAAGGCTTTGCTCAGTGGGTGGTCAGTGCATGTCTTGGCTATTTAAAGACTAATCCAACAGGCAGAATTTCACAATTATTTTATGACGGGATGGGGTGTTCTATTAATCATGATAAGTGCACAGCGACATGTACAAAAGCAAGAGTCCATTTTCAGTGTAGCAAGCAATGTACCAGAATATAAATTAAACCAGTGGTTCCCAATCTTTTGCAGTTAACAGCACCCTTAGAGTCTCCATAATTTTTTCAAGTCACCCCTCCAAAATAATTACTGAGCAGTCCTGTTTTAGAAGTAGTTGATCAAAAAATTGTAATAAGTATTTAGGTCAGGACAGAAATACTTATTTAGTTGTATGCAAAAATGCCCACTCTGCCCCCAGACATTCTGTCCCCCCTGCATCCAGACACTCTGCCCTCTCTCACGCTACCCCCTATACCCTCTCTCATGCTCTCCCCCTCCTCTGCCACGCTGTCCCCCCTCCTCTGCCCTCTGTCATGCTGTCCCCTCTGCCCTCTCTCACACTGTCCCCTCTCCTCTGCCCTCTGTCACGCTGTCCTCTCTGCCCTCTGTCATGCTGTCCCCCTCCTCTCTCACGCTGTCCCCCTCCTCTCTCACGCTGTGTCCCCCTCCACTGCCCATCTTACGCTGTGTCCCCCTCCACTGCCCCTCTCACGCTGTCCTCCTTCTCTGTCACGTTGTTCCCCTCCACTGCCCCTCTCACACTCTGTCCCCCTAAACTGCCCCTCTCACGCTGTCCTCCTTCACTGTCACGCTGTCCCCCTCCACTGCCCCTCTCATGCTGTGTCCCCCTCCACTGCCCCTCTCACGCTGTGTCCCCCTCCACTGCCCCTCTCACGCTGTGTCCACCTCCACTGCCCCTCTCACGCTGTGTCCCCCTCCACTGCCCCCTCACGCTGTGACCCCCTCCACTGCCCCTCTCACGCTGTTCTCCTTTACTGTCACGCTGTCCCTCTCTACTGCCCCTCTCACGCTGTGTCCCCCTCAACTGCCCCTGGGAGCCGCGGCGCACACTTTAGGAACCGCCAAATTAAACATTATAAAGTCTATTGGTAACATTATCGTCTCTTTTAGCACTAGGTGCAATTGCTTTGGCATGTGTCAGAGTTTCCATTTAAACGTTCAACAGTGGTCTATGTGGTATTGATTTCAAGAGTAACTAGAGATAAAACATGATGTACCGTAGTTCTCTAGGAACTCCTAGGATCAACTCCAAGGCACAGACACTGTGTATACCACATATCTGACATCAATGTCTCCCTTTTTTCTCCTGCAGTTAGGGGTGGGTGATGTGAGATGAAAGAACAGGTTTGATGCTATAGTCTGCCTGTCCTGAGCATTTCCTATGATTTGCATTTTTTCACTGAGGATCATCAAATGCAATTTGTTCTTCTGATTTGTGACTGTTCATTTATTGCATCTCCAGGGATCCATTTGCCACGGATGAGGACAATAAATGGTATCAGAGTAATGAAGATGTCTGGCATGTGAACCGTGGCTTCTCCAATCTCCAAGAATTTGGAGAAGGTGCGTTTAATATGTCACCATCCAATAACATTATAATGATATAAAAGTAGAGACAGAATTATTCTTTCAAGCTGTGTCACTGTTGTAGGGTCACTGTGTCATAGTGTCACCCTGCAGAAGGCGGAAAAGGCTTATAGTTCCATGCTGTCTGTGTCTGCAGGGGGTGGGATAGACTCATAGCTCCCTTCTGTCTCTGTCACTGTGTCATCCTGCAGGGGGAGGGACAGACACATAGCTCCCTTCTGTCTGTGTCACCCTGCAGGGGGAGGGACAGAGTCATAGCTCCCTTCTGTCTCTGTCACTGTGTCACCATGCAGGGGGAGGGACAGACACATAGCTCCCTTCTGTCTGTGTCACCCTGCAGGGGGAGGGACAGAGTCATAGCTCCCTTCTGTCTGTGTAACTGTGTCACTGTGTGACCCTGTAGAGGGAGGGACAGACTCATAGCTCCCTTTCATTTGTGTCACCCTTCAGGAGGAGAGACAGACTCATAGGCTCCTTTCGTCTATGTCACTGTGTAACCCTGCGGGGCAGATTGGGCAGGGGAGGGAGACTCATAGACCTTTCTTTCTGTGTTTAACTGAATGTCATTTTATACAGGCTCCTTTGTAGGCAGTGAGATCAGTAAAGTGAAATTCACACCCAATCTGGATGCAGTAGACACAACAATTCAGGTATGTGATCATTCTTTATCTTCCTTTTCACTCTTACACGTTGTGTAATTTTCTTTTTATTCCTTACAACAAAAAAATAGCAAGATGAAAACTTCCAGATTTTCTTACTCACATGCTTAATCTTGTTTTTCTTTCTCAGATTAAGATACAGAGACCCCAAGTCTCCTTTGCATGAGCAGCCAGAACTCAACATTGCAAGGTTCTACCAGCCAAATAACTCATCTGGAACGGTTCTGTAAAAAAAAAGTATTAACGCAGATATAAGCGAAGATAAAGCTAGAATAAGCACTTATAAAGCGTAGTACTGGGACCTCAGCATTACTCTTCGTTGTTGGGAACATTATGAGTAGCTATCTCATTTGCAAGATCAAGTGCTAATTTTTATTTTGGATACAGATAAATGTCATATGTGCATAAGACTGTTATAACAGGCAGTGGTTAATGAGATCCCAGATAGGGGGGTAAATGTATTATGCTGCAGTTTCTTCAACTCCTTCAAGTTCGGCGAGATGACAGCTCAAATTTAAAGCGGCGCTGCCTTGTAAAGGCAAGTTTCCCTTTACAAGGCAGCGTCGCTTTAAATTTGAGCTGTCATCTCGCCGAACTTGCGGGAGTTGATGAAACCGCAGCATAATACATTTAACCCAGGGGGCGTGACTAGCGGGCGGGACACGGTCAATCGCGTCATTTTAGCCCCGCATCGTAAATGATGTTTTGATGCGGGGGGCGGGCCAAAATGATGCGATTCACAGCAAAACGCATTATTTTGGCCAGGTATTTGCCGGATGCGGGAGAATTGCCTGCTCTGCCGGGAGTCCTACAGACCAACCCAGATTTCCAGGAGAGTTGGAAAGTATGGGTTATTGGTTATTGATATCCCTTACATTTCAATGATTCCTTTCATGGAGAATGAGATTTCCATATACATATACCAGGCTGGTTTGCCTTCACTGATTACAAGTTACTGGAGCCAGAGCCATGCTATTTCATTGCAATCTGTTTAGTTAACTCTTTGGGCCTGATTCATTAAGGAAAGTTAAGTAAAAAAATTGAGTAAGTAGTCTCCTGGACAAAACCATGTTACAATGTAAGGGGTGAAAATTAGTTTTATATTTTGCCCATAACTTAAATACTGTCTGTTTTTTTCATGTAGCACACAAATATCAACTTTAAATTTCAGTGTACAAATAAGCTATCAAGTATATGTGTGCTACATGAAAAAAACTGACAGTATTTAACTTATGTGCAAAATAGAAAACTAATTTGAACCCGTGCATTGTAACATGTTTTTGTCCAGGAGACTACTTACTCAATTTTTTTACTTAACTTTCCTTAATGAATCAGGCCCTTTGTCACTATATAGACCTTTCAAATTCAATTTTAATTAAGAATATTATTAAGAATATTAAATGTGAATCATGTGATCTCTATTCGAAGGAGAATGTGCTAATTCTAATGGAGCAGCTATCTCTGAGAACGGCAATATTGCCTAACAAGCTATAATACCGAAAGCCGCATTATGATATAGATTATTCTTTTTATATATATTATCATCAGTAATGTTGTCTTCTATATCTATTTGTTTGAATTTGAGATTTATTGATATTGCATTTTTCTATTTATAAATGTATTAAATATAATATCAGATATATTATTTTTGTTACAATTGGCTTCCTTTTCTTATCCTTGTTGGATTATTATGGTATTATATTTCTATGTTACAAAAATATCTCCTTTATTCTTTTTTAGTGTGTGTTTATTTTACACTTGACTGTGTTACATTCATCATGTCTCTAAAACCTTTTTATACTTTTCATGATACTACATTATGAATAGCTTTACAAAATCACTCTTTCCTATATATAAACATGGGCACCTTCATCACTTCTCTCAGAGCTGTCTCTATCTCGGCTCTATTCTGTCTGTTGACTTTTTCACTCACTGCTCCCTACCTCTGGAATTCTCATCCACTGCATAATTCACAGAGAGAGTCCTAAGAAAGCTTTCAAGTCTTGGCTGAAGGTTCACCTACTCCTAATGTCACAGAATACATCTGCTGCACTGGATGATCCCCTGGGTGCACTTATTTTCAGGATTGTATTAAACACCCGTGGCTGATAATCTCCTCTGCACATTCACCTTTTAATCCTTAGAGTAAAGTTAATTATCTAAATACCTGAAAAAAAACACAAACACAGCTTTTAATTTTGGCCCACTAAGGTCTCAGTTTTATTTGATGGTGGCGATGAAAGTAAATGCAAGTCAGCTAACCAGCTAAGACTATAACAATAAACAAAACATAGGGATGGCCAACCGGCCCAGAATCCCAGGCGCTACTTTAACGGAGTCAGTAAGACTACACCCCTTCTGGCCTCAAAGGGCACACTTGCAGAAACGATACCCAGGGCATTCACAGATATAACCATAACAGACATAAATCGAAAGGGGAAGAATTCTGTGGCCAAACATAACTCTTGCGCCATGTATTAACCACTGACTGCACTACGTTTCCACTTAAAGTTGTGTTTCTTTAACGGAAACGCAGCCCACCACCACTCGACCCTAGAAACTCCAAATAAGACCTTAAAATTTGGACTATTAAAAATCCCTAAACCTTTGTCAATGAGATGCACCCCATCAGGCCTTTAAATATGAGGATGGCCGAACTTAATCAAAGGGTGTTGAATAATCTGTTATGTTCGTTTTGTCGCTTACAAATGAACATTGTCCAATGCGATTATTGTGGTTCCAATGCACAAAGAGATTGAATAGCAAAAGATATTAGGATTTACAGCAAGCCATTATGATGCATAAAAGCTATAACAATAAATAGGAAAAAACCGAACAAATTACATTTTCGCAAGCACGTTCTGTGCCCGGGTCCATGTAATTTGTAGTCAGGAAGTTGGAGATTTAACAATGACCCAGGAGCTTGCTTACATGCAGTTTGAATTGACATAAACAGTGATAATGTCACAAATATGCACAGATAACACTAAGAGAGGTCTTCATTGGTCCTGGGTTAACAATGTGCCAGTTGTCTGCTGGTCATATGTCAGTTCACTTGATCTTTCCAAGGGTGGGTGGGCAACTCACTTTAACTTTTGCCTACGTGTCTTCCTTCCAAATAACCAGTTAAAACTAACTCATTAACAAAGTACTTTTGAGTATAAATCTCATATTGCTCAAAATTTGCGACTGCTTGATGCGATCGTTAAACTTTAATATGAGACCAAACTTTTTACCTCTTAGAGGATCTGCACCATAAATACCTTTACTTTAATATTATCTTTGTATAAATTATCTCTAATACATTTTACTAATAAATAAATGTGGATTGGAACCTTATTAAATGTGTGTTACTTACTAGTGTAAGTGCGTATGTAAATGTGTGTGTTGTTATTCCGTGCAATTGCGTCCTTACACATGGCGTACTAATCGTAATCTCACGGTAAAACAATTTTAATCAATTTAGCTTATTTCATCCACTTATTTGACTTTCACAAATCACTACCCCAGCATTGAGGTGGCTTCAGGAAACGATTTGTAAATCAGAATACATCCCGAGCCTCAGTTATAGTCAGAGTGACAAATTCAACACCATAAAACAGTCACAAATCACACAAAGAAATAAATTCAACACCATGAAAAAAATCACTAAAACATAAATAAAAGTTGAGATGTATCCAGGTGAGCAAGGCAGGATTTACCAGCATATGAATACTGGAGGGGCTGGGGGCATTTATGGAAGAGGCAGTCAATATAAATGTACAAACCAGAAAAAACCTTGAAAGTGCTCATGCTATAAGGCCCTTCATCTGAGGAAAAATTAGGTAAATCCCTTCATGCACTCACCTTCAAAGGTGAGAAGTGAGCAAGTCCTGGGTCACTACAGAGATCACAGTACTTCAATTGAACAGATTAAATGTATGTCTCATAAGCGGAAGATTTCCTACTGCCCAATCATTTAATGCTGTATGGACCCTGCTACTTCCGCAAGGTGGCCGCATACATTCTAATGGAATGGGCACTGTACTCGACTGCATCCAGCACTATAATTTTAACACATTTCTTAAAGATAAAACTGAAGAGGTATTTGGTAAAAGGCACAGAGTCAAGGCAGAGAAGCCAAACTTGCCAGCTAATGGGTTTAACCAACAAGTAAGCCCTAGCCAGTGCAACAGGGCAGAAAGCGGAATCAGAGTGTCCGTTCATAGCGACTCCACAGTCCCCGCCAAAGTAATCTGTTTTGGTTTTGTGCAACTTGTAAATCATGGATGCACCTCATAAGATGACAATCTTAGCCAATAGCCCTGAACCAGGGGAGAGTGTAGACACAGATACCAGCTCGCCTACTCTAAGGGCGCCGAATGGCCAACGAGATAACAAGCCTTCATAATCAGTAGCCATCACTCCCCCAAACCGCAGCGATCTACTGACACAACAAGGGGTACCTTTAACAATAGCACAAAGACCAAATGCCTAATAAGCCTAATCAGAGGGGCAGGTGTGGTGCTTTGCTTATTGACAGACTGGACAACCCTTAAATTGTCACACCAGGAAACAATGTCACAAACCCGTCATTGAGGAGTCTTGAGCTCCATAGCCACGATAATGAGGAATAGATCCAACACTAACAGATTAGTCACACTGGCTGTCGCCTTCTGCAATTTCTGAGAGACAGCGTTTCCAATGGGGATACTGTTGCAAGCAAAATGAAGGGACCCTAATATCGATGGGATCTGCCTAAAGGATTTTTTGCCCGTATGTGTGACCGCCAAGTTATCTCTTAATTTCACCACCTTTCCATTAGGACACAGTCAACAACCCACTATGGTGTATTTCATGGTGACTGTGTGACTATGTATACCAACAGGTCAGAAATGGAATCCATTACTAGAAATGGCCTCATTTCCACTAGCGCTGTTCATCGCATAGAAGAGCTGACGTCTTTAGGGAGACAGCTCCAAGCTACATTGCAATGTGTCTCGCTATTTCGGGCCTCATTAGTTAGGAGCAAGGACAGCTAAAAGAACCAAACTGCAACCCGGAAAAAGCAATACGACATGCAAAGGGTGTAAATGCAATTGTTTGTGTATGCAGGGAAAAGAGAGCTGCACTGACTAAAACTTGGCAGCTTTATTGCAGAATTATAATGTAGAGGTACACTAGAACACAACCCTTTCCTACCTCCAAATATGTTCTCGTATTTCTAAAATAAACCTCTCCCCAACGCACAACATGGGTCTGACAAGATGCAAAATCATTCCCTCCTGCTAGTCTTACTTTGACACATTGTATGTTTTAAAAGTTAATGGCACAAGACCACAGAGCTACATATAAGATCATATGATAGAGCTGCTTTTATTGGCGATAAGGTCAGCATGGTGGCTAAGTGGTTAACACTTCTGCCTCACAGCGCTGGGGTCATTAGTTCAATTCCCGACTATGGCCTTATCTGTGTGGAGTTTGTATGTTCTGCCCGTGTTTGCATGGGATTCCTCCGGGTGCTCCGGTTTCCTCCCACACTCAAAAAACATATTAGTAAGTTAATTGGCTGCTGTCAAAATTGACCCTAGTCTCTCTGTCTGTCTGTCTGTGTGTAAATGTATGTTAGGGGATTTAGATTGTAAGCTCCAATGTTGCATGGACCGATGTGAATGAGTTCTCTGTACAGCGCTGTGGAATCAGGGGTGCTATATAAATAAATGGTGGTGATGATGATGATGATGATGAGAAGATCATCTACAATACCTAGCCCAACAAAAGGACTTCCAGATCTCTGGAGTAAATCAGTTACCTAGTGAGGTATGGAAATAACAACTTCTGTAGTAACCTAAGAATTGTTGTGCAGGGACAACCAGCAGATCCTTGTAATGGAAATGTTCCAAAGTGCGTGCATTTACTTATGGAAACGATCAGTTGCACTAGAGATAACATACATTTGCTTCAGTACTAATAATGTATTACCAGATATTAAAGCCTCATGGTCCTACAGTTACCCACTGAAAAACCAAGCCATCCAGACCCATTCCACAATGTTTGGGGATCTGCTTCTCTCCAGCAGTCACTAAGGCAATGTGGCCAATCGATTCCCATAGTGACAACACAAGCGGAGGTTGCACCCACCATCTTATTTAAAAAGAGCATGTGGGAGCTCAGAGAGCTGACACAAGTATGGATAAATAGACAACAGTGAGGTTAAAACTGCTAACAACACAATAATACTGTAGCATAACGCATCTTTCTTTGTATACTTGGTCTCATTCTAAGGCCTCCTTCTAGGTTCGCACGGACAGTCGCTAACTGAAAATTATGCCAAGAAGCGATCTCACTCCAGGTTACACACCCTGTTTATACCTGAATTATAAATATGCAAGAAAAGAATATGATTATTCGTGATGATCTGTGTTAGAATGAAAATTATATAAGTGATGAGTCCATAAGGTTCTGTAATGGAGAAGACTCCTCTCCTCATAGCTACAACACAAGCAGAGGTGGCAGCTCCCTTTTTATTTGAAAAGTTGTATGTGGGGGAGGGTGCATAGTTATTAACAGACTAAAGGCTGGCTAAGTACCCAAACGGGAAAGTAATGGCTCATGAGTCGTTAGTAACACAATGAATCTTATGCCCAGCACTATACCATATCTCAGACTTATGTGGCTCGGCAAGCAGACCAGAAAAGAGATTACCCATGGACATCTCCTAAGTAATATAATTACAATAGAAGATTTCAATCCAGTGAAAAAAAATGTAAAATAAAGCAAAATTTATGGACACCGGAATTATAATTATCCTTAAGTTATACCTCATTGATCCACAAAAGTGGAAGTAAATTGCAAAACCCAGCCATATTTTAACAAAGAGAAATACGGCTAATAACTTATACTGATATAGTCGAGGTGTGCCTAACTCTTTATTTGTCATTCTCACCCTTTATATAATCCGCCATGAACAGTAGCATATGAGATATGAGCTCTTCATACAACTGGAGGAAGTTTTAGGTCTACCAAGAAGTTAAAATCCACTAATATTAAAATTTGTTTAAAGAGATTTGGCATATACTATAATTTATCCCCTCATTAAAACAGACACTTCTGGTTACTTCATTATAGACACATCCCTGGCATACCCATACACAAATGACATTTATTGAATTGGGGAGAACTTGGCCAAGGGCGGCCGGCTAGTGGGATTAAGGCGTAAAGGAGATCCCTGATAAAAAGGAGTGGGAGCAGGAGGGGACAACCTGGGTACTGGCAAACAATGGGCATAGGGGACATGAGAGGTAAGTCAAAGGTGAAATCCCTATGGACCATGGGCATGGGGAGTGGGAGAGGTGGCCCATGGGCAATGGAGCAGCTGGCTGAGGAGCAATCAGCGAGAGGGGGGGGTGGGTGGGTAAGACTTGAGAGACGACACCCGTAAAATAAAGATGGGAAGGGGAACAGGTCAACATGTTATGAAAGTGGCGCAGGCTAGCAACACGTGGAGGTTTGAGAAAATGGGGTCTGTACGAGAGGGGGATGCAGCAGGTGCAAAAGGGGGAGGCAGCTGCTGCTTTCATCTGGATACTGCCAGTGGTAGAGAAGGGTGCACATCAAGCAAAGGGATGGTAGGAGGAAACAACTTTATGCACATTTAAGGGAGAAATGATGAGTCGGGGTGAGTCCCTTCCACATGCCGGTGGTAGAACAACTATTAACTGGAAAGTGGAGCAATTGGCTGAGGAGCAGCAGGCAAGTGGTGGGGGGTGGGTCTGGAGGACACAGCCTAGGTCACTGGCAAACAATGGGCAAGGAGGACATGGGGTGGAGACCCGAGGGCACATTAATGTGTGTGAACCAGCAGCTGGTGATGTTCACTGCCGGTATCTATCTAGAGCCTGCAGCTGTCAGGGCCTTGGGGGTGGAAGGTGAAAAAGACTTCTGGTGCGCTGAGAGGGGTGAAATATCTTTTTTAAGTTGAGGTGGTACCAATAGCGGGAGGGGGCGAAAGCATGACCCCTGCATTAAGGCAAAAGTACTGAATTCATCAGAAGACACAGAGGGCCCAAAGATATATCCTGTATTTTGCCAGCAGATGTCAGTGGTTTTGACACCACAGACTCCATAACAGGCAGGAAGGGGAGGACAGCACATGAATCAAAGGATAGGGGGGATAACTTTATTACAAGAGGAGTGTGCCGGGAGAGGTGGGGGGCCGGCATGTCATAGACATACTTGTGCTGCAGGGACATTAAGTGTGCTGTAGCAACATAAGCACCTCCAAGTGGTGTGTGGGATCCGAGCTCCCACCACCACAGACACAATTATCTATCTAATTAGTTTCTACGAGGAAGTTAGTGGGAACTTAGACCAGGGCAGGACAGTAGATGTGGTCTACTTAGATTTTGCAAAGGCCTTTGATACAGTGCCACACAAGAGGTTGGTTTACAAAATAAGGGAACTGGGTCTAGGAATCAAAATTTGTACTTGGATCGAAAACTGGTTAGAGAATAGGGAACAGAGAGTTGTGATAAATGGAACATTTCCTAATTGGTCAAAAGTCTTAAGTGGAGTACCTCAAGGTTCCGTGCTGGGACCACTCCTTTTTAATATATTTATTAATGACCTTGGTGATGATTTAGAGAGTAAAGTTTCTATTTTTGCAGATGACACTAAACTCTGTAAGGTAATAAAATCAGAGCAAGATGTAGCTTCACTACAGAGCGACTTAAATAAACTGGAGGGTTGGGCGGCTAAATGGAATATGAGGTTTAACAAAGATAAATGTAAGGTTATGCATTCAGGGATCAAAAACAAGAACACAATCTATAAATTAAATGGAATTAATTTAGGAGAATCTATAATGGAAAAGGATTTGGGAGTGCTCGTAGACAGTAGACTTAGCAATAGTGCTCAATGTCAAGCAACAACTGCAAGGGCAAACAAAGTATTGGCATGCATAAAAAGGGGCATAGATGCAAGGGAAGACAGTGTAATTTTGCCACTGTATAAATCGCTGGTAAGACCTCATCTTGAATATGCAGTACAGTTCTGGGCACCACTCTATAAAAAAGATAATTTGAAACTAGAAAGGGTTCAGAGAAGGGCGACAAAATTGATAAAGGGTATGGAGTCATTAAGTTATGAGGAAAGGTTAGCCAGTTTAGGCATGTTTACTTTAGAAAAGAGGCGTCTAAGGGGAGATATGATTACTATG
This sequence comes from Mixophyes fleayi, assembly GCF_038048845.1. NCBI lineage: Eukaryota > Metazoa > Chordata > Amphibia > Anura > Limnodynastidae > Mixophyes > Mixophyes fleayi. Next base: position 30,316,200 of record NC_134405.1, on the reverse strand, counting down.
TACAAATACATTAGGGGTCAATACGGAGAGCTTTCATGGGAACTTTTTACCCCAAGGACCATACACAGGACACGTGGTCATCCCCTAAGGTTAGAGGAGAGGAAATTTCACAACCAGCAAAGGAAGGGGTTCTTTACAGTAAGGGCAGTCAAGATATGGAATTCATTGCCAGGGAAGGTTGTAATGGCAGATTCAATAGATATGTTTAAGAAAGGGTTAGACAAATTTTTAGCGGAAAGGTGTATCCAGGGATACGACCGTTAATTTAAAATAAAGGATAGTAGTGGATATAGGGTCAAAATTGGATTGCAATATTGAGTCTGGGGGGATTTTCAAAATTGAAACAGATTGGCGGTTGCTTACTCTGGATTAATTTCAAATAAGTGCAGGATCGCAGGAGATCCAAAATAGGTTGAACTTGATGGACTGGTGTCTTTTTTCAACCTCATCAACTATGTTACAATGCAGGCCACAGCATGGCCACAGCTGGCCTGCCTAGTACAACTAGGGAGCGGGGGGTTCAGTGACCCAGCCCAAGGTAGCCCACTATGGGACCAGCCTGGGGGGCAAATGACCCCCTGCCCCCCAGTCTAGCCTGCCCCTGGTTCCAACAGTCTGGATAGGGGAGAGGCGCAGAAGAACAACTGTTTAGTTTTGTCTCAAAATATTGCCTTATGTTGTCTTAGCAGCTTTCTGTCAAGACTATTTAAGGTTCATTTGGGTGTGGCTTACAAGCCTACCCTTGCTCGATGTAAGCTCCTATACCTTGGAGGTGAGTGCATGTGATTTTATCTGCATTTTAATGGTGTATAAAGCATATAGGTCAGTGTAGGAGTATTTAGAGGCTTCTTCAATCCCAAGGGCATATGAAAATAGCAATACCAAGAATCTTATTAACTGGAGGACTGAACATTGAGCAAATCCTGGAACTACAATGTTTTTGTACAACGCATAACATCTTCGCCATCTGGTAGGAAGCCTTCTGTATTTGACTATGCTGAAGGAATTTATTTGTTCACTCATCATTATCAGCAACAGATACGTTTCCTGACAGGCGTATCTGCATCCAGGTCCACATCGTATTAACATACTCTCATTGTACTTTGCTTATGTTTGCAAACTCCATGCCTTCCCTGATCTGCCTCTGTAAGTGTAAGGAGTCAAATACGCAAGATGCAACTGACTCTGCATAGAGACTCAAGCATAAGTCTGTTTTGTTGGCACGAGCAGTATTGAGATTTGTATTTTACCATCGCAAATGGCCTTGTATCCAAACCTACATGAGGCCGATAGTGTGTGCAATAGCATAATGTTATACGCTAATTTACAAATTTGCTATTATATTATGTATGATGTTAATGCAAGGCATACTATATTGCTGTCTATCTGTGTATGTATAGGGAGAGAGTACACACAGTAGCAATGAGGAGGGTCTTTATACCAAAAATAACATTCCTCTCCAAATGCCTCTTCTGTCTCCAGCATCCTATTTCTCCGTCTATCATGATTATTTCCCCTTTGCTGCTTCCATCTTCTCTGCTCTGCAACCATGAACTGTTTTGTTTCCTATAACCATGTTCCTCTCCCACCTACAGAAGTAAATATCCTGCCCCAAAATCATCCTCCCATTTTCTCTTTCTCATCCTGCACCTTTGCATAGCTGCAAGTGACATCTCTATCAAGCTCGGGCACTACTTTCTACTCACTCTTCTCTTTGTTCCCCAAAAATTTCTATCCAGCTCCTGCTTCCAATTCCTCCAACCATATACACATCTCTCCCCTGCTCTTTCTTCATATTTTTCTATTTTTCACCTTTTATATCTCCTAGTGGACTTCATGAACTTCCCACTGTGATGGAGATTTCCCTGACCTTGTCTTTTCCCACTTCTTGTCCATCTATAGTCTCTCTACCTCAGCCTTCCGAATCTACTACTGCAACCTCCTTTCCTGACCAATCTTTTCCCAAGTTGCTTCTTCTCTATCTGCACCATCTCTCCATTCATCACAGCCTTTGACTTTGTCACTACTTGTTTCACCATTCCTAAAGAAACCATCTCTTGCCATAGCATCCCTCTCCAATGACCACCATATTTATGTCCTCCCTTTTGCCCTTAAAGAACTTAGGCAACTTGTGTATAACCACCTAACTCACTTTTTGACTCTCTGCTATCAGGCTTCCACCCCCAACATTCCACTGAGACTGCCTTCACAAAAGTAATTAACAATACAGTTATATCACTTCTCCATATTCATCCTCCTGTACATCTCAGCACACTCTTCTCTTCATTAGTCTTCGTTGGGGTAACACTCTGCTCTTAGCCATGGTCTTTTCTAAATTTAGTAAATGTATCCACTCATTCAGCTTCCAGTACCATCCTTATGTTGACAACACCCAACTCAACCTCCCATCTCATTCTCTACTTTTCTTGTGTGACCAACTGTCTCTCTACTAATATATGGATTCCCAATGCTACCTAAAGCTCAACATGTCCAAAACATAGCTTATTGTCTTCCCTACTGCCAGAGGTTCCACCACCCTTCAAATCTTTCATGCCATCTATCATTTTATCAACCTCCAACGCCTACTATCTTGGTTTCATCCTTCTGCTTCATTCATCACATAGAGTCCCTATGTCACCTCCATCATAGCTAAAAAATGCCTTTTGTGACATAAAATGCAACCAAATTTATTATCCTGTCTCCCATAACCTACCACCTTCACTATGTTAACTTCCTGGTCTGAATTTTATCACTGACAGAGATTAGAGGGAGGAAGCGAATTATCTAATGGGAAGATTGCTTTATAAAGCCACTAGAGATCTGGGGGTAACTGTATTCAAAAGCTCTTTTTGCAGCTTTCAGAGAGTTTGACAGCTATATTTAAAATGGCAATGTGCAAGATTTGCCTTTAAACACATTGCAGTTTTAAATTTAGCTGTCAATCTCATCGAATAGAGCAGCACGGTGGCTTAGTGGTTGGCACTTCTGCCTCACAGCACTGGGGTCATGAGTTCGATTCCTGACCATGGCCTTTTCTTAGTGGAGGTTGTATGTTCTCTTAGCGTGGGTTTCCTCCCACACTACAAAAATATACTAGTAGGTTAATTGGTTGCTATCAAAATTGACCCTAGTCTGTCTGTCTGAGTATGTTAAGGAATTTAGACTGTAAGCTCCATTAGGGCATGGACTGATGTGAGTGAGTTTTCTGTACAGTGCTACGGAATTAGTTGCGCTATCTAAATAAACGATGAAGATGATGATGTACATCGGTGGTTTACAAAAAGCGCTCTTTAATACATTTACCCCTGAGGTCTGACTTTTTCAAAAACAGAGATGTGCAGATGAGACGTTGAATTATAAAGCCAACAGAGTTATAAGGTTTGTTTTTTATTAACCACAGACGTTTGTGGAGGATCAGGGTCGAAGCAGTCATGAAAAGAGTAAGGTCTGGTATGTGATACCCATAGTATGGATGCCCTCAGCTTGTATAAGATTTTCTGTTTTCTTCTCTTTTAATAATAAATGAGATGAGCTGGTTTTACAAATATAATATTTTCATAGTTTATTAAAAAGATATTATGCATGGATACAGCCATACTGGACGAAGCAGACATACGCCCAGGGTCTCAAATTCCAATTGACAATCTATATATCATTAAGTCATTCTTTTATAGATAATGTTACTCCTTATTTTAAAACACACCTTCCCCATTTACATCACTGCCGGCACTCTAAGTCTCTATCATTAAAGTGACATGTTCTTGGAGGGGCCTTTTTTGGAAGTGTCATCTTGACCTTATGTGGAACCAATATTTTTTTGGCCTTATCCAGATATTGTGAAATAATGGAAATTTACTAAAAACATGCATCTTGTTATGTAATTTCTGTATTGTGCAATATGTGTTTTTCCGTTCTCTTAAAAGCACAACACATAAAATTCAAGTTCATTGGTTCATTCTATTGAACTAATTGGTAATATAGGGTTTTTGTTACTTTGACAGTTCGGGGAGGGGTTCGTGATAAAGCCACCGGAGATCTGGGGGTCTGCAGTTTTAGCACCAACAGAAATTAGGGAGGTTGGCTGCATTATAAAGCCATTTTAGATTCTGGGATCTCTATAGTAAAGCCACCAGAAATTAGAGTATCTGCAGTCTATAGTAGTCACCAGCATACATTTGACCATATTAGTCACTAGTATGCATATGTATTGTATGGCCAATATAATGCTCTCTGTATTGTATAGAGATTAATAGAATGTTGTCTGTATTCATTCTATTGAATACTATTCAGATAGAGCTAGTAGGTATATATTTACAGCTCTTTGACATAACAATTTCATATATATGTCATTGGTTATAAAAAAAAAAATCCCCTATTTTTTTCACTAAATTGCCCCACCATCACCCTTAAACTAAATAGCACCCATTACTTAGCCACCACCTACCACACACACATTACATTGCCACAAGCCCACTGTGCCATCACACAGACATTACTGTGTCCCTTCATTACCATGCTGTGCCTCCTTATGATCACACTGTGCCCTCCATGCCACTTTTGCTCCTCCTTTCTCCTGTTCTCTCTTTATCCCACTGTGCCATGCTGCTTTTGCTCCCCCCTTCCCTGGGCACCCCTTCATCATCCTGTGCCATGCTGATTTAGACCCCCTTCCCATTCTGCCATGCTGTTTTGGCCCCCTTCACACTCTGCCGTGCTGCTTTGGCCCCCTTCACGCTCTGCTATGCTACTTTGGCCCCCCTTCATACTCTGCCATGTTGCTTTTCCCCCCTTCCCACTCTGCCCTGCTGGATTGACCACCCTTCACTCTCTGCCATGCTGCTTTGACCCCTTCTCACTCTCTGCCATGCTGCCTTTGCCCCTTCTCACTCTCTGCCATACTGCCTTTGCCCATTCTCACTCTCTGCCATGCTGCCTTTGCCCCTTCTCACTTTCTGCCATGCTGCCTTTACCCCTTCACTCGCTGCCATTCTGTCTGTGCTCCCCCTTCACTCTCTGCCATGCCACCTTTACTCCCCCGTGCCTCCGTTCTTGCACTTACCTTTTCTATCGGCTTCTTTCTTCTCTTCTTCTGTCTTCTGTCTTGTCTCTTCTTTCAGACTCCTCTCTGTGCCGCTCCTCACTGAACGTCATCACGACTTTCAGTGCGAATGGAGCAGAGAAGTCGGGGATTGCCGCAGTTGAGTGACTTTTTTTTCAATTTTTTTTTTAAAGTTACCTGCTCCCCCCCACCAACTAAGAGCGGAGCGATCAGGGTCGGGGCCTATCGGGGGATAGCCCGATCCCCCGATGGCCCAGTCTGACCCCGGCCTCATCCGATTCCAGCTTTGGGCATCTCAAATGTACTTATTGTTTATGCCAAATCTCTTTCTCCAGCTATAACATGTGTTTGAAATCAGTAGCAACTGTAAAAATGTATTTAATGCACAGTAGACATTAATAACGTCCTAGTAAATATATTTCATGGGAAAAAAATAAATAGAAAAGAACACTTTATTTTTTAAACTGTTTTGTCATTAATGTCTATATTATTAACAGGTGACATTATTTAATTGAATAATTTTTTTATTTTCTGTGGGTTCTTATGTGAACCATATGTATTGGATGCGTCCTGCAGTGTCTTGTGTAGTAGAGCAGAGCAGCCCTACAGCGCACGTATCTTCATATCTGCTCCTTGCTGAATTTGTGTGTACATATGCCCCAATTTTGTGCTTTTTAAAACAAATGCACATTGCGCTCAGCATGCGTGCCTTGATGAATCAGGCCCACTGTGTCTACCTCATACTTACCCACTATTTAAACCAGTGCTAGAGGGGGCTACCCTCATTACTTTGTAAGTCCAGTAGACTAAATAAAGCAAATAGATTTGCTCAAAAATTGCAGCTCTGTTCCCTGTTTTTTTAGTGCTCCAAATCAAGTTTGTACCATATAAGTTTATTACCCATTGAATGACTTAATAGTCAAGATAAAAATAGGAAAAAGTTCCTGTAATGTCTATTATTTCTGCACGTCATTAGTAAAACGACAGATTCGCTGACCAGTAAGTCCACTGAATAATCTTTTCTGTTAATAATTAGCTGAAATGGATTTCTAATAGTTACATTATAATACGACATTTGGAAACATTTCCTCAATTCACACCGCTCACCCTTGGATCTCTCATTGTTATATCTTGATACATATACCCCAGATATCAAACTACCCTGCTCTTAATATGCTTAATTGTGTAATCACGGAGGTTACAAAGATCACTGTAATATCAGCCTACATCATGTATCATTTCCTCATTTGGAATAAATATGCAGCTATCAATGGTTTGTTTACCAGAGTGAGATGAATAAGTAGCAGGAGCAAGCATGAACACAATGGTGGTCACCCTACTGGTGGGTATAACACTTCTAATGAAAGGTAAGAGACCAAACTAAATTGTTTATCTGAATTTTACGGTGTACTTAAAAATAAATAGTTTCTGCTGTTCAGAAATAACTTTTATCAGTTATAATTTTGCACTGATATTAAATAATAATTAATTATATTTAATAAATGACATTTGGACAGCTGTCTTGTGATAATACCAATGAGTACATTTTGAATAACATTATTATAACCAATTTACAGAAAGTCAATATTATTTTTCAGTATCAACAGGGTTTTCTAATGTTCAATGAAGAAGTTAATGTTATAAACTTTGTATGGGTTTTTTCTAAAATATATACTGTATATAACAATAACTATTATATAGCAATAAAACAAAACAAAATCTGCAATAACTGTGATTATCAAATTAATCTTTATTGGCACACTTTGAGAAAACTGTGAATATAGTGCATATATTTTCTGCAGCTTGTTTCACAAATCTCTCACTAAAGTCTTGAAAAAGCGGTTTGAAAAGATTTTGAAGGATATAAAAGTTGTTTGAAATGTCTGTTTGCTTGGAATGTTGCTTTTAAATTTCTTTTTAAATAGAATTTATTCTTTGAAAATTAAATTTTAAAGGACATTTTTTTTAGAGATAATACATTTTAAAAATTATTTAGTTCCAAATACTGATGTTTTTTTTTTTGTAGAGCTTCCATGCCAAACAAATTTGCTGGAAAAGATACACAGATATTCCCAGAAATGTTGCAAAATAGTTTGCTCCTCTGTATTTGTGACAAATGTCTACCAAAAGATTTGCCTGCAAAGGGTTTCAATATATATTTTTTTCCAATTTCTATTTTGTGTCTCAAGTTATTGGGTGACAATTTTACAAATGTACTATAGATAGATTATAAATTCATTGTTAAGCATTGGGCAAGATATGAAGTCTGGTTTACGGGGCTCAACCATGTGTGGCACCTTCTATAGTACAAGGTCTTCCCACACTGAAGGTGGAGCTATGAGAATATTAACTCTGCTGTTACAGAACAGGCTAGGGAGCAATCTAGCTCAACTCTAAACTGCAGTGTAAAAAAAAAGCTGCCCAGTATGTAAGTAAATTCCCTTGTAAGATCCCTTGCATTGCTACATGGCTTGGCCAGATGTAAATTTGCACCCCCTTAGTTTGATGTGCTCCTAATATCAAATGAGACCCAGCAAGTAGAAGTCATTGTAGAGCAGTGGTTTTTATTGTTGGTTCCATAGGCCAAATTTTAAATCTTTCTCTACTTCAGCCCACTTTTATAAAAGTGCAACTGCCCAGATCGTGTCATACACAGGGTTTGAATCTTAGCTATGTGTCTCCCTGACGCATTTCGTCCTTACATTGAACTCATATACAACATTTCAATACTTGAAGGAGTACTTTTCTGGCATACACCATATAAATAATGAACCAGCCTTTCGAACAGAAGTTCCTGTTTGCTTACTCAGTATTCATTGCAGCAAGACTTTGGATTTATAGAACACAGGGCACTCCAGAGAATGGGTAATTTACCACCTAAGGATTTGTTTAGCTTATACTCAGATGGATCATTCCTAAACTTGGAATTGTGTTTTGCTTATGTCTTACTTGAACTTCTGATAACACTATTTATTTCCTTGAATTGTTTTAACTGCTTATATTTCAACTTTTTCTATTACTAGATTATCAAGCATTTTTAATCTTTGTTCCAGATCATTTATGCCTGAATAATTTATAGCAAAAATATCAGTATTTAAGGATACTAATACCTTATTTGCTGATAGAAACTTAGATTAACAGTTGAGCACTGTTAATCTTTTGTGTACAAAGCCTTATCAGCTCACATTTTACATTGAATATGTGTATATTACAGGAGAGGGTGAAGCAGACCAATGAAACATTATGAGCTGCAGAGGTTTGTTACATGGAGGGTGTACAGCAATGTAGTGTAGATATAGTCTGATGCTTTGTCCATGCATTTGGTCATTTCTTATAGACTGATGTGTGGCCATCTTGAAAAAGTGTATTGTCATTATTAATTTTGAAATTAAGAGTTTACATTGTTTGTTAAAGAATAATACATATACACAGGCCTGGCGCTCCCATTAGGCAAGGTTAGGCAATTGCCTAGGGCGCCGGGCTCTGCAGGGCGCCTCGAAATTAAAAAAAAATGACTATGGTCATTTAAAATGGAAATCTACAGGGAGGAGAGGAGGGAAGGGGCTATGAATCTTACCTGCATGAAGCTGCTCTTCTCTGCTCTGTCTTCTCCCCTCCGCTCACTGACAGTGACAGGCCGTGATGATGTCATCATCACGGCCCGACAGTGTCTGTGAGTGGAGGGGAGAAGACAGAGCAGAGAGGAGTAGCTTCATGCAGGTAAGTTAAAGAAAGACATGGGGAGGGGAGTGGAGCGGAGGGGAGCTAAAGGGAGGGAAGCTCAGCGCCAATTTTGACAGAGGGGCGGCGATTTTTAAAGGGGGGGGCGGCGATTTTTAAAGGGGGGGGCGCCGACTTTCACATTGTGCCTAGGGCGCCAAGGACCCTAGCACCGGTGCTGCATATACATTTTTTTAAATACAGTTCAATATTCCCAAGCAAAAATTTCTAGTTGGGCAGGGAGAAAAATTCTATCTCTCCATGGTTTCCTCATCCTGATTGTTAATAATTATTAATAAGTTAATAGCAATGGCGCCGGGTCTGTCTTCTTGTTGTCAATGCCAGAAGGTCAACACTGCAGAGAGAAATGATTTTATTAACGCCAATAAAAAATATCAACATATTGTTAATTTCAGCACACCAAAGTCTCTTGGCCAGAACAAATATGAGTCATTTGCTACAGAAATTAAACTCTAATATTAGATATACTCCACTACCTGAGTATTATTATTACATGTATGGTTATCGTCTATAATGCAGTGATGAACAAACTAGACATAAAAGAGAATAACAAAATAATATAATACAATTATATCTAGCATATCTAAACAGATGCTATTACGCCACTTCCGTTATTAAAAATGTCACATGGGAAAGATCACAAAAAGGGGATTAATAGGTAATAGATGTACTAATGGATGTAGTAGGGGGTAGTGTTTATTTGAACGTGAACACAGTGTCCTAAACCAAGACTAGAAAAAATAAAGATACTTAACTTATTATTGCTGTGGAGCACTGCATGTGGTTTCTTCGTGTCTTGAAGATGAATTTCTTTGGTAATGTTGAGCCAGAACTATGGGTTTGCATTGTTGTTGTAGAGTGGAACTGTAAAAATAATCAAGAAAGAAGTGTGAAGGATTGGAGGAGCTGACTAAAAGTGCAGTAGATGATTATGGATCTCTTTTATTTTAACTCCTCCAATAATTCCCACTTCTTTTTTGAGTTATCCCCTTTTGATTCCTATTTATACTGCTCTTCTATTCTAGCTACCCAAGTTGTCCTTTCTATTGAATTCCAAGAACTTGATCCACCTTAAACCTTTTCGCTCACCACGTAGCCTATTCTCTTTAGCACCATGTTCTTTACTCAACTCATGACTCTAGCTCCACCCAGATTCTAGCAATCCATTTACCCTTATTCTTCCATCTCCATGTCCACAATATACCTATCCTCATTTCTGCACTGCACTTTTAAGACTAATAATTTTTTTCCGCAGCGCTCCAACTTATTGCGTGTCTTATGACTTATCATTTTTCCAACTCTACCCTACAACAATCATACAGACCCACAGCTCAACTCTACATTATCACAGAAATCCATCGTTAAGACGTCAATACATTAATAGTTGTCAAAAGCAGATCAGAACAGTGCAAAAGATAGATAAAAATGGAAAGAAGGAAATAAAAACTCAGAGAGACGTATTTGAATATTGGGGACTGGGTACAGAAGGAGAATTAGAGAGACATAAGAAAGGGGGGATTTAAGGATAAAGTTCCTCAAAAAATAAGAAGTTCGAAAAAGCTTTATATTTTTTTGATTATAAATGTAAATAGATCAATTAAGAATATGAAATGTATATACAGTTAGGGGGTATTCAATGAAGACGGAAGATCGCGGTTAGGCACGGCTGCACACTAAATGTGCAATACGGTACCGCAACATCGTGGATTTCCCTGCAATGGGTAATCCACAATATTGCGGGAATGGGAAGTGTGCAGGTGTGTGTCACCGCAACCTGCCCTCTTACTTGAATATCCCCCTTAGATAGACAATTTCATACATTTTATAGATAGCAGTGAGATTAGGGACAGTCAGCCCATTATAACCTCAGTGTCAGAGAGGACTACAACCACCAGCAGATCAACACCATAAAGCAAGAATTACAGACTTTTCTTTTTGAAGAACAACAGAGGAATGTCACAACAATGATAATGTATTTTACATTAATGCTCCATATATACCCATATTGAAATTTCAGTTTTTAGTGCTCAGGCTGCAGTAATGTCATTCCGGCATTTGTGCACTAGTGAATGTATCCTTAACTTTAGGAACTTGCTACTTATCCACTTTCCTGCGTATATTTTGCAATGGAAAAGACAAGGGTAAAATGTAGTAAGAAATTAAGTTGCAGAGTGCCAGTTAGCGGTCCATATTTTATGTGTAGCGTTTAATTCCTTTTTCGTTTTAGTTTTTAAAGATTACGCCTTTTTAGTTGTAATCCGTTTTACTGGATATTACAAAGAAGTCTCCTATGGATAAAAGTGTATTCAATGCACACAACTGAGCTTATCTGTGTCATATCTATGGGAAATGGAAATAATGTAAACAATTTTGCCTGGTTCATATAATGTCTTAAGTGAAAAACACAGAAGGGAAGAGAGTATTAACCATTGGATATCACCCATGAAAATACTGGGAAACCAAATGGTCACTTTAAATAACAAGGAATAAGAAATGACGAATAACAAAAGTGAATGACATCTGCACATATGTTCTTTGTGAATAAGCACTAAGACTAATTTATTAACCAGTTTTATTTATTCGTTTGTGAAGAAAGATATGGAAAACAATCATTTTAACATCACAATAATTCAAATCACAGTGATTTATCTTGACTGTAGGCGTGCTGGGAGTTGGGAGTGAGGAGACAATAGTCATTTCTATTAGTATCTACTTACTGTAATTGGAACCTGAGGATCCCCCTCTTTAAAAAAGCCCAACAGTGATCAAGCTGGGATTTAATTTGAAAAGTAGCAAGATCATGCAATTTTCACGGAGAGTGCTCATAACATCAACTGCCTCCAATCATGTGGCTCTCGCGTAAAAAAGAGGTTACTGTAAACCAATCCTGAGCATTTACTACAGGCTCTGTATTGTATATTGTAGGGCTAAAAGAGCCATACTCCACCTGAACACTTTACATCTTTTATGGTCAGTCAATTTTTTTAGCAATGCCTGTTTGTGGTTAGTGTTTGTGTTACAATTTTGGTTATATCTCTGTATATATAGATAAAAGCATTTATTAAATAAAGCTTGAACATAACAGTGTTTCTAAATATTGAGACAGATGTATATAAAACTGAGATTACTGCAGCTGTCATTATAGATGCCACAATTCCAACTTACCTTAGATTCTAAATCAGCGACTCACTAATGATTGGGTGATCTTATGGCACTATTTCTGTTGTGCAGACTGGACATATTCACATGGAACCCAAACGTGTCTAAACAATTGTGCTCTTCTATAACTATCTAGGTATATTGTTCGTAAAGGCAGAAATTACATATCTTTATATTATATAGTTGGACATAAATAAATATGTATTCTTTTTGTGTTTACAGGAAGATGTTCAGCTATAGACCTCATTTTTTCAGATCATGTTTCCAAACTGACTGACACATTTACAAAAGGCTTTTATTATAATGCTACTGTATCAATTTCACAAACATTTCCTGTACCTGATATAACACAGGCAGTTTCTGATATAACAACAGCAGAAACATCTCCAGAAAACTTTGCCATGCCGGATGAAACATCTGATGCTAATGACACAACAAAGACAGAAACATATTCAGTCATTGAGATGACACAGGCAGAGCAATCTCCAATAACTTTTACAACACCATCAAAAACGTCACCTGTACCTGATAAAACCCAGAGAAAAACATCTAAAATAGCTGAAACAACACAGGTAGAAACATCTACAATACCTAAAACAACACAGGGAGAGACATATCCAGTAACTGTAACAATAACAGAAGAAGCATCTCCTGTAACTGAAGCAACAATAGAATCTTCTCTTGCACCTGATACAACAAGGGCAGAAACATATCCATTAACTGATACTACAGCAGCAGAAACATCTACAGTAGCTAATACAACACAGGCAGAGGCATATCCAGTACCTGGTACAACAATAAATATAGCTGAAGTAACAACAGAATCTTCTCTTCTACCTGATACAACAAGGGAAGAAACATATCCAGTAACTGATACAAGAACAGAAGAATCATCTCCTGTAACTGAAACAACACCATCAGAAACTTCTCCTTTAATTGATACAACAAAGACATCTCTAGCAACTGACACAACAACATTAAAAGCGTCTTCAGTACCTATTATAACAAAGGCAAAAACATTTCCTGTAACTGAGACAACAGAAGAAGAAGAAGAAGAAGTGTCTTTGGTAACTGATACAACAACAATTTATGTACCTGATACAACACAGGCAGAGACGTATCCAGTAATTAATACAACAACAGAAGAAGCATCTCCTGTAACTGATACAACACCATCAGAAATGTCTTCTTTAATTGATACAACAAAGGCAGAAACATATCCAGTAACTGATAAAACAACAGAAGAAGCATCGCCTGAAACTGAAGCAACAACAGAATCTTCTCATGTAACTGAAACAACAAGAGCAGAAAAATATCCATTAACTGATACAACGGCAGCAGAAACATCTACAGTAGCTAAGACAACACAGGCAGAGACATATCCAGTAACTGATACAACAACAGAAGATGCATCTCCTGTAACTGATACAACACCATCTGAAACATCTACTGTAATTGAAACAACACTGGCAGAGACATATCCAGTAACTGATACAACAACAGAAGATGCATCTCCTGTAACTTATACAACACCATCTGAAACACCTACTGTAATTGAAACAACAAAGGCAGAAACATATCCAGTAACTGATACAACAGCAGCAGAAACATCTACAGTTGCTAAGACAACACAGGCAGAGACATATCCAGTAACTGATACAACAACAGAAGATGAATCTCCTGTAACTTATACAACACCATCTGAAACACCTACTGTAATTGAAACAACAAAGGCAGAAACATATCCAGTAACTGATACAACAGCAGCAGAAACATCTACAGTTGCTAAGACAACACAGGCAGAGACATATCCAGTAACTGATACAACAACAGAAGATGAATCTCCTGTAACTGATACAACACCATCTGAAACGTCTCCTTTACTTGAAACAACAAAGGCAGAAACATATCCAGTAACTGATACAACAGCAGCAGAAACATCTACAATACCTAAGACAAAACAGGCAGAGACATATCCAGTAACTGATACAACAACAGAAGATGCATCTCCTGTAACTGATACAACACCATCTGAAACGTCTCCTTTAATTGAAACAACAAAGGCAGAAACATATCCAGAAACTTATGCAACAGCAGCAGAAACATCTACAGTAGCGAAGACAACACAGACAGAGACATATCCAGTAACTGATACAGCAACAGAAGATGCATATCCTGTAACTGATACAACACCATCTGAAACATCTACTGTAATTGAAACAACAAAGGCAGAAACATATCCAGTAACTGATACAACAGCAGCAGAAACATCTACAGTAGCTAAGACAACAAACGCAGATACATATCCAGTAACTGATACAGCAACAGAAGATGCATCTCCTGTAATTGATACAACACCATCTGAAACATCTACTGTAATTGAAACAACACTGGCAGAGACATATCCAGTAACTGATACAACAACAGAAGATGCATCTCCTGTAACTTATACAACAGCATCTGAAACCTCTTCTTTAATTGAAACAACAAAGGCAGAAATATATCCAGAAACTTATGCAACAGCAGCAGAAACATCTACAATACCTAAGACAAAACAGGCAGAGACATATCCAGTAACTGATACAACAACAGAAGATGCATCTCCTGTAACTGATACAACACCATCTGAAACATCTCTTTTAATTGAAACAACAAAGGCAGAAATATATCCAGAAACTTATGCAACAGCAGCAGAAACATCTACAGTAGCGAAGACAACACAGACAGAGACATATCCAGTAACTGATACAGCAACAGAAGATGCATCTCCTGTAACTGATACAACACCATCTGAAACATCTCCTTTAATTGAAACAACAAAGGCAGAAACATATCCAGAAACTTATGCAACAGCAGCAGAAACATCTACAGTAGCGAAGACAACACAGACAGAGACATATCCAGTAACTGATACAGCAACAGAAGATGCATCTCCTGTAACTGATACAACACCATCTGAAACATCTACTGTAATTGAAACAACAAAGGCAGAAACATATCCAGTAATTGATACAACAGCAGCAGAAACATCTACAGTAGCTAAGACAACACAGGCAGAGACATATCCAGTAACTGATATAACAACAGAAGATGAATCTCCTGTAACTGATACAACAGGATCTGAAACGTCTCCTTTACTTGGAACAACAAAGGCAGAAACATATCCAGAAACTTATGCAACAGCAGCAGAAACATCTACAGTAGCGAAGACAACACAGACAGAGACATATCCAGTAACTGATACAGCAACAGAAGATGCCTCTCCTGTAACTGATACAACACCATCTGAAACGTCTACTGTAATTGAAACAACAAAGGCAGAAACATATCCAGTAGCTGATACAACAGCAGCAGAAACATCTACAGTAGCTAAGACAACACAGGCAGAGACATATCCAGTAACTGATACAACAACAGAAGATGCATCTCCTGTAACTGATACAACACCATCTGAAACATCTCCTTTAATTGAAACAACAAAGGCAGAAACATATCCAGTAACTGATACAACAGCAGCAGAAGCATCTACAGTAGCTAATACAACACAGGCAGAGACATATCCAGTACCTGGTACAACAGCAGAAATAACTGAAGTAACAACAGAATCTTCTCTTGTAATTAATACAACAGCAGTTGAAACATCTCCAGTAACTGATACAAAAACAGGAGAAGTGTCTTCAGTATCTGTTACAACTAAGGCAAAAACATATCCCATAATTAATACAACAGAGGCAGAAGTATCTTTGGTAACTGATACAACATTATTAGAAACTTCTCCTTTAGT
Organism: Mixophyes fleayi; assembly: GCF_038048845.1. NCBI lineage: Eukaryota > Metazoa > Chordata > Amphibia > Anura > Limnodynastidae > Mixophyes > Mixophyes fleayi. The sequence continues at coordinate 30,300,457 of NC_134405.1, read as the reverse complement.
TGATACAACAAAGGCAGAGACATACCCAGTACCTGGTACAACAACAGAAGTAACTGAAGTAACAACAGAATTGTCTCATGTACCTGATACAACAGCAGGAGCTGATACAAAATCACAGACAGAGACATCTCCATTAACTGATATAACACGGTCAGAAACTTCTCATTTAATTGATACAACAAAGGCAGAAACATATCCAGTAACTGATACAATATCAGCAGAAACATCTACAGTACCTGTTACAACAAAGGCAAAAACATCTCCCGTAATTGACACAACAGTGGCAGAAACATTTCCTATAAGTGATGTAACACAGGCAGAAACATTTCCTGTAACTAGTATAACAGCAGAAACAACTCCTGTGCCAAAAACATATAGTGTACCTGATACAACACAGACAGTTTCTGATATAACAGCAGAAGAAACATCTCCAGAATATGATATAACACTGGCAGAAACATCTCATGTTACTGATACAACAATGGCAGAAACATATACACTACTTTATACAACACATGTAGTAACATCTCCTATACCTGATGCAACACAGGCAGAAACATCAGCTATGCCTCATGTAACCGTAGCAACATCTCCAGTACATGATACAACAACAGCAGATTCATCTCCTGTAACTGATACAACACAATCAGACACATTTCCAGTACCTGATACAACACAGGCAGAAACATCTAAAATAACTGAAATAACACTGGCAGAAACATCCCCAGTAATTCATACAACACAGACAGAATTATCTTTGATACCAGATACAACAAGAGCAGAAACATCACCTTTACATGACACAACAACAGGAACCATACATTCATCACCCTATACAACACAGGCAGAAGCATTTCCTATAACTGATACAACACTGAAAGAAACATCTCCAGAACCTGATATAACAACAGAAACATTTCCTGTAACCTCTACAACAAGAGCAGCAACATATCCAGTAATATATACAACACAGGCACAAAATACAGCTCTTGTAACTGATACAACAATAGCAGAAACATCTCTGGCAGCTGAAACAACAATAACAGTAGAATATCCTGTAACTGATACAGCAAGAGTAGAAACATCTCCTTTAACTCCTACCACAAGAGTAGAAACATCTCCAGTACCTGACACAACAATTGAAACATTCCCTTTAACTGATAAAACATCAACAATATCTTGTCTAACTGATACAATAGCAGCAGAAACATCTCCAGTACTTGAAACAACACAAACATCTCACATCACTGATACAAGAGCAACAACATCTCCAGAAACTGATATAACAACAACAGAAACATCTCCAGCATCAGATAGAACAATAGAAACATTTCCTCTAACTGATACTACACAGCATAAAACATCTCCAGTAACTGATATAGCATTAGCAGAAACAGCTTCTGTAACTCATACTAGAACAAGGGAAACATTTCCTGTAACTGATACAAAAATAACTGAAACATTTCCAATAACTGATACAACACAGTCACAAACATCTCTGGTAACTGGTGTAACATCAAATGAAACAAATACATCAAGGAATAGAACATCTGCTGTAAGTGTTACAACAAGAGTAGAAACAGTGCCTATAACCAATTCAGGAATGGAAGAAACTTCACTTGTAACTGACACAGAAACAGCTCCCGTAACTGATACTACTGTAGAAATATCAACTGTGACACATGCAACATTTGGGAGTAAAACACCTTATATGACTGACACAAAAACAGTATCATCTGTAACCAAACTGAGTACTGCAAACACTTCATCAGCAACTGATTCAATGGAAACTGAGACAACTACTTCAGCTGATAACAGTGTACCAGAAACATCAGCAACAGATCCTTCTTTTTCTATGACAACTGCAGAAAAAGTTTCTCCAACAACTCATATGGCATCAACAGAAACATACCCGGTGACAACAAAGGACATTAAAACTCTTCCTTTACGAAGCACAGCGGTGGCAGAAACACCAACTGTACTTGATGCAACAAAAGATTCAATGTCAAAAATAACAGCCACAGGAATATTGACAACAGACTCATCCACTACTCCAACAATCAATTCTAGCTCAACAGCAGTTGCACAAATCACCCCGACTCAATTCCCTGGAACACAGACAATTACTGCTTTTATAACAACCCTAGCAGCAACAGTACCTTCAACCACAACCCAAACAAAAACATCATACTTTACTACAACTCCCACTACAACAACGATCACAACTACCCCTACTACAATTACTATTGCCACTACAAATGAACCACGTAAGTAACTGTTTTCTGTTATATTCTCCTTAATATAAAAATCCGGCCCTAGGGAATGAGCTAATTATTACAATTGATATATAATTTGCATATGATATTTTTATACAGTATCTACATTTTACTGCAGAACATTGGTACTCTATACTTTATTACTATGACATTATACCCTATATTATTATATCTTCATGGCGTGTTGTTGGCTTGTAGCCAATTGCTAAAGTCGCTAAAGGTTCTGTTCTAGAACAGCTTTTGAGAAATTGTCTTATACTTATGTGGATGCCTTAAACAAACTGGCATATTTAACATGGGTTCAGAGTGGGCAATGTATTTGGGCCCATAAGTCAAGCAGGTCCTGCATTGTCACCTTGACTTGTGGGCCTGCTGCACCCAGACCGACATAAATAGTCAGACAGTGTTAGCATCAGCAGGATATGGAGAGTCAATTTGTATAGGCAGAGACAGAGTAGGGGGCCAGGATGCTATAACCGCTGCATTGCCTCCTATCTTTACCCCAGTCATAGGTTGGTGGAGCCAAGAGCCTACAACTATTCAATGGCACCTCCCCTGGACTTTAAGAGTATCTCCAAAGCCCCCTATATGACACTGTCATTCTCCTAGACTTGGATAATTAGCTCTTCTGAAAGAGCAACAGTGAAGCACGTTCATGTCAGAGTCAAAAGTCAATAGAGTTTATTACCGCCATCAACAGTATAGAAGCTGGAGCTGGCAATAATATTTTTGCTATTTAATATAATTGTTAAATTCCAGTTGTAATTTCTCCATGTAAAAGTAAACTGTCTTTATCCATTTGTTGGTGTTTTAAAGTACAATAATAAATGTGTTTGTCTTCTATATTCTTTACCCTTCACTGATTCTTTACCGTGTGGGTATTTTGAAATGATATAGAAGCATATTTTGAACTAATTTCATATGCTTTTACATACATTCATCAGGAAGGTAGTTTAAATATTTCACATTGGTGCTGAGATATTTTTGTACTCATAATATATGTTTGTTTGGGTGTCACTATCAGCCAGTAACCTGTTGTCACTGGCTGCTCTTTGTGGTGTTGCTTGACTACCAGCCACTCACCAACTGTGAAGGTGTCACCAGTTGTTTGACTGCCACATTGGCACCTGTAACTGGTTATGCTTCAGCACTTCTTTGCTTGTTACTCTGATGAATTTCTCCTGACTGCTTTTTTGGATCAGGACTGCTGCTATCTGGCAGAGCGCTGAGGCTGGATGCTATGATCCGGTGGTTGTCATTTTCTCAGCTCTCAAATTCCTGACACACCTTACAGCTACTTTAGAATAGTGAAGACTGTAAGAGTGACAAGCACAAAATGTAGAATTACCATGTAACAGGCAGCCAATGTTTCCCCCACATTGAATGACTGGCACATGTAAAATGCGACTTTTACAAATTCCTCCAGGAACATATTACATCACTTCTAGTAGCCACAGTGAAAATTACGGTTTTAAAGCAGAAATGACCGGACCCACCATCTGGATTACATTATACATGCGGCAGGTCCAGACATTGCTGCTTTAAAACCGGCATTTTCATTCTGGCAATTACAAGTGATGTCATTTGTTTCTGGAGAGATTTGTGAAAGTGGCATGTTACATGTGTAGTGCCGGCAGAAATGATGGCCTGCACGTGTGCACTAATATCAGGGAGTGATAAAGCTCTGCTCACAGTGACATCACAGAGACAAGGGAGAGAGGGAAAAGTGACAGTTAGGTGAGAGGAATGACTTTAAACTGGCAGTTGAAGAGTGGAAGCTGGTTCCTGTCTGCAATGAAACCTGTGAGCCGGTCAGAGAAGAACCCTGTGATGTTGTCAGCAGAAAAGCCCTGTGAGTCTCTGGAAAAAAATCAGCCCAGGAGGAAAAAGCCGGGAGGGACAGAAGAGTATCAGCTCTGATAGGAGGGAGAGCCCAGTCAGACTTATCAACTAAAGAGTATCAGCTCTGATAGGATGGAGAGCCCGGTCAGACTTATCAACTAAATAGTATCAGCTCTGATAGGATGGAGAGCCCGGTCAGACTTATCAACTAAAGAGTATCAGCTCTGATAGGAGGGAGAGCCCGGTCAGACTTATCAACTAAAGAGTATCAGCTCTGATAGGAGGGAGAGCCCAGACTTAGAACAAAGTGGTGACAAGAAACACCTGAAAGAAATTGGCTAGTGAGGCACTCCTGTCCCTTCTCTATAAATAAAAGAAACTTTATTGGCATAATATTAAAAATTACATACAGGTATCGAAAGAGCGGCGAAATATTAAAAAAAGGTATTATGTGATAAAGTATAGAAATAAGTGAAATAAAAGAACCCTTCGGAGAAGCCGGTAAATTAGTGAGTATCTTTGGTAGACAGAGAAGAGTCTTTAATATCCACTCTTATTCTGTATCACAATAGGTTCATATATACTCGAATGTGTTGTGTTAATCATAGGTTCACATCATACATTAGCTGCGCCAAGTATATAAGTGCATAAACCATTCAACTTCAGGGAGGTTTGCCGGATATTGGCCTAGGGGTCAAATAGCAAGCATTTAATTAACATAAAATAATGTATATAACCACTTTAATTGTGTCAGATACGAGTGTATAGGTTCACTAGACCCACTGGATGTCCAACCAATTAGGTAGATATGTAAGATACTCTAGACAGGTATGCCTGTTCAAATAATATTGGTAAGTGAGATCCCTCTCAGCATAATTATATTATAGAATTATCAAGTAAATAGGTAGAGGGTCCTAAATCATCTACTGTTCTGCCTACTGTAGGCAGAACGGGAAGCACTAGAGCGATAAGTACAGTTAATAATAACCAGACTTTCTGGATTTATATACCCACATGTTATTAAAGTATACCATATCAGAAACGCCATATGAACAGGCGTGAAATAAGGATTATAACAATTGGTACAATTATAAGTAACCAGACTATCTGGATCAATATAATGATCGCAATGGATTATTTCATCCATACATATGGGATATAAGTACTCTATAGGTTAAAGATGCCATATCAATGGGTATGATATCTTACCACATACTCTTACTTAGATGATTTAGGACCCTCTACCTATTTACTTGATAATTCTATAATATAATTATGCTGAGAGGGATCTCATTTACCAATATTATTTGAACAGGCATACCTGTCTAGAGTATCTTACATATCTACCTAATTGGTTGGACATCCAGTGGGTCTAGTGAACCTATACACTCGTATCTGACACAATTAAAGTGGTTATATACATTATTTTATGTTAATTAAATGCTTGCTATTTGACCCCTAGGCCAATATCCGGCAAAACTCCCTGAAGTTGTATGGTTTATGCACTTATATACTTGGCGCAGCTAATGTATGATGTGAACCTATGATTATCACATCACATTCAAGTATATATGAACCTATTGTGATACAGAATAAGAGTGGATATTAAAGACTCTTCTCTGTCTACCATAGATACTCACTAATTTACCGGCTTCTCTGAAGGGTTCTTTTATTTCACTTATTTCTATACTTTATCACATATTCCCTTTTTTAATATTTCGCCGCTCTTTCGATACCTGTATGTAATTTTTAATATTATGCCAATAAATTTTCTTTTATTTATAGAGAAGGGACAGGAGTGCCTCACTAGCCAATTTCTTTCAGGTGTTTCTTGTCACCACTTTGTTCTAAGTTATACTGCTTAGTTGGCGAGAGCACCCCCTCATAACAAACCTCTTTATATTTTCGGGGTGGATTACATGAGGATGTCCCGGCCTTAGAGCGGAATGAACTTCTCTCTCTCCAGGAGGGAGAGCCCAGTCAGACTTTTCAACTCAACCCTGTCTGCCAGAATAAAGACAAACCAGAGATTGAGCTTCTTGAAAGTGTAATGGATACTACAGAGTGTCACCATTAAAAGAGATTTAGATTTGTAAAGCTAAGGAAACTGACACTAGTGACTTTATTCTGGAGCCTTTTCTACCATAGTCTACTGTTTCTGGGATAGAGTAGTGAAGAGACATTTGACATTAATTTCGTCATAAGACCTCTTAACTGCATTTTATTGCTAAATATGCATATATTGATGTATAACATGTTAAGTCAGTGGATATGTGTTGAATTTAGAATGTGCTATTGCTAGACATTATTACAGTTAGGGAATAATTGCAAGTAAGCATTTAAGGTAGAGGTACCTCTTGGCTAGGGAAAGAGAGGTTAAGGTATTGCATTGATGTGAATGAGTTCTCTGTAGAGCACTGCGGAATTAGTGGCGCTATATAAATAAACGATGATGATGATTCTTGTACATTTACCATATTTCACCTGTTTGAAAGGGATTCTTTGAAAATACAGTTTTTATAAGAGATATTCTATTTTGGTATATATAAGGTCTAATCAGACATGAAAATCCTTTGAGAACACGGGCCCAATCATTAAAAGTGCTGGCAGGACTTTCAAAGACCAATTTGCCTATTGCTGTCTCTTACTGTGTGTGCCTATGGTTTTGTTAGTAGGGGCGGAGGGTTCCTCGGTCTCCCTCTGGCGTTGCCACCCAACAAAGAGCCTACTGCACTCAGACCAAGGTGGAGGCACTGCGCTGACTGAGAATAGAAGTAAAGGAAACACCACAGGTCACAATACACTTTACATAGACACCCAGCTGATCTACTGGAATGGGGGTGCTACACATGTGTGGGTCATTCAGTGTGGGGGAAATAGGGACTGTCTGTTGTCTGTTAGAAGACAAGTCTACATTTTGTGCTTGTCGTTCATATAGTCTTCGCTATTATAGCATCGCTGTAAGGTGTGTCGGGATTTTAAGAGCTGAGAAAATCAACCACACCTTTATGCTCAATGCAGGAAAGCAGTAAAATAATTACAATGTTAACTATGCTGCTCTCAAGAACAATGCAAAAATTTAGTGCTGATGAAGTTTATTGCTCCATAACTTTTACAGGAGCTTTAATAAACCACTTAAAGTTAGTGATGTTAGACAACATCATAAAATGTAAAGAACTTGTACAGAAGTATACAATCTAGGAAAATTACTTGTTCATGTACATCCACCTAGATTATTAACCTTGAAGAACTAAACAACATTGCTGTATGCTATACTGAATATAATACATAGCTGGTCTGCTGTCACTGTAAGATGTCAAATGAAAAATAACAAAACAGAACATTAAATATTTCAAAATTGCTTTAAAATTCTCTTCCTCAGTAAAATGTCAGAATGGAGGTTTCTATGATCAAAATAAATGCATATGTCCAGAATTGTTCTACGGGTCCCTGTGTGAGTCCATCATAGACAGATCTCCACCAGGTAAGCTTCTAAATTATTGACTAAACTTGACTATGCACAGGTCTCATCCAACAGTAAGTCATAAATGTGAGGATTAAGTGATTTAGAGAAAATAATCAAATATTTTATGAGGAACCTATCTATTAAGTGCTGGATTACTGGAAGATTAAGGAACATAAAGTTTGATTGCATGATAAATACTCCAGACTATAGGAAAGGGTATTTTCTTGATATAGTATGTGAGTTTCTTGATAATGTGAGCAGTGACCCCTATTTCTGGAAGTAGACATGACTACACCCACAGTAGATGAATTGTCAAGAGAAGAAAATGGGTCAGGAACGCTTGGTCCTGATATGTAATACATTTGAGGGTGTGTGATAGGATTTTTGAGTAGCTAAGAGAGGTATCCCATTGCTTTTCTTCTGGTATAGAATGTAGAGCATGGATTAGTCAAATGAAACAGAAAGTGAAAAAGTAGTAGGCTTAAGGCTGTCTACATGGAATTAAGGGACATGAAGATATTTCATAAGATTGTGCAGTTGTACAATATAAAATGTGTATAACTTATTGGACTGAATATTAAAATGTTGATGATGGCATTCCTAGAGATTAATGACTTTGGTTGGTGGCACAATCATAGCAATATGTAATAAGGCCAAAAGTAACTGTAAGGAAGAGAACAAACAGGGTAATTTAAAGACAATATTTAAAGTTTTGGAATAGTCTTTGTTGTAGCAACTGCAAAGACAGAGTTCATGGAGAAATGCAGAGGTAACTAAGAACAAGAACTTTGTCAATTATCTGGAAAAGAGGGTCCTTTAAATAAAGTTGAGGAAGAGTCTCAGAATTTAAATAGATGTAAAACAAGGTATAGTTATCACAGACAGCAAGGTTTTGGAGATGGCTTGCTCTGGGTGAATAAGAACTGAGGAACGTAAGACTCCTCAGTGAGATGTTTAGCTAGAATGAAGAAACATGGAATCATTGAGTAAAAAACAATGGAGAGTACTGGCAGATGAAGTCCAACTAGGAAACAGTGCTTCAACTAATATTATTAAATGGTTTAATATCAGAAATGCAAAATAGCGAGAGTATGGAAAGAGGCAACATTTATATGATATAAGATAAAGAGAATGTAAATCAAATGCAAAAAGATATGATGATAAATAAATAAATAAGGTGGTTTATAAGCGAGGAGCAGTTGCAATCGGGATTGGTGTAAGGTGTTTCTCAAGAAGATTCCCAATTAGGAACTGCAGTGATTGTAGCAGCATGCTAGACTGATCAGTGTTGACTAGATTAAATAAAAGAGACTCTTAGGGCTAGATTTACTAAGCTGCGGGTTTGAAAAAGTGGGGATGTTGCTTATAGCAACCAATCAGATTCTAGCTTTCATTTATTTAGTACCTTCTGCAAAATGATAGCTAGAATCTGATTGGTTGCTATAGGCAACATCCCCACTTTTTCAAACCCGCAGCTTAGTAAATCTAGCCCTTAGTGGCTGCACAATGTGGGAAGTAAAGTAGATAGAAGAAACAGATAGTAATTAAAGACAACTTGGCAAAGAGATTTTTATTAAAAAGTGTGTAGTAACTGACTATCATGTTAAATCAGACAAACAATGGGCTTAAGACTGATCTGCTTGAATTGAATTCTAGCGCTGTCCAGATTGTAATTAGCACAAGGAATGCACAAAGGCCTGCACCTGTGGTGTAGACTAAAGGAATCTGAGTTGTCTTATGCAAGATTAGTAAGAGGTGTGGCTAAAACAAGTATGAATTAATACATGAAATGAGGATGAACATGAGGAATAATAAATTTTACAATTAAATTAAATTAAAAGAAAAATTAATCAGAAAGGTCATATGATGAAATATAGAGCAATATTGAAAGTCTGAAAGTTCAAAAATGAATGATGGGGCAGGGATATCAAATGAAATAGAGGAGGTTGGAATCAAATGAAGGCTAGACAATGGAATATTGAAATAAATTAAAGAAAAAGAGCCTGCCAAAAATAATCAGAGTTCTTTATTTTGCGAGGGAAATCAAAGATAGAAAATTGATTTTTGATAGCTGATTTCACTTCTGCAGACGTTATGTATCGTGGCATGGTACAAAACTCCTTTGCTTTAATTGAAAACGAAAACAGATAGCCAGGGCAGTAGGTGTGATTAGTAAAGCTGGGGAAATGGCATATAAGAAACAATAAACGGAATGACAGTGGATGAATTGATACTCAGTACTCGAATCCGCAAAGTTCCGGTGGGCTCAGTTCTTGGAGAACCGAGCCTGAGCATCTCTATTACTGATGAATTGATACTGATAGCTTATATATCAGGATGAACCCATATCTTAGGATATTAACTGTTTATGCTGATCCAAAGACATGAATAAGGAGGGGCAGACAGGGGATATTTAAAAGCCTGTCCCATCCTACAAATGCAGGCTAATTAGGTTTCTTGCAGGAACAATCAAATTTGGGAACACAGTTCACATATCTGTCAGTATTCAGAAATAGGCAAGTGCTGTGTTGAATCCTACCTATAAACAGGCCGGGTTATTGTGTTCAGAACTCATTATAGTAGGAAAGGGTATTCTCTCTCAGCACTTTTCTCTTTCGTACTGTGAATACCCAATGTAATTCTGCAATGTAAAATGTGTTCTCAAAATTTGCTTATTTCTACAATGCAGTTGAGTTTTGCATACAGTAATGTAGAAATTTAGGTGTAAGAAATGCAGTCACTAATATTGAACAAAGACGCAAAAGGTTCATGCGTCTGAGTACAGTATATGCTGGTACTGAATCCAGCTGATGTAGAGAGACTTGTCTCTGTTTTACTTGATAGTTTTCTTATAAATACAATGGAGTGACTTTTTTTACCTATAGTCAAGGCAATTAACACCTCCTTGGAAGTGCAGCTAAAAATCAATAAGGAATATTCGGAAAGTCTGAATGACACCAAAACTCCGGAATATAAGGAATTTGAATTGGAGTTTAAAACAGAGGTGAGAAATCAGATCTTATTCTCATGCCACATGCTTTTTATATAATAATTCACTATCCATAATATCTGCCCTCTGCTCCTTTCTTTCTCTGTACAGATGAGCTCAGTATATTCTAATGTCCCTGGCTACAAGGATGTGGAAATATTATCTATCAGGTGAGTGTCTGGGCAATGTTTACTGGAGGACAACAAGAGCTTCACGGATAGTGTGTTTGTATGTTAGGGAATTTAGACAGTAAGCCCCAATGGGGCAGGGACTGATGTGAATGGGTTCTCTGTACAGCGCTGCGGAATCAGTGGCGCTATGTAAATAAATGATGATGATGATGATGATAGTTCTGCCATTAAGACCTAGCCTAATAATATAAGCTTTGCCAGATGGTAGTCTTTACTCTATTCTTCTCTCTGGTCACTGTGAGAATATGGGGAAGTCAAGTGGACATATTTTACATATAGCGCTATAGTTGCAACCACTAGTGAACCTGACATTCTATTATCACATCTAAAATCAAAGCAATATACAATTCCCATAACACCACTGTTGACAACAGAAGACACAAAGCTGTATAAAAAGTTGTAAAAGTTATGTAAAGTTTCATGCACTTCTTTTTAAAAGTGTAAAATTAATACATTTATCACCCATTAAACATGAAATATGTTTTTTCTGTTGCTGAAGTGTGTATTAACTATGAGATCCTTAAATGGATCAATATTAAGAGGAAGTTGAACATACCAGAGGACAACACAACTCGCTTCATTGGCATTAATAGGTACTTTTAGAGTAAGTAATTTAGCAGTGCCCTTTTGGCTTCTGGCCCTGATACATTACTGGTGCACACTATTAGGTTCTCAATCCTAAAATATTTTTCTTTGGTGAAATATTCTTTATGTGTAATTCATGCATAATGAGCTGTAATTTTAACTCCATCCTGAAAATGAACGTTTGTAACAATTTTTGTCACCAAATTACTTCTCAGTTACATTTACTATGATTCTGTAAATATTGCTAAGATTTGTTGTTTATAATGCAAATTTCCTCCAACTAACAAAGCTGGCAAATTTTATGTTTGACAAAAAAGGCCCATTATAACTTTAAAGGTTATTCAAAAAAATTCAACAAAGAATGTTTGATATTAGCAACAATTTGAAATCTTTCAAAGGTCTTTCTTCAGCACAAGTGGAAAATCCAGTGCTGAATTCAATATTTTTGTGTTATCTGTATTAGGTCATTAAAGTACCCTTTTCTGATAGATTTAATTAATATTATTGAATTTTTTGTGCACTGAACTATCTGACCAGTTTATGAACAAAAACAAGGAGGCTGTGTGGGCAGCATGGTGGCTTAGTGGTTAGCACTTCTGGATCACTGCACTGGGTTCATGACTTTGATTCCCGACCAAGGTCTTAACTGTGTGGAGTTTGTATGTTCTCCCCGAGTTTGCGTGGGTTTCCTCCGGGTGTTCCGGTTTCCTCCCATACTCCAAAAACATAGTGGTAAGTTAATTGGCTGCTATTAAATTGCCGTTAGTCTCTCTCGGTCTGTGTGTAATTTAGGGGATTTAGATTGTAAGCTCCAATGGGGCAGGGACTGATGTGAATGAGTTCTCTGTGCAGTGCTTCGAAATTAGTTGCGCTATATAAATAAAGAGATGATGATGATGATGATAAAGATGAAGCTAATCGTTATTATCAGCTTTACCAGCCCCCTTTCCCTTAAAGTTGCCAATATTTAGCAGTCCCCAGATCTTATGCACATAACTGCAGCTGCTCATTAATACCAACACTCCAATAGCAACAATCGAACAACAGGGACAGACAAACTCAAACTCAAAATAAAAAACATGCTAAACTAAAAAAAAGAAAAAGAAAAAACAGGAATGCAACAGAGGTACCAAGTAAGCACATAGGGCCTGATTCATCTTCGGACTTAAGTCACTTTACGAGCCATATCTTCCATGAAATAGCCCTGCACATGCTCAGAAATGGACCTTACACCAATCAACGCAAGTGCACGCAATTCATATCTGAATGCAAATGACACTTACTACTGCCTATGGCTTGAAGGGTGGAGTTGGAGAGCGAAAGTGTGGGTGAACATAAACACTGTTCAGTAAGAGCGCGCCAACGAAGATGTGGCCGATTCAGGTTCTGCATTTCTCTAAATCTTATATTATTCTTTAAAATTTACACCCTCTATTTAGCTCAGTCCTTTTGGTTCCACTGAGTAGTGAGGCCCGGTATTCCTATAGTGTGATTTCTTATTTATTAATTTATTAATTTCTTATTTATTAATGACCTATTTTGTTTTTACTATTAGAACTTTATGCTGCTTATGATATTCTTAAAGTGGCTTTCTACTATGATTTTTGCCTACATGGCTTATTATATACTCATGCAGCATAATATTTACTCATATAACTTCCTTCAGTAACTCTAAGACCCTTTTTGGAGCTTTTATCTCTAATTTATATCATAGATTCATATTATAAGCTAAAAAACAAAGTTTTATAAGGCATATATTTCCAGTATTTCATTCCCATGCATTAAAAACCAGCCAGCTCAGTATAACATTCATTTGACTGCTGCTTGCAGCCATTTTATAACATTCATTTCATTGCTGCTTGCAGCAACCTTATGACTGTAACAACCCCTCTGGTGTTGTTGTTGTTGGTGCCTCCCAGTGACTGAGTATTTGGCTTAGCACTGGGACCCAGAGGAGACACACTTCTCTCACCTTCTACCGTGCCTCCCTGCTCACATCACATGCCTATACTCTCCCCCTTCCCCATTTCACACCCTAGACCCAGCACACAGAGACATTAACATAACAAACCTAAACTATGAACCTACTCTAGTTATTTATAGTTGAACAAATAAATGTTTTACTTAAATTTGATGCTTCCAGTATAACTGTCTCCCATGCCGGTTCTCCTTATTGCATGTTCCTCTTTTTTAATCTGAGCTTTTTATTACCCTTTTGTACAAGCTGTGATGATCTCTACACTTTACTTCCCACATTATACATTCTATAAATATAATTTCTTTGAGTGCATAGAAAACCATTTTAGCCTATTTTGCCCATGCACAAATTTAGGTTTCAGGATTGCATGAATCCCGTTTATAGGACTGTTTATAAATGACTCTCTGTATGTCTGTTACAGAAAAGGCAGTATTGTTGTAGATCATAAAGTTATTGCAGAGGTGGAGATAAAGGAAGATATTAATGTGACCGAGGAATATAAAACGATCTTGGAACAGGTGAAGATAGATCTGACGGCAGAAAAAGACAACTGCACTGGTAAATTTTCTGTGGCATATAATGTTGTGCTGTGTTAAAATGTCCTTTCTGCTTATGGTACATTTGCATTCATGAAAAAGTTCTGCTATAGTAACTAATTAGTGTTAGTATGGAGTGTTACACTCTGTCTCCTGTGTTTCCCTGGTGGTCTAGCGGGGCAGGAAGTGGGGTAGTGATGCAGCTATCCGCATGACGCTACTGCGCATGCGCGGACTAGAAGTTTGGTTCTCTTCTGATGTATGTGTGAGAGAAGGCACAGTCACTAGTAGGTTTATATGTGTGCTCGGAGGCATCATACAAGTGACCTGAGGCTATTACTTAAACGGAACCTGTCCATAACGTTCCTGCACAGAGGTACAGTATAACAAACGCTTACACCCTGCATATATGTATATGAAGAATACTGCTCAGTATACAAACCTGCATAAGACTGTTGTCTGATTGCTGCTACAGCTATTAAACATGTGAGTACTTGCATTACTATCACTGTTACAAGTGTTTAATAAACCAACAACTTGCTTAAGTTTAACCGTGTGTGGCCTAACATTCATATCCAACACTGCTGACACCTTTTAAAGACACCAAAAAGGTTCTGCCAACAATTAGCACCTATGTTCTCTTGAGTCTGGATCTTTAGTGGGGCAGACATATAATGTTATCTCTATGTGCCAGACATCGCATACTATGTCACATACCTGAGGTTATCAGGTTTAAATCGCCTAGCGGAAATACAGTAGCTTTTGCTAAATAGTCAGTTCCAGTTCAAACCACTGACACTGGACAGATAACAGAGTTTTAGCGGTTGCACGTAAACATTGAGACTTGCAAGTAAAATGTTGCAGCAAGAGAGTGTAGTTTGCACATTTATCTAACAGAAAGTTCACAGAGTTGGACTTTATCTTTTATCATCCTAATAATTCTGTACACCCAACATACAAGTCATACAATTATTTTCATTGCCCACTTCTTCTTTTTACAGGCAAACTGTGTATTGCTGACATTTTAGAATTGAAACAGGTAGAACCTCCAAGTATAAATGGTGAGTAAGAGAACACACAATAGATCATTGGGTGACATTGCATTTAGGAGTAAAATTTGCACTAAACAAACCTATTATATATTGAGTTAATTGTCTTACTTGCATTATTCAGGCACAAGGTAATTGCTGATTGGTTGTAGTGGCTAAAACTTTGCATCAAACTGAATCGGAGTAAATGAGCCATATTGATCTCACTACATTCACTTTATTAGATATTGAGCAAATTTAATTGTGTGGTGGAACAGGTCACTGCACGGAGGTGCTAGGTTCCTGCAATACAATATTCAAGTATTCAGGTTATTCACTTTTTCTTAATCATTCCATGGAATGCTATTCAGCAGTGTAAATGGGCTCTATGGCGCTGCTTGGGTTAAAGTAGACGTCATGACAGATAGCCAAACAGTAGAGCAAAAAGTGTTGATAGGATGTTTACACTAGTTAGAAACAGAGATTATGTTGAAATATCAAACTGTGGCAAAACAAGGAAATGGCGATATAGAAATATAATAAGGGATTGTGTAACATCCTCATCATCCTATCATTGTCATCAGCTATTTATATAGCGCCACTAATTCCGCAGCGCTGTACAGAGAACTCACTCACATCAGTCCCTGCCCCATTGGGGCTTACAGTCTAAATTCCCTAACACACACACACACACACAGAGAGCAGGGTCAATTTTGATAGCAGCCAATTAACCTACTAGTATGTTTTAGGAGTGTGGGAGGAAAGTGGAGCATCGAGAGAAAACCAATGCAAACACGGGGAGAACATACAAACTTCACAGAGAGAAGGCCATGGTCAGGAATCAAACTCATGACCCCAGTGCTGTGATCCAGAAGTGCTAACCACTAAGCCACCGTGCTGCCCATATGCATCACACCCCAATCCGAAATGAAAAAAAAACCCACAATGACATATGCTAAATTGCAATCATAATAGAAGAAAGATTTTTACCATTATCAGATGCACATTTATGAATTTCTAACACGTCAACAATGACAACAGATTCAGGGAAGGAAAGAGGCACAGTCTAACATCATCCACTTTAAATCTCACTTGAATGAAGGACGGTGAAATTCAGGAACATGAGATGCAGACAATAAAACTACTCAGGTAGATATTTCATGTGGCCACCTACAACTTCAACTGGTGAATTATATTAATGTTGTACACCCACTAATGCTTGCACAAGATTGAGTGGCATATATCCAGATCCTGCTCTTTGGTCAGCCCAGTGGATGAAAAATTGCCTCACTCTGACTTCAACTGTTGCCTCCTTTAACTTTCTGGCCCTTTATTATCTTTTCTGTTGGTGATGGAAACTGTGGGTGAAGTCTGTAGTGTCTCTAGACTGGGCCTGCTTCACCACCTGGTGTGATGCTGGACAGGTAAGTAGTTCACCCTCCACCGATGTACACAGGATAGGTGTTGACTGTGCTTCCCAGACCTGGAGAACTCTTTAGCAATGTATAGGTGTCAAGGCAGGAGCCTTTCTCAATAGCACAACAGGATGCATCCTTCACCAATATCACAGTCAGCTTTCTGGTCTGCTCTGTCCCACTGAGGCATTGCAGATGAGGCTAGGGACAATCTTAATGTAACGCAGTGTTCAGTGAAGCTGTGATGTCCAAGGATCACTGCCTATGCTATGATGCACACTGAAGTTTAACAGGGCCTTCCTTTTGCCGCTAGACAATCATACATTGTTTCATACACTGGCTGAGTTTGCATGGCTTATGATGAGAGGAATACCAGGAATTTCCTGCTCCAATACTACATAAATAAAGACTAATATAATTTCTATTGCTGCTGGAAAAACATTTAACAATTCTTTGGCGCACCATTCATTTAAATTGGCCCATTCATTACAATTGGGTTTCTACATCTTGCAAACATTCTGTGGAGAGCCATTTATTTAAATGGGCCCATTCATTTCAGTGGGGTTTCTACATGTAACAAACACCAGGTTTAAATGAATAGGCCATTGAGATGGATTGGAAAAACTATGTGCCTGATTCATTAAGGAACTTAGGCAAGAATTTGAGAAAGTTTTCTTATTTAAGGTTTCTGGACAGAACCATGTTGCAATGCAAGGGGTGTACATTAGATTATTATTTTGCACATTATTTAAATACTGGCTGTTTTTTCATATAGCACATAAATTATTTCTGATTTCTTAGAGAGTCTTAGTCAATTTAAACTTAATGAAAAAATGATTGTAGATTTCCCCTCTGCCTGCGAGTATGTTGTTTTTTAATGCGCCCCTATCATAATCAATATTGTTCTCTCTACTGTGAAATATAAGGTATGAGAAGTCACTTAGGAGTTTTATAATGCTCAGTAGGGTAAGAAATATATCCTTAACTTTGCTGACTAGTGATGTCAGAGTGTGACAATAATATTAATGTAATTCACAATGGTGTTTATTTTAGAACATAACTCACAATACAAGTGTAGGATGTAGCTACCTCTCTTATTTGTAAGGGTGCAATCTGTTCTCTCAAAACCCCACCACCGACCTTGCCCACCCCTACCTCTCCTGTCAATTCTGCCATGATCATACACAAGTGATCAGAGTGCTCCATCTGTTTCTTTGAGCCACTAGCATTTATTACCCTGAACTGTTGTGGAGGAGAAAGTGAGCTCCTATCAGCCAGTAATAGCAGAAGCGGCATAGGGTGCATAGGAGGTGAGTGAGTAAACACTTTACAGCAGGGAATAGGCTCTCTATTCTATACTAGCCACCAAGGAATAGACTTGCTGGGAATGAGCTCTGCATTGTGCAATATCCTACAAGCTTTGTGTTGTGCATTAATCATCAGTGATGGGCTCTGAGTTACTCTGTGATTACTAGGGAATGGATTCTGTATTATGTTATAATGATAAATTAGGCCCCCTTGCAAGGAGGGGGTATATTTTGTCTACTTCTACTTGGGTGCCAAGACATTTGGTTCCATTACTGATAATTCATGATGCTAGAGTGAAGGACAACTATATAGTACTCCTCCATCCTTAGTTATTGTAGTCAAAGATTACACTGCTAACAATACACCAGGGGTTATCCTAAAAGTTTACTAACCACCCTTGCACCCAGAACCACTCACCATGCGAAATATAAGTCATTGAGGAGCTCCATAACTTTTATAAATACACTCTAGACCCTTGAGTTTTTATAGGGTCACATAACTAATATCCTTACATTTATAGTTATAGGTGCATTATCCCATATATAGTTTCTTCAATTGTTTTTCATTTCCTCAGATTTATGTGAAACAAGAATCCCAGAAGGCTTCAGAAGATTTTACTCGCCTCTACTCACTTCTGAGGGCCTGACCTGTGTATCTTTCTGTGAACCAAAATCCTCCAAATATGAGAACTGCAACGGGGGTAAATGTGAAATACAGCAACATATTGGTCCAAAGTGCTTGTGAGTACTCAATCTTCTGTTATGTAGATAACAAATTTCAGATGAAATAAGCAATTATAGAAAAACACTTAATGGATACCGTAAAAAATGGACACTTGGTATAACACTGAACTCAAACTATTCCAAGGTAGAAAAAGAAGAGTATAGCCAAAAAAAGTGCAACTTCATGTAAACACAGCTACCTTTACACAAAACACTTACCCACACCTAGAAAAATAGACACATAGAATTTGATGGCAGAGAAGAACCACTTGACCCATCTAGTCTGCCCATTTGTTAACCTATGGTAAACTTCAACCCTATTTGATCCTTAGTTCTTTGCAAGCATATCCATATGTCTATCCCAAGCATGTTTAAATTGCTCTACTGCATTAGTCTCTACCACCTCATACCACAACCCACCCAGGCCTCACAGGTGCTGAGAATGATTGTACACCTAGAATAAATTCTGCTAGAATAGAATTATGATGTAGTGGATATAAATGGATATAAACAGGACTTGGTTGAATGAATATCATTGGCCAGATGTAGAGTTGGACCTACGTTTGTTTGTTCAATGTAAAAAATGCATTTCCATATTGTGCGTGCAGTCAATAAAATGTTTATGGCCATATCCATATGCATATAGAGAGGCGGAAAGGGGCAGGGAAAGGCTGGGTAAGCATAGGCAGTGTATAGTAAAGATGTGTTCTTGCAAATGGACCCAAGTCTGACCTGGATACATATGTACATGCTCCTGTCAGGTGCCATATCTCCTGTGGCAGTTATCTGGCTGTTGAAACGCTCTGCGCTGTTGATGATGAACATCAACATGGCTGTTTGCAATGTAAAATAAAAGGTTTAAATCAAATTTATTTTATAAATAAAACTAACTGCCCCCCCCCCCCCCTTTCAAAGTGCTTTCCTCACCTGCTCGCATAGCTTGTTAACTCGCAGCACTTTTGCAGGGATAACAAGTGTGAAGTGGATAGAGTTTCATCATGCTCTATGCATTCACCAGCATTTAACAATGTATGCTGAGTTTTTTTTGTGAACGGAAAACAGCTGTGTTCTTTTCCCCCCATGAACTGTTATATATCGGAGGATATTTGGAGGCTATGACAATGTAGGGTCCTTAAGAGTAGATAAATGTATAGAAAAGTGAATCCGTAAAAAATTGACTTGGGTTTGTTATAAGCCACGTAGCATAAATGATTGTACTGTAACTCAGATAACCTTTACATTTTTAAATCTAAAAGGGACTGAAAATTCATTTAGGAACTACAGGGATTACAACAAAATATTGAAATTGGGAATTAGGCTATCAAAGATTAAAGCAGAAAATGTTCATTCACTATTGTATCTCATTGCTGACCACTTATCTTCATGGGTTATCCCAGGGTTAATTCACTCAACAACTGTCAGAGCAGCAATGAGCTGCAAGTATAAGCCAGACAGAATTTAGGGCGTACTAGTAGCACCATATAAAATAGAGAAAAGAGCAAACTGCTCAAATCCATTTATAGTCTTGTGATTCTGAGGGTTAATGATGGCAGGTGAATAAAAAAATCCCCATCTTTTTTGAAATACTAAAATCAGAGAACTTAGGACATGTTTGCAAACTCATAGTAGTAACAAGATATTTTCTTTTAAATGCTGACATTGAACACATGTGATCATTTGGATACAATAAAATCCTATGAGTAATCATAGATTAACATTTATTACTGTAGTACCTGCCAAAATCATACAGATGTGACATACATCAAAACAGTATACATAATGACAGGAATGAGGGTACAGCTAAGCAGACTAATAAATGCATGAATGCAATTCAAATAACAAATCACATGGCATACAGAATACAATAAGCATAAGACATGACAGGGACAATGAGGACGAAAGAGAATGGACAGACAGGAGACATAGGGTAGAGGGCCCTGCCAGTGACAGCTTCCATTCTAGAGGGAGGGAGTAGTGAGAGACAATAGGAGCTAAAGGGACATTAAGTTTAGCAGTCCAGGCGCATAGCAGAGGAGATGGAGGATAAACAAATTTGCAGGAAGGTAGGTGAAAGAGTGGATATGGCACATTGAAAGCGGTAAAGACATTGGACAGGGAGAAAGGGGAAGAAGGGGACAAGAGAGATAAGGGTAGGATAGGAGGGAGGGTGAAGGGGTGATATTGAGGTATATGGAAAGTACATAGTAATACAGATGAATAGCAGAATGTGCATACCTCATACTGATAAAGGACTCAAGACAGAATAGGTTCTGGTAATTCCCATGTCTGACCATATGAGGTAGGCCGATCATATGAGGAGCAGAAGTCATTACCAGTTCCTCAGTATCACTTAGTACCTCCCTTTTTAGTGGGAGTCACAATTCTATCTGATTCAGTGAACTCTCTTTTGCCAACTTGGATTAGCGCTCGCAGTAACAGAGGAGTGGAGTCTAACAAACTCCTGTTTTTTGCCAGGGACTACCGCAAGGACATTTGAGCTTCTCTTCTGGTGGGTCCGCAGGACATAAGCCTGTCTCTAGACGTGACCAGCTGGTATTAAAGAGCAAAAATAGACTGGTCAAAATTCACAGAAATCAACCACATGATGCACAGGAACACTGGAGTAAAAGTATGGAGCATAATACTCTGGGCACAGGTCTGTGCATAGAGCAGGTTTAAATAGCTGGGCTGATGAATAGTGTGGGCTTCTGGTCAGCACACCCATGATCACAGATTCAGAGATTCTAAAGGACAAGGCGCATCCTGTTGTACAGATTTGAATTGTGGCACTGGTTATGGCACCTGAAGTGGAGGGGGGAGCAAAGGGAGCACGCCAGACAGCGGATCCGATAAGTAACAGACGGACTCTGATTGCTTGTCCCTTCTGTTATAGCAATATTTTAAACAGCTCAGTCATTGGTATCCCCTCTAATTTTTCTTTGGGAGTAGCATCTTTTAGCAGGTCAAAAAATATTCCTGAATACCCTGCAGCAAAACCCACACCACTGATGCCGTGGTGTTCCACTCCATGTTATTAGACCAGCTGATATCTAAGAACTGTACTTGTTTAAGTGCTTTAGATAATAGCATCAGGGTTTGATACTTAGTTAACTCTTTCAAAGTATTAGACCATGGCTCGCTCTGATCCAAGTAGGCAGTAGTCCCACAAGCTCCTCCTCTCCCCCTTTGAAGCTTTTTAAACATTTTTCTACTTTTTTAAAAAAAATTGTACTCACTACCACTACAAGCAGAACTAGCACAATTTCCTCTACAGTCATAAACATACATTTTCTTTAACTATATGCTACAATTAAGTAAACAATTGCAAAACATTACTTTTGCAATTACTACACAACACAACACTTTTGTAACTGTTACACAAGTTCATTTGTAGAACAAAATCAATACATTTCAGCAAAAGTCTCTATGTCCTACACTTAAGTACCTTGAATTACATAATATCAATTTAGTAATTATTACACAACAAAATAAAGTCACCTTCAATAATGATAACAACACAGTTCAAAACAATATTAGAAGTCACCGTTATGAAGATAAACAAGATACACAGTTATTAAGCATTCTCTTTTTGAGCAGATTTCATTAAAGTAACCCTGCTCACAGCACCAAGTTGTAACATGTTATTAAGATTACAATCCTAAAATAATAAGAGAAAGAAAGAATGATGATGATGATGATGAATGATTGAGAAACTGACAGAAAATAGTTACAAGAAAATGATATAATAATAATAAAAAAATTATGTTATTTAGCTTTGATTAATAATGTTGATAAACAAATATATGATTCCTCAGATTCACAGCACGGAGACCTAACATTCAATGAGCAGCCCGCAGGTTGATTCATACATCCTAGAATTTTCATGGAGGCAACTAGCATGGAAGTTCACCTGCTAGATAAATGTAAGAGATGTCTCCAGTGTACAATCATTTTATGGGTCTTTGTTTTCATAAGAAACAAATGGGGTGCACTACAAATTAGACAGTATATGACAGTCTTACTCTATCTGCATATAACTACATCTTGAGGTTGAAACAGGACAAAGTACAATATACCTAAGAATGCACAAATATTCACTTATCTTTTTTCTGTTTAAATTGAACCAATATCTTAGGATGGCACTCAATCATTATTGCAACTTGGGACGAACACGCTCCCAGCTACCGTGACTTTGGGGGGTGTTTGTTGTATGAGGTCACAGAATTCCATCCCGCAGTCTCTCCTTACCTATTACACAGGTTATAGACCTACTGAATCACCCCAAACAGCACTCACACCTCACACACTTCAGGTTTGTCACCACCTATTGAATACGTGCAATAGGACTCCAATATACTGTCCCACACTGGCACACAAGGCTTCTAGCTATCCACAGACTAGCAAGACCCACACCAGCAAGCAAAGGGTTAACTCTTCACACCTCCAGACTGTTACACAAAGGTAAATGCCAGCACACACAAAATGTATAAACAAATCACACACTGGCATTCAAAGGGTTAACTTGGCCGATCTATATTCTTCTTAACAGGCTAATGGATTCATTGGAATATCAAGGATGCAACATATTAAATTATAGATTTAATATACAAAAGTGCAGGGCATACATATATAAGAAATAAGTAATAAACAATTAACAGATTGATATAACATACACAAGCAAAGCAGTTTAAAATAAAAGGGGTTACATTCAGAGTAGCACTTACATGAAATGCCTTTTCTGGTCAAGGGAAATTGACTTGGAAGATGGACAGCTTATTAATGTGAATTGATTTCCCAAACAGTCTGACAACTTGCCCTTCCCAAAACAGTTTTTTTAAGCAAAATGAAATGGGACGGTCTTCACAGGAGCAGTGTTAAATGCTAATAGGAGGCAGGTATGTCCCCTTGGAGTTACTTAGGATTTGTTCAAAACGATTCCTAAATTTTTGACCTTTGGTAACTTCTCTCAGATATATCCCAGAGACATAACTCTCCCTTTAATAAACCGGTCATAATCTCCCGCACATTTAAATACCAAACATGATGGAATTATGACAATGTGACATAGCTGTTCCCGGATAGCGCTGGTACCTGTCATTCGCAAACCTGGTGTGATTTCTGCTCCTTGGTATGGAGTCACACCCAGATTTCCCAAAATATGAACTATGAAGACATTTTCCTTTGAAGCCCATATCTCTATATATCCCTATTCAAATGTGGCCTTTGTCTCCAAGATTCTCACCAAGGCATATGACTCTCTCATTTACATTTAGTGGTTCTTTGTGTTTACACTACTTATTGAAAGGAAGTCAATTAGGTAATGGAATATATGATCACAAACAATGGATTTCTGTGATCTGCATATCTTAAGCAGGTCTCCTCACAAAAGGGTTTGCTCAACCTAATTACCTCCTACTGGGCTAATTGTTTCTTTTTTAAAATCATTTGGCCAAACATTTATCTGAGTTGAAAATCAGTTTCATTTATGTATCAATGCAATATTTTATTTGGGCCCTGGCATTCAATAATCTGTTTCATCATATCAGATTTATACTCTCATCCTGACACAACTGTTTTCAAAGTGTTTTTAGATTCAGTAATACTTTCCTTATTTGTTACCTTAAATCTAGTTTTATATTTATCTTACAAATAAGTTTGTTCTCAATTTTATCATAAATGACAATGTATTTTTACTAATTAAATCAATCTTCTCACAGATATCATGTTTTTAAATAACATTCATTTTGCTTTTTATCTCTATACAGCTGCCCAAATACAGATCAATACATATATACATCTCCAAAATGCACAGGAAGGATTTCAAAATTAGGTGTCTATGGAGGCATTGGAACAGCCATCTGTCTCCTGATAATAATTATCATCACTGGGGCTTTTTTCCTTGTCAGAACCATGAGAAAAAAAAGCTGGTGAGTTGACATAATGGAAATGTAATGGTGTGACATTAAATCTATCCTTAATGTTAGAGACTTGTATAACACAGGTCTTCCATAGATAATATAAAACACAAAATAAATACTGGACATGCTCTTGCCCTACTATGGCTTTATAATATATGACATGTAATTGTATTAGCATCTGCTTGTATTTATCAGGCCATGGTTTAAAAAAATGTAAATGGAAAAATTAAATTGCATGTATATATACATCACAGTACCGTGGAAGCCTTACACAACCAGCAGAACTGAGCCATGCTTACATAGCCCCATCTGAACCATATACAACCAGTGTCCAGCATAACTGCCTTATGTCCAACACAGTCTCATATGAACCATATACAACCAGTGTTTAGCATAACTGTCTCATGCCCAACACAGTCCTGTATGAACCATACACAACCAGTGTCCAAAATAACTGTCTCATGCCCAACACAGTCTCATACGAACCATATATAACCAGTGTCCAGCATAACTCTCTCATGCCCAACACAGTCTCATACGAACCATATACAAGCAGTGTCCAGCATAACTGCCTCACTCATGTCCAACACAGTCCAAAGTGAACCATATCCAGCTGGTGTCCAGCATACCTGCCTCATGTGCACACAGTCCAATGTGAACTATATGCAGCCAGTGTCCAGCATAACTTCATTATCATAATACAGTCCCATGTGAATCACATACAACTAGTGTCCTCCTTAACTGCCTCATGCAATCACAGTCCCATGTGAACCACATACAACCAGTGTGTAGTATAACTGCCTCATGCCCAACGCAGTTCCATGTGAACCATAAACAACCAAAGTCCAGCTTCATATAGCCGCCAGATCCACCGGCATTAATGTCAGCATTGTGATTGTCGACATTTTGAATGTCGAAAATCACACTGTAGACATTTTCAAGCTGTCCCCACAATGGAGTTGTAGGTATTTACCCTGCCGACATTTTCATGTCTACAGGTTAACTGCAGACATTTCCACTGTCGGAATTTAGTACCCTACCCATGCAGCTTAACTGCCTCATGTCCAACACAGTCCCATGTTAACTATATAAAACAAGCGTCTGCATTTTCGAACTGCAAATGAACAGTAGAATGATTTACCTCTCAGTCTGCTCTGGAACTTGCTGTTTTATGAAAATAAATAAATAATAAAAGAAAAAAAAATATTTGAGTGTATGTCAAGCATGCGCATTTTAAGCAAAACCTTTTTGCCTTTTGTCATCGAAAATGTGTTTTGATTTGTCTTGCATAAAAGATCTTTTGGACTCCTAAGGTAGAGAGAGTGAGAGGAAGGGCACAGATCACAAAGATCACAGGGTCACTTCCATTACATAGTTTCATCTCCACAAATGTTTTTCACCATGTGCTGGCAAAGAGGTTTCAAAAACCACCCACAGAAACCAGACAAGTTAAGCAATGTTTTCTGTAAGCTGAATGGCATTCACAAGCCAATAACTTAAAGTTGGCTGAAGGTGGAAAAAATCACTTAAATAAAATGGCAAAACTTTCAAAATCTATATTATTTAAAAATATTTCCAGATTTGTGCCCAATATTCTAATTGATTAATTGAGTGCAAGTACAATAATAATTTATTTAGTGCATTTTTAAATAGGAAATTATTTTATATGTGTAGCAAGATGTTAGATACCAGGAAAGTAGTATACCAGGAAACATGACATATTCTTTATATCAAAAATGCTAATAACACTAGAATAATTGATCAGGACATGGCCCTGATCAGGACATGATCCAGTCTGAGATTATAACTGTATGTAGCCCTATAATGACCCATTATAACAGCCCCATGTAAGTTAGTCACAGGCTCTAATCATCATCATCATCATCTATTTATATAATCATACTGAACATACAGTCACACAGCTCAGTAACAGGTTCTAATCAGACTGTAATGGCACAAGTAAAATATTTGTGGGCAGAGAGGGACATGTGTGGATAAGGCTACTGGTCAGAGGGGGTATGTGTGTGTGTAAAGCATGTGGGCAGAGGAGGCATGCGTCAGTAAAGCTGCTGTGCAGAGGGGACGTGTGTGTAAAGCATGTGAGCAGTGGGAACATGTGTGTGAAGATACGTGGTTCCCAAATCTCTCGGACACGGTATTCAGGGACAGATAGAAGGATGATTTATTCTGCAGAACAGGATTAAATACAGCATGGCCCCATAATGATAGCAGGTCCAACAAATGAGGCAATCAGTTCAAATAAAATCAGTGAGATATGTTCCACAGTTCATCTCTGGCTAAAAGTTAGGCACACACGTCCAGCTCCCAGGTTAGCCTCTTTTATCACCTCCTAATCCCACCTTGGGATCTGTTTGTCCAGAGGAGTTGCAAAAGGTCTCGATTGATGGGCTGCTTACACTATCCAGCCCCCTCCCCTACCTCCCCAGGTGTCTTCCCTATGGTGACCCCTGCTGGGTCAGGCTCCTGGCTGGCTGTAGAGCTCACTAGGGGACAATAGGGAGCAAACAGAAATAACAATGATAGCTTAATTCACTTAACTCCTGTGGAGGTGGAATTTAACCCCTGAAGTACTTTTCCATGAAGATGTTATAATTACATCACTGATACTTCCTGAAAACAACATGGCTGAAAAGTGCAGCCCGGGTATGGATTAGATTAAGGGGTTGTAACACCATACACCATGCCTGTTGCTTTACATTGCGTATGTAAAATATGTGAGCAGAGGAGGCACATATAAGTAAAGCATGTGGGCAGAGGGGGACATATGTAAGTAAAGCATGTGTGCAGAGGGGGCATGTGTATGTAAAGCTGTTGGG
The DNA here is from genome assembly GCF_038048845.1 of Mixophyes fleayi. Taxonomy (NCBI): domain Eukaryota; kingdom Metazoa; phylum Chordata; class Amphibia; order Anura; family Limnodynastidae; genus Mixophyes; species Mixophyes fleayi. Next base: position 30,273,366 of record NC_134405.1, on the reverse strand, counting down.
CAGAGAGGACATGTGTGTGTAAAGCATGTGAGCAGAGGGGGCATGGGTGAGTAAACCATGTGAGCAAAGAGGGTACGTGTGAGTAAATCTGTTGGGCAGAGGAGGACTACAGGAGCACCAAATTGCTGTATCCTCTAATGAGGATATATTAAATTACTTTATCCCTTGCACTTTTCACCAGCTAGGCACGCCCCCAATGATGTACAGCCATGCCTCTAATGGTATGGCCAAAAAAACTCCTTTGACGGCACACTGCTGCTATTCGGTAGCACATAAATTTACGTGCTAGTCGACTATAGGAGAGACCCATGAAGTTGCTGTACCTGGGCCCAAAATTCCTCCTGACGGCCCTGATCCCCAGTGATTAATACCTTGCACTGTTTACATCAGGCACAGGTGTCCTTACAGAGGAATATGCTAGAGAGATACAGTGTGATTGTTGTCTTCTTTCCCTGGTTACCTGGTCTCTGAGCCTCTGTTGTCTCAGACCCTCATTCCAAGCTTCAAGCAGCTGCTTTGAGTATACTTTCCAAGAGTAATTCAGTATCCAAAGCAGAAAGACACATTATACAAAAGTAGGGTGTACTCTACTGCCACCATGTGGCCTTAATCATATAATTTACCAGCAACAAGCAATGAAACTTTAGCTACAGTTCGGGGGTTTCAAACAAAATACACAGATAATTGCATGACATCTTTTCCTGTACACAATTTAATTTATACAAAGGCTTGTCACTAGGTGCTGGCAAACAAGTTTCACTTTAAAAAAATGCAGGATTCTATAAAAAAGCCTAACCAGCTGCCAGCCTAGGCTGGTACTGGCAAAACTGGGTGGGCAAAAGCAAGGGATCACCAGAATTTACAGTGCCAGCAATAGAGTATGCCAACCAGGGCTGGTCCCACTGCCATAGTTTCAAACCAGCCCTAGGCCGGTCAGAATTGGGCTGGATTGGGTGATCACACAAGCAAAAAAAGTGGGCACACTCCCATCCATGCTTATCCAGCCCCATGCTGAAAAGCAGTGAATGTCGGTTAATTGTTAGAAAAGGGATTTAATTGACCATTTTGTCCTTGATGCACTACAGGTCCCTGTATGCCTAGGCCACCATTAAGTATTTCACATGCTCACTCAGTGTTCAATGAGGTGGGATTCATTATTTCAGTAGGTTAATAGCCTAACCTTTCTTAACTTTTACTATTGCTCCATGTTATAAAGGAGATTTTCATAATTGCTGTATACGGTATTACTGTATTATCACTGTGTATTTTTGAGACTGTGTAAGCTTTATGTCTGCAGTGAAGAAAATGAACTATTTGATGATAAAGATGAAAAATATGTTAAATATGGCATTTCCAGCCTGTACACACAACTAGAAGATGGTGAAGAGAGTAAGTACAATATATTGTCATCATCTGATAACTTTACAACCTAAAATATTGTTGTAATACACAAGTATATATATATATTGTGGCAAGAGTCCGTTACTGCTGAAGCACACGCAAACAACTTCTTCCTTTTTATGTAGTTTTTATTGTCAGGATGGTAAATGTTTTGACACCATACAGATTTCACAGCAATTCTGGAGACCCTACACGCTAGCTAGACAAAGACCAAATCTCTATAGACCAGCCAGCTTCCCCAGCATTGGTCTCACTGAAAAAAATGATACAAGCAAGCTTTTATACATGATACTCCTCCCCCAGCCCTAGCTTGATGGGCAGATGACACACCCACCTTCCCTTTAAGAGGAAACTCCTATCAATGGTTCTGTTTGCACAGACGCACTCTGTTTGTTTGCTGTGAGGAAGGAGCTTTCAAACCATGTGAGTTAACCAAACCTAAACTATTGTTTGTCACACATAAGTGTTTAACTGGTTTATCATCAATATAGTTGCATAACTACACCAATGATTTACTCTGCTTGCATGCTGTCTCTGCATCTTGTCAGCTAAATGCCTCCCTTTGTTACAATATATATATATATGTATATATAAAAAAAACAGGGATACTCTGCACTCTCCAAACACATAATTAATGCTGTACTAAATACTGTTCTATATTAAAAACAGGGAATGTTAGTTCCACATATTGCAAAGTTCCACATATTGCAATATATGTTTAAGCTGACCAACTCACGCCAAAGTCTTCCCAATCTGGTCAGATATATAATGTGTATATATATATATATACTCCTTTAAATATCTGTATAAATGATGATATCTCTTATAACTGATGAGAACTGATGTCATCATTTCAGTGAATTTTGTGTATTATAATTAATAGTGCACCCAACTGCGTCCGTATGCCTGCCTATGGTTGTGGGAGTCTGTGGGTACTTATAATTTCCTTATTTATTTACAGTAGGAGGAACATTATCCCATGATCAATTTATGAAATTATGATTTGTAAAGTTTTAATGTATGTCTATCACACTCATCGGGGGGAATTTAGTTCCCCACAATGTGGCTCAGAGTGCCTCTGGAACTCACTCTGCAGTGGTGAAATATCACAGATTGTTCCTCACAGCCCATAGAGGTGAGTGGGAAAATCTGTGATGTCATTCTGTTTGTGTTCCTGTGTCACCATGTAGGAAGAGGAGCAGACTCATAGCTCCCTTTTATCTGTGTCACTGTGTCACCATGTTGGAGGAGGAGCAGACTCTTAACCCTCTTTTATCTCTGCCACTGTGTCACAATGTAGGAGGAAGAGCAGACTCAAAACCCCCTTAAATCTCTGTCACTGTGTCACAATGTATTAGGAGGAGCAGACTCAAAACTCCCTTTTATCTGTTTCACTGTGTCACCCTGCACGGAGATGGACAGAATTATTGCTCCATTTTGTGGTTCACACTGCACCAGAAGGACATACTCATAGTTTCCTTCTATGTCAGCCTACAACAGGAAGGGACAGACTAGCAACTGTTGACATCTTGTGTCTTTTATTTCTCAATCATTACAGACTCTTCTTGGAGAACTTGGTTCAGTAAAGGGGAATTCAGACCCTCACTAGAGAAAATAGACCCATCAATCAAGGTTTGTTACATCCTTCTCATTAATTCATTATTTGAGACCGACATTCTTGTTTTCACTTTCTCTCTTACACTTTCTTCCTAATATATGAAGCCAGGAGGTTCTGACCCAGAAAAGATCCCAGACGGGCACACTGATGGTCAGGAGCTTGACAACTGAAGCACGTCACCATGGCTGCCACACATTACTGCTATTTATGGCATTGTGAGGCAGGGGGCGGGACCACAATGACACAATATATAATTTTATTACATTTTGAAATGCTTCGTAGGAGATTGGGTTAAATTCATTGGGTCCTGTTCGACAGAGAAGCACATTTCAGGTGCATTCTGACTGATGTAATTAAACTTCACATACAAATAGCCTTAAAATAGCCCCACTCCACAGTGTACTGAAAATAAATAAATCATTTTAAATTGGCAACATGCCCGTATGTCAAAATATTTAACAAGCCCTAGTGCTAGGCAGATTGGGGTGGTGTCCTCTATAAAAGGGAGAATAGTTGCCATAGTGAAAACCAGCCCCAACCTAGTCAAATATTTCCTAAGTGGTGATAAGGTTTTTGGAGTGTCTTTATTTAATTTAGTTTCTTTTAAAATTGTTTGTCTGGTTTTTTTCTTATAATGGTCTTACTATATAAGTTAATTGTATATCAAATTTATTCAGAGTAATTGCTCTGAAAATAAATCCTGCTCTATCTGTAGATGCAATATACTCTGATGTTCTTTGGGAACGATCCTAAGCATAGATGAGCAGAATCGTTGGTAAATTTTGCGGTTCAGAAACAGACTGGCCTCTTTCCAAAGTTGCAAGGTGAAGGTGAAGCAGTCTTCGAGATCTGCTTTTGTTCATCATTCTGCATTGCTCATTGCAGTACTGGGAACTCGGACATTGAATTTAGTTGGAAAGACAATGGTGTCAATTGGTTCTGCTCTGTGGTTTGGTTGTGGTTTGCTCCTAAGTGTTCCTATCAATATTCAAAAATGTGAGAAACACTCAAAAAGCACCATTTGTACAAGTGGATATTTTGGGCCTGAGTCATTAAGGAGAGCAAAGCATAAAAAAAAAAGTAGTAACTTTTCGCCTGGGCAAAACCATGTTGCATTGGAGGGGGGGGGGTAAATTTAAAATGATATTTATAGTTGGGACAGGGCATGTCCTAAATCAACTTTAAATTTCAGTGTAAAAATAAAGCTATCAAGTATGTGTGTACTACATGAAAAATCTACCAGTATTTTCCTTACATGCAAAACAGTAAACTAGTTTGCACCCCTTGCATTGTAGCATGGTTTGCCCAGGAGCAAACTTACTCCTTTTTTTTGCTTTGCTCACCTTTAATGACTCAGGCCCTTAATGTGTTTGTCTTGTACAGTTCTTAGAGATACAAATACAAATTACCTCTAATACTTTTCAAGCTGGTTGTGGAAGCCCACAAGTGTGACCTTTGTGTTGAGCCCTAACACTATAGTTAAGGAGATGCAATCCCATGTAGGACTCATCAGTAGCATGTTGTGTATATCAGGTCATCAGCTCACATTATGTCCTAGGACTTCTACTTCAGCCAGGTACTAGATGTTGCTACGGAGTCCCCTGGCCTAGTCACAATAAAAATTGCAAAGCTGCTGAGGGTTTTCATCTCTTTTTAAGTGGTCCTGCTATTCACTCAACAGATTATATGAATTTATTCATGCATAATCCACAAAGCTGTGTTTATACATTAGATCTTATCAGTCTACCATTAATCTAAAAGATTCACAGGGCAGTTTGCTAAAGTATTTCTTTTGTTTCATTTGATGATTTATTTCTTCACCTTTCTACTGTGCTAGATGCTTTAAGATTTTATTTCATCTTCACTTTTCTTTCTTTTACAGGTGAAAATAAAGAGACCGGAGACTGTAAGACAATTTAGCACCTTTAACTAATTTACAAGTCAAAAAAGGTCTGTTGGAGATACGCAAGAGTTATCATCTCCTATCACTATTATAATAATCATTATTATGTACCAGCTCTTATCGCTAAAGCTCATGTATGCTGTGGTGTTACCAATGGGATTTCAACTTCAGTTTCTGCTAATTGGAAATAAAGACCATTTCTAATGGATCAATGTGATGTTTACTTTATATGGAGTTTCTTTTTCATTATTTTTGCATTTCTTCTGCAAATTATAATGCCATAATACATAATAACATTGGTTCAATGGAATGGAGGAGATATGGATACAAATGACATGCATCTGCACAAGCCCTTGTGTATTGGTGTATTTTTCCTTGACTGAGTTCTGTCAATCACACCAAAAAATGACCCCATGCTCCTACATTCTTTGTGTATGTGAGAGGGGAACCAATAGGGTATAGACCAATACATTTACATTACACAATGTGCTCATTTGTACTATCTGTATCCAAAAAGGTGTCCCATCCTTTTTCTATGTTTACTGTGGCAACCAGTTTATCAATAATACAGTTACTTATTTGATCTAAGTGGTTAGTAAAACAATAAAAATATATTCTATACACAAATGACCTGGTTTTCAATGTCATAGATAAATCTGCCTTCTGTTCTTAATGATTTTGGAGAGAAAAATCTTCTTTCCAATTAAAACAATTCAGATAATAATTTAGTGTGTGCTAAGCACACGCATAGTTAGTGAAACTTCTTTGTCTTTTGACGTTCAAAATGTGCCTCCCTGTCACTGCAGCCCTGATGTTGCCCCGTCACAGTGACACGACCTCCATCTTGCAAAGAACAACTTCTTCCCTCCCTTGCTGCATTTCGTTATTTGTTTGAGTGTACATTTTGTAACTATTACTTGTTATAATACTTGAACATGATGACTATAGTGGAGGTGTGTGTGTGTGTGTGTGTGTGTGTGTGTGTATCTGTTTATTAACATGTTGACATATTGCCTTGTGAGGTCTGTTCTGTCAGGCACCATAAACCATTTTTGTTATCATGAACTGAACAGCTGACAGCTATTTCATTGTCCTAATTAGAGTAATCAATTAGCTGGCAGTAAAAGTTACCAGAATTATAGATTCAGCTGTTAAATTGGGCATTTTACACTATGGTGTTCTGTTTGACAGACACCATGTACACAATGATTGAACGTCACTTTGTAAATTAACACACGGTAACAGGACTAATTTGAGTAGCTAAGTACCAATCTGTCACTATTGCCGATACATGTGGTGATGACTGAGAGAGGGAGAAGGAGGACACAGGGGGGAAGTGGCAGGAGAACTATGGACAAGGAAGGCCACAGGGCGGACAGGACACCAGATAATAGTGTCACAGCGCGTTTCACACAGATCACAGACCATGTTGAGGAAATGCATGATGTCAATTCCGTTACAAATTGTCATCTCCACTAAAACTTTAAACTCGGTAGTGGCAAAGAAATGTCAGTTAAAACATGTCTACAAATGGGAGTAAACATATTAAGCCTTATTTATGAAGTGGAAAAAATACATTTCCACAGGTGGAAAGAGTAGAACGCTTCCTTCAAACTCTGGCTACCACCTTCTTCATTCATTTTTTTTTCCTCCTAAAATACTGCTAGGTTTAGTGTCATTTATTGTATGTCTTAAATTAACCCTGAGTGTGAGCGAATATTGGGACTCTTATTATAGCATGTGTTATTATGTTATATTTGGATATTTTTGGTTGAAATGGGTCTATAAATTAACAGTCCCATTAATAAGATTTTTTAGGGGAGACATCTGGATAGAATCACAGATACCCGAGAACATCACCCGCAGATGTAGGATCCCTTGATGTCTTTATAAGTTTTTCTTGATGTGAAAAAAAGTGCAGTCTAAGGAGAATACTGTATGAGTGTGTCCAGCAACATAGGCAAACCTACAGGGGTTCCTAGTGTCTGGAAACCCCCCTCCAAGCCTGGGGCACTGTAAAATTGAGGTTGCTGGACCCTGCCCCTGCTTCACAGAGCTCTGATTGAAAAGGCAGATCTGTGTGCACCTAACAGTAGTGCATGCAGCATTGCCCATGTATATTATAGGGATAAGAAGAGTTGGAGAGCAGCCAAGCGCTGTCTAATATTATAGCTATGCCCCCATGCATGCTGGTAACGCCCACTGGTGGAGTGGTGTGAAAACCTCCCTCTACAAATCCTGTGTTTGCCCCTGAGCAAAGCTTCCTTGGGCTTTGTCAGTCTGCAATTATTGTTTATGAGTAGAACACTATCAGACTCTGTATGCATTAGTTTTTGTAAGAGAGGTGTAGTGAATGCATAAAGACTGGCATTGTCAACAGGCCCTGGGTGCTGCAAAGTTTAATATTGTTCCCTCTGAATTTGTCCTCAAGATCAACAAGCTTATTCCTAATAGTATTGACTTTGTCCTGTAGATTTTGCGCAAGCTCACATGCAATGGGCTCATAATGGGAGAGCACCACATCTTCCATGTTGTATTCAACATTGCCTGTCCTTTCCCAAAACTCAGTGATTTCCATTTTTATTTCCATCAGATAGACACAAAGTTCAGTTGTGATCTCAGTTTTAAGGGTCGCTAGTAATTGCTGCATTGTTCTAACCATCACTGGCACATCCCTGGGAATGTCTCGTACACAGGCACTCTCAATAGGCAAATCTTGGAAGGGGGAATTCCGAGAACACTGTGCGCCATGTGGTTTGAGGTTTTGGTGACCTAAATGGCTGTAGTGGGAGTAATTTGTGGTAGGATAAAACGCACTTGTGAAACAGACTTAGTGGTGTTCTATTTCTTAGGACACATCATTGATTTTGCGTAAATTATATATTAGGACGATTCAATACAGATATTATTTTATCCAGGTTATGTGTTGCAATAGTGTTATTACATCAAAAATGCACTTAAATTATTTCTACCATATTATAAATAGAACAGAAGATTGCCATGTTCAGTGCAAACAGGCTATTTATAAGTGTTACGTTATTAGCTTGTCAATTTAAACAGTAGACCTTTGGTCTTACATGGTCACAGATAGTTAGTAAGTCTTTGGAGCCCTCAGGTGGTGAGCTCAAAAATGTCAGGCTTCATATAGGAATCATTTGGGCTTAAAACAGGGCTTAAACAAATACAGTGAGATATGATAATATGAAATCCAATTCAAGAGAGGCTAACCAGGAATCCGAATTGGTGCTCGCTGTTGAATTACAAGCACAAAGTCTAGTTTTGTTTCAATAGCCATTTAACCCTGTGAATAGGGCTTCTATGATATATGAGCAAGACACCAGCCCCCAGGAACACAAGATGGTAGTTTGTTTTGGTGGGATCTCCGAGATGTTGGTGCTGTCCCTGAGAAGTTCCAGTCTTCAAGATGGACTGGTGGGCAGTTTGTTGTATAGTGGCATCAGGGGAAAATACTCCTTTTTAAGAATGTGCTCTGTCTAAGTGGGGGATCTAGCTGGGACATCATAGTCAATCTCTCAGGGACTCCATCTCAATTTGACCAGCTGGGAACAGAGACAGACCACGGCATTGGTGAGTATAATTAAATGCCCGACGGTCAGAGATTGATGAACTGTCTTAGATATGGAGAATGCCTGAAGGATGTCACTGAGCACACTAAATTCTTGCTAATTCCTTAAATGGAGTCGGGGATTTGAATGGTTCCAGAATCTACCAGAAGCTATTTTACACAGTCCCCAATTTCTGAAGCAAATGGGGAGATAGATGCCCAGGAACCAACAAGAGCAGCGGTGACCCCAGTTAGGACAGATGTCCCAGTAGTATGCAATAAAATTCAAAAGCCCCTACTGTCAGTGATATCAGTCTTCAGACCAGAATTACGTCAAGATTCTAACAGAGCAGACTCAAGTCATCTGAATGGTATACCCTGAACCCATGTAGGCTTAATGAAGCGTATAAGTGCCACTGGATGTTTCAGGAAAGGCTGCTGGATATTGAGACTGATAGACAATATAGGCCTGAAGTGAAAGTTTCTAATTTATGCAGACTTTTTGGGCAATATCTGGATCTTTCTGGTCATCACTGTAGCGTAAGAGCATAATAGATAAAATATGTTAGGTTTGGGTAAGGTAAAACCCTGATGTTATAAGATTTTATCCATATTCATAAGGAGCACACTTAAGAAATGTCCTCATACAATGACTATCAAGCCATGCCCCTCACTGATAATTTTTTTAAACGATTCACAGAGGTAAGCACATACTTCAAAAAATCTTGACACCACACCCCTGATCTACCTTTCTAGCCCCATCAGTTCTGACCACTATTTTTTATTAACCATGGTTACATAATATGCAAATCATTAGTTTTAGGTTAAAGAACTGTTTTAATAGGTTTTAATGGTTTAATGAGTCAGAGTTTATGTGGTTGACTGCTAGACATTCATTTAGTCGACATTCAAAAAAGTCGGCAACTTTATGTTGATAATTCAAATGTCGCTAGTATTATAAGGTTGTCAAGTCAAATGTTGACGGTATTATTACATCAACAATTCATATGTTAACAGCATTATTAGGTTGAAAATTTAAATGTAGACTGTATTATATGGTTAGGGTTAGGGATATGGTTAGGTTTAGGATTAGAGTTAGTGGTAGGGTTATGCTTTGTGTTAGAGTTAGGGCTAATTATATTATTGTCAAACTAGTAATATTGTCTACATTTGGATTGTCGACCTAATAATACTGTCTACATTTGAATTGTTGAATTAATGATACTGTTAATGTTATTATTGTCGACTTTCCAGCCCTGTCTATATTATGGTCAGTGGAGGGTTGGCAAATTTTAGCCTGGGGGGCAAGACTTGCCTATTAGGTACATTTTAAATGAAGAAAAAAATGCACTTGTCACAGTGACCCAGCCCAAGGAAGCTCACTATGGGACCGGCCCGGGGGGCAGATGGCCCAGCCTGCCCCTGATTATGGTTGTAACGAGCCGCGGCGGCTTCAGAAACCACCGCGACTCACTCCTTCTGTTGCCCTCACGTCCCGGTTGTCGTCATGACGACCGGTACGTCACTCCCGATTTGTCCCGGCCGTTGCCAAGGCAACCTTCGGGACGCTCTCTAGTTGCTAGTGCCGCGTCCCGGCATCTAGGGCAGCCGGGTGCGTGCGCAAAGTAGATTTATTATTGTCCAGCTGTTGTTCACTCCCCTTCCTTCTAGGGCAGTTTTCTATTGCGCCACATGAGTATTTAAGGCAGGAAGGAGCAAGCCCTCCCTGATGGTTATAGTCACTGCTTCCCAGCACACTACCCTAGTCCTGTTCTCCGAATACCTCCTAAATCCTGATTATTGTTGCCGACCTATTGCCTGGATTTCTGACTTTGATTTTTTGCCTGTGACCTTTTGACCCCTTGCCTGGATTCTGACCACAATTGTTTGCTAGTGACCATTGATCTTTTGCCTGGACTCTGACACTGCCATCTTGACTGTGACCTGTCAACCCTTGCCTGGACTTCACTTCGCTTTCCTGGGTCCTCCCCTGCCGGTGCACATTTCACGACCCTCCACTGTCTGCGGCCAAGTCTGTCCCCACCATCAGGGGCAACAGTGTGTTAAAGAAAAGCAGCTAATGAATCTCTAGAGACTGAAGTGTCTTTTACATTTCTGTCTCCATTATTGAAGTCATGTTGTCTTAACTGTGAGTCGTTGATTAAATCTTGGTCTCCATGAAAATGGCCACCTCCATAGTCATCAATACATGGACATAGGACACAATTTCTGAACTGTGTCAACATGCCACAGATGGCGAAGCCAACCACGTCTTGGACTGGCTCAGCATCAGGGAGAATGCCAGACTCTTCAGGGTGTGAGGGAGATCACCCCTATTTAAGGGAGTCTCCCTGACATTCAGGTAGAGTTGACAAGTATGACCAATGTGCTTCAATGATTCACCCATCAAACATTGAGCAAAAATATGCCCAGAGATGTACCCTACAAAAGTAAAAATGCCACAAGTAACCACTTTGCTACCAACTCCTTCAATAAAATAAAATTTTCTGTTTTTCACCCAATATACTGCTTGGTTTAGACTTATTTGTGACTTAAATTAATCATGAGGGTGAAGGAACACTGGGGTGTAATCCCACTACATTTTACTGGCTCCTGATGACAGAATAAGTTAGTGTATTGTGCCAATAGTTTCACATTACTGCGGCAACTTTCTCTACTATTGTAATGAGTACTATGTATATCTAGGAAGCAGCTGTTTTGAATTTTTCACATATCTATTGGGCTACAAACTCCTTCATTTCTCCTTTATACTGCTGATAATGCCTATGTTCAGGTGACATATTAAATCCTGGAATGTTTCTAGAAGTGGAGCGCTGTCCCCATCTACTGGCGACTAGCAAGATTACACTCTGTTCCATTTAACTATGTGATTTGATCTGCAGAGAAATACCTGGGAGATTTTTGGTCCAGTAGGTTTTCAGTGAAAGTTCCTATTATTCAACTTGAGCATCTGCAAAATGAGCCTGTACCATTAGCTTCCTGTTACCCAGAAACAGTAATCACTTGATTTTGAAGTCTCCTGCTCCTTATTTCACAATGCAAAAACACCATCCATTTCCTATGTTAGCCAACCATCCACAACCACTATAATGAGATTTTAATGCCTGATTATGCAAAATTCTCATCTCTGAAAACTCTAAAATATCTTGCAGGTTTACCTCTATTCCGAATCAAATGGTTAAATATAAGAAACCTGCTCAGAGAAGGGAAACTGGGAAAACAAAACATATTGTGGATATGCTTCAAACGCCAGCACCAGCATCACCCACAGTGCTACCTCATCCTGCCTATTCTGCGAACACAAAAGCAACTCACAGAGATCCTCCATTGTTTAGATTCACTGCCAACGAAACAGGATTTCTTAGTGTAGAGAAGAAGAATCCAAGATCAATTGTTCATATTATCACCAGACTTGTGACACTGGAGGAGAATAGGGATAACATTGGAAGCTATCATTCCAAAGAACAGGAGTACATGAAGGATCAAGTATTAGAGATAAGGGGAATGCAAAATCATCTCGATAACCATGACTTGAGAAATAACTTACATTCTGGGGTACACCTCTAGATGTCCAACTTGCTGAAATAATTGATGCTCTTACAAAACCTTTTAATGTAAAGGTTTTGCTTTAAAGATTTAATGTATATGATAGAGCACCTAGAGCTCTTTAACCAAGGGGCTTTAATTCTGATGTCCCAAGAGATATTTTCTGTTGCTTATAGCCTGTAGCAGCACAGTGGCTTAGTGGTTAGTACTTCTGCCTCACAGTACTGGGGTTATGAGTTTGATTTCCGACCATGGCCTTATCTGTGTGGAGTTTTTATGTTTTCCCTGTGTTTGCGTGGGTTACCTCCAGGTTCTCCGGTTTCCTCCCACACTCCAAAAACATACTAGTAGATTAATCGGCTGCTCTCAAATTGACCCTAGTGCAGTGTTGGCTAACCTGTGACACTCCAGGTGTTGTGAAACTACAAGTCCCAGCATACCCTTCCAGAAAAAAGCTGCTATATATTGGCAAAGCATGCTAGAACTTGTAGTTTCACAACACCTGGAGTGTCACAGGTTAGTCAACACTGCCCTAGTGTGTGTGATAGGGAATTTAGACTGTAAGCTCCAATGGGTCAGGGACTGATGTGAGTGAGTTATCTGTACAGCGCTGTGGAATTAGTGGCGCTATATGTGGGCAGCACGGTGGCTCAGTGGTTAGCACTTCTGCCTTACAGCACTGGGGTCATGAGTTCAATTCCCGTTCATGGCCTTATCTGTGTGGAGTTTGTATGTTCTCCCTGTATTTGCGTGGGTTTCCTCCGGGTGCTCAGGTTTCCTCCCACACTCCAGAAACATATTGGTAGGTTAATTGGCTGCTATCAAAATTGACCCTAGTCTCTGTCTGTCTGTCTGTGTGTATGTTAGGAAATTTAGACTGTAAGCTCCAATGGGGCAGGAACCAATGTGAGTGAGTTCTCTGTACAGCGCTGCAGAATAAGCGGCGCTATATAAATAAATGGTGATGATGATGATGATGGTGGTGATGAAGTATGTAACCTGCAATTGATTGCTTTAACAACCAAAACATAGAGGTCTACGAAGACCACTTCTTCCACACCTTGCAACAGAAGACAGTCCTAAAACCTCTGCAAAAATAAGAATTAACACCATATTCTCGGATACGAGTATGAAACACAGAATATAAGCTTTCACTTTTCACAGACTGTCTACTAGCCACTGACAAATCTGGTTGTTACTCTTCCTAATTTGCTGCTAGAGTTTCAGATCTTTAGCAAACATTCTAACTTTAAAATTAATTGCACTAAGTCTGTTACGCTTAATAATAATATAGCTGGAAGCACAATATCTGGGAACCCACCTAACTAGAGGCATCAATTTTCTCATTAGTGTCAACTTCTGCCCCAAACTGGCAGATATACAATTAGATCTCATTAAATGGTGATCTACAACTATTTCTTGGAAAAGCAGTTAACAACAACAAAATTGATGTTTACCTAAAGTACTTTATCATGTCCAGACCCTACCAATTAACATTCCTGATAGATTCTTCATACAGTCAAGTCCATAAATATTGGGACATTGACACAATTCTCATATTTTGGGCTCTATACACCACCACAATGGATTTGAAATGAAACAAACAAGATGTGCTTTAACTGCAGACTTTCAGCTTTAATGTGAGGGTATTTACATCCAAATCAGGTGAACAGTGTAGGAATTACAATGGTTTCTATATGTGCCTCCCACTTTTTAAGGGACCAAAAGTAATAGGGCAATCAACTCAAAACCTATTTCATGGACATGAGTGGGCTATTCCCTCATTATTTCATCATCATTTAAGCAGGTAAAAGGTCTGGAGTTGATTCTAGGTGTGACATTTACATTTGGATGTTGCTGTCGACTCTCAATATGGGATCCAAAGAGCTGTCACTATCAGTGCAGCAAGCCATCATTAGGCTGAAAAATCAAAACAAACCCATCAGAGAGATAGCAAACACAGGAAGACCAGATTAGAATTTGGCAAACAACATCTAAAAAGCCATTACAGTTCTGGAACAACATCCTATGGACAGATGAGACAAAAATCAACTTATACCAGAGTGATGGGAAGAAAAAAGTATGGAGAAGGAAAGGAACTGCTCATGATCCAAAACATACCACCTCATCAGTAAAGCATGGTGGTGCTAATGTCATTACGTGGGCATGTATGGCTGCCAATGGAACTGGTTCCCTTGTATTTATTGATGATGTGACTGCTGACAAAAGCAGCAGGATGAATTTTGAAGTGCTTCAGGCAATATTATCTGCTCATATTCAGTCAAATGCTTCAGAACTCATTGGACGGCGCTTCACAGTGCAGATAGACAATGACCCGAAGCATACTGCAAAAGCAAACAAAGAGTTTTTTAAGGCTAACAAATGGAATGCTATGCAATGGTCAAGTCAATCACCTGACCTGAATCCGATTGAGCATGCATTTCACTTGATGCAGACAAAACTGAAGGGAAATTGCTCTTGGTAGAAAGCCACACTTTATCTCCTACCCTTAGTGCGGGAACCGCTTGGTGCATCTTAACAGCAAAGAGCTTGTAATGATCTGAAAATTTCTTGAGGCAACTGATGGAAATAAAGTCAGGATGTAACGCATCAACTGCAGGAACCTGGCTGGGAGGGAGGGTGGAGAACTTGGGAAGAGGAGGATGGAGACCGTAGACAACTGAGAAAGGTGTAGTAGATTTGTGAACCAAATTGTTATGGGCAAACCTAGGATAATTGGGCTTGTAGTCTGCCACAAAATAAGAAAGGAGATCTGCTACAGATGTAGAGCCTCTAATTGGAAAGTAACAGGTTCATTATGAATCCAGATGATCTCTGTTGGATATGCAAGACTCATCAATGGCAGTGATGACAACTGGAACTTCCAAGGGAGCCACAGGCATAGACCACTGCGACACCAAGGAGAGTAAAAGTTCCCAGCCACTGCAGAGTCCAGAAAAGCAGTAGAATGAAACTTGCCAGAGGGACAGTGAAGCGTAACTGGAATGAAACAAATAAGCGGGTTATTGGGGTTAGAAGAGGATTTTGATGACCCCAGTTTGACCTCCCCAGAGCAGGTTAGGGCTTGGCATTTCCCAAGCGCTTGGGACAAGAGTTGAGAAGGTGCCCCGGATTCACACAGTAGATGCAAATGTTGTTTTTCAGTCTTCTCTTGCGTTCCTCCAGAGTTAGGAGGGAACGACCCAATTGCACGGGTTCGTCTGAAGGTGTTGGATGCTGAAAGTGGGATGCCAGCTTAAAGCTGGGGCGATGAGTTTATTTCTTTTTGTAAGATGTCTTCCGGAAACGTATGTCGACCCTATTACATAGGGAAATTAAGTTCTGAGAGGTCAAAACATACTTGATGTGGTCTTAGAGATCCTGCCAGAAGGTTGCCACAAATGTGTAAATGTTACACTGGAGCTCTGATGATAAGGTGCAGAATTGGATGACACGCAAACACAGGGAGAACATACAAATGGGAGAACATACAAACTACACACAGAAAAGACCCTGGTTGGGAATTGAACTTATGATCATTAACTCCCTAGGTGATCTCATTACCTTTTTCGGTATCCAATATCACCTCTACGCTGATCCTGTTCAACAATACATCTCTTCCGCTGATCTCTCTCCCTCTCCTCTCTTGTGTGTCATCATTATTTATTTATATAGCGCCAACATATTCCGTAGCGCTTTACAACTGTGGACAAACACAGTCAACTAATTAGCAAACTGGGTAAATCAGACAAAGAGATGAATAGGCCCTGCTCGCAAGCTTACAATCTATGGGACAATGGGAGTTTGATACATGAGGTTAAGTCTACATTTTGCATTTCGGCCCAGCCAGACTGCAAAGGTAAAAGTGACTCATAAGCTAAATGATCCTGTCACACAACAATGTTGGTCAGGGGGTAGTTATCTTGTGTGAAATTGCGTAACGGGTGGTAATAGGGTAATGTAGTGAAGTTAAGAGGGTTTTTGAGGAATATTATAAGCTTGTCTGAAGAGGTGGGTTTTCAGAGAATGCTTGAAAGTTTGTAGACTAGAGGAGAGTCTTATTGTGCGAGGGAGAGAATTCAATAGATTGGGTGCAGTACGAAAAAAGTCCGGGAATGGGAAGATGTAATGAGGGTGACGCAGATCTTGTGCAGAACGGAGTTGCCGTGTTGGGAGATATTTTGAGACAAGAGAGGAGATGAATGTTTGTGCAGCTTTGTTGATGGCCTTGTAGGTTAGTAAAAGTATTTGACTGCCTTTCCCTCATCTCCTCTTGGATGTCCTCATGCTTTCTCAAAATTTAACATTGCTAAAACCAAGCTCATTTTCTTCCCTCCTTCCAGATCCTCATCCCATCTTGATCTCTCTGTCTCCGTTAACAACACCACCATCTCTTCCGTTTCCCTACTCTGCTGCCTAGGCATCACTCTCGACTCTTTCCTGTTCTTTGCCCCCACGTTAAATCTGTAGCCCAATCCTGTTGCTTGCAACTCCGCAACATCGCCCGCATCCGGCACTTCCTTTCTCAAAAAGCCACAAAAACCATCATTCAGGCACTCATTATTTCCCGTCTTGATTACTGTAACCTTCTCCTCACCGGTCTCCCCCTCTTTCGATTTGCCCCACTTAAGGTCTATTATTAACGCGGCTGCAAGATTCATATTCCTCTCCGTTTCTCCTCTGCTGTCTCTCCACTCTGCCTTGCATTACACTGACACCCCTTATTCAAACTACTTAACCTCACCTACAAGGCCCTCTCCCACTCCACTGTCCCATTCATCTCTAACCTCCTCTCCATTCACACTCCATCCCAATACCTGCAATCGACCAATGACATCAGATCTCCTCCACTCTGATCACCTCATTCCACTCCAGAATCCAAAATTTCTCCCGGGCTGCCTCCCTCAACTAAAACAACCTCCCATGCTCCATCCGACTGTCCACTAATTTGTGCATCTTCAAATGGGCACTTAAACTCATCTGTTTCTCAAATCCTGCCACCCACACACCTAACCTTCTCTCCATGCTTAATCTCCTCACATCTCTTTCCCTGTGCCGCTACTCGCCTCTCTTGCCATTATTCCGTCTGACTCCCCATTGTGTATTCTGCTTGTTTGCCCTCCCTTTAGGATGTAAGCTCTAATGAGCAGGGCCCTCTTCCCTCCTGTCTCTCTACCTTTTCTTCTTCTTCAATTCTATTGTGCTAGCTAAGTTTGGAGCTATTGAAGTACTGGTATTTTTGTTCACTGTTTTGTACTCTTTTACCCTGTATAGTCCACTGTCTGTTTTCTGTGTGGCACTGCAGAAGTTTTGAGGCGTGGGCATGTATGGCTGCCAATGGAACTGGTTCCCACTTGTATTTATTGATGATGTAACTGCTGACAAAAGCAGCAGGATGAATTCTGAAGTGCTTCGGGCAATATTATCTGCACATATTCAGTCAAATGCTTCAGAACTCATTGGACAGCGCTTCACAGTGCAGATGGACAATGACCCGAAGCACACTGCAAAAGCAAACAAAGAGTTTTTTAAGGCTAACAAGTGGAATGTTATGCAATGGTCAAGTCAATCACCTGACCTGAATCCGATTGAGCATGCATTTCACTTGATGCAGACAAAACTGAAGAGAAAATGCTCCAAGAACAAGCAGGAACTGAAAACATTTGCAGTAAAGGCCTGGCAGAGCATCATAAGGGATGAAACCCAGGGTCTGGTGATGTTTATGGGTTCCAGACTTCAGGATGTAATTGACTGCAAAGGATTTGCAACAAAGTATTAAAAAGTGAAAGTTTGATGTAGGATTGTTTAGTTTGTCCCATTACTTTTGGTCCCTTAAAAAGTGGGAGGCACATATAGAAACCGTTGTAATTCCTACACTGTTCACCTAATTTGGATGTAAATTCCCTCAAATTAAAGCTGAAAGTCTGCAGTTAAAGCACATCTTGTTTGATTCATTTCAAATTCATTGTGGTGGTGTATAGAGCCCAAAATATGAGAATTGTGTCGATGTCCCAATATTTATGGACTTGACTGTAGATATTCATGACACTGTCAAGGACTTTGTCTGGAATGTGAGGAAACCTCTCTTCATACATGATCTCTATAGGTATAAACATCTAGGGGGATTAGCGTTGCCAAATTTTTTACTGTACTATCAGGCTGTACACCACCAATAAGAACATAGAGTGGTCACACCCAGATTGATCCAAGCAGTTGGATGTCCTGGAAGAACAATACATAGTCAGGCCAACACAAACCTCTGTGTGAACCCATATCCACTGCATTTAATATATCATACTATAACGCTGACAGATGCTATATGGATCCATCCTTTCCACAATATACTGTCACAAACACTAGGATTTGTTGGACCCTTATGCTCTGCCTGGTCTTGTCAGTACCCAACCCAGAAACACAGAGTATAGCGAGGCATATGGTTTTTTGCCACAGACCCCTGCAAGGTGGTAAGGACTTCGCTGCTTCTGCCCCACAGGTTGTGGACCTCCGAGTGCAATGTGAGAAGGTAAAAGACCCCAGAGGCCAGAGAGGGAGGCAGTCAGAAAGGAAATGGAGGAGATCTGCTGTCACAAATAATTAATAGGAACAGCTGGAAAGCTAGGAAGCTGCTGGATTCAATGTGAATAGCTGTGACGCTGTAGAATACAATGGAGTGATAATCTGCAGCAGCAGGAGTTACCACTGTGAATAGGTGTCTAGCTTCTGAATAGAAGAGATCGATAAGCACAGGGAGCCAAGTCTGAGCACTTGAGCAAGATGACTGACTCAAAGAACAGGCACCATAAGGTAGATACAGGTACCTTAAATATACTGCAGTAATGAATGGGCTACCAATCACTGGGAGGAGGAGATGATAAAAGATCAGGTCTGCTCATGCACAGACCCAGAATTCAGATTGGTGGCGCCTGAGGAGAGCCATGGTACCTCAGGGCCAACAAGGAAGAGCGGGCAGGTAAGTGCACTGGTCACCAACCAGTTGGTCTGCGGGTCTGGCATATGACAGTACCCCCACATTTAACGGTGGGCACTGAACACCTAGGGATAGGTTTACTAGGAAATCTGGGATGGAATCTCTGTAGTAAAAAAGGGCATTGATGTCTGAAGAGTTTACCCAGGTGCGTTCTTCCAGTCTGAATCCTATCCAATTCACTAAGTATTTGATCCGTTAACAAGAAAACGGTTGATTATCAACGATCTTAATAAGGAGGCATGAAAAGTATCGGAGATTCAAAGAGATGTCAGAAGCTTTAATTTGAAAGAAACAGGGTTGATGACCTGCAGGATCTTAAAAGGACCAATGAAGCGATTTTCATGCAGGGGACCTTCCAGCGAATAATCTTGGTAGAAAGCCACACATTATCTCCTACCCTTAGTGCGGGAACCGCTCGGTGCATCTTATCAGCAAAGAGCTTGTAATGATCTGAAGATTTCTTGAGGCAACTGATGGAAATAAAGTCAGGATGTAACGCATCAACTGCAGGAACCTGGCTGGGAGGGAGGGTGGAGAACTTGGGAAGAGGAGGATGGAGACCGTAGACAACTGAGAAAGGTTTAGTATATTTGTGAACCAAATTGCTATGGGCAAACCTAGGATAATTGGGCTTGTAGTCTGTGACAAAATGAGAAAGAAGATCTGCTACAAATATAGAGCCTCTACTTGGAAAGTAACAGGTTCAGTATGAATCCAGATGATCTCTGTTGGAGATGCAGGACTCATCAATGGCAGTGATGACAACTGGAACTTCCAAGGGAGCCACAGGCATAGACCACTGCGACACCAAGGAGAGTAAAAGTTCCCAGCCGCTGGAGAGTCCAGAAAAGCAGTAGAATCAAACTTCCCAGAGAGACAGTGAAGAGTAACTGGAATGGAACAAATAAGCGGGTTATTGGGGTTAGAAGAGGATTTTGATGACCCCAGTTTGACCTCCCCAGAGCAGGTTAGGGCTTGGCATTTCCCAAGCGCTTGGGACAAGAGTTAAGAAGGTGCCCAGGATTCACACAGTAGATGCAAATGTTGTTTTTCAGTCTCCTTTTGCGTTCCTCCAGAGTTATGAGGGAACGACCCAATTGCACCGATTCGTCTGAAGGTGTTGGATTCTGAAAGTGGGATGCCAGCTTAAAGGTGGGGCGATGAGTTTATTCCTTTTTGTAAGATGTCTTCCGGGAAATGTATGTCGACCCTATTACATAGGGAAATTAAGTTCTGAGAGGTCAAAACATACTTGATGTGGTCTTAGAGATCCTGCAAGAAGGTTGCCACAAATGTGTAAATGTTACACTGGAGCTCTGATAATAAGGTGCAGAATTGGATGACATGCAAACACAGGGAGAACATACAAATGGGAGAACATAAAAACTCCACACAGAAAGGCATACATCTGCTAATATGTGTTTGTGAATTAATTCCTAGAAATAGTGTGACATGGCTCTCAGAGAAGCTGTTTAGATCAATTGGTTTTGTTTATGTTTAACTACACAGAGGGGGCTGGTAGATAAGTTTATCACCTTGTACCATTTATGGCAGGATGCAAATGTGAAAGCCTTTGAGGATATCTCTTTCAAGACAATGAAATCTAACAGATGGTAGGGAGGCCCCAGACAGGCCGACTGCAGAGACAGGGTTTTATGTTAATGACAGATTCAAGCTGAATAGTTTCACGGGGAAATATCATATCATTTTCTCCAATATCATACTTACCAGAGGCATGTGTGGTATGCAGATGAAGGGAAACGTATGACGTGTTGTGTGGAGGTAAAATCATGTTTGTAAGTCATACTGGTGAAAAGTTAGGACAGAGTGACAAAAACCTGTCTTTCCAGCAGAATCATAAAACCCTAATTTGCATTCTACAGTCCTGGTGGTTCTGACGTCACAGCAAGGGGGCTGTCGGCCCTGCAGCTTGGTTTTAAAATTGTAGTGAAAATGTAAGTGGGGGTTCACTCTGAGGGAGTCAATCTGATATTGAAGAGGGTCCCATTTTTCCTGCTTCTCCCAGCACCAGAAACTTGATTATAAGTGAGTTATCAATTCTGTGTTCTATCCTTTTAATTTTATAAGAAACAATTGCGTTATATTTGTATGCCTTTTTATTAACTGTTTTCCCTTAAGCATTGTGGATGTATTTTCCATATTAAATTACACTTAATAAGTTCAAGTCTCTGTGTTCTTACGAATTCACGCCACCGTTTGGTCAAGACGCTACATAATTGAAACGGGGAGAAAATTGTGGTTTATGTGAACTCTGATTAAAGTAAATTGTGCTAGATTAATGCTAGGGAGAACCGAAGGCTTCCTAAATAAGAATGTCAGCTCTTGTCAGAAAAAAACCTTGGTGGTGGCATAGTTAGTACCGCAAAGCTAGTGTGTGGCATAGATAGGGAAGAATTTAATAATTTTAGACAGACCTGGTGGTTTTTTTTTGTTAACCCTGTGTCACACACACATCACGCAGGCTCAGGTGAGTGCTGTTCGTGACAGAGAGTATTTCAGAATGATGTTTGAGATGTATTAAGGGATGGCAGAGCCATAACTAAAAATTTTAGCACCTCTGACAAGAAAGAAAAAATGATGCCCCATAGCCGAAATTTTTATGGAATAAACCTAAACTATTCCTTATCCTGCACCCCCTTCTGCTTTGCTCCCTGGGTGGCTTCCCCTCTCGCACAGCCCATAGTTACGGCCCTGAGGATTGGGGTTGCTAATGGCTTTATAAGTAAGGATGAGTACATTGAAATGGCTTCTGGAGGACATGGGGATTCAGGGAATGGATTTGTAGAGTGGAGTGGCAGATGTGGAGAGGTAAAAGTGGAAGCTCAGTCTTGCAACAACATTTAGGAAGGATTGCAGTGGGGACAGATGGGTGAGAGGTATGCCAGATATGTGGAGGTTGCAGTAGTCAAGGTGGGAGATAACAACAGGATGGATAAGAGTTTTGGTTGCAACTTGGGAAAGAAAAGGGTTTCAATTAATCATTAACGTGAGGAAAATTATGACTGTCTGTATTACATGTGTCACTTTTGCATTCTTATAGCACATTTTTAACATGAAATAATGTGCCAACATGAGCTTCTGCACCTAAGTGCGACTGGAAGATACATTCAAAGTATAGGATGAAACCCAATTTTTTGTCAGCCCATAACTGGTGCAAAAATTAAGTGAAGTGAACATGGGTTCTTGCTCTCATCAAGAAATGCTACACCTTTCATCAATAAAAGCGGTATCATTTCAAGCATACAATATAAATGTCATGAGTTGCCTGGACATGTACTTATCACTCCATGTTTCTTAACCGCAACTATAAGATCAGTAAAAAAGGAAAACTAACATATAGAGCCTGATTCAAATTTGAATGTAGGTCCATTAACATAGCATATCTAGAGCAATACCGCTTGGCGCATGCTCAGAAATGGACCTAATACCAAAGTATACAATTGCATGTAATTGATGTCTAAACAGAAATGACACTTGCGACTACCTACGACTTGAAAGTGGAATGGGGAGGAAAGGGCTAGACTAATGTAGATACTCTACAGTACATGGTATTTTGACGAAGATTCAGCTGATTCAAGTGCTGCGTTTCTCTTAAGTATGCTTGTTTTCAACCATATCGCTTACACCTACTGCAGGGCTCGTGTAGATGCCGACTGATAGTGATGACTGTTATGACATAGTCTATTTAAAAAGTACGCATATGCGTTCCACTAGCTAGCTCAGAACATCTGTATTAAAGTTAGATAGACTATATGTACAGTATGCATTGAAAGCATTTTTATTTATGCAATTAATGTTAAAAAAAATTAAATGTAGTATTTAAATAAATGATTACGCTGATTTGAGTTATGATTGGATTTGAATATGGTAAGAGCTACACACAAGTTCTGTGCTTTTTTTCCCAAAAGCAAATGATTGCATTCAGACCTGAATCAGGCCTATGCATACTGTTTATGAGTGGATACAAAAGTATCTAAAGAAAAACAACAAAGTTTCCATACTTTATAGTTTTAATGCTATTATTTTGCGATGGAACAGGGTCATCCAATCAGGTACCACCCTTCATGTGGCACAGCATTTCTAAGCTACAAGCTGTCAAAAAGCTCTTTAGTACAGGTATATAGCAATGGAATTTGATGGCGCTATATAAATAAATGTTGATGATGATGATGATGAACGCTGGCATCCCAAGAAATGGGCACTGATTTTCTGCCACTCAACCGGTGGTGGAGAGGGAATGCAACACCGCCAATTCCCCTACCACCCCCCTACCAACCACCCAGGTGTTATATAAGTTTTTTGGATTTTTTTGACTAAACGCTGGACAGTTACATACTTAATAAAAATGCTTAAAATTTACACTGATCAGATTTCCTCTCATAACTTTATTTTACTTCTTATCTTTATTACAAGATAAATATTTGTTTTATTTGTGTGATTGTTTACTTAGATAATGTTATCTGTTCCGAATAAATTTGTAGGCTTGGACTGCGATCACAAAAGTGTGAGTGGCAAGAATCATTAAACAATCTTTGACTCACAAAACGTTCAGCTGCCTATGTTGTGCACCGTTCACATGATTGTCTGTGGCTGCTTTAAGTACAAGAGGAAGTATAAAATGTAATCTTTACAGGAAGGAACAGCTTTATTTTATAGGACTTTGCTGCAATATAAGTCTTTATCAAAGTACCACTGATTGCACCCAAAGCAAATAAAAAGCAATCAGCTCCCGAAATGAATTGTATCTCTAGTTTGAGTAGAGATATCTGTGTAAATATCTGTGTCACTTCTGTTCATTATTTAGGTTTCAGCTTACAAGGTTACAAATATAAAAAGAAAACATTACTAAGATAGTAGTAACTAAACAATTTCTAGAAATGTTCTAGAAAGGCTGTAAAACAAACAATAAAATATATAAATTACCCCCTAAAGATTAAACAGATATAGCCTGTAGATAAAATTAAATCCAGTGACAAAAATGTCTCATGCTCAATACATCATGCACAGTACAAGCATAAGGTACACTGAGCACACAACACAAACACATGGAATCCCCACCCAGGGGCGGGCTGGGCCGGGGGGCAGGGGGACATTGGCCCCCCGGGCCACTCAGAATCCCGGCTGTTAGGGCCGGCTGCCCCCCGGAAGTAAATAAATGTGACGCGGCCGCATCACTGTGCAGCGTGTGCCCCCCGGGCTGACGTCCGCGCCTGTCCCCACCCCACCACCACATAATCATAGTACAGTTCTCTCCTTCAATAAAGCATAGTATATACCATACTTGCCTATTTTGTGTGTTGTCCCCCTCTGGGAAATCCCTGAAGAGGGGTGTGGTGGGAGGGAGAAAGGGGGACATGGCAAAATTCATCATTTTGACCCCTACACCAAAATCATCATTTTGCCGTGGGGGAGGGACAAAATTACGCCTTTTGCCATGTATCGGACATTCCCGGAGAGTTGGCAAGTACGGTATATACAGCATAAAATAACAAAATCTGAGAGTTGCATCCACGATACAGAGCAAGAGAAGAAGTACTACACATTTGTTCAAATTTTCAGAATAAGAAGAATACATACTGAGAATTACATACAGAAAAAGAGAACTGGTAGTTTGTATCCGTTCAAACGTAATACTACATATACTATAGAGTTACATCCAGTATAAAGAGCATGAGAAGTGATACTGTGCATCAGCCAAACATGAAGAAAGAGAACAAATACAGATGATCATGTCCAATCTACATGATAAAAAAATGGATAGAAAACGCTCCTCTAAGTACAGTACTTTGAGATGACCATCAAATGCTTTAACAACACTGTAAACATTTTGACTGGTGATTATTGATACATTAGAATCCTCATGCATCTTGGTCCTCTCTTCTTACTATATACAAATCTTGATGTTACTGTCATATAATGCATTATTATATGTTTATATATTTAGACAGAACATGAGAACTTGGAGGGGAACATCTGGGTGGCAAAATGTCACAGGAGAGTTGTTTGGGCCAAAAGACGGCTGATTAAAACAAAAAGTAGTCAGAGAATTTACCCTACCAATCACTGGAACAGAATGAGGACCATGAGAGCTGGCAGCTATTCATGGTGAGCCTAAAGTGTACCCATGACCTATGAACAGGTCATTTAGTGGACTGAACTAATACTCATGAAAAATTAGCCTAGGCTGGTAAAATAAATATCAGGTAGGAACCCAAATGAAGTTACTATAGACTGAACTCTGGGTCAGAACATATAATAGATGCCTACAGTACGCTTGTGTGTAGGTGACAGGTCCAAATTCATGACACTTAATATACAATAAAGAGCTATGCAACACTATCTTTACGACTCTCGGTTCATGTTTTTCTTGGCATGCACACAAACCCTGGCACTCAACATTAATAAGTAAATAAAGATAGCTCTATTTGGAGACAGTAATATGTAAGTATTTGCTGAATAAACAATACAAGTTATCAGGGTAAGCCTGTCAAAATGTAACCGGGAAGGAAGGGGGGGAACTCGACTCAGCAGCAAATTAGGAACATTTTAAAGGAAAAAAATTGCAGGTGGCCAAGTGACCCAGCCCAAGGAAGCCCACTATGGGAGTGGCCTGGCAGCTGCCTCTCTGCCCCTCAGAACAGCCAGACCCTGTATGTTATTTCGGTGTGGTTAAGAATATTTTAGCCTTTTAAGTAGTGGGATGAGGGCACATGAAATTCCACTAGAAAAAGCTGTCAGTCTAACAGAGAAAGCTGCCATCCTAAGAGAGAGAGCTGTCAGTCTAACAGAGAAAGCTGCCATCCCAAGAGAGAGAGCTGTCAGTCTACATTGAGAGATACCAATTTAACAGGGAGAGCTGACAGTTTATTCGCTAGGGTTGCCATAATCAGAGGGAGTTATCAGTATTAAGTGTTATCTTTGGACTACAGTCATGGTCAATGGCTCAAAAGTTTTTAGAATGACACAAATATTGGTTTTCACAAAGTTTGCTGCTTCAGTGTCTTTAGACCTTCTTGTCAGATGTTGCTATGTTATACTGAAAAAAAATTACAAGCATTTCTACACACATTTGTGTCCATTATCATTGTTGGGAATATTTATTATGCTATGTTTTTCAAGATAAACACATATTGGGCTTGATTCATTAAGTCCCGTTGTGTGCCGTATTTTGCAGGATGCTCAGAAACTGACTTTATGTCAATAAACGCAAGTGCATGCAATTCATCTT
Organism: Mixophyes fleayi; assembly: GCF_038048845.1. NCBI lineage: Eukaryota > Metazoa > Chordata > Amphibia > Anura > Limnodynastidae > Mixophyes > Mixophyes fleayi. The sequence continues at coordinate 30,247,075 of NC_134405.1, read as the reverse complement.
TGAATGCAAATGACACTTCCAACAGCCTAAAATTTGAAGGGCGGAATGGGGGAAGGAAGGGGTCCACATATGTAGGCAATATAAGGATGGGCCAATGTCTATTTTCTTTTAAGACCCTGCTTTTTAATAATCCATTAATATTCTTTACCTGTATCAGGAGGATGAGCTTAGAGCAGATTAGAAAGAAAAAACATAAAATAAGAGTTGAAGAAAGCAGAGACCAAAGAGAGAGAGGTATTACAGAAAGGAGTTACGGGAAAGTGACAGATGGAAGAGGAGAGGAAAGAGATGGAGTGAAACAGAGTGTGACAGGAAAGTGGCAGCACAAGAAGCAGCAGAACAGAAAGGGAGGAGAGGAGCCATCTCAAAGAGAGGAAAATAAAGCAGGTTGGCCATATATGTTGTAGAGAGAATGTAACAGTAACAAAATCAAGAAGAAACATATAATTTATACTGTATTGGCTGAATGATTAAATAAGCAATTCTGGTAAATAAAATAATGCACCCTCCCTACACCAGGATACTTGAAAATAAATTAAATGAGATGATAATTTCATGTTTTTAAATTAAAACAGTGCATGCACATGTTAGTTATTATTACAAATATTATTAATAGTTTTTGTTTATGGTCCACCATAAAGTTCTACAGCACCATATAAGGCGTTAGTATAAACAAAGTAGACATAGTTCACATAATCAAACAAAATTTCACAAACATTTAAATAGCACAAATAGAACAAAAAAAAAAAGTAACAAATACAAGTAGCAATAGAAAAAATATAAAAATAGATCAAGTCATAATTCAAAGGGCAATTCCCAAACAACTGCAAGGATCATAAAGCACAAAAGCGAAACGTGCTTCAGGATGTACACCTGGGAGTATGTCGTCTCCTCCTCAGTGCCCAATTTCAACAATGCCATCTTAAAAGATTAAGTTTAGAGCACACTGGTGCAATATGGTATAAGTAGCAGATTTTTATATTGGAGAGCAATAATAAATAATAATTAGTGGTCCTATGTGGGAATGGTGTATGGAGAAATATAAACAAGCAGTATGATTGACTTATAGGTGGTGATATAGTCCCTTTTTCTATCCTAGAAGAGGCAAATAGGAAGTGTCATAGATGAAAAGATTTCTTTATGACCAGAGGCAGAAAGCTGTATCAGCATAGCAAAACAGAAAATATATAACTTATCACCCCCCTGTGATTACTGACGGTAATTACTTGCAATAATAAAAGCAGGTATAGGAAATGATTAATTATATGACAAAAACAGCCTAAGATAATACTTATCTAGGATATTGATTCAAATACCAACCCATTGGTGAATAACTGCTGTAAAACCTTTACCTGCTACTTTTAAAACCCAGTAAAACTAAATACTATGAAAATGGTGTGTTTAACCAAACATGTGAGAACTATGTGACTACAGTGTGCGCAACCACATACAAAATATCCAACTTATATAACATATGAGAATCATTTACTTAAAAAATGGTGATAGTTGGGTATAGACACTAAATAACAAGGCATTAAACTTAAATATTTTTTTTTATACAGCAGCTAGCACTTCATCATCATCATCATTTATTTATATAGCGCCACTAATTCCGCAGCGCTATACAGAGAACTCATTCACATCCGTCCCTGCCCCATTGGAGCTTATAGTCTAAATTCCCTAATATAGATACACACTCACACACAGACACAGACAGTGCACTTTGCACTTCTCTTTCATTATATATAGTTTCACTTTAAATGTTATATTTTACTACTAGTTTTTTTGAGAGGTCAGAACATAAAAGGAGAATATTTTAATTTATTGACAAAAGATGATTTTATTAATATCTAGTCAAGACATAGAGCACTTCAATCAGAAACCTTTCTTCTTCTCTATTTGTGCTGTGGATACCAATTGATTCTGGGGAGCACCACCTAGTGGTAAAGGAAAAAGGAAGAGCAAAGGAATAACAGATTACTAATTTACATGGAGACCTATGTGTATTCAACATTTAAATAAAGTATTAAAATGACAATGAAAAACATAGATATGACTTTTCTTAGGAACATTTGACATAGATATAACATTTAAAAGGAACAGTAGGGAGTCACGGACATTGCCTTTAGAGGGCATGATTTTTATCTATGACATGGAAGGAAGAAGTGGGGAAGAGGAAGTCAACAACGATAGCCCTGCTTGTAAGAGTTTAGAATCTAAAGGGGAGGGGTTGAAGTAAAAGAATGAGGGGGTGACATGTAAAGGGCAATAAGGGTGGGGTTAAGCAGCAGACTGGTAGGTTTTGTTAAACAGGTGAGTTTTTAGGGACCATTTGAGACGTTGGAGGCAGAGGAAGTCTGATAGAGTGAGGGAGTGCATTCCAGAGATGTGGGTAAGAGTGGGAAAAAGTCTTGGATGCAAGAGTGACTTGTAGTAATCAGAGGGAAGGAGATGCAGCTTTCATTGGCTAAGCAGGGGGAGTGTGGAGGGAGATGAGGTTGGAGTTGTAGGGGGGAGATGATGGGCAAGATCTTTGTAAAATGAGGGTGAGAAGTTTGAATTGGTTTATATAGGGATGGGGAGCCAGTGGATGGATTTACAGAATGGGGAGACAGAAGTAGAGTGGTGTGAGAGAAAGATTAACCTAGTTGCAGCATTAAGGAGAGATTGAAGAGGACAGATGCATGTGAAGTGGAGGCCAGATAGGAGAGGTGGCATTGGTCGAGGCAAGATATGATGAGAGAGTGGATTAATGTTTTGGTGGCATCAAGGGATAGGAAGGGTCAAATCCTGTTCCAGAAGATAAAGTGACAGGAACAGGTTAGGGTTTGGATCTGGGGAATGAGTGAGAGAGAGGAGTCAAAGGTGACACTCAGGCAGTGGACTTGAGGGTCTGAGGAGATGATAGTGTTGTCAGCAGTGACTTAGAGTGGTGACTCATGAAGGTTGGAAGGAGTAGTACTTTGGACATATTTAGATTCAGAAAGTGTTGTGACATCCAGGAGGAGATGGCAGGTTGACAATTTAAAATTTATGAGAAGATGGAGGAGGAGAGGTATGGGGAGGAAAGTAGAGCTGGTATCATCAGCATAGGTGTGGCCCTGAAAACCAGAGGAACCGATTAGCGATTTTTTCTTAAGTCTGCAGCTGCCTACTCCAAGTTACATTACCATAAGCTCCTCTCATGTTTTAAAGCATACTGAGTCCTAAAGCCTAAACATTTAATACGACCCAATATTTTTTTGTTATTTTACTACTTGAGAAGTTTGTAAGCTTCTTCTCATGTTTTGCATAGGAGACAGGCAATGGGCATTAGGTGTGTAACAATAGAAGGTGCTGGTGGTACCAGGCCCAGGGCAATGTCAGGTCACCAGCTCCACCAAGGCCGCCACTCTCCCCTTTGTCCCTTACTCTGTTCTCAGAAGAGAGTGCCCGGTGATGCACTGTTCCACTAATGGTGAACTTTATCCTTGACTACAAATGAAAAAAAGCAATCCTTGTACATCTGAATGGGCCCTGTCATAACTGCATTCCATATGCCTTTGAAAGATACACCACTGCATTATTTTCTACCACTGCTGATATTCTTTCAGTATACGAGGTATGTCTATTAAATCATGAGACTGTGATTCCACCTGGAAAACAACAAAATAAAGGTGAGTCGTTTAATCAGTCTTGTTATTTAATAGACATACCTCGTATGATGCAACGAAGGGCAATTCTATGATCTAGTAAATTGCAAATGGCCAATACAGGTATGAGATCTATCATGCAGAATGGTGAGGAATTAGGTTGTTAAAACTGTTTAAAAGAGACCCCTCAATTACTTCATACTGCCCCTGGTATTTCCGTGCTCAATAAATTGTTTAGCAGTGCTCTTCACAGTGATCATAATAGGAAATGCCCCATGTCAAACAGTAGCAATCATTTGCATGTTCTGGTTTTCAGAACTTTCTGAACATTAGGTATTTAAATAAGAGATGTTGTACTATAACAGTAATATTGTGCACACTAAACAAAATAACTGTCAAACACTCCCATGGGTACTGCCCTGAACCCATATGACAGTACCACTAAACTGTAAATAAAACATATGTGCAAAAAATAGAATCAACAAATTAGTCATATCTTAGCCTACGACCTTCTGTATGTACGTACTATAATTGCGGAACAAGCTGCATTATTAATATGCAGATTTCTGAATTTAATCAGCAAATACATTTATAAGCCAATTACTTCACAGATAGAGATAACAGGACATCAATTGCAGCAATTTGAAACAGGCAAGATAATTATTAACCAGAATTTTTATTGTGTTGCTATAAATAATTATCCATTATCCACAGTGAGTACAAAGCATTATGCTACAGAAGTGACTGTCCTTAAAGCCACTCTTCATAAGAAATTCAATCTGATTGATTCCAGTACTGAACATATGAACCAGGCAAAATTCTTTGCCCACCCTCAGTAAGAAATGAATTCCAAAAGTCTGCAACACTAAGCAGCGCTTCCCTCTCGTGCATTTTTCTATGGAGTGTGAGTAATGTGCTTTTTCTTTTAATTATGTAGTTCATATAGGCAATACTGTGATTCAGTTGCCACATTGCAGGATGTGCAGATGGATCACAGTGTGCTTTTTGCAGTAAATAACAGTATCACATGTCACAGCTAATTCACATTTGCTTCAATAGAAAAATGGTGATTCAAATCTAAACGGTCTTAACTGGGGGAATGAATTGAGCTATATGTTGCCATAACCAGTGTAGTCTGCATAGAATAGAGAAGAGTTGTTCAGATTCTTTCTAATCCGACAGTTCAGAGTTTTGGGGGTGAGAGCTAGTCCGCGAGTCCCCAATAACCCCAGCCCAGTTTTGCGCTCCAGTTACAGATCTGAAAACGAGGCACAATGGCTCTAGCAAGTTTTGGTTCGATATCATTTCTATCATACTCATTTTACTGCAGTTTATTTATAACTTTATTTTAGAGATTAGTCTGCTAAATTGTGTGCTGCTGATCAATAGGGTGTTTAGACTTAGTAGTGGCTACTGGCTGTTCTTCATAATATTATAGTAATATATATATATATATATATATATATATATATATTGGTAGTGATCATAGAGGAATTATAGTTATAAGGATCAACCTACAACATAACTGGGGGGAATAAGGCCTAATCATAACTGCAGCGTAAATATGGTATATCACAAGACTCCATTGATAAATTGAGCTACTAAAGTGTAAAATGTGAAGTCAGAGTGTCTGTTGTATTGTATGTTTATTCGGTGCCTCTGCACATCCTGGTATTAGAAGATAGCAGTGTCACCTGTAGCAGCTTCAAAGGCCCCTGTGGTGAGCTATATCCTAGCCTAGGATGGTTTTGACACCTGAATATACTTTTAGGAATTGTTCAGCATGGTGTCTTACACAAGGAGACCATGTGATGATTGGCTATATTTTATTTAAACAAAATAAATTCAGTTTCGAAATATGCAACTTAAAATCAATAAAAGTTGTGATCAACCACATATTCCTCAATAGCATGATGAAGGGCAGTTCATAAGTCAAATTAAGCATTCTGACACAGAGAAGTTGAGGAAAGGAGTGTAAGCTCAACTAATACACTGTACCTAGGCCTGTTTGGTATCAATAGATGGGTAAATTCATGGGGGATCTATTAATAATAAAATTGGGGCTGTGTGACACTCCACAGTAAAGTTAGGTCACATAGTAGAATTGAGTATTAAATCAGTAAACAGTGTCACAGAGCACAACCCTGGCGGTTGGAAAAAGTGTGAAAGTGTCTTTAAAAAGATGAGAACAGCTAGAAGAAATTGTCAGTCTTTTGGGAAATCAATCTTCATTATTAAGCTGTCCATCTTCTAGCCCAGTGGTTCCCGAACTATGTGCCTAGGCTCCCTGGGGGTGCCTCAGCGTTCTCACAGGGATGCCTCGGCCAGGGCCAGTGGTAAGCATGACGGGGGACTACTTGGTAATTATTTTGGATTACGGGTGCCTTGAAAAAATTATGGAGACCCTAAGGGTGCCTTGAACTGAAAAAGTTTGGCATCCCACTGTTCTAGCCAATATCTCTTGGCTCAGAATATACCACTTATCTGTAAATTATACTCGGAATGTAATTCCTTTATTTTAAACTGTTTTGCTTGTGTATGCATGTCAATTGTTTATTAATTGTTTTTTTATTGACCTGTGAGCATTGTACTTTTTGTACATTAGATCTAAAAATGTAATAGTGATATCCTTATTGCTCTAAATTAATTCAGTGCCTGTCTAGAAGAGATAGATTGCTTGACCATGCTAAAGCTTTCATTGTTAAGGTGGGAATTGTGAATAAATTTGTATACCAAGCTGAGTGTGTGCCTGTTTGTTTATTTGTGTCATAGAGCCTTGAAGGGTTAAGTGTTAACCTTTTGATTGCTGGTGTGTGCCTTGCTAAACTGTGGGTAACAAGGAGTGCTCATTATATGCCAGTGTGAGACAATGTATTGGGGTCCTATTGCCCTCAGCCAATAGGCGGTGGCAAACTGAAGCGCGTGTATTTGTGCGAGCGCTGTTTGGAGGCGATTTTGCTAAATTTGTAACCTGTTTGATAGGTGAGGGGAAGACTGAGTGCTGGAATTATGTGTAACCCCATACAGTAAACACTTCCGAGTCACAAGTGCTCATAGTGCGGTTTGTGACAGATAAAGATGGTCAGGAGAGGATTTCTGACAAATAGAGGTGATATATTGTCTGACGGTATGAATACAAGATAAGATATTAATTCAGCTTAATTCAGATAGTAGCCAGGGGGTCTATTTTCGATAAATATATTAACCACATACAATATGGGATATACCAAGCGCGGGCTTATTGCCAAGCAGCTGGTACCATATATAATGTGGGACATACGGAGCGCAGGATTATTTTTCTCTGGTTTTGTTTCAAAATATTGCCTATTTGTCATAGCAGCTGTCCATCAAGCCTATTTAAGGCACATTTGGGTGTGGCTCACAAGCCAGCCTTTGCTAGATGTAAACCCCTATACCTGGGAGGTGAGTGCATCTGATTTTAACTGCATTTTAATAGTGTTTAAAGCATATAGGTCAGTGTAGGACCTGCATATAATGAGGTACCCTTGACGTTGGGATGCAGGCTTAAGTCTTTTGATCAATATATGAACTAATACCTCATGTTTTCATTTTGATAGACACACACAGATATGCAGTTTAAAGGATAAGCGCTGACAACTTTCTTTCTGTTATATATATATATATATATATATATATATATATATATATGTATATATTACTATGTAAAAACTGGCTGATCAGCACACATCAAAACGCATATACTAAATACATTTCTGTCATTTAAAGGTTTTGAAGTTAGGAAACTAGAACCAGGTTTGTGAGGGCAGGTATCAGTGAGTATGACATCTGAAATCTGAAGTATTTAGAAAAAATAAGGTGCTGTATGACTGTGAACAGCATCCCCCAAGACAGATATATTTCTTAATATCTTTCTTTAAAAATTCCAAGTGTTTTTCTACCTTTCAAAACAGTTGTTGTGTCAGTGACATCTTTATTAAGCGGGCAAAAACCAGGGTGTTGGTGGAATGTGAGCAGCCGCACCTCCCCCAAAAAAAATAAATATATTTTTTGAGAACAAAATTGTCTAAATTTCAATTATATAATTGTGGAGCAGTATCGAAAAAATTGTAAGTTTATGCCTTCCTTTTCCCATCTAATTGCTGTGGTGGCAGCTACAAGTAATTCCGTATTCAAGTAGCATTACTCCTCTTGTCCATGTCAGCCATGGATGATTCTAAAAATCAGGAGCATCCCAGTACCTGTACTGTCAATAGGGGAATGCTTTCAACCTCTTCTAGCAAAAAATTCATGCAGTAAGAAAGTGTAAGTAAGCTTCCTCGAAATCAAAACACTGTTTGTTAATCTCAAAGACATCATCAGCTCTTAATGTAAGGAGGAATATTAAGAGAAAATTATCTGATGAATGTATGGATGTGTCCAAAATGAAATTTAGCTAACATTCCATACACCACCCATAGTGCCAAGACAAGGCTCAGACCATGCCCACTTTTTGCTATTAGAGGTCCTGCTCCAGCTGGTACTTGTTCACATACTAGAATGTTCATTGCAAAACAGAGTGCCCAACGTGGTTATACATCTTCCTTATATTCCCGTTGACCACATCCTCAAACAGAGTCTAGGTCTGTCACTGTCACTTCCAAAATAGCCAAATCAGTGCCTAAAAATAACACTGAGGGTGAAGAACAACTTGGGCAATCACAAAATCCAGAGGAGAGACAAAATAAGGTATCCATTAGTGCTATATGTGGGTCTGATGTTTTAGACACTGTAACTATAGAGCAGACCCCCTTCATAATTTCTCATTCATTTGGAAATATGAGGATGAGTAGTAGTAATACTGATGATGATTTAGACATAAAAATTGAGGATGGTACTTTGGAGCCTACACATGTGCAAGAGGATGAGGGGGATAAATGTGGATCTGAAAATGTGTGTGTTGTACTTGAAAGAGAAGAGAATGATGATGATGATGATGATTGTGCTGAACTAAGGCAGCCACCAGTGGTACCACCTCATGCCCTTGATAAGCGCATTATTGTGCCAGATCATAAGACGAAAAAATGGCCCGTTCTGTTTGTAATGATAAGCCAGGTAACAGTTTGTGTCTGCACCCAACGCGTTTTAGATTCTCGGTATGAAAGCCTTCCTAGGAGATTTTGTGCAGAATGAAATTGTTCGCCCAGCGGGCTTGATATGGGGTGATATTTCTTCCCACTTTGATCTTATTGGTGGATGTTATATGGATAATAAGTATACTCAGTATGACTTCTCTGAAAGTAATTTTTTATTTGTGTGGTTAAAAAAAAAGACAATCCACACTTGATCAACACTGCCTTCAATGAAACAGAAACATAAAAGAGAGAATCACTTCTTGAGTATAAACCTAAACCAAATGCTGGCTTTCCAAAGAATAAAGTACTATTTATTACTTAATTCAACAACTAGGCCAGCCGAATCAAGCAGATCTTGAAAAAACATTGGCTAATATTCCAGAAATATCATGATCTAGCCACAAGTCTACCAACAAAGCCACAGGTAGTTTACAAAAATGACACCGATTTAAGAACCAGCTTGGTGAAATACCACATCACCTACGACAGACTTTACAAACCTGGCTAAACAACTCAACAGAAATGGTGGATTTTACTATTGTGGACTTTGTTGCAACTACTTTAATTTAAATCAGAAAAGCACCAAGCCCACATGGACATTCAAACCTAATTAAACTGGACAGACCTACAAAATCAAATAACACCTCTCATGGGATAGCAAGGAGGTAATTTACTTACTAGAATCCCATGTGGCATGCATTATGTAGGGAGGACAATAAGGGCACTCAAAACAAGAACTGGAGAATATATAAGAAATATCAAAGTGGGTTTTGAGAAACATAGCATTTCCACCCGCTTTAAAGACAAGCATGATTGCAACCTCACTGGTCTCAAATATATAGCAATAAAGAAAGTGGCTAAAAATTGGAGAGGGGCTAATTTATAAAAAACATCAACAAAGAAAAATTAAAATGGATCTATTACCTAAAAACATAAACCCTTAATGGATTAAATAAAGATTTGGAACTACAGTTTATATTGACGTAATACATCTGTATTCTGTATGGAACACAATAATTGTAGTTTTCGCATAGATATTAATAATGGTATAATATAGCAATATCTCCAGAAAAAATGCATAACAAAGAATCAAGTAACCCTGGTTTAGAGTCATCATATAAGACCGCTAATAAAGGTCCGCTTAAATTGAAATATCGGACCATTATTAGATTAAAAACAGAAACAAAATTAGTTACCTCAACCTCTACGACACACCGTTTTAATTTTACAGTAAGCATGCGTTAGTAGTATAGGCATTATAAGCATTAAGGTTTTAATTGTATAATAAATATTGAGTTTATTGAGTTTTATATTTTTCCATAAATAGTTATTTTGGCAATCGCTGTGGATATCATACCCAATTGAGGATCTAATTGGTTATCCTTATTAATATTTGACCCCTTGTTTGTCTTCTACCCGCGCTGTCATTTTTGTATTGTTAGCAATATAGTGTTATGTCAGTAAAATCCTGATCTATCAGTAAATCACCAGACAATCAGCATATAATTAGCCTGAGAGCCGCATTGATTCTTAGACCCTAGTAATCCAACTATAACCAGGGCATATTATTAATGTCAGTTAGGTCATCATACCATTAAATCAACAGCAGTATACATGTTAGTATAAAAATAATCATTATGCTAGTGAACTAACTAACTGATACACCAGCAGCTTCCTATGTAGTTCATTGGGATGTTTTTATAATGTTTTATTCAATTCAAGAGTTTGCTGGAATACATGTAATACACATTAGACACCATCACACTATGTGTCACCTACAAAGGTATAGACAATAGATTTATTGAAAATTACAACTTGCCGATTCCATTTAAATTCAATACCCTGATCTACATCTAAGATTAATCAGAAGCTTAATCATGAGTGGCCACATGGTAAACACATTAATTTAACAATGATAAACTCTGAACAGGGTTCCTAACATATAGGCATCGCCACTATTAGTTTGTGTTCTCAATATAGAACACACATCTGACGAGCACTCCCTGCCGGCGGTGTTTATTAACATATAGTGGCATGCCAAAATGTGATTAAGATTGGTGCATATGTGAGGTGCTGTCAATATATCTAACATTGTCAGTATTCCGAAGTTCCATACACTAAAAAGTACATATTGAAAACAACACTAAGGGCTAGATTTACTAAGCTGCGGGTTTGAAAAAGTGGGGATGTTGCCTATAGCAACCAATCAGATTCTAGCTTTCATTTATTTAGTACCTTCTACAAAATGATAGCTAGAATCTGATTGGTTGCTATAGGCAACATCCCCACTTTTTCAAACCCGCAGCTTAGTAAATCTAGCCCTAAGAGCTCTCTATAGTACCTAAGTACAGATTATTTTATATTTATCCACACAAATAAGAAATTACTTCTAGAGAAACATACTGACTGCACAGATTATCCATATAACATTCGCCAATAGGATCAAAGTGGAAGGAGCTATCACTCCATATCAAGCCTGCTGGACGCACAATCTCATTCTGCACAAAATCCCAGAAGAAGGCTTTCATACCAAGAAATTAAAATGCGTTGGAGCAGACACAAACTTTTATCTGGCTTTTCATTACATCTAGATTTGAATATTGAGATAAACATTTAATTTATTAACCAGCTCCCATGGACTGCACAATATTGCGCTAGGAAAACTGCTCCTAATGATACGTTGGAGCCTCAGTCTGAATTATCAATCCCATAGACTTATCAAAAATATGTCACATTAATATGTATGACACGCTACTAAGCAGTTGGTGAGATCTACAACACCACTGTCCTCTAGTTTTGAATAATACTAAGGGGTAAATGTGTCAAGCTGAGAGTTTCTGGCGCGTTTGAAAAGTGGAGATGTTGCCTATAGCAACCAATTTAGATTATTGTTATCATTTATTTAGCACATTTTGCAAAATGATAGCTAGAATCTGATTGGTTGCTATAGGCAACATCTCCGCTTTTCAAACTTACCAGAAACTTTCAGCTTGATACATTTACCCCTAAGTGTTTCTGATTTTATGACAACTATAAAACAGTATTAATTTTACATTCTGATTCTGACCATATTCTATCTACATACACGGACACAGTAAGATCCACAGCAGGGATAAAAAGCAATCCGCCATAATCGATCCAGTGTATATACTATTGTACAGAGTGAATATGTAACTTCATAAAATCCCTCAGTCATTGTAGAATTACATCTGTGTTAGAATATACTTCAACAACAAGGATAATTTTCACATTAAAATACATTATATAGACTATTGTATAACACTTTGATTATTTTCAGCTTTATATTTTCATTTTGGGACATTGCCTAGTTCACTGATCTACACGATTTATATAAAGGTACAGCACTGCTCTATCTATTTTTCTATTTGTTTTATTGGAGCCTGGACAGTCCACAATGAGCAGCTCGATAATTCTAGAACACAATAAGAAAACTATGAGGAATACTAGGGCCTGAGTTATTAAGGCACGCATACTAAGCCAGAGGAAAGCAAAAGAAAGGAGTAAATTTGCTCCTGGAAAACAATGTTATAATGCAAGGGGTGTAAATTAGTTTATTATTTTGCACATGAGGAAATTACTGGCTGATTTTTCATCTAGCACACAAATACTTGATAGCTTTATTTTTGCACTGAAATTTAAAGTTGATGTAGGACATGCCCTATCCCAGCTATAAATTTGTCCCCAAATTTTAAATTTTCCTCCTCCTCTAATGCAACATGGTTTGGCCAAGGTGAAAAGTTACTCCTATTTTAAGCTTTGCTGTCCTTAATGACTCAGGACCACTGTTTGTTTAAAACCACACGTAAATTGGTTCCTCATACTCCTGAAGAATATCAAGGAATGGATCTACAGGTACATGTAGTGTTGGCTACAGGTGTAGATTTACTCTGCCGTACAGGACCAGACCGGTAGTACTCACTTTCCCAATGACCGAAACACTGACAACACTTACCTCGACTAATTGAGGGTAACGCTGTAATTCCAAGCTTATAATTACTACTGTTTGTAAAACTGGCGTGAAAGTATTGCGATCAGTGAAGATCACGGCACTACTAAATAACGTCACTCTGCGACGCGACTCCCTTATTGCTGTTTTTAAGGGGGCAATGGAAGCAGGCGGTGGCTGTACAATATTGTTTGACAAATGCTTGCTGATTGTGATTTTTGTGAACGAAATGCACAAAACAAGCAGATACATTCCTTAATGACTAAGACCCACTAGAGTGCATTTATCTCTATCTATCTCACTATCAATTATGGATGCCCTCTAAAGTTCAAAATGTATTTTACATTTTTTATTATGGGTAAAGCCCATAAGTTATAAGTTAATATATCATACTTATTCGATTGTGATTATATTTTTCCACTCACTTTTATATATATACCTATTATATATATATACTTTCAAAGTTCTATTTCTTATTTTCAAGGAGGGAGAAATAAATGTATCTCAAAATGTCTTTATGCATGCAACAATATATCTGCTCTGTAAACATCTTATTTTCCACTAGAGGTCTCTATTGCTCGATTGTGCACACCACAATCATTGGTTTCAACCAGTGGCTTCTGCACTCAGATTTATTATTCTGGCTGGTCTCCTGTTTGTTAATGATTGTACCATTTGTATATCACACACACTGAAGACTAGTGATTGATGAGTTATACAGCAGTATATTAAGTGTCATATGTCTTAGTTTTAATCTAAAATATATTATGCATATAAATTGTAACACATGGCTACTCAGTGAGAAATTGGGTGTAGCTACTTTCAGCAGACTAAGTTTGACTAAACTGAGTGGATTTCAATGAATGGCTGACCACATTTGTATGTGGAGAGATGGTTTATTGGGATATACAGTTAATAGACTTGTATACTCACATACCTTGTAATATCTGTTGAAAACATATGCATTGAAGTTATATAATATATGAAGTAATAAAAATATATGTTAATAGTTTCATGGAGAACCTACGTAATGTACTCTACTCACTGCTGTATAGGTAAAAAAATCAATTCTGCATATAACTTACTATTTTACATATTTCTACCTATCACATTGTAAAGGATTCTATTACCATTATAATTAAGGTTAAAATAGACGATTCTACTGGCCATTCCGCTTACATTTACTGTTTATAGTGTTCCTGTGTCTATAATAGCTTACATTCATCTTATATAAATTTAAAAGATTGAAAAATCCATTTATCCAGATCTATGGGTATTTTTTCATATCTGCAATGATGTGCTTACAACCATCCATTAAACACCAATACAAATAACTGCATTAATACAACAACAATGTGGTTATAATGTATACTACTTTGAAAGTCCCCACATCTTTATCAGACACAAAATTATTTAACGCTGTTGGATCAACTGAAAAAAAACAATTCACAGAAAAAGGCTACAACACAACACTCGTCAATCCAATCTTCAAGGAGGGATGAACTACTTACCTATAAAACTAGAAAACAAAAGCATGACAATGCCAATAAAGCCTACTTCCTCACTCACTACAATAGTTTATCCCACAAAGTCAAGAAGATTATCAGCAAATATTGGAACATTCTTTTACAGGACGATGAGTTAAATTGGTCTTTCCAAAAAAAAATTGACATAGTTTTCAAAAACTGTCCCATATCTAAGGTGCAAATTGGTGAAATATCATCTAAAACCAAGGACTAAAAACCAATCTATAACTAAGAAAGTTGGATTTTATTATTGTGGCCGCTCTACTAGCTGTAAAATAATAAACTGTAAAAACTCAAGACCAATCACTGAGTTTGCTTCTCACACAACAGTTACCACATACAAGATTAGAGACTTCCTAACTTGTGACACCCAAGAAGTTATCTGTCTGATTGAGTGCCCTTGTCATTTAAAATATATTGGGCAAACCATAAGACCCCTTAAAAGGAAGAAAAGTGGAACACATAAGAACTATAAAAGAGGGGTTTGAAGAACACAGCATTTTAAACCACTAAAAAAACCATATGGATGTAACTCCACCAAATTTTTGGCAAGATAGAAAGTAAGGAAAAATTGGAGATTTTTGAAGAATAATTGATGAGATAGAAGGCAGGTGGATTTATGAGATAAAGACCCTATCCCTCAAGGGTCTAAATATTGACTTTGATATATGGGCTCTACAGGGTCATCTTTACTATGAATCTATATCAGCCACTTACATATATTTCATTATCACACAGTGAACCTCTGTCCATCAATGCTTACAACCATAACACTCTGAATATGACCAATACCATCTGATCTTGGAAGCAATACAGAGTTGGGGCAGATTAGTACAGGGCTTTGGGAGAACCTGGGAAGACCTGGTAGGCAGTATTATGGGATAATGTGTGTGATAAATGCCTGGCTCTTCATTATACTCCACTTAGATAACCGATACAATACCTATATCTAATATCTCCCATCACAATGAAATGTATCAATTGGAGCACTTCTTTAATTTATAAATTAGGACTATATTATGTCGAAGTCAAATAATTGGATGAAGTTGTTTCAAATTAATATCCATCAATTTGGTTGTCTTTGTCTAAAAATATGCAAATAGCACGCTACGGCGTGGAAGGGCGTATTTAACCACAACACATGCAAACACTTCTATCCTCATTTACACTTACGCATTCACTTGTAAATAGTTCACCTTAAAATAGTTCCAACACACAGTCGTTTATAATCAAATGTAACAGAGTTAATAGTTAAATATAATAATGCTAAAAGCACTTTATTGAGATATAAGGTTCAGGATACAGAAAACATATCATGTTTAGTGTCATTCTAATCCCCTTCTATCCTCAGACATCCGTTTCTATCGGCTAAGAGATCGCACCTTGCGTATGCTAGTTATGGATGATAGGGAATTAAAAGTTATATTGATATTGTATGTGTAGTGTTAATAGATCGGTTTAAACCAGCATTTCGGCAGGAAGAAAAGTATGCAGCTGTTGGAGGTCTGAACCTTACCCTTGGAGGGCATTGTTTGAGCCGACCTTTGACCTGGCTTATACTGGATTGTCCTTTATGCTGAACGAATGGAAACTTACTGTGACATCACTGCTGTTTTTTATGTGTTACCAACTGTATATAAACCAGGCACTGGTATCAGTATATAGTCTACTTGACCACAGGCTTCAGTATTGAATGACTGTATGCGGGATTCAGAGCACCTGCTTATGTATCGTCTGTACTTTGTTTATTGAATTGTTATTTTTTCATTTTGCTATTAAAACACTTTGTGCGTTGGAACCAAACCAAATCGCAGAGGACAATTTTCATTGATATCATCTAAATGAAAATAATAATTTACAATCCCTTGGGTTAATCAGGTGATTCTTAACCCATTCTTGTCAATAATTACAATGTCTATGGACATAGATTACATCACTTAAATCCAGTGGGGCCATTAATTGTTCAAATAAGCATATGCAACCAAGATTTATTTACTTATAAGTTATCTAATTTAAGTCAATATTGTAACCAAGGTGTCTATGTGTTTACATCCTACTAGACTGTATTTCTATTAATTCTGGAAACACACTGATTAATAAAAATCATTGGCCACCTGTATCGAAAGTAAAGCATGTGACAATATTCTCATAGTCTCATACAATGTGTGCTCAGTATATCTCTGTAATTTATAATAGAATGTATCTCTACTGGCGTATTCACGTTTTCTCGCGACTATTTATATAGTTGCATTTAACTATCTTTCACTGACATTTTTCATTAAGAGCACGATATGGACAATGTTTTAGGACAGAAAAACAGGATTGCTAAAACACTGTCTATGATCAACATTGGCACACAAGGATGGTTAACTTGGAAACCTTTTAACCTAAATACCCGGACAAGTACCCACATATTATTACTATAAAAAGGCTTCGGCAGGGGTAAATCAGCATGACAACATTACCCTGAGGAATGTTGTCTACAGGATTGATGTGTGATGAAACATTTTGGTACCACGTCCACTTGCATCATTACACTAACAGATACAAATAGGATTGTGTGTTCCAAGCTGCGAAACAAGCTGATATAGCGTGCACACGTTGCTGCTCTAATGACATTGTATGAATATTGATTAAGTACTGGTAGTGATATCTGTTCTAGAGAGTGCAGTAAATAAAGTATTTACTTTATCAAAACAGCCATATATGTTTTAAATTATTTATCATACTTGCACTTACTATCTTGGAGGACTAAAGAGGGAATGGAATAAAAAGATAGAGAAATAACAGATAGGATAAACTGAGAGAATTAAGGTAATTTATTAACATATTTTTGGCAAAGAAAAGAAAGGCTTTTGGTGAATAGTGGAACAAGAGATTTTGTTGGTTAATTACATGGAGATTCTGGACAATTTAACATCTTTAACGAAATTTATGGACATATTGATTTATATTGATATTGATTGGCATGCAGATTGTAAATTGAATAGTACTACAAGTTTTTTACACAATAGGATTTTCCTTGGAGGTGTCCTCGGTGTCGGAATTTTATGCACCGTTAAACTGTACCCCACCTGTAAATAATTAGTACTAGGTTTACCTATCCATTTCCAGCACATGTATAGAATCCTTCTGCCCATAACTGTAATTTTATGTTATATAATTTTTTACAGTATAAAATTAAACTTTGATAGTGGAAAAATCACTGGGTCTACTTACAGGTGAAATGTAAAAAGTAAGAATCATCTGTAGGGTTTACACATAAAACTACATAAATTTAGTCAATATTGATAGATACATAATAAGTTAAATGATTAGTGCAGAAAGTTGCACATTTTCCCAGTCAGAAGCAGCCAGGTAACTTCAAAGTCTCTGAAAGTCCAAGTTTAAGTAAATAAATTAAGAAGCCTTTAATCCATTCTACTTTCCTTTGCTTGTAAGTAATGACGTGTATTCATAACTATGTCTTGTTCATAAATTAGGTAAATAGCTTTCTTCTCTGGACTTTGAATTCTTGTAATTTTGTTTCATGACACTATATATAAATGTGTTTATAAACTGCAGTATGTAATAGACACGTTATCAAATTATATTGCTCTATGCAAATCTTGTAAAAGATCAACTTTTATATGGAACTCAGTTTTCATCTTCTCTTACAGTGCATCCTTAATTTTCCTCTTATGAGAAGATGGTGGGAATCAAATAAACCAAAAAACAGATTTTGGATAGTATAAAACAGGGCCGGACTGGGACTAAAAATCAGCCCTGGCATTTAAAGTACACAGGCCCACCTCAGGTCCAGAAGAAAAGAAATTGTGCACCGCCGCATAGCGGCAGCGCCGAAAAGGGCGTGGCCACATTGTGTTGTGGGTGTGGCCAACATGGGTCATTGATACATACATTATAATAAAACATTACATTTATCACGCCCTCCCAGCCACATCACGCCATCTCCCCAGGCACATTATGACACCCCCAGCCCACTGTAGTTATCTATGCTGCTGACATCCATCAGGGTGGGAACTTCCTGTAGTGTGAGCAGGGAAGCTCTTTGTCTCACGAGATTACCAAATCTTGTGACACCTAGAGCTCCTCGGCTTGCTCTGCAGGCTGTGTCCTATAGGGACTGGGAGCAACTATCAGATTCCTCCTGCTAACCAGAGCTGGATTAACGCTCGGGGGGCCTGGGTTATTTAAGTCAGGGGGCCCCTATTATGTAACATGGTTATCATATTAGACACAATGTTAGGCAAATACACAGGCAATATTGTGTGCACTACTGTTAGGTGCACGCAGCTCTGCCGTCACAAGCAGTACAGTGTGAAGTGGGACTTACCTCCCAACTGTCCTTGTAGTCGGACAAAATCTCACTAGACGAGACAGTCACCAAAATTTGGGACTTCCCCACAAGTGTTCTTGTCACTTACACCACCTGTGGCTGCTGGTGTCTTTAGTTGCTGCTTGTCTGGATCCTCGAATGCTGGAGGCCCTATTTGGAAAAAAAATAGGTACATGTAATTTAGAAACCTCCAACCAGCCCTGGTGTTTAATCAATGCAACCCATATTTTATAATTAGGCCTCCCTCCAGCCTCAACATTACAATTGTAGTATTCACGTTTAATAAATAAACCTATATACCTCCCTCCAAACAACCCCAGCAATAAATTAAATTGCATTTACGTTTAAAAAATATACCTATTTCCCCCAACCATCAATGCCATTAAATAATTCCTATTCACGTTTAATAAATAGACGTTATTTTTTCCCCAAACAGCCCCACTTTCAATTAATAGCCCCCAAATCATATTATGCCACAATAGTGCCCCAGTTCGTACAATAGTGCCCCTAAATTATATTATACCACAATACTGCCCCCAGTTGATATTATACCTCAATACTGCTCCCAAATCATATTATGCCATACAGTAGTGCCCCAAATCATATTATGCAAAAGAGTAAACATATTAACAACACTAAAGTATATTTGCATAAAATGTGAGGTTATATAAATATCCAGTAGGAATATACTGTACCCCCCTCCCCTCATGTGGCATCCTTTCTCTTCTCTCCCCCCCCCCCGTGTGGCATCCTCACATTTCTCCCCCCCCTCCGTTTTCTGTGTGCCATTCTTCCCCCCCGTTTCACCTTTTCTGTGTGCCATTCTGTCCCCCTTTCCCTTTTTCTGTGTGCCATTCTCTCCCCCCTTTCCCTTTTTCTGTGTGCCGTTCTCTCCCCCCTTTTCCTGTTTTCCGTGTGCCATTCTTTCAGACCCTCTTCCCTCCCCTGCAAGCATTTTCAGCCCCACTCCCCCTCCCCCCCTTCACATATTATCGGGTCCTCTCCCCTCCCCCCCTTCAGATTTTATTGGGTGCTCTCCCCTCCCCCCCCTTTACATATTATCGGGTCCTCTCCCCTCCCCCCCTTTACATATTATCGGGTCCTCTCCCCTCACCCCCCTTCACATATTATCGGGTCCTCTCCACTATCACCCTTCAGATATTATCGGGTCCTCTCCCCTCCCCCCCTTCACATATTATTGGGTCCTCTCCCCTATCCCCCTTCAGATATTATTGGGTCCTCTCCCCTCCTCCCGTCACATATTATTGGGTCCTGTCCTGTCCTCTCCCCCCCCCCTGTATAGACATTATCGGGTCCTCTTCCCTCTCCTTGCACCCATTTTCCCTGTTAAAAAGAAATATACTTACCTCAGCAGCCTCTGCAGCCTCCAGGAATCTGAATATAATAGTCTCCAGTAGCCAGTGCCGGACTGGCTACTGGCGCCGTCTGATCCAGTCCTACGCGGCCGCGCATAACGTTCTGACGTTACATCGCGCGGCCCAGCCCAGAGAGCCGTCATGACGTCACACGCTCCACCGCAAGTAGAAATTTTTTTTTCAAATTTTTTTTTCCAATTATAGCAGTGGTGATCGCAGGTACCTGGACCGGCCCACTGTGCCATCGGCCCTTCTGGCATTTGCCAGAAGTGCCCGATGGCCAGTCCGGCCCTGGTATAAAATATAGAGGTTTGAGATTAAAGCCTTGGATCTCTGTATTGGTTGGGATAATGTTAATGACAGTAGGTGAGTGTTGGTCTGCTTATCATTTTCTTCTTCAGGGCATTGAGTCTTTCCCCAACCAAAATCTTTCGCTTTACTTAAAAACCGTAGATTGAAACAAGAATACAAACTTTACATTTTAATTACACATTTAATTTTTTTTATTCTAAACTTAAAAATAATATATAATGAAAACTTTAAATAAATTATTAATTAACTTGCTTACATACATTTTTTAACATTTGGATATATTGCAATATTTGGCCCAGGACATACCGCATGACTACACATATGGTGATTAATGCCATCCAGGTATGCCTGAGCCATTTCTATATTCTCTGCAATTGTGATGTCCTCATATGCAGCTCCTGTGGATGAGAAAAATGCAGAAAGTGTGGTAATAGTAAGTTATTTTCACTATTTAAACATGCCCGCTTCTCACTGAATGTCTCAGGTGTGACGTCATCACACCCAACACATTCAGTGAGAAACGGCAGGAGAGAGGATGCTGGGTCCCGGCCGCCGCCAGATTGGTAAGTTTTTGGGGTTTTCTTCTCTTCCTGGCCATGGCGTGATGCAGAAGGGGCAGGGAAAAGATGCAGAGGGGGCAGAGCGAAGGTGCAGAGGGGGCAGAATGAGGATGGAGAGGGGGCAGAGAAGTCAGAGCGAGGATACAAAGTGGGCACAGCGTGGATGCAGAGGGGCAGAGTGAGTGGATGCAGGGGGTGCAGAGCGTGTGGATGCAGGGGGCACAGAGCGTGTGGATGCAGGGGGTGCAGAGCATGTGTATGCAGCAGGTGCAGAACATGTGGATGCCGGGGGCATTAAGTGTGTGGATGCATTTGGCACAGTGTGAGTTAGCTGTAAATTATTCTTTGACAGAAATATAATTGAAATAAATATGTAAAAATATTCTTTTTCCTTGGATTTATGTGTATTATTTTTGCACACAACTAAAAAATTATTTCTGTCTTGACCTAAATACTTATTACTTTTTTTGAATACTTGTAAAAAGGGACTGCTTGGTAATTATTTTGGAGCGGTGCCTTGAAAACATTATGGAGACTCTAAGGGTGCCGCGAACTGCAAAAGTTTGGGAACCACTGTTTTATAGTATTTTTGTCTAATTTGTAGCACATAGGCTTTTAGATTATGTGATCTTCAAGTGTATGCTTGTGCACAAGAGTTAACCCTTAAATATAGCTCTACTTTATTGAGAAGATTGAATCTAGACTGTCGCCAAGGCCAGAATATGCAGAAATTAATGAATTATACTACTTTTCCACAGTCAATCTATGTGCCTCTTGTATGATGCCATCATATTGAACTTTAGAAAAAAACATTTGTGGCTGTTTTTTTCTATAAGTAAATACATTTTTTCCACATGGTTAAATCATAAGATGTCACCCTTTAAGCTGGGGAATTAGCTTAAGTCAAGGTCACAGGAACAGGTTCAAATCGAGAGGCGAGCAATGACAATTCACTAAAATGATTAAACTGCAGCAAACAGCAGGAAAAACTAGAGCAGCTAAGACCTGACATTCTAGCAGTGATTACTGTACAGAGTGGGATTTAAAGAGCTCAGAGGGTTTGTCATGTGACAGGAATCGCATGACTGAAACCAGGAAAGGATGCGAGCGGTCACATGAATACACAGTATAAAGGAAACAGGAAGTCAGAGATCACATGACTGCAAATTAAGAGAAGTGCTAGAAACAGAGGATGCAGGCCTGCATGTGAACACCCAGTGCTGAGACCGATAAGTAAAAAACAGATACTGGAGCTGGCATGTGACATAATAAAATGAAGTTGAATTAAATTAAACACCTATACATTCACTAAAATTACACAAACACACTGATTTTACTTGGCGAACATTGAGTTATCTACAGATTCATGTCTACATAATAAAAATTTTCCCAGCTAGAATAAGATTCTACATTTTGCTACATTCACTGGGAATATTCCTTGAAGTCACCTCCAAGGCTATTGGCTCTTTCTCTTCTCTCTTCTCCTGTGTGCCTCTGCTGTTCTGGGTCCTACTTCTCTTGCCCCTTCTCCTCCAAGACTGCCTTTTTTTGGGCTTCCTCTTGTGGCCCCTTCATAGCCAGTAAATATAAAGTGCATAGAGCATTATGTAGTAAAACCTTGAATACATACTGTTTACATACACCTAAAGTATATATATATATATATATATATATATATATATATATATATATATATTTATGTAGCTTAGTGATTTTCAGTAGATAACATCTATGTCTGCTCTCAACTCCAAATGTACACACGCTGGTAAAATACAAAGTCCACTGTATAGCAACAGTATAGCAACATATTTAAAATTCATAGTGCTGATAAAAGTTTATTACCATCCGAACATTACCAAGATTATCATTCAATTGTATGTCCAGTATATGTAGTCTCCAGAAAGAGTTCCGGGTAAATATCAATCAGGGGTCCTTCCGTATGCTAACACTTCAAGATACTAATCATTTAACCACATGATTGTGCTGAGATGACCCATATTTGTTCTAATTCACCTCCTATTTGGCACTTCATCACAGTGGTCAGATATGCCCCTGCTGCAGTTGTACAGTTCCTTGACTAATATTATTAGAAATATATCGGGAACAGTGTTCCATAGACTCTGATGCAAAACTACTACATGTTTCTCCACAATATACAGTTTGCTCATAACTAAGACTTATATGTATATTTTGTTTATATCCTTTAGGTGAATGTCAAAATCTTCTATAGAAGGTTTTAATGTTTAATATTTAATGCTCTCCTATTTCTTTATTGGCTCTATGTACTTTGGAAATTTGCATTTTCTTTCTTGGAGATCAGCAGGATGCATTATTATAATTCTTAAATGGCTAATTGTTTTCTGTGTATATTTCAGAGTTGTTTTTTTTTCTGATACTTTATTTTTCTCCCTACAGCTAGGATAAGATTTTACATTTAGTTACCTTCATTGGGATTATTTCACAAAGGGTCTGCCACCTCCATAGCCGTTGGCTTTTCCACTTGAATTTCCTCCTCCTGTGACCCCTCCAGTTCTAGTGCCTCCTTCTCTGGCCCCTGCTCCTCCAGAACCACCTCTTCTTTGCCTTCCACTTGTGTCCCCTCCTCCTCCAGACCTACTTCCTCTTGGTCCGCCTCCTTGTGGGTTTCCTGTTTGGCCCATTGTTGGTGTTGCTGCTCTGTGAAACAGAAAAGAAGGAAATGTGTTTGTTGTCATTTAACTTGTTTAAATACAATATTTTTACATAATTAAACATGTATAAAAAATCCTGAATTATTAAAAATGTATTTTTCAAAAAACACAGTTGTGATGTATACTTATGTCCTTGTTAACCTCTCAGATTTTTTTTCTCTAAAACTTTAAGCAATGTATTGGTTTAGTACACTCTTCACATTGTGAATACATTTTGTGGGTTATATAGCTTAGATAATTCCGATATTTAATGGATAAATATGCAGTAGTGTGTATAACGATATATATTTTTAGCTTACGCCTACAATTGAAATATTGTAAATATAATAATAGTATTGAAATAAAATAGTTTCCAAAACTCTGGTTTTCCATGGGCGAAGTTTTCAGATGAACTTCTGGTTCTTCCAATATCTCCTCCTCAATAGGCACCCCATTCTTAATGAAGATGTTATGAAAAATGTCACACAAACTAATAATTTTACACAGAGCATAAAGTCCATATATGATGGCTCTTCCAAACTTATCAAGGCAACAAAACTGGGCTCAGAGAACGCCAAATATTCGTTCAATGACTGACCTGGTCGTGACATATGCTGAATTGTATGAACATTCTTGATAGGTGGCTAGATGTAAAATAGGAGTGTGGAACCACAGTCAGAAAGGGTAGGTTCTGTTTTCCCTCAAAAAGAACAAAGTCAATTAAAAAAATAATAACCTATGTGCTGAGCAATGGTATCGTTTATGATAGGCACTTTGAAGACTCTGAAATGTGTAGCTTTAGACAGGAATAAAATGATCTACATTATTTTGCAAAAGGAACATATTTAGAAAAATGTCAGCTGCATTGTGAATATGAAAATAAAATGCATGGAGCATTGTGGCAACTAAAGTGCTATATGTACATTAATACTTACAGACAATTAGCAACAATGCTATGGATGAGGAGAGAGATGCATCACATACAGCTTGAACATTAATGGAATGAAAACATTTTCGATTCCAATAAATGGGTGAATTTATTCCCGGTGATACAATGGTTATATTAGTAGCATTCACTTGAACCTATGACATGCAGAAATCTAGTAATTGTGTAAACCTGTTGCTTTATCTGCAAAAGGGATTCTTTATCTGATGGCAAATTTATAAGCGGGCTTAGGGGCAGCAGAAATGTGTTTGAGTACCCAACTAAAAGCAGTCTATGACATTCCTGCTGCAGTGGTATCACATGAGCTAAACACACAGAAATGTAAGACAGCCAACAATTTCTATAGCGGTGGTATTTCTGTGTAGATGATGGTCATAAGGTCAAGGTCACCTATAGACATTCTCTCTGAGTCTTTGTCAGTGACAACGTTAGCAAAAGGAAAAAAAAAATGTAGTTTAAACATTACTAATAAATAAAGTAGAACTAATTTAAAAAATACAATATACAAATATATTTAATTGTTATGTAAAAATTATAACATTCTTTACATAGGTATGTCATCCCAAAAACACATATGATCAGAATCAGATAAAATAAAAATGATTTACTTAAGAATCTTGGCAAGGTTTATTTCCAAAGCCAAAATAATATGAGGGGGGGATAGAAGATTTTTGGCAAAATTTCAAAACGGAACAGTGTGTCTCGGGCTCTAGGAATTGTCCCCTGTTAAACAAGGATACTTCTACTTTGAAGATTATCAAATCTTCATAGAGAAAGAAAAAGGGCAAGAATTGCACTTAAAGCACTCTGGTTCTAAATCATTAAAACATAACTTTTATTAATAATCTAAAAAGCACCAATGAGTATTAGAAATAGGCGAATTATTAAAACTGTATTTATCCTTCACGTTCGAGCTTCCGTAAATAAATAGCAGTAGGTTTAACATATCATTGTGCTTTTCAAGGGCATGTATAGAATCCTTTTGCCCATAACTGTGGTTTTATATTATATAATTTATTGCGGTATAAATTCAAACTATAATAGTGGAAAATCACTGGGTCTACTGAAATGTAAAAAGTAAGAATCATCTGTTGTGTTTACACATAAAATTACAGAAATGTAGTTAATGTTGTTTGATACATAATGAAATGATCACTGCAGAAAGTTGCACATTATCCCTATCAGAAGCAGCCAGGTAAGTTCAAGTTCTCAAAGTCTTTTAGCAAGTGAATTATGAAACCTGTAATCTGTTCTACTTTAATTTTCTTGTAAACAAAATGATGTTGTGTATTCATAACTACGTCATGTTGAAAAATAAAGTAAATAGTTTTCTTCCTTGGACTTTGAAGTCTTGTAATAATGTCGCAAGACACCATATATAAATGTGTATATAAACTGCAGTACGTAATAGACACGTTATTAAATTATATTGTTCTATACAAATCTTGTACAAAGTTCAACTTTTATAAGGTACTTATTATTCATCTCTTCCTGTGTAAGCTTAATTTTCCTTTTAGGAGAAGATTACAGTAATCAAATAAACAAAAAAAACAGATTTTGGATAGTATAAAACAAAAAGCTTTGAGATTAAAGCCTGGGTAGTCTCTGTATTGGTCAGGATAATGTTAATGATGAGTGTTGATCTGCTTTTCATTCTCTCCATCAGGACATTGAGATCTTCCTCCACAAAAATACAATGAAGTTCTGAGGTCCATTTTCATAATAATGCTTTCACATTACTGGAAAAAAAACATACATTGTATGGACACTAAAACAAGGAGATTGAAACAACAATACAAACTTTATATTTTAATATTTTTATTCTAAATGTAAAAAAAAATTAATGACACCTTTAACTAGATTATTAATTAACTTGCTTACATACATTTTGGACATTTGGATATATTGCAATATTTGGCCCAGGACATACCGCATGTCTACACATATGGTGATTTATGCCGTCCAGGTATGCCTGAGCCAGTTCCACATTCTCTGCAATTGTGATGTCCACATATGCAGCTCCTGTGGATGAATAAAATGCAAAAAGTGTGATAATAGTAAGTTATTTTCAATAATTAAACATGCCCTAAATATAGAGTATACCCAGCATTGTTAATATTTAGGGTTTGGGCAAAATCATTATTCTTCCATTTTTTATAATATTATATATCTAACTTGTAGTATAAAGGCTTTTAGATTATGTAATCTTCATTTTGCTATCCAATGAGGATTGTCCACTTCAAATTGTTTAGTTCCAAATCACATTGTGATTTAATAGCAAAAAGCAGCTGAGCAACAATTTCAATAATTTCAATAATATAAGTGCAGCCGATTACATACGCAGGCACCCTGGATCCAGCATACAGTTATTCAGTCCTGAAGTCTGTGGTTGAAAAGAGTGTCTGCTGGGCCCAGAGCTCCTGCTTATATACAGTTAGTGATACAGTGAAAACAATACAGACGATTTGGCAGGTTTCCATAGGTTCAGGCTTCAGGACGGTCCAGTATAATGCAGGTCATTGGCCAGTTCAAACGACGCCCTCCAAGGGTGGGTGTCAGCTCTCCAAAAGATGCATACTAATCTTCCTGCCAAAAGCTGGTTCAAACTGGTCTATTTACATTACACACACAATACCATTCTGATCATTTATTCAATATAATCCATATCTTGCATACGCAATGTGCGATCCTTTAGGCGATTGAACGGAGGTCTGAGGATAAATAGGGGATTAGAATGATACTAGACATGATATGTTTCCTGTATCCTGAATTTCAGATCTCACTATAGTGTATATAACATTATAACATTTAACTATAAACTCTGCTACATTTCATTATAAATAACTATGTGTTGCAAATATTTTTAATATGAACTAATTAAAAGTGTATGTGTTCATGTAAATGTGTGTATAAGTGTTCGCACGTGTTGTGGTTAATTAAGCTCCTCCACGCCGTAGCGTGCTATTTGCAGAATTTCAGACATAGACAATCAGATTGATAGATATTACCTTGAAATGACCATATCCAATTATTTGACTTCAACAATTTGTATAATCGCACAAGAGTTAACCATTAAATATAGCTCTATTTTATTGAGAAGATTGTATCTAGACTGTCGCCAAGGCCAGAATATTCAGAAATTAATGAATTATTCCACATTCGGTCTATGTGCCTCTTGCACATATATTTTTAGTCGTATTGAACTTTAGAAAAAACATTTGTGTCTGGCTTTTTTTCTATAAGCAAATACATTTTTTCTACAAGGCTAAATCATAACATGTCACACTTCAAACTGGGGAATTAGGATTCATGATTGAAATCAGGATTGGCACTTGCAAAGTAGAGGCACGGAGTCAATCAGACCTCCTGGTCTTCACCAGGATCCACTGCAATGTGCTTTGCTGCTGGGAGCCCACAAGTAGCTGTCCTCTAACTACCACCTGACAAGAATAGTTGGGAAAAGATGTCAGGAGGAGTGCAAAGGTGAGAGGGCTTTTGTCATGTGACAGGAATTACATGACTGAAATCAGGAAATGATGCGAGCAGCAAGAAATACGACAGAAAAACAAGTAACTTTGCAATTCCCATAGCTTGATTCGGACATGGCTGTGTGCGCTTGAGTTTGGCGTGCCCTTACTGTAATTTGGCTATGGTAAAATGCCCTTTCCCTGCCCTGTTCACTCCCCATAATTGTAGGCTGCAACAAGTGTCATTTGTGCTCGAAGATGGACATGGCTGCGTTTACTGGCAATGCACAGTGTGATTTTGCGTTCAATACGCTCAAAATTAGCAGATATGTGTCTTGATGAATCAGGCCCTTTCAGGTCTAATGTTTCCTTTATCTTTTTCTATAGACTGTCAGAATGGGGTCTGCAGGAATAAGTGTTGAAACATTGTTCCATGACGGTCAGGCACAAATTAAGTCCTGCACATCATCCAAAATATAAAGTCATACTTTTCAGTGCATTTTACATATATTTGAATCATTTATATATTACTTATGGGATAGTGCACTTCCTAATACAGATGTTAGTAAATTTCGAATTCAATCAGATTTCACATGTTCGTGATTCAAAATTAATGTTCAAGGTTTTCTTTTCACTGTTCATGTTCAGTTTTTTTTGTTTGCAACAAAATTTACATTTTTAAAAATTTGACATTTTATTTGAATATTTTTAAATACTAAAGCAAATAAAAAACAATGATTTGAACAGTGAACACTACTATGTTTAAATTAAAATATTAGAATCTCTACGCCCTACTATAAATTATATGGATACTAGAAGTCATTAAGGAGTTCTGCAGCAATATAAAAGCATAATGATATAGGCAGAGTTACTTTCTACAGGTTACATAATTCTAAGATGACTTCTAATATCTGTAATACTCCACAGTAGGGAGGTGCATTAATTCTTATAATACCCAAGCTTTGCAAATGAACACATAACATCAGAATGCACCATGTATAAAGATATTATATACAGAAATTTAAACAAATATAAACATTACTTGTGCATGTATTAGACATTGATTATTTTCTGTGTTCTGTATTTGCTCATTTGTACTTATGTGTATAAAATAGTGATAATAATAATAATAATAATAATAATAATTTAATTAAAAATGATTGGAAGACAAACACAGGGCCCTATGCGCACATCTATGCATTTAAGCCACTGTCTTGTAGCTGCAGAGCAGGTAGCAAGCCACAGATTGCGTGTCTATGAGTCTATGCGTCTATGGGGGGTATGCAATTGGCCGCGTTACTGTTAAAAGTAACGCGGCCTGGGCATTATTACTGTTATTGAGGTAATAGTGCGCGTAATTACCGTTATTATGGTAGTTCTAACACCGGCTGTTTGCTCGCAGCTCCCTGAAAGCCGGGCTACAGCTACCATAATAACAGTAATAGTTTTAGCGCGGTGGTACTTTGGGGGAAATTGAATTCCCCTATGAGTTATACTAATGAAAGCAATAGCTTGATTGGTTACTGCACTTTGCACCATATTAGTAAGTAAGCTCCATTTTTATGTATTGTGTCTTCAAACAGTTGTCCAAATATAGATCTTTATCTCTACATGTCCTTGACTTACTGATGTCCGGCTTCTATGGAACATCCACAATGATGGGATTTTTCTACAAAGGGAGGACAACCAAGAAATAATGTTTTGTACTGTGCTCTGTATTGGGGAAGAAGTTAACACTGTATACTGTTGTGCTCCCGGTAAAGGATTTCTTGTACTGTACACAGCACCATTGCTGAGAGCAGTAACATTCAGTACAGTAAATTTGTCCCAGGCTTTGTGTGCTTATATATTTCAGTGCTGGTGTAGTTAGTCTCATTCGAACTAGTCACTCTATCAATGTGTCATTATTTGTTCATACAGTGAACTTATTGATCCAATTAGAGATATCTAGTCTAGTATCTACACCACTTCTCTTGGAAAACTAATAAGCTCCTTTGGATTTCAGTATCATCTCTAAGCAGATGATACACAAATCTATCTATCCTCTCCTGATCTTTCACCATCTGTGTTTCTGCCATTTCATCTTGGATGTCTTCTCGCCAACTCAAACTCAATCTTTCAAAAACTGAATTAATAATATTCCCACCCAAAAACAGAAGCTTCCTGCCTGACATTTCTATTTCTGTTGATAACATGACCATAAATCCCACCCCGCAAGCTCGTTGCCTAGGTGTAATCCTTGATTCACAACTGTCGTTTATTCCCCACATCAACTCTATATCTAAATCATGTTACATACACCTAAAGAACATTTCCAGAATATGCACATATCTGACACAAGACACCGCAAAAACATTAATTCATGCACTCACCATCTCCCGCATCGACTATTGCAATTCCCTCCTTACTGGTCTTCCCAAAGTCAGACTTGAACCCCTACAATATATTTTGCATGCAGCGGCTAGACTGATTTTCCTTACAAACCGTTATTCCTTTGCTGAGCCACTCTGTCAGTCTCTACATTGGCTGCCTGTATTTCAACAAATCCAATATAAAATTCTTCTACTAACATACAAGGCCATCAACAAAATTGCACCGACATATATTTCCTCACTTGTCTCGAAATATCTCCCTACTCGACACCTCCGTTCTGCACAAGATCTACATCTCTCCTCCACTCTCATCACATCCTCCCATTCTCGGTTACAGGATTTTTTACGGGCTGCACCCACGTTGTGGAATTCCCTCCCTTGCACAGTAAGACTTTCCTCTAGTCTTCAAACCTTCAAGCGTTCACTGAAAACCCACCTCTTCAGACAAGGTTATGATATTCCTCAACCACCATCTTAATTTCCCTAGATTACCCTATTACCATCCTCTACACTGCTAACGCAAGACAACAACCTTCTGACCAACATTGCAACACACACAGCCCACTCTATACTTTTACCTTTGAAGTCTGGCTGGTCCATTGTGCAATATGACGTAGCACATGCCCTTGTGTTTCTAACTCCCATTGTCCTATAGATTGTAAGCTTGCGAGCAGGGTTCTCTTACCTCTCTGTCTGTATGTATTACTCAGTATTGTCTTATTAATGTTTGTTCCCAATTGTAAAGCGCTACGGATGTTGATGATGATGATGATAGGAGGACAATGATAATGTGGAACACTGAGCACTTCTCCATTATCTTCACTGAGCACCAAGAAAAGAGAGAGGTACATTAAATACAACCATTACCAGACACCGCTACAGGGGGAAGGGCAACTCATAGCTCTAGATTGTAAGCTCTCATGTTCAGGACCCTATGTCACTTGTCCTACCTTTCACTCTACTCAATTGTACCTGTTATATCTTTGTTGATTTTTTATTTGTGTATCTGTTATGATTGCCAGTTTAACTATAGATCAACTCTGTGCCATACCTACTACAGTATCATCTTCCCACAATTGCCACTGCTGTTACCATTTCTATTCCTCCTTTAGTGATCTCCACTGCCTCATCAATGAGAGCAGCTTTAACTTAGATTGATTTAACTAAGTACATCTTTGCTCCGTTAGATGCATAGTGCACTGACTTACAAATGTTAACATATAACACTATACCTTTAGCTATTGTGGATTGTAACTAATATATAGACTACCCACGTAATGATTTAAGCCACAACAATTCTGACCTTTACAGAGGAGTTATTAGAGTTGTAATAATTTTGTTCTTTAATGTACTTATAGATGCAACATAGTCAGTGGAAGTTTGTTTTGGTATCAAATAATTATAGAACAAGACAAGTTAACCCGTGCATGATACTAATGCATTCTAGTCAAATCAAGCTACTTAAGGTGTTAAAAAGGTTCTTGTCATGCATTTGGGCCTAGCCCAGGCCTCCTCAGGGGAAGAGCGTTACTTCCCGACGCAAGCGCCCTTTTTTTTTAACGTGGTTTTGTCCACATGTCACCACCTCATCATTTTTCTCCATCACCTCATCCTTCATCTTCATCGCCACATCCTTCATCAAGCTACTTAAGGTGTTAAAAACTCCCCACTGTCACCCCCGGCAACCACCAACCACTCCCAACTGTCACTTCTCCTTCAAGAAATATATAGGTCAGTGTATAACTCTGCCCAGCAGTTGGCGCTGCAGCTTGTTTTTTTTTTTCACACACGCCACTAGGCATTTATATAGTAGATAATTGCAGATCCATGTGTATTTTATATTGTTTTTAATTAATATTTAATAAAACTGATGATTATTTCTTTATAAATAAGATATAATGTGAATAATGATTTAAACTTCTTTTTAGGTTTTTTTAATTATCTTTTGTAGTTGAGAAATGTATGTTTTTTTTCTTTTGCTTTTAGATGTCTTTTGACTTTGTGGTGGTTTAGCAGCACCTTATATGGCTGCTATTTCCATTAGTTCCTGGATATTTTCTGGTAGCACCTTCAAGGGAATATCCATTTTTCAGTGTGAAACTGCTAAAGTTGGTTCTCTAATATTCTACTCTTTCTTAAATGATTAACTAGGATGCATCTAATAACTCACAAGATTAGTGACAGAGGGCAGATATATTCATTGTCCTAGCAGTATATTTACTAAACTTTTCTGAGAAAGTGGATATGTTGCCTATAGTAACCATTTATTTAGTACATTCTACAAAATGACAGCTAGAATCTAAATGGTTGCTATAGGCAATATCTCCACTTTTCCAAACCTGCAGTTTAGTAAATATACCCCCTAGAGTGCACATAACAGTTTTTACGTCATGACCTCTGCTTGTTTACTTGTTTAACACATTCTGCATTAACCTCTGCCTGCCCTGACCTCAGTCTGCCCATGTATTGTCCTATTCACTGGCAGTGCAGTTAATCATCAAGACTGCTCATTCCATCCTTCTGTGTGCTGTTCTATTCACTGGCAATATAGTTAGTCATCGAGGTCGCTCACTCCTTCCTTCCATGTGCTGCCCTATCCACCAGTAGTGCACTAAATCATAAGCTATTACTCCTATGAGTAAACTGAACAGTGCTAGACTGACAAAACGATAGAGTTATATTTATGAAAGTCCATTGTGCTTATATCTACTAATGGATGATGAACGAAAAGAATACAGCATAACAATTTTGACAATAATATCACACACATTGTTAAAAACATTTTTATAAAAATAAAGACCCTCCCAAACCCTAATTTTCCTTTTTATCACACTGATAAATCCAAAAAATGGAGATCAGCACCTCTATGCTCAATGATACAGCCTTAAGAGACACGCTCTTTGCCTCTATATAGGCACCCACTCCTCTTCCGCATGTGCTATGGTTGTTATTAAAATATTTAGCATAACAATGTATGTCATGTAAAATGTCCTGTTCTTTTCTTAATATAAAATTACTTAACTATAGGGTCCTTTCTACACTACTTCAAAAGTAGATGTGTATTGTTATATTTCATTTGGAAATTGGTTCATTTTCTTTTTCTTTGTAATATATAACTTTAGCAAGGTTGAGCTCATTATCATTATTAAATATATTGATAAATGCATTTATCTTTTATGATTTTTTTATTTTATTTCCCTTTGTATTACGTTGTAGATGGACTACTTCGGGAAGAAGAATGTGCGGTAATCTACAGACCACACTAACAGACACCAATGTTGTCAGAAGGGATCAGGACGCTCAAACCCAGGAGCCTAATGGCTACATCATGTTTGATTTGGCCACTTGTGTGTGGTCAAATTGGACATTAAATCTGTGGCCTTTAACCTGTGAAGATCGGGTGGTGTGTGACCATTTTATCTATAGCTAGATAGACTATGGATCCAATCTAAACCTAAACATAAATAAGGGTCTATTTTCTAGACATTTCATGAGCCTATAATATGCATGTCACCTACAAGCAGCAATTTTGCAGACTAAACCCACATTCATTAGAATGCAGCCTATTGAGGAACAGGTGACATCATGGATGCACACAATGGCCAACTGTTCGTGATGCACAGGATCGTAGTGAATTGATAGGCTGTATTCTCAGTTACAAATGCTGTTTCAGCCCACTTAATGTCTTCCTCCACTCTATATAGTTGACTGGACCATTTTATTCCCTTTAGGACAAGATGTGTCGTGCCCTATATAATCAATTTTCACATATCTTGATCGACACAGCAGATACTATTATTAGTGAAAAAAAGATGAATAAGGCTAAGAAACTGAGATATAATATATAATATATGCTAATAAGTATAGTAAGTAACAGTTATCATTTTCAATCACTCAAATCCATATGTTCTAGTGCAGCATGGCTCATTTCTCCCATTTAATTACTAATTGATATAATCTGGAGTTATTATGGGGTTTAAAAAATGTAGGATCCGCAGTTCATGAGAAACAGAATAGTTTTTCACAGCGGTGGCTTCATATTAGCCAAATATAAAATCTGTCCATCTCATTGATCAATCTTTTTTCCCCAGAAAATATTGCAACAATAGCCAGCTGTTACCACATATTATGCCGGCATCTACCACAACATTTGCCAGACTGTGCCCCTAAAAGGAGTACCAGCCTGCACTACCACATATCAAGTCCCTACAAATTATGCCAGCTTCTATCTCTGTCATTATACCTGCTGGTACACCCACATAATATGTTAGCCTGTGTAAAATATAGTGTCTAAATGGAATAGAAAAAAAATAGAATGCCTAGTAAAATGCCCATCAGCAGCAGTAATACCCATTAAGATATAAATCAGTACCATTAATGCTCAGAAAGATAGTCATTAATAGTAATATTCAGTAAGATACCCAGTTGTGGAAATTGCCAGTAAGAAGCTTATTAGTAGCAATGACCATTGGTGTGCGTAATAGTGCTAGAAGAATGCACACAATTTTCAATTGAAAATGCCCAATAAGATTCATATCAGAAGTAATGTCCAGTAAGATACCCAGGAGTGGTAATGCTCAGTCCCTTGCCACCACTACCACAACTTTATCTCCGGTGTCTTCTCTGTCAGCCTTTGGTAGAGCTTCCCTGACACCACACACAATCATACATGACATGATGGTGTGTGCCAGTAGCTGGCACTGTCGGTGCACATTTAGAAAAGGTGAGAACACTTGACCTTCCACCAGGTTGCCATGAAGTCAGCTGTCACTCCCTTCAGCACTGGAAATCATTTTTTGCTGGTGGGAAGAGAAAGAAGAGAGAGAAATAGTGACACGAGCGCTTATCAATACAAGCAACTGCATGGAGCTCTCTTCAACCTCTGAGCCCTGGGAGTGCATTATCATTCTGCCTGTAATTGTGCTCCAGTTTGTTATTATAGCAATTACATAGAGCAGTCATGAAACTATTGGAAATAAAGAATATGAGCAAAGTGCATAAAGTATATATTTCTATTACATGTTGCTCTACAGACTTAGTTAATGTTTACTTGAGAAGGAAGGTTGGCTCATGTCATTATCAGATAAGTTAGTGATATATACGTTTGAAAGTCGTTAATTAGGCAACCTTCAATTTCCACTTATTACGTTACCTGGTTAAGGAAATGGTCATCTATATTTACACTGACGTCTTCCATCGAGGAAATAGTTTTCTTAGTGGGACCTTGAGATGTTGTAATAACGTGGCATGACATCATAATGATAATAACTCGCATGTCACTTGCATAAAGCAATGTAACATAATTGACTTGTTATTACGTTACATTGCTTTATGCAAATCACATGCAAATATCTGCTTGATATAAGGAGCTGGATTTCCATTTACTTTTCACATTGAGCTTTAACTTTGCTCTTATGAGAAGATCACAGAAATCTTATAAACCTCCATCACAGGTTTGGATAACATAAAATTGAGCGTTTGGAGATGGAAGCCCAGGTAGTCTCTGTGTTGACCGGGATTCTGGTACTGGCAGCAGGTGAGTGTTGATGCTTCTTATATTCCAACCTTTTAGTCTGTCATAACAAGAAACGTTTGAGATGCCACCATGAATGGAGATTAATGTAGGCTTTACTACACTCACATTTTGTATCAATGGTGCTGTGGGGTATCCCTGAGACATGCTCTGAAGCCACATTGCTTGTCCTTTGCCCAATGTCTGTCCAACTATAACAATTAATCTTGCAATTTTTGGACAGTCCCTGAAAAATTTAAAATCAAGTTACGTGTTGCTAATGAATTCTGCTCAATACACAATGAACATGACCATACACACTGAACATGCAAGACCTTAGGTTAAACATACCTTATTGATTTTAATAAAGATATAATAAAATTTACTGCTTGTAGTATTCAAGTGAGTGATACCCAAGCATGCACCATAATAGACAGATAATATGTCTCAACACAAGATACTAAATACAAATAGGTGCAAAGCACTCAAAGCAGTGACAGATATTTGTATAATTTACTAGATGTAGTCAAAAAATACAATTGAACAATTTTACTTTATAAACATTATCGACAATTTGTAGAGGTTTTTGGATTGCCAATCTTAATTTACTTATTGTGATTTTGATGAGTAGCATTTCAATCCTTACTAAATTACAATTATTCTACTATATTTACTAATACATTTTGCTATAAACATTACATATGTTAATAATTCATAGTAGTAGTGTTATGATATTAGACGCTTTTTACAGAATTGTATTTCAGTCTTCTGTTTTGAAGCTATTGAAAATATTGTGCTCAATAAAATTATAGTTTATTATCAATTGATTAGATTTCTATTTACTTATCTTTAATTTTTAGTTGATTTTTTTAGTCTATATTTAGTATACAGATTAACAATCCCTATGCTTAGCTGACTTATATGCCTCCTTTCGTAATAGATAAGTTGATAAAAACAACTGCCTGCATGTCTCATCAATTTTAATAGTGATTATCAATACATTTGTATTTTAACATGTCTGAATGTTTGAAAGTGATCAAGTTCCACAGTTAATGCACACACTGAAGTTTCATCACAGGATAAATACAACAATTTAACATGAGTACAAGTAGATTGGTGGCTGTATTGCTTAAGGTATAATTGTAGAAAGTTAAAGTATATGAGTGTTTATTACAGTGGAAGAGATCAGTTACCCAAGTACATTTCTCCCATATTTGTTTAGTTGTCTTCTGAATGTTGTGCACGCAGATCAGACATGTAATAAAATTCAGCATACATATGGACCATTGGCCCCTATGATATAGGCCTTGGGAAAACATAATATCTGTGGGCCGTTTCCCTATGCACATGTCTGTACAGATAAAGAGTAACTCAATGACGCAAGTTTTCTTCAGTATCTGATCTGTGAGCTGATATGCAGAATACAATACAAGGGAAAACAAGGGACTTCCCAAGTTAGAAATCTGTTTGTGTTAATGTGCCCTAGTTATGGTAGATTAGGTTACTTTTTATTGTCATCATGGTATAATTATTGTTTTTACATTATATTTAGTCCTTAACGGGAGTAGAGAAATTAATGTGGCTATACTTACATTATATCATTATAATTTTAATTTATTGCTAGAACTTACTTCACTTAATTTTCATTATTATTTCTTCTTTTTATACAAATTTTTCCCTAATATTTAGCAAAATTGTTTTCAAAATAATTATATTATACAATTCTTAAAAAGTATAATTAGATAAATACGCAATTAGTTAGAATATAGTTTGTGTCACAATTATCAGTTATTATAATTTTAAATCTTTTAATGAAGATATTTTATGATTTTATGATTCATGTTAGCTTTAGCGTTCACTTTCCATTAACTCCATATTTATTTACATTTTACATTACTACCTGTAGACTAAAAGTTTCCTAATAACTTCTCATTACAACACCAATTAATAAATGTAACAATATTATCATTGACTTTTACAGAGAAACACCAGGGAAGTAGAACTAGGCGAGCCTTCTCTGTCCCTGCTTTGCTAACATGCCCAAATGCACTGCAACAATATCTAATATATAAATGCTTTGTGGCGTCTGTGTGTGTGTGGAAAAAAAAACCAAGTTGCAGCGCCACCTGCTGGGCAGAGTTATACACTGACCTACTAAATTCTTAGTGTGTGTGGGAAAAAAAAATCAAAAAGGGCTGAAATTTGGTAGGGCTCAAACTCATTTTCGTGAGGTAATTTTACCTCATGAACACACATGTGTAGAGGCGTGTGTGTGTGTGTGTGTGTGGAAAAAACTATTTTCTCAGAAAGGGCTCATCCAATTGACCTGAAATTTGGTATACTGACATTATTTGACAAAAAAAAATAGAATAGTCAAGTCAGTTAACTTCCATCATCCCCCCTTTCCCCCGTGGGAGGGGTAGTAAAGGCTAAATTTACGAGTTGAGGGGTCAAACTCATTTTCGTGAGGTAATTTTACCTCATGAACACACATTAAAAAGACCGCTTGCGTCGGGAACTAACGCTCTTCCCCTGAGGAGGCCTGGGCTAGGTCCAAATGCATGACAATAACCTTTTTAAGACCTTAAGTAGCTTGATTTGACTAGAATGCATGAGTATCATGCACGGGTTTACTTGTACAGTATATCTTCGGAGTTCTCTGTGGGAGCACCCATCTCTTCTCCTTATAAAAACAGTACAGGGGAGTAACAGAATAAATTGTCAGCACAGAGCCTGCATTTTATGATTACTGACAGTTGATTTTCATAAATCTGTCACATTAAATGTGCGATATGAAAAAATGTGTAAGTTATAAGAAAAATAAAAGGCTCAATGATTTTAAAATGTAACCTTTGTATTTCCTTAGTGTTGGAAGGTTCACACAATGGTTCTGAAAACTTGTCCTTAGATTCTACAAACTTTGCCAATCTCAATTCACAACAAAAAGAAAAACAGCACGATAATAAAAGCAGAGAAGAGAGAGCGACTGGTATTATTTTGGAGGAGAGAACATTTCCCTACAGCGCAAAGGAGCAGCACAAATACAGAGCAAAAACAACTATAGAATTCTATGAAGAAAATGGATCTGGGGACATTTATACAACTCCGCAACAGTCTACAGAAACAACTGGAAGTCCAGAGGGATCGGGGGAAATTTCTACAACCACGGAACAGTCTACAGAAACTACTGAAATTCCAGAGGGATCAGGGGAAATTTCTACAACCATCTCTAAATCACCAAGTTCTACCACAGTTGTACCGATCACGAGTACATTTCCAACCACATCTAAACAACCAGGTGATTACCTTTAAACACAAAATTGAACCCCTAAAGCAGTGATGGGCAAATTTTTTCAGGAACGGGCCAAATAAAAAACAAAAACTTTAGGCGGGCCAATATATTTTATTTAAAAACTCAAATATCGAAATATATAATAATTTTTTTTTGAATGGGACGGGAGGGTGTTATATAGCAGTGTTACCCCTATAAGTGCAGCGATCGTACAGACACAGCACTTATTTCAGCAGGTTGTTGCAGATCCATCTTTCTGGTGAGTCACTAATTGACAACACAGCAGCCAATCGAAATCCGCCTTAGCATATGGCCCAGCCCATCTCTTCTCACATGACTTTCAGCCATTAGGGGGCGGGCAGGTGTTTGAGTGATTGACATACGCAGTGTCCTTTTAGGAAGGAGGATGAAGTGTAATGAAGGAAATAGCTGGGAAGGCATAAAAATGAAGGTTCTGACACACATGGTCGGCCCTAATAATATTATGCATATTTCAATGACTTTTTTTAAAATATTGGCGAGCCGGAGAGAGCC